>NW_024387304.1:2525860-3125860 GCF_900408965.1 Simochromis diagramma | reverse complement strand
AATATGCACTGAACTTTGGTACACATCCTTCCTACCTGAGTGATCTTTGACAGCTTGAATGTAACTTTTCACAATCCTTATGTTTGAGAGAATAATCGAACAGCTCAGTCTGTTGTGGCACTGGCAGAAAATATTTTGCAAGTTTTTTTTATTTTTCAACTCTGCAGCTGAAGCCACAAATGCATTTTCCAACAACTGTGGCATCATTTAAGAGGAAATAAATTTATTACAAAGAAGCATTGTTACAGCAAATAAATAATTGACCAAACACAAATTTTCTTTTTGTGTTGATAACAAAGGCTGATATTAAATAGGCTATTCAATAATTTACATTTCCTGTTCATTGACAAGAAAACTGTATGAAGACAAGCCTAAATTCTTGGGGAATTTTAATAAATTTTCCAGTTTAATACATGGGGCCTGTACAATAAAACAAGTTTGCTATACCCGGGATATCTTTTCGTCATCTGGCTTCAGTTCAGTAATCATTCTAGACAACCCAATGAGTCAACGAGTTTACAATTCTAGCTATAAGCTGCCTTGTATAAAACAGTTCGTTGGCAAAATATAACCAAGAAAATAGCAAAATAAAGAAAATGGGTCTACTGCCCATTACGTTTCTAAAAATAAATAAATAAATAAATAATAGTAGAAAAGTCTAAAGAATTTAAACACATTATAGGTTAAAACAACACAGTAACTGCAGCATAAAGTGGCAGTGTAACGGTGTGTTCACACCGAACGCGATGGACGCGAATAAAACGCCCCAAACGCCCCTAATTTGACGCGTGTACATTCGCATCTCAACGCGTGTCCAAGAAAAATCCATTTTGACGCGCGTGAACCGGAAATGTGGGAGGAATGTGGGAGGGAGTTGTGCCAGACCGGTATCTTTGCAAGATGGCAGCTATCGAGCTAGCGCTTGAAGAGAGAGTCTCCCTTCTCTATGTACTGTGGAGAGCAGAGCAGCAGCGTAAAAGACGTCCTCGCCGTACCTGGGTCCATCAGGTCCTCCAGAGGCATGAGCAGTTTGGTGAGTTTCACCACTTGCTCCAGGAGCTGCGCCTGGATTACGGCCGATTCCAGCGCTATCACCGTCGGCCAGTTTGAGGACCTGCTTTCCCTCGTCGGTCCCAGCATCGCCCGCCTAGACACCAATTACAGGCGCTCAATCCCACCTGCAGAGCGCCTGTCCGTCTGCCTGAGGTTAGTAAAACTATTTAATACGGTAGTCCTTTATTGATATCTGTGCTAATATGCTAAACCATCCAGTTATACACTGCTAACATGGATGTGCTATGCTAACAGTGAATGCTGTTGGTGTTTACTGAAAGCAAACTGTGGTACAGAGACGACTCTTTATAATATTTCTAGTGATACTCAGAAGGTCTCATCAAGTCCCGATTTAATTCGATTTATGCTGTTATCAGTGTTTGCATGATAGCATGGCTGTGGTGTCCTATCAATGTATGTGCTCGGTGTTTGCTGATATCAAACTGTAGCATTAGGACCACTGAGTTAACCTTTGTAGTGATACTCACTCCTTTTTATTTAGATCTGGTTTGATTCTGGGATAGTTGAATATTTGTATATAATCCCTGCAGCTGTCAGACTCTATAGCAGGGGTCACCAGCCTTTCTTAAAACAGTTAGATAAAACTGTGAACAGTTTGGTTCATCTTTAGTTACATGGTTCTATCTTGATAAGCTATGTCTTATCACAGATTAATTTTTCAAAAAGATTAATGATTTAAGCAAGGAAAGGGCTACATGTCAACATACAACTCTTTATTTCTATTAATGTCTTACTTCATTCCTACCTGATTGACATGTTTAGGAATTATGAGTGATTGGCTCACTGTAGTTGTGAAAGTTGCTACCAATCAAATTATGATATGTTAAAGTTAAAACAAAACACAACTGTTTTAGATATGATCTAATATACATTTTGTAATTATCCTTATAATTACAAAATGTTTTATGTAAGATTCATGTTTTGTGATTTAAATCTGACATCACAAAAGTATTTTGGAATTTGAATAATGTATTTTGTAACTGCAGTACACATAATACTGATTTTGAACAATTTTGTCCAGGTTCCTTGTCACCGGGGACTCCTTCAGCACCAAGCGTTCAGTTACAGAGTCGGTGTGTCCACGGTGAGCCAGATCACCCCCCAGGCAGCGACGGCCATCTGGGACTGTCTAGTGGACGACTTCATGGCTGTGCCTTCACCTGGAGACTGGCGGTCCATCACAGAGGGATTCCAGGAGCGCTGGAACTTTCCTCTGTGCTGTGCAGCTCTGGATGGGAAGCACGTCCAGACAAAGGCACCCCATATATCATATAGGAGACACACACATTGATATACACTAAATATTTATTTCATTTCTTTTTTGTGGTGCCCAAATTGATGCACCTGCTTGATTTTGTTTAAACAATTATTGCACACTTTCTGTAAATCCAGTAAACTTCTTTTCACTTCTCAAGTATCACTGTGTGTCTCTCCTGTATGATATTTAACTGACATTTTTTATTGTAACAACCAACGATTTATACAGGAAAATAATGTCTATTAACAAGGTTGCCCAAACTTTTGTATCCCACTGTATTAGTATATTTTGTCATTAGTATAATATGAAATAAATTCTACATGTGTCAAGTCGTGTGCCAACATTTGCTGTGTAGTAGAACTGAGACATTAGTCATTATAAAAATTTATTTGAAATAATATTAAAAGTCTCAAACAGAAAAACATTAAACATAAATATATAAAATATAAGAATTTACAGAGAGACAGGAATAAAAACGACCAGCTGCTCTCCAGAGCAGGAACAAGGCTGAGGAGGAAATGCTCCATTGGAGACTGGCGTGGCCTCTTCAGGGACTTCAGGATGGCCAGCTCCACCGCCGATGGACCGTCCTGGGACCCGTCCCTCATCTGCCTCGGAGCCGTCCTCCCCTGTGGGCCTGTGAAACAGCACAAAACACAAAGAAATGAGAAGGCTGCTACTAGATTTTAATTTCAACATTGAAAAAAAACAAAACAATAACAGGATATAATCAGATTGGTTGTAGATATTTAGTAAAGGTGATCACAAGGCAATCCCACCGACTAAAAAGGTATCAGTGCTTGCTGTACATATCTGTGGGTGCAGCAGCAGGAGCTCAGGGACTGGGGAGCCAGGAGAAGCAACAGGGGATGCTCTGCTTCAGAATCAGTTGGTTCTATCAATACAGTATTAAATGTTAACAGGTTGGATATAATAATCGTAGAGTAGACAGTGGTCCCTCATTTATTGCAGGGGTTCTCAGAATAACTAGCTCTGGTCACAGTTCTCACAATTGATTCTCAAAGTGCAAACCTTTGTAGATTGCAAAACGTAAAAGTATTATTATGCCGCGGTTTGTCTTTATCTGCCCGCCACTTTCGTGCGCCTTTTTCCCTCGCGGTGCAGGTGTCTATTTCCGAATGAGGGTCGTAGTTATGGGTGTTTTTGTGCTGTTTTTTCTATTGGACGTGATGGTTATCAAAACCAAACGTGATAAATTTGGCAAGCGCAGGAGAGCAGATTTGTCAATCAGGCTGCAGAATGCAATGCTGTACTGTGCAATAAAAAATCAGCGAAAAAGCAAAGCAGTGACGGATGAACAGCGGGACCACTGTGTGCTGTTTATTAATAAACAATAAAATATATTCCTAAATGACAACATGCAGAAAAGCAGAACGGTATTTGTACGTCAGTGGGAAAATAGAGGTGGCTTGCTAGCTTTTGTGCGGCTTCCCTGGGTCAGTGAAAACTTTCAAAAGAGAAATGAATGAACTTACCAGGTTGCCCGATCTCTTCACATATCTTCCTCCAAGCTCGGTCCTTTTTATTCCTGTCTCGGTACTGAAAGCAGCTGGTGTCGTACAGCTCCGAGTTGTTTGCTACCGCATTGATTAGCCTTCCCCTCCATTGGAGTATGAAAGGCTTTGGCTGGATCTGCCCCTTTGACCTAGGTAACAGCCACGTCACCAGGCTCCTGATTGGTTGTCGCGGCGCGATTTGACGCTGGAGTTCAGATTTTTCCAACTCAAGCGGTAGACGCGAAACGCGCGTATGCACAAAATGCAACACAAAAACTCACGCGCGTGGTTTTATTCGCGAGTCAAACGCGCCAGACGCGCTACACTGACGCGCGTTTCACGCGTTTTCGCGACGCAAATCTGCTTCCGAATTTTCGCGGGACCCGCAATCACGCGTCATCGCGCCTTTCCATTGACTTTACATGTAAACCTGACGCTCTATTCGCGTCCATCGCGTTCAGTGTGAACACACCGTAAGTGTTTTAGATGTGGGAGTGGAGTGAATTTATGTGTCATTTAAATGGTTTAGGTGGTCAGTAAGACTGGAAAATCGTTATAAATAAAGTACCTTTAAAGCCAGATAGGAAAGCTAACAAAGAAGATTCATCAGTATCAGTACCACAGTACTGATTCTTTGAGCTGCAATAACTATGGTCTGTCTCTTAACAGATTGTCTTTCGGAAGATCAGTGATGTGAAACGTGAAGAGGAAGAGATGCTGAAAAGGAAGAATGAGGCTCCTCTCAACCTCCCACCAGACCACCCAGTTCGACGACTCTTTCAGCGTTTCCGGCAGCAGAAGGAAGCCCGTCTCGCTGCTGAGCGGGGTAGTCAGGCCACTGGTGATGTCGAGAAAGGTGTTATTCACCTGGAGCCATCCAGAGGTCCAGAGAGGCTTGCCTCTACTAGTATTGTCATAGTAACTGAGAACCAAGCTGCAACCACCAGTTCCTCCACATCTTCATCATCCAGGGCATCCAGCCAAGCCATGTTTCATGTTCCCGGCATCCAAAATGGCAGCCTAACTGGTTGCAAATCTGCAGAGCCACCCAAAGCTAAAGGGTGGGGACGTTTCAAAGAGTCAGTTGTGAAAGCTGAGTCGTGGAGCAGTGTCTCCAAGGCTGAGTCCATGGAAATGCTGACTGATAGAACTAAGTGTCACAACGAGGTGTCTCTAAGGAAAACAGATTCATGTGACAGTGGCATCACAAAGAGTGATCTCCGCTTAGATAATGTTGGCAGTGTCAGAACACCACAGGAGCGGAGCCCAGTCCAGTCTGATGAAAAGAGGGCCTTTTGTCCAATACCAGAGCAGAGTGTGCAAGCGTCTATCCTCGAGTTCAAACAAGAATTAAAAGGAGACATCAGAAATCTGAACAGTCGCATGACAGTGCTGGAGACACAGCTTACAGAGGTGCTACGACTTCTTAAATCAAGGAAATCATCTGGGTCCTTTTTCGAGTTCTCTCGGCCACCATCTCCTGACTCTGATAAGGACAGCTTCAATTAAATTAGATGGCTCGGATAATTGTGGTTAATGATGATTCATCATTGTCATATCATACTCAGCATACTCATCCTATGCTGTCTGTATGGTATCATATACCATATGATACCTGGGACATAAAGACAGCAAAAGCACCTTTTATGTTTTCAGCATTACATTTCTTTTTGAGATAGTCAGGTCCATAAATATTGGGACACCGACACAATTCTAACATTTCTGGCTCTATACACCACCACAATGGATTTCAATGGAATGATACGAGCAAGATGTGCTTTAACTGCAGACTGTCAACTTTTATTTGAGGGTATTTATATCCAAATCAGGTGAACAGTTTGCATATGTGCCTCCCAAAAGTAATGGGACAGAATAAGAATCATAGATCAAACTTTCACGTTTTAATTCTTGGTTGCAAATCCTTTGCAGTCAAATACAGCACACACATAGACATCATCAGACGCTGGGTTTCATCTCTGGTGATGCTCTGCCAGGCCTCTACTGCAACCGTCTTCAGTTCCTGCTTGTTCTTGGGGCATTTTCCCTTCAGTTTTGTCTTCAGCAAGTGAAATGCATGGCATATTTTAACCTGTGCTGCTTTTGTCAACAGTCACATCATCAAATACAAGAGAACGAGTTCCACTGGCAGCCATACATGCCCACGCCATGACACTACCACCACCATGCTTCACTGATGAGGTGGTATGCTTAGGATCATGAGCAGTTCCTTGATCTTGGTGTCATCTGTCCATAGGATGTTGTTGTTCCAGAACTGTGAAGGATTTTTAGAGGGTGTTTGGCAAAACCTAATCTGGCCTTCCTGTTTTTGGGGCCCACCAATGGTTTACATCTTGTGGTGAACCCTCTGTATTCACACTGGTGAAGTCTTCTCTTGATTATTGACTTTGACACACATAAACCTAAGTGTTTTTTTTATTCCCACCCTATTCCCACCTACTAATAATCTGAATACATATTGTTTGTGCATCACAAGGCTGTAGTTTTACCTGTGGCATGTGAGGTGACTTCAAGATGCAAATTAGACAAAAAAAAAGTGAAGTGGTACAGAATACTCTAGACAGCTATCATATTTAAAGCAAGGGCCACAAAAGTTAACTTGGTAAGCTTTTACTATAACGAGATGATCAGAGCCAACTTGCTAATGCTGGTGCTATCTTGACCATATTGTCAATATAGAACACTTTGTTTTTCCCTTTTGCTTAGAAAGGCCCTCACTGTAGCTTGTATTTAGGGTGGTGTAGGAGGCAACTTTTCTGTTTCTGGTTACTTTTTTCATTCTAGAAAATAGATAAGGATAGGATTTTTATAAAGTATATGATGTTGTTGTTCTGAGCTGGTTTTAACTGACCTTATGTCATAATCTTTGTCTTTGACTTTTTGTAGAATCCTATGTGTTTCTAAAATACATGCAGAGAACCATGTTTTGGCAAGTATTGTACACTTATTAAACTACTGATTTGTTTGTAAAGAAGCTGAGGTACTGGACACTGAATGGTAACACAGTTAGGCTTTTACTGCCTAAATGCTAACTGTTGTCTTTAGATAGTTCACACTCTGAAGGTGAAGTTTCATTTATGTCATAAAACCTGCTCAACCTGCTTCAAGGGATTTATTAAAATGAGTAGATGCCCTCACGAGCAGCAAGGGGCCTTAAAACGAATTAAAAAAGAAAACGCAATCCACATGTAAGATAAGATAAACCTGTATGAGTCCCACACGTAGGAAATTTTTTGGTCACAGCAGAAAGCACAAGTTAAGAGCAGTAAAAAATTAAAAAAAAAATAATAGAATAGAATAAGATAAGATAACATACTATACAAAATATTAAAAAGTTAAAATGAGGATTAAATTTAAGGTCTTATGTAATTAATATCACACAAATAGTTAAAGCTGCATTCATTCATATTTGACACCATTTTGACAGAAAGATTTTAAATAATGTCTCTTCATTTAGATTACTAGAGCTATTGAATAAGATATTTCTGTGTATGTCAGTCAGTGCCTCCTTCAGGCCCCTAAATCTTTGTTGGATTTTTTAAAATTTACTATTTAATATGTCATTTAAAACAGTTCCTATGAAAAAAAATCACTTGCCAGATATTCTTTTACTTTACCTTACTTTAGCAAAGACTGGTTTACTTCTGTTAAAGTTTTTGTGTTTTCAGTCAACATAACTTGTTGATACTTTTAAGCCACCACCTCTGGACCACTACTTCTGTTTGGGCAGTTCATCAACTCTCATTAGTTTCTTTCTTTCTTTCTTTCTCTTTTTTTTTCATTCACTAATATTAAGGTGTGTTCACAGCAGTGAAAAATTCCAGGCCACAATAACATTTTAGATTATCTAGCCAAAAGACAAAATTTATGTCATTGCGAAGTGTCCATCATCCATTAACAATTCATAAGAATCCCTATCCCTCCTTGTAGGAGGCCAAGTTACACACACTAATGCGCTAATGATTTTTCATCTAAACTGTGCTAAAGGTGAAGGTCATGGTTGTTGAAAGTCAAGGACTGATCGAAGTGCTTAACTTTAAAAACATTAAAAATATAAAAATATAAAAATTATATATCTATATCTATGTGTGTGTGTGTGTGTGTGTGTGTGTGTGTGTGTGTGTGTGAGGAACCTTGGAGTAATTTTTGACCAGGATACGTCCTTCAATGCGCAAATTAAACAAATATGTAGCGGCTTTCTTCCATTTGCACAATATATCTCTAAAATATTTCTAGGCTGGACTACTGTAATTCGTTCGTATCAGGATGTCTAAAAACTCCCTTAAAACCCTTCAGTTTATCCAAACTGCTGAAGGAACTGTACCTAAAGTGATTAGAAAGAGAGAGCATATTTGTCCTATATTGGCTTTTCTTCATTGGTTGCCTGTTAAATCCCTAATCAAATTTAAAATCCTTTTCACCACATACAAGGTCTTGAATAATCAGGCCCCATCTTATCTTAATGGCCTTATAGTATTATACCACTCCACAAGAGCACTTTGCTTTCAGACTGTGGGCTTACTTATTGTTCTTAGAGTATTTAAAAGTAGAATGGGAGGCAGAGCCTTCAGCTTTCATGCCCCTCAACTATGGAGCCAGCTTCCAGTTTGGATTTCATCTCTTTTTCTCATCAATTACTGTTTGTAAGCTAGTGAAAGTCCTAATATGGCCAAAGATGGGCCAAACCTTAGGTAGATGTGCACATTACTATGGTAGGTAGGGACACCTATTATCACCTATTACCTAGTAAAATTATTTCTACAATTAACTTTTAATTATACAAATTTTGACCAATATCTGAAGAAATATGGACTTTCCAGCACACAGGACCATGCAGTTGAACAAATTGAAGTGTAAGGTTTACATCATGTGTCCACATAAATTGTAAACTGTATTGTCTGTATTGTAAACAAGGGTCTCCACTGACAAAACAGAATGTACATGTGGTACATTCTTTCATACTAAGCTGTAGAAGGTGTTTATTCACTGAACTTTTCCTCACATCATTTAAATGTCTCTATTAGCTTGGAAAGAAAGCAACTGGACTTATTTAATTTTCTTTCCACGCTGCCTAGACTACCATTACCTGGATGATTGAGAACCAACATAGACATATTGCCTTTATTAAAGAATGCATCATGCATATATTGTTCTGCAACTTTAATCAACATCAGACTACTTTATTAATCCCTAGGAAATTATGTAAATTATGTAAGCTCTGTGTTGTCTGCAAGCATGAAGAAAACACTAAAACTGTGCCAACTATAAACTTTAAATGAAAACTTTACAGTAAAATTTCAAATGTCAGGCTTCATGACAAATTTGATAAAGTATTACTTAAAGGCACAGAAAATAAAGTGTGTCATTCAAAAAATGTCAAAAATGTACCTCTTGACTTGTCTAAATAATAACCTGAGATGTGTGTATCCCAACTTGGTATCTGGTGTGTCCTCTCTCAGTGTGATAATATGTCATAATATGCAACCATTGTCATATATGCTGTGTTTATGGAGAGACTGGTTGTTATTTGTGTGAAGTTGTGAAGGTCATGTTGTCCTGCGGGGGAACTGCTATCAACACTGATGCATTTTGATTGTCATCCCTGCATGAAGCTTGTGTCTGAAATGTGTTTTTCTAAAGGAAATGCTTAAATCTAGCTGAATGCCTTGTTACTTCACTACTGTTACTTGTTACCTGGCTGGATATCTGAAGCCTCTTCTCTAAACTTTACCATTTTCTGTTAGTCACATATATGTTGCGACTGTCACCTGTGCATGACGACCATAACAATAAATAGATAGATTTTGTTTTGTTTGTTGTTAGGTCTGTTTCCATTTTTCACTTGTTATGAACTAACACTGTATCAGCACAAAGAAAATTGATAAAATCACATCAAATGTCATCAAGACACCTTGTACTTGTATCTTTGCTGTGTATTTTTTGGAAGAAGAACGTTGTTGCTCACAGTAACAGACACAGATAGAAGTAGAAACCTTTTGTTGCGACTTAATGTATTTCAGTTAAAGTCTTTAAAGGTAAAAAGACAAAACCAACTTTAAATAGATAACTGTATACAAGTTATTGTGTTGAATGTTTCAATACAATTTATTTTTGTTGATTATTCACTTTGCAAAATAATTCTTTTCTGACGTTGATGAACATTTTCATTTTAATCAATGGGATTTTTGTCCAGCCTTTGGCTGTTTTTTTCCCACCTTTGGTCTTACCAGGTGTGACCAAACATTTGGTCCCACCTGTTAGGTGTATCCTTCTGGGTAGATCTTCATAGCCGTTTTTTCTACAGAGTTCTCATCGTTTCGAATCACGTGTCCATACCACCTCAGGCGGGACTCAAGCATCTTTTCCTTAATTGGGGCTACGCCTATTCGCTTCCGTATGTCTTTGTTCGTAACACGGTCCCGTCTTGTAATTCCAAAGCTCCATCGGAGCATGCGCATCTCCATGGTGTTTAGGGCCTGTTCATGTGTGGTCAACGTTAGTTTTTAAAAAAATATCTTACTCCCAGATGTTTTTTTAGGTTGGAGGTGGAGTCTTTTGATGCCGAGAGCAGCTTGGTTGCTGGCAAACAGAGTATGCATCCCACGGTCAGATTTTGCCCATCCCTTTCTTCTTTAAATCTGAAGTGGTGTCGGAATTTCCAAGTAACAAATGCATTCCTGTGTAACTGACACCACCAGCATTAACAGGATACTTACATTAGAGCCTCTTAGACTACGTTCACACTGCAGGCAAAAGCGCATCAAATGACCCTATGCGACCCACATCCGATCATGGTATCACAGTGTGAACGGCACAAATCCAATATTTTCAAATCCGATCTGGGTCACTTTCGTATGTGGTACTGAATCCGATGCATATCTGATGTTTTAGAAGTTTTAGACTGCTGTTTGAATGGTCATGTCGCATTAAATCTGTCTTTTATGTCACTGACACAGGACAGACGCCAATTATCAGCGCCGGAGAAGTGCCTGATAAGACATCGTGAACGCTTCCTGGCCATCCCGTGTAAATGTCAGTGAAACTGTTGGGAAGACAGTATTGGAGAAACGTGAACATTTTATTTGTTCTGTATAATCTGCAGATTCTGACAGAAATCTGCAACTATCCTTTGAAGCACCGCTCCTCTCTTAAACAGCAATAAGGATCATTATTAAGCCATATGTAAATAAGAAAATAACTTTACGTTTCCAAATTTTGCTTTAAGTTATAAAGTCAGAAGCAAGTCTTTATATTAACGGCTAACAATACTGTTTGGTCTAGGTCTAAACAGAGAGAAAAGGGGACTACTCCTCAGGGTGGAATATATAATTATTGTGTATAATCCTTGAATACAACAGAAATTTCACTAATGAAATCAGTTGCAACATAAAATCACAGCCTGCTTTAGATCCGCATCCAGCTTGTCTCTTTGTTTCTGGGCCAAGCTCTGCTTACTTTTCCTTTTTCTGGATCTTTTTTTTCTGAATCTTTTCTATTCCAGCAGGGATCCCCATAACCTCACCCTTGAAAAAAAGCTTTCTGCAAAGCCCCCTCCCTCTCTTGTTCCCTGTTCCCACTTTCCTCTTTCTCCTCCTCAACTGATGATCTGTATTGCAGTGCCAGTCCTCCTCCTCACTGCAGCAGAGAACAAACAAGAGGGTCATCCTCTCAGACTGAGAAGAAAAAAATACATCTACAACCAACTTCCCATTTTTCCATCCTTTCTGTATTATACTCATGCCATAGCATGGTCTAGAGGGCTACAAATAAACAGCTTCCACTTCCTGCAGGTTACTTCATCTTAGACCAGGGACATTTTAAAAATCAATTAGACACTTGGAAAATAAGCTTATTATATGTATAAAGGATGACAAGGATGCCACGTGGGCTCCTCCTGTGTGGTGTTCCAACTCAAGACATGCTGGTGAGTTTATATATCTCGCCTGGTCTGGGTTTGCTGTGATGTTTCTCAGGTGCCTGGGGAGAGGGAGGTCTGAGCCTGTCTGCTGAGGCTGCTGCCCCCATGATATGGTCCCGGATAAGCAGACGGAAATGGATGGTCTGATGGATGGATAAATAAAAAGATGTATAAATAAAATTAGTAGTTTCACAGTACCAAAATATATATTTAAAGTTTATTGTTTAATTTTAAGACAGACACTGAATAGTGCAGGTCTAAAATGTGTTGCTTTGGTAAGAATATTTGGCAGTAAATAATAAATCCCTGATGAAATCTTAACAGTGGTGACATTTTCCTTGACTTTAACTTGAAAAAGTGTTTTAGCTAGATGAACATGAACACGAACACAATAACTCATATGGAAATAAGAATGTACACACTGGCAATAGTTTGAAAAAGATACTTTAGTGTCTTCAGCACAACATTCTAGTGAGCTTAAATTTGAGTGTTTTTGAACTCATTAAACTCAGGATTGCTATTGCTTCAAAACTTTAGTAATCAGGCTGCTACCTAAACTCGTAGTAATTAGTGAAACTTATTTTATAACATAGTCATTGTAGTCATCTTGACATTAAACTTTAACAATCTGTTTAAGCAATTAGGAATTAAATGCAAAAATACTTAGATATCAAATGTTTCAAATATTTGAAACAAGCAATTTAATTGGTTTCACATTTCACTACTTTCATCTTTAGCTTACCAGCGGCGTGGATATTTCTTCTGGAGTTTTACTGTATCTGGCCCTGATAACCGTCACATTCCACAAAGAGCACAGAAAAAGCTGAACAGTTTTCATTTTTAAACTCTCCAAATGCATTGAAATCAGTTAAATGAATGCAGAGTTCAGTTCAGTCCATCGCTACTTCAAACTTATTTTCAGGTTAAAAATAGGAAAGGCAGCATTTCACCTGCATATTTGGCTTAACTTGTCAACAGGCTAGCTGAGCTCGGGATCACCCATTGCCATTTGCAGTCAGAATTGCTGAGTGGGCCCTCCTTTTTAAAGTACGCCTTTGCCCCTACAGAGGTGTGTGTGTGTGTGTGTGTGTGTGTGTGTGTGTGTGTGTGTGTGTGTGTGTGTGTGCCACTAACCCCTGTCCCCCACCCCAACACACATACACACCACCTGAACAGGTCAAGGCCTTCTGTTTGTTATCAGACTTGTTTTTGCATCCTGGCTGAACCTTCTGGTGTGTGAGGAAAAAACTGCAGTGGGGTTCATATATCTACCTCTGCAGGGCTGCCGGGGGCATAACCTAACAAATGTGTGGGGTCAACTGGTAAGGACTTATTTCTGTTGTGTTTGTAATGCAGAAGTAGGGAATACTGCTAGGTTGAATGATTAGGTAAGAAACTGCTTGGATATGAATAACAATGACTGGGATTCCTGCAGTTTAAAACTGCTAACTTTTAAACTATTTAAGAGTGAGAACTCCTGATGAATTTGACGCATGTGTTCTGGTTTGACAGTCCTGTAAACTTGTAGATCTGCTTATAATTTTAAACAACTTAGTAATAGTTCTCTCTTTAAGTTGAATGGTTCTTTTCATGCTGTAACAGACAGAAGGGAGCTTTTGTGACATTGCTGCTCATGATTTGCCAAGCCAGATTATTGTCAGATAATAATGAGCTGCTATTGCTATCTGCTACATCTTGGACAAACAAGGAGAATATTAACTGGTTCCTCTGATTTCTTAAGTATGCTGGCAACCAGGCAGTAAAAAACAGCTGTTGTGAAGGAGGAAGATGTAGTAGGCTTGGGTAGGGATTAAAATAATTTACAATTTAAGATTAAACAAATACCAGGAGAAAATGATTGAGATGAGTCAAGAGGTTTTGTACTGAAGATGTTTAGTTAGATGGCTTTACATAACTCATTTTAAAGTAAAGATGCAACTTCCCTCACTTTCTGAAGCCTATAGGAGCACTTGAAGAGAGAAAGAAGCTAAACAAGAAATAATCAGATGAAGACAATGAAATGGATGAAGACTAAAGTTGGGGGGGACAACACAAACAGTTACCCTCGGTACATTTAACATTGAGCCCAGCAGGCGACAACAATGGTGTCAGCAAGACTCTTCTCGGTCTGAACGTTGCTAGATTTCTCTTTGGCTGATTTCAGTGTGCTTGGGCAGCACAAAGTTAAAACAATTGGGAGGGTTTTTTTTCCTGTTTTCCATTGTGCCCAGCAGGTCTCAACTCATATAAAGACACAAAGGTTGCAGGTGCTTCATGGTACTGCACAGCTCTTATATTGACAAACTGCTGCTTGATTGTCAAGAATGTGAAGCTGGAGTCTTAAGCATGCTAAAACCTTTGCTATGATGGTACTTCGGTGAGGAGTGTTTCTTTTTAAGGTGCTGCCCTATTTTCTATTTCTGACTCAGAGAAAAACAGCGATAGGTGAGAATGGGATTGGTCAGTTGGTTATTTGTCCAAATTGTTGAACTACAAATATAGGAGACCTTTTTTTCTCTCACATCACCTCACTGACATGGTTACTGGATATTAGAAATGAGGAAAAGCAAAGCCCAAATGTAAGGGAGGAAGAGTGTAACATTGAGATTTTTTTTCCTGCAAACATGCTGATCGATGTTAGGAAATATCCATCAGCATGGAACATATAGTGATGTTTGTTGTTTGATGTGCATGTAGTAAACTGTTGTGTTGTGTACTGTTTGGTTCTGCTTGCTAAACAAGACTATGTTACTGCATAAAACAGCTCTGAGTGTGTCTTGCGAACATGTGGTTTGCCAGCTGATTGTGCAGCTCAGTAGACCCGGCCCGAGGGGGGGAAATCCTACTGTCAGACTCCAACTTGTCAGTCTGGTGACCTACACAGACTCTCATCTGCACAGTCCTCATTCATAGTCTTCTACAAACCCTAACATTACAGCTAACAGGTAGATTTTTCTTATTTTAGTCCAGCTAGGTCAAACAACAAAGACCCACTCAGTAAATGGCACCACATTTCCAAGGAAAAGCAGTGAAGCTGAGTCTGTGGGTCTCACACGTGGATCCTGGAATGCATAAAACTGTACAAGATCAACAGGAACTTAAGAGCCTTCATCAGGGCTCTCTGAAGGTCTGTGGTAAACAGCCGATTATTAGAGATGGATACAGAATACAACAAATGTCACATTAAAATGAGACAACACTGAAATGTCATTGCTGTAGACTGTGTAGTCTAATGGATCATTCTACCAAACGGCATCATTGTAGGCAAAAGGAAATCACGAAGAGGCTGCACCAACCATATATGTGTAGAGAGGAAGCCAAGTCCTGAGTCCTGGGAAGAACAAGATCTGGACAATACCTATGCCCTGACAGGCATCAGATCCCCTGCTGGGATAATAAGATGGGCAAAGAAGATGCCACTGACATCATAAGAAAGCCCCTTACCATGTATGGAGGATTTAAAGAAGTCCAGATGCTTTTCTTTCCAAGCTCCTATGGCTACTATGACCTGGATGACTGAGGACCTTCACAGACACAAGAATTGGAGACCCGGCTCCACACCCTTGAAAAACCCGTAGCTAGCCAGGGTCCACTAGACGGTGCAGCTGAAAGTAGTGTAGCCTCAGAGAGCTTTCGCCAGCAGATTGTCCCAAGCAGCAGGGAAAACAGGATAGCTGAGTGATGCTGATGACATTTGGTGATACCAAGCTTCTTGGGCTCTTGGGTTCTTTTGAATCTCAGGAAACTGGATGTCATATTTGACAGTTCAATGTCGCTTGAGCATTACTTAAAAAAACTGGTTTTGAACGCCCCAAAATTGACCATCTGGACATAGCAACAGAACACGTTGGATTTTGTTGAGAAGGTGAGAGGTGTCATTATGGTGGCAGATGAAACTATGGTCTCGGACAATGTTACATCTCTCTTCACTTGTGTTCCAGTCACTGAGGTAGTCCATAAAAAAATTACAGGATGACCCCAACCTCAGCAACAGGACCACTCTCAGCACCGACCAAATGTGTTTCTTTATGAACTGTGTCTTAATTCCACCTACTTCACATACAAGGGTCAGTACTACAGGCAGAAACATGGGTGTGCCATGGGTTCCCCAGTTTCACCCATCGTGGCCAATTTGTACATGGAAGAAGTGGAAAAGAGGGCTTTGCTATCCTACCCTGGAACACCACCAAGCCATTGATTCAGGGTGACACCAGGGTAAAATCAAATCTCAGGATGTACCACATTTCACGGATCACATTAACTCCATGGATTGACACATCAAATTCACCAGGGAGGATATGAAAAATGGCAGATTAGTCTTCTTAGACTGTGAGATTTCCAAAAGTAATGGGGGACATCTAAAAGCTGACGTGTACCATAAACCTACACATACGGATCAGTATTTAAGGTTTGACTCTCATCATCCACTGGAGCATAAACTGGGTGTCATCAGGACGCTACAACACAGAGCGAACACCATCCCCACTGACACAGTGGCCAGGGAGGCAGAAGAACATCACATCAAGAAGGCTCTGAGTAAATGTAGTTATCCCAACTGGACTTTTGTCAAAGCTGCGAAGGCACCAAAGAAAGCTCCAGCTGATCCAGGAGAGAAGGACAACCGCTGCCTAAGCGAAAACCTGTAGTGATCCCATATGTGTCAGGAGTATCGGAACAGCTGAGATGCATTTTTTATAAACATGGTGTCTCTGTGGCTTTTTTTTGTCTGAAGGCCAAGAAAGATGCCAAGTGGATTTACTTTACCAAGTGGATCATCATGGCCTTGCCATACTGGTCCATTTGATTGACCTTTATTATAATTATGTATTTATTTTATTTTCGTTTTTTAAAGACGGGACAGACATGATTGGGGGATAGGACAAGGAGAAAGAATGAAAGAGAGGGAGAGAAAGAAAAATAAAGGGGAGAAGAGATGGTGAGAAAGGGGGGAAGAAAAAAAACAAACAAAACACCTGGATCACCTGTATGGAGATAAAAAACCAGAAGAGAAAACAAACAACACAGAGCAACATAATAAAAACAACACCATCACAATAAACTAGCTAACAGTAGATAACAGTAGATACTTTTTTAATTTCACCTGTTGAGAATGAAAAAAGAAAACAAGCAGAAGAAAACGAGAACAATAGAATAAACAACATCACGATGATATATGGCAGGGGTGTCGAACTCCAGGCCTCGAGGGCCGGTGTCCTGCAGATTTTAAGTCTCACCCTGGGTCAACACACCTGAATCAAATGATTAGTTAATTACCAGGCCTCTGGAGAACTTCAAGACATGTTGAGGAGGTCATTTAGCCTTTAAATCAGCTGTGTTGGATCAAGGACACATCTAAGACCTGCAGGACACTGGCCCTCGAGGCCTGGAGTTCGACACCTGTGATATATGGGAATATAACGAGAAATACTAAATATTAAACATTATTGTGCAGCACGTAAGATCGACAGCGCACAGTGTGCTTTGAGGTAGGAGCCAAAAAGGGTGTCATTTGTGTGTGCGAGCACCCGTGTGTACACTTGCATGTATTTAAAAGGTTGCTTCATGTAATGATCTGTTGGAGGGTGTGGGGAGCCTCAGCCCCGTCCACCAGGGCATGAAGCAGGTATGGAGGAGATCAAAACTCCAGACATCCAGAGGCCCCCAGAATACAAGAGACCAAGGAAGACTAACAGAGGGGCAGCCGCGCCACTGTCCCAGAAAGAGCTGAGGAGAGTCCCAGATGAGGGGTCACTCAGCAGCCGCGGAGCAGAAGCCAGGGGGGGGTTGCAGTGACGTGCCCGTGAGCTCCGCCGGCAGCCAGCT
Source organism: Simochromis diagramma (assembly GCF_900408965.1). Lineage (NCBI taxonomy): Eukaryota > Metazoa > Chordata > Actinopteri > Cichliformes > Cichlidae > Simochromis > Simochromis diagramma. The sequence continues at coordinate 3,108,252 of NW_024387304.1, read as the reverse complement.
GTGCCAGAGTGACCGAGCCCCAGGCCGAGAGGCCGAGGGCACCCCACCCCCGAAGTGGCCCGAGCGAGCCCCAGGCTCTAGGCCCCGATAAGCAGCCACCAAGGAGTGAGCCGGTGTGCACCTGGACGCCCATCCCCGGACACAAAGACCCACCAACGCACCGATGTCTGAGGGCGTCTGCCACTGGCAGGGGGAGTGGTGGGGGGAGATAGGCCTCCATACCTTGGAGGACCTGGGATGTCCCCAAAGAGGTGGCGTCTGATACCCGACCTGACATATGGACACAGACAAACAGGCACACACAGATGCAAACATCCATTCCCACCCTCATGCTCTCATATGCAATTACTCAACACTCACCCAACGTGGAGACAGACATAGAGAGACACTGTACACACAACCACATTCCCCAAGCATACTCTAAGCCCCGGGTCTAGGTACCCTTGCCCCTGGAGGGGGAAACTGCACCCAGACCCAGGTAGTGTTAACCTTTTCCCTGGGGTGAAGAGAAGCAGACTGCCTCGACTCTGCAGCAGCAGGGAGGCCCCACATTCCAGACCCCAGTCGGACAGCCAACTCCTCCTCCTAGCCCCCCTGCTCCAGCAGGCCGCAGAGAACGGGGGTGTGTGAAGACTCCAAACCTCCCTCCACCCGCTCATATGTAGTGTTGATGCATGTGTGTTCTAAGGTGCATTTAAAACCCAGGAGGGCATGGAGCTACCTGCCAGAGAGCAGCAGGTAAGCGCATAGTCCCTCCTGCTAGCCCTCAATGTCTACGTGTATTTAAAATTGAGAGGTGGGCAACGACGCCAGGGGTGAGGTGTACACCCTGATGGTAATTTGGAGTCCGTGTAGCGTGCCCACCCCCAAGATCCTATAGTGAGTAATGTGAATGTCTAAGTTGTGAGACAAAATTGAGGCAAAGGCAGCCAGAAGGGGACAGAGGGGGGGGGATACCTCCCCTGCACCCTGGTGACATATCTTTACCGGAAAGGCCCTGCATGTGTGGGTGATTGTGGTGGAGTGGGAAGAGGGAGGCAGCTGGAGATGGGGAGGGAAGGAAGGGAGGGGCAAGTGACCCCTCCCTGGGGCCAGCTCCCCCGCTGACCCCAGTAGGCACCCCCATACTCTGCAACCCACCAGGGAAAGGGGGCCCAGGCCCATCCGGACCGGGGCCCAGTACAGCAGCGCCGCCTGACCCCACCACAGAGAAAACTGCACCCACCCCTTCCTCCACTCATCTTCCAGACTACATAAGACAATAGACGCCCAGGCTGAGATCTTCCTCCACCTCTCCTGTATCTCCCCCTCCTGCAGAGTGAGTTCCTGAAGAGAGGAAAGCTCCTGCAAGATGTAACAACCTCCCCCACCAGTCGAAGAGCCCCCCAGGTGGCTCGATGCACCGGCGGCACCCTGCGCCAGGGCTGGGCCCCCATACACCCACCCGCCCACAACCCCGGCAACACACCAACCAGGACCCAAGCCCCCGAGGCCCAGCCAGGGCCCCAGCCCGGAGACGGAGCACCCCTACAACCCCACGTCCGTCCCGGACCCACCCTGGGGCAGGCTACCAGGTCAGTAACCCACGTCCGTCAGCACAGACCCTCTCCTAGCCCCGCTGCACGCATCCACGAGGAAACCGTCACCTAAGAGCCAACAGAGCCCTTAATAGGCCATGACCGCTACCCCGGGTTGAGCCCTCCAAGGAAGATGCTCCTGGGGAACCCCCCGATGCCCTAAGCCTGTCCCTACCCCCACACCAATCACAACAGCATAGGTGGGACCAAACTATGACCCCCCACCCCCGCTAGGTGATGGAGCTGATCAAAGGAGCCCAGAGCAATTGATCTGATGTGGTGGCAGAGGCTCATCAAGACTAATGTAATCTAATAGATAATTTCTATATTGGTTAGAATTAAGGTTATTTTTATTTTTCCAGTTCATGAGGACTGTTTTCTTGGCTATGCATAGGGCAGTGAAAACCATATGGGCTATATTCTTATCTGTAGTGACATTATCTAAGCTGCCCAACAAATACACCAAAGGGGAAGTTGGAACGTTACATTTCAGACACTTTGATAAGTCCTCACATATCTCGCGCCAAAACTTCTGAACTGGTGGACAGAACCAAAGAGCGTGGATATAATTGTCCGGTGAATTGGTTTGGCAGTGTGAGCAGTTGTTGGTAGACGTATAACCCATCTTGAACATCCGATGACCTGTATAGTGCACTCTATGTAGTATTTTGTATTGAATTAATTGAAGACTGGGATTTCTAATTAGATGAAAGGTTTTTAAGCAAATCTGAGACCAGAAGTTTAGGTCTAAGTTAACTGATAAATCCGCTTCCCATTTTGCAATAGGAAGTGATATTGATTCATCTGTTTTAGAAAGCATTCTGTAAATTTTGGAGAGTAATTTGGGGATTTTAAGAGTAAGAAATTGAATTGTTTGTAGTTCAACTTGACCCGGTTTAAATTTCTTTTTTACTATGGATTTAATTTGTTGATATTCTAAAAATCTTTTCTTGTTGATCCCATATTGTGTAACTAGTCTGTCAAATGGAATAAATTCTGTTCCTTCTAGTATATGTTCTAAGTATTTGATTCCTTTACCACTCCAATCTGGAAAGTTTATCATATTATTGTTTTGTAATATGTCAGGATTGTTCCAGATAGGTGTACGTTTGCATGGGATTAATGAAGACTCCGTCAATTTTAGAAACTCCCACCATGCTGTCAGAGAAGAGCTGATGTTGATGCTTTTGAAGCATTCATGTCGTTGGATGTTTGCGCTGATAAGCTCTAGATTATTGCAAAGTGCTTGTTCTACATCTAGCCAAGGTTCATCTAAGAGGGTATGTTTTAGCCATCCTGAGATAAACTGAAGCCTGTTGGCTAAGAAGTAGTGCTGAAAGTTAGGTACTTCTAATCCTCCTTTATCCTTGGTCTTTTGTAGTGTTTTTAAGCTTATACGTGGGGGTTTATTTTTCCAAAGGAATTTGGACATGAATGAATCTAGAGATCTGAACCAATCTTGTGGTGGTTTAGTTGGGATCATTGAGAATAAATAATTTATTTTTGGTAAGACCATCATTTTTATAGCGGCAACCCTTCCCATGAGTGATATGGGTAGACATTTCCATCTAGTCAGATCATCTACTACTTTCTTTAAAAGTGGGATATGGTTTAGTTTAGTTAGATCTGCAAGCTTGGGAGAAACATTAATACCTAAATATTTTATATTTCCCGATTGCAGTGGTGTAGAGGAAGAATTATGGAAGGAGCAATTAATCGGAAGGACTGTAGATCTCTGTGGCTTTTAAACCCCATAACACGCCGTGCCAAATAATTGGTCCACCCCAAGGATCAGGCCCAAAAAGTGCAATATGAATAAATTTTACATGCTTTACTATCTATCCATCTATGAATTAAGGTATACTAAATAAATGCTGCTAAAGAGATTTGGAAAAACATTATACTATCTTTTTTTTTGTTAATCTTTTATGTATTAAAAATAAGAAAAAATTAGAAAGCATGAAAAAGTGCTGTGTGGCTCTCCATGCTGTAATGTATTGCTATTTCTACAGGTTTCCCAAGGGGACGCTACTGAGAAGCTGGCTCACCAAGTCGCGGCCCAGGTTGCTGCTACTGATCGCAGGCTTGAAGAGGCCTCAGGTGACCCTCATGAGGCGGAAAAGGATGAAGCGCACAAAAGTAGCAAAGGCCACGTAAGCGGTAAATATAGTTTATGTTGCATGGAGAAATGCTGGAACCAACTGGTGACAAATTGAAAAAATATCACAGCAAAATAAGATTATATTTTTACAGATCCTATCAGGTGACAACATTCTTATCTTTGTCATTCATTCAATTTTCATTTATCAGTCAAAATAAATGTCAATAGACTGGCTATTGCTAAAACAGTGTTGGAATCTATTATTTTTCTGGTTCTCTCGCTGATCGGACCAGTAGTTACATGTGCATGCATTACATGTTTTTTTTTGTTTTGTTTTTTGCATGGCTGTGGCTCAGGAGGTACAGCAGGTTTTCTATTATTGGTTGGTTAGTGGTTTACTATAACAATATTCCCTGTAAATCCTCTGTTGGCTGATTATTTAATAATAAAATGTAAATTTACAGTAATTGACTACACAGCAGTGGGAAATAAAGGTCATTAGAGTGCATCTATGTAAAGTAAGCAAGTTTAAAGAAGTCATTCTGGCACTATTGTCTTTTTCAGTGCCAAGTGTCAACACAATGCAGAGCAATCACATAAATCTTGCTTCTTCAGATTATTTTAGAAGTAGTGTTACATCCTCATTGCATAGAGCTATGAATATTGTGGTCCCTCATTAAAAAAAAAGGCAGATACCAGAAGTCTACCAGAGCAAATAATAAGTGATATCTATGTGTGTTTAACATATCCAATGTGCCTTGCCGTGGGGTTGTACTGAAAAAATAGAAGAAGAAAAAAGAGGTTAATTTCCTGGCGACTTTTAGGCACCAACAACATTGTATGTTCTTCTGTGCGAGTGTCACAACTCACTTGATACAGCCTATCTTTAATCAATATTAAAGTGCTAGTAGGTGCGTGCTGCTTCATGGCGCACCAAGTGACCATCAATTTTTATCACTTGGTGGAAGGGTGAGCCTAGGGTATTGTCAAGACTGCTCCAGTGGAAAATCTTCTGTGGAGCAAAAAGGCCCCGCTGTCTGCTCCTCCTCAGAGTCAGCGTCGCACAACACCACATTGATGCTGTGAGTAGCACAAACACTCCACTAAAGGTTGCTAAAGCATCCCCATGCCCTCCCACAACAAGTTATTGAACCCCGGCGAATCTCTTCCCCGAATTATAGGAAGCGTCAGGCTTTATGTGCTGACTTCCCAACTAGCTTTTGCCCTAATATTTGTTTCATGAATCTCTCCATACATAAACCTAACCTTCACCCACTCCACCTCCAACAATGTCCTGGGCCAAACCAGGGTTTGGTGAACCAGGGTCTGCATGCAACCCAAATCCATCATAGCCTGGCGGCTATATCCACTATATCCACCATAGTCCATACCACCTAGCATCTTACCACAACGTTGCACGTCTCTCCTGGACTGAGGGAGGGTGTTGACCCCTCAGCAACACAGAACACCTGCCTGACCTCTGTAAGCGTGTATTCCTGGGGAAAATGTCCCAGCTGCCCCCACCACCAACACTGCTGCACAACCTGCAATGAAGCTGTCCTCTGAACATGCTGCTGTATCCCTCCCCTGCAGCTGAGCCTCAAACCAAATCCCACTACACTGTATTAATCTTTCACTCAACCTTGACTGGTCTCCCAGCTCCTGCAACCAAAAAAAAAAAAAAAAAAATCCCCAAAATGATGCTGCCACCATCATGCTTCATTGTAGGGATGGTATTGGCCAGGTGATGAGTGGGTTTATCCTCTCTTAATTGCCCCTTGGGGATAAATAAAGTTTTTTTGACTTTGACTTTCCTAGAGATCTGATGCTTGCGTTCAGGCTAAATAGTTCAATTCTTGTTTCATTAGACCTGAACGTTTTGTTTTGGTCTAAGATTCCTTCAGGTACCTTTTGCAAACTATAGTGCCTTTTATTGAGAACTGGCTTGTACATCAGGGAAACCAAACAACCTCCGGCGAAGCAGATGTCACAACACAGAGATACCTCGTCAGGCCAGGGCTCTGCAGTCTATTTACACCTGCAGGCCAGTGGACACTCTTTCAGCGATGGGGATGTACACATCCTGGACAGGAAGGAACGCTGGTTTGAGCGCAGAGTCAAGGAGGCCATTTACATGAAAAGGGAAAGACCATCTCTGAATCAAGGAGGGGACCTAAGGGTACATCTTTCACCATCTTACAATGCTGTGATTTCAGCTATTCCCCAACTCTCTGTGAATGGGACTCATGGCCACTGATCAGTGGCATTTGATGAGTGAGTGTTGATCAGTGGTTGTTCATCAACGGTCATGACAATCGGCATACTAATGATCAAGGAACTAACCTCCCAGCCGATTGTTCATTCAGTGGTTCTTAGAGATGTGCAAAGCAGGCGTATTTGTATCTGTATTTGTATTTGTTGAGGGTGGAAAAGTATTTGTATGTGCATTCGAGTAAAATTCTAAATAGGCATAATAATCAAGTTTTTTTGCGTTTAACTTCGAATTAACGTTATAGTGTAAGTGTTCTTTAATTATATCCATTATAATAATTATGGATATGCAATATTAGTTGATGTTTTTCCATAAATCCAGCAATGAATATGTAACAAGAAACATCATCGAAAAGAAAATAACAGCAATTGCCTCATCCATGATTAAACCATTGTGAAGATTATGAACCCCACCACCTCCTTGTTGGAGGACACTGAACAGACAGCGAAACTGACTTGCAGGGGCAGGACATGGTTGTGATGATGAATTGGTGCTGGTGGGGGGATTGATGCTTGTGGGGGGAGTTGGCAGACAGTACCAGGAGAGGATGCTTTAAGTGCATGTGATTATGCATAGCAGATGTTGCCAGATGTTTGATATATCTGCCTCTGCTGATTTGACTTTTGCACACATTACATATCACTTTGGTTTAATCTGCAGTACTGGCTGTAAAATGCTTCCACACAGCAACACTCTTTTCTGTTTGATTGCCCAAATCCATGTGGGGAGTTTCAGCTAAGTTAATGAGTGACGGGAAGCTATGCTAAAGTTAATTACTCTATAGCCCACATCTTGCTGTCTGCAAAACTAACTTAAACTAACTTAAATGTACCATATAACTCCCACAAGTGCATAAAATTCAACACAACTACACAAGCATTGTTTTAACCTTTTAAACCGAACGTTAACGTTACTCTGTCAACAGCCTATTTCAGTAATGCAGCGTAATAGAATAATCTTCCGATCTTCGCGAAAGTTATAAACCGCCTCCGGAACTCAGTTAAGGTATAAAAAAATCTATTCAACAATAATAGTGATGCAGTTTAGCCTTTTTTCGCTCAGCCGAGCCTTCTCTGTTACGGTGTGGAGTAGCCCATGTCAGTCACCTCTTTTACACGTCACTCATCTAGTGATGCACAGCGGTCTCATAAGGAAACTCAGCTTTTTGATATAAAGTTTTTCTTGTTCCCGAATATGAATATTTTTTTAAAGTATTTGTTCAATCTTAAAAAACACGTTATTTGTACCTTTCTTTTTTTTTTTGACACTTTTTATTTGTTTAGGAACATTTTTATGCAACAAGATAAAAGAAAAAAGAAAGAAAAAACAGAAACAGTATGAGGTCACGGGAAGATAACATACACCTGTACATACATCTGCACATCCACACATACATACGTCAACAAGTCTGCATTACTAATTCTATGCATTAAAGGGTGCTGCCACAAGCTGTAAAGTCCAGCCATTTTCTCCACTGTCTCCTTCCCAAATCTCCCTGCAGTCGCAGAGTGAAAGTCATACATTCCATCAATTTGACATCTTCCACTATAGAGGTAAAAAGTGTTACAGTGGGAGGATCTCTACAGAGCCAGCGTTTTGTTATGGCCTTCTTCGCAGAAGCCAAGAGTACTTTCAGAAGGTAAACATCATCTGCAACTAAATCGTCTGTAAAATATCCCAGATACAATGAGGTAAATGTACAAGACACGTGGAATCCCAACACCTCTGTAATTATCTTTATAACTTCCATCCAGAAGGGTCGTATGAGTGGGCAGGACCAGAATATATGACCGTAATCAGCCATGACTTCCCCACAATTCCTCCAGCAAAACGCAGGTGTAGCACTGAATTTAGACTTCTGTTTAGGCGTTATGAAATAGCGTATAATGTTCTTCCAGCAGAAGTCCCGCCACATGTTGGAGTTAGTCGTGGTAAACTGTGTTTCCCAGATCCGTGCCCACCCATCTTCTGTAATCACAATGTCCATTTCTTTTTCCCATTTCTGCTTTATGTAAATCGTTGAGTGCCCTTTGAGCTTAGTCAGACATTTATACAGTTTACTTATCAAGGCTCTGTTACTCCCAGAGTCATAAGCATCAATGAAAATATTAACAATCGAGAAGTCTCCACGGACACAGCCCTTCAGTCTTTTGCCAATATAGTCACGGAGTTGCAAGTATCGAAAAAAGTCTTGTTTCTCGAGATCGTAAGTCTTGCATAGGGTATCAAAAGCCATAATTTTAGATTTTACAATAACCAAACACCCAGCAGTGATTCCATGCCACACCCATTGTTTAAATCTACTATCGTGGGAAGCAGGTAAAAAATCAGGGTCATACGCTGGCCACCTCAGAAGTTTTATCTCTTCCTGGAGTTGCGCCTGCTTGACCACTCCCCTCCATATTTTTAATGTAAAAGTGACCCAGTGGCTGGGCGTCAAGGTATCGTCCAAATCAGAAGCTGCATGACCAAGTCTAGACTGGATTGGCGTGTCTGAGAGAGACATCTCAATCGTCTTCCACCTCGCACAAAAAGATGGATTACACCAACACACCAAGGACCTCAGCTGAGCAGATAAGTAGTAATCCCTTAATGAAGGTAGAGCCAAGCCCCCTTTGTCTTTCGGCAACTGCAAAGTAGAGAACTTCACCCTTGGTCTTTTGTTAAGCCAAATGAATCTCGAAATCTGCTTATTCCATTCCCTGAATTGCTTCTCTGGGATTTGAATAGGTAAAGCAAGAAAAAGATAGAGTAGTTTGGGAAGAATATTCATTTTAATTATCTGTATCCTGTTGCCAAGGTCGAGAGGGAGCAAGGCCCAAATGTTGAGATCGCTATATACTTCTCTATTAATACGACTGTAATTAATATCGTACAGTTGTGTCAGATCTCTAGGCAGAAACACTCCCAAATATTTGATAGCAGTTGCCTCCCAATTAAACTTGAATTTTGCCAGTAGTGTCTGGTCCGGAGAAAAATTAAATGACAGAACTTGAGTTTTTTTGACATTAAGGACATACCCTGAATACAGGCCATATGTTTCCAACATCCCCATTAACACTGGTATACCTGAGCTGGGATCCGTGATTGTCACCAAGACATCATCTGCGTATAAACACACCTTGTACTCGTCCCCTCCTATTACAATCCCTTTCAACGATGTTTCCTGACGTATAGCCTGGGCTAGAGGTTCAATAAACAAGTTGAAGAGGTAGGGGCTTGCTGGACACCCCTGTCTACATCCTCGTTCTAAAAATATAGTATCGGAGAGGCTACCGTTAATTTTTATTCTGGCAGTAGGGAGAGAATAAAGAGCTTGGAAACATCTTATAACCTCGCTACAGAAACCAAATCTTTTCATCACTAGGAAGAGGAAGTCCCAATTCACTGAATCATATGCTTTTTCAGCATCTAAGCTAAGAATAATTGAGCTTTTTTTCTTATTATTAATGTGTTCGATGATGTGTAAAGCTCGTCTAATATTATCGTGGGTTTGTCTATTTTTCAAGAAACCCGTTTGGTCTTCATCAATCAAAGAAGGCATTACAGCATCCATTCTTCGCACCAAAATAGTTGTGTATAGTTTATAGTCTGAGTTCAGGACACTTATCGGCCTATAAGATTTGCAGTTTAGTCTATCCTGTCCCCCCTTTGGCAAAACAGATATGAAGGCCTCCTTCCAAGAGGGAGGTACCAGACCTCCTTTCAAAATATAGTTAAAACTAGTTTCCAACAGGGGAAGAAGGCTTTCCCTCATGGTTTTGTACCATTTGGCAGGGAGCCCGTCGGTACCTGGTGATTTATTGGATTTAAGGCTGGAGATAGCTTTAATTATTTCTTCCCGAGATATTAAGGATGTTAACTTACTATTTGCTTCTCGACCAATCGTAGGCAGGTCTAAGGAATTCAAAAAGTCAGTCATCTTATTTACATCACCCTGAGTAGATTGACTATATAAGGATTTGTAATACTTTTCAAACGCTTTTTGAATTTTATCCAGGTCAGTTACAACATTGTTACCAACCGGGTCTCTAATCTTATAAATATTATTTTCAGCTTGCTGTTTTCTAATCCGCCACGCCAACTGCTTCGCCGCCGTTATTTGTACCTTTCTGAATACCGTATTCGGGTTTGGCTCCACCCCTAGTGGTTCTAGTTTCAGTCATTATGCAAATGTACTGTTTATAAGGTTGGGGAAACCTGCAGTCAGCTGAGACCAAAGAAGTCACTTGGATGAGTGACGAAACGTTTCTCCCACTGAAAACGCTACGTCCAGATGAATCAGCTTTTTGGGATACTGTATTTCAATACTGAACTGTAAAATGGCCCTGCTCCCATTTCTCTCTGTGTACTCAGCCTGTATCACTACACTTGCAGTCTTGGAGCGTCTGCTCCCCTTCCTTCTTTCACATAATGATATGATACCAGTCTGTCTTTGGATGTGATTGGCCGCATAGTGTGCCCATGAAAATAAAGTCTCACCCTTGCCGGCATGGATTCTTCAGCCTTGCTGAAAATTACACATACCAACGGGCCATTAATAACTGACATGGAAGAAAAAATAAGACTTGTGAGATTAGAAATCTCTCTTTTTAAGAATCTAGGCCAATAAAGACAGCAGTACAGTCAGTCGATTTTTTTTAGCACACAGAGTTTCAAAACATTTTATAGTTGTAAAGAATTGAAAATGGTCATTTGTTGAATTTGCAGCATTAGTAGATCAATTTTACTGAAATCAAAAGCTATTTCAATCAAAAACATCTTAACAGGTCAAGTTACATATTAACATAGGACACCTTGTTTGATATCAGTTTTACAATTCTTGCATCCATGTAACTTGTAAGTTTTTGGAAAGTTTCTACTTGAATGTCTTTGCAGCCCCCCAGAGCTGCTGTTTGGATGTGAACTGCCTCCCACCCTCGTATTCTCAATAGGATTGAGGTCAGGGAAGAATGGGGGCCACACCATAAGTTTCTCTTCTTTTATGCCGATAGCAGCCAAAGATGCAGAGGTTCCTTGTAGCATAAGATGGTACATTGTCTTGCATGAAGACAGTTTTGTTGCAGAAGGCACAGTTCTTCTAGAGAGTGGTCAGTCAGAAACTCCACATACTTTGCAGAGGTCTTTTTCACACCAAGCTCTCTCCCCATGATTCCGGCTCTAAACATGACTCCACCACCTCCTTGCTGATGTTGCAGCCCTGTTGAGGCATGATAGCTGTCCACCAACCATCCACCACTGCATCCATCTGGCACATCCAGGGTTGCACGGCACTCAGGACTGTTTGAAAATTAGTCTTCTTGTAGTTCTGGGCCCACTGCAGCCGTTTCTGCTTGTGAGCATTGGTTAGGGTGGCCAAATATAAGGTTTATGCACAACTGCAAGTCTCTGGAGGATCCTACACTTTGATGTTCGCAGGGCTCCAGAGGCACCAGCAGCTTCAAAATATCTATTTGCTGCTTTGTAATAGCCTTTTAGCAGCTGCTCTCTTAACTTGATGTATTTGTCTGGCAGAAACCTTCCTCGTTGTGCCTTTATCTGCACGAACCCATGTGTGCTGTGACTCAGCCACAAATCTCTTACATTATAGTGATCACGCTTAAGTTTTCGTGAAATAGCTGACGTTTTCATTACATGTCCAAGGCATTCAACTATTTCACGCTTTTCAGCAACAGAGAGATCATTTTTCCTTCCTATATTGCTTGAAAATGGTGGTCTGCTTAATAATGTGGAACATCCTTCTTTAGTAGTTTTTCCTTTAATTGGGCTCACCTGGCAAACTAATGATCATAGGTGTCTAATATTGATTTCAATCATCCAAAGAGCACAATTCCATCCATGGGTTTAATTGAAAAACAACTTATTTAATCTTTATGACACTTAAACACAATTTGCATAATAATTTGGAATGTATAGAATCTATAGAACTAAGATAATAACTTACCACATATTTCAAATTTTCTAGAGAAGGTAAAGACATGGTCCGATGTTTGGTGACTTGGATGAAAATCACATTATTCCTCTTGTATCTGAGGTTCAACTAACAGAGACTCTCCTTTCAAGCACCCTGGCATAGAAGTGTGGTCCTCCAATGGTTGGAGCATGCCCTACAGTCATCCTTCTGAAGATGGGACTCACCATCTCCATGAACATTGTAGAGGCAAACCCAGGGGCTCTAGACCAAGGTGTTGTTTAACTGCCTCAGTGACCTGATCCCCAGTGATAAACGAGCCTTACCCCTAGTCCCCAGATAATCGGATTCCTCTATGGAAGACATGTCTGTGGGAAGAAGTCCTCACAGTATTCCTTACATTACATGACAATATCCTCAGTTGGAACTTTTCCACTCCTAAGTCACCTAACAGTTTGCCAAAATCTCTTTGAGGCAGCCTGAAAGTCTTTTTCCTTGGCCTGCTCCTCCCAAATTCGCGTTTTGTTTTCATCACTTCCCAAGCCGTGTTCCGCTTGGCCTGCCAGTACCTATCGGCCAGTACCTAATGCCACGTGTCTTATTTGTGTGCTAATGTGGAATTTAATTTAAGATGGTGCTCTGAGACAAAACATCGGGATAAGCCAGAAAACCTAAATGCAGAACAGAAAATACAGAAAGTAGAAAAACTAAAGAATAATCTGACATCTCAGCAGACGTTTTTCACCAGAGCAAAATCACAAAGTGAAGTTGTTGTGAAAGCAAGTTTTACTGTGATAGATGAGATAGCCAAATCAACCCCGTCATTTACCAAGGGAAAGTTTCTGAAGAGCTGCATGATGAAGGTGTGTGACGTGTTGTGTCCAGACAAAACGCAGATTTTGGCAAATGTGAGCCTGAGCAGAAATACGATTGTTAATTGGGTTTGTGAGACGGCCACTGATTTAAGAACACAGTTGTATGAAAGAAGCAAAGACTTTATTGCATACTCTCTTGCCGTGAAACAAAGTACAGACATGATGAACATTATTACACAGCTGACCATCTTCATCCGTGGAGTGGACTCAAATTTGCGCGTTACAGAGGACATTAAATCAATGCACTGGACAATGACAGGAAAATACATTTTTGAAAACATATGTCAAAGTGTAACCGACATGAAACTGCCCTGGGACAAACTTGTTGGACTTACAAAAAAGTGGACTAGTTGGCAGGATGCAAGTAAAGATGCAGGTGGAGAACTGTACTGGTGAGTTAACAGCATATCACTGTGTCATACAACAGGAAACGCTGTGTGGTAAAGTCCTAAAAATGGAGCATGTAATGAGCACCATAACACAAACTGTAAATTTTATCCGAGCAATTTCAGTCTTTTATGGGGGAAATAGATTCAGAGTTTGCCGACATTTCTCATCATACAGAGGTCCGTTGGCTGAGTTGAGGAAAGTTCTCAATAGAGTTTTTTAGCTCAGCAAGGAAATCTGTCAGTTCATGGACATGGCATGTATGATGCAGTATAGACATTTCAAGTGAAGCTGCTCTTATGGGAGTCACAAATGCACCAGTGCAACTTGCCTCACTTTCCCTGTAGCCAAGTAATGTTGAACCAAGTCAGTGCAACAGTGTTCCCAAATGCGGACATTGCTGATAAATTGAGTGCACTGCGCACTGAGTTCGCGCGGCACTTTGGTTTGGTTCAATTCAATTCAATTCAATTTTATTTATATATAATAATAATAATAATAATGACTATTGTTCCTTTTATTAATTGTGTTTTTTGTAAGGTGACCTTGGGTTTCTGAAAGGCGCCCTCAGATAAAATGTATTATTATTATTATTATTATTATTAATGGATTGCATTTATATAGCGCTTTTCGGGACCCCTCAAAGCGCTTTACAATACCCACTATTCATTCACTCTCACATTCACACACTGGTGAAGGCAAGCTACAGTTGTAGCCACAGCTGCCTTGGGGCAGACTGACAGAAGCGAGGCTGCCATAACGCGCCATCGGCCCCTCTGGCCATCACCAGTAGGCGGTAGGTGAAGTGTCTTGCCCAAGGACACAACGACCGAGACTGTTTGAGCTGGGGCTCAAACCGGCAACCTTCCAATTACAAGACGAACACCCAACTCTTGGGCCACGATCGCCAAATCACAACAAAAGTCGCCTCAAGGCACTTCATAGATACAGAGAAAAACCCAACAATCATATGACCCCCTATGAGCAAGCACTTTGGCGACAGTGGGAAGGAAAAACTCCCTTTTAACAGGAAGAAACCTCCGGCAGAACCAGGCTCAGGGAGGGCCGGGGCCATCTGCTGCCACCGGTTGGGGTGAGAGAAGCACAAAAAGAGAATTTCGAACTGCTTCGCAACCCATTTACAGTTGACGTGGAAACTGCACCTGTGCAGATTCAGATGGAGCTGATGGAGCTGCAGTGTAATGGGACACACTCAAGACAAAGTACGACACTGAAGGGCCCGCACAGTTTACTGTTCCATTCCTGAAGCAATGCCCCAGCTCCGTCTACATGCGGCTCAAACCTTGTGTATGTTTGGTAGCACATATCTGTGTGAGAAGCTGTTTTCAGTGATGGAGGTTAACAAAACAGCACACAGGAGTTGTCTCACTGATGAACACCTGTGGTCCATCCTGATAATCTCCACAACACAAGACCTCACACCAAACTTGAATGAGCTTTTCATCTTAAAAGATGCTAGCTTCTGATCTAGCTCTGACAAAATGGCATAAGAGCAAAGAAAATTGAATGTTATGATTTGTTGGGGTTTTTTTTACTTTTGCTGAAAAGCAGAAATTTTATTTATATTTACAGTTTGTTTTTTGCATCATGTTCATATTTCTAACTTGCATAATTTTTTACAGGATATATTTTTATAGAGAGCAAAATATTTAAAGTTGAAGTTAAAAGTTTATTTTTTCCACGTTTATTTATTCTGGAATAATATTCCTGTCTGTTTTTATTCATATTTATATTTAAAAAACATTGTTTTAGTGTGTTCAATAAATGTTTATCTTGTTTGGCCCGCGACCTAAAGTTTGCCTTGAGTTTTGGCCCCCTGTGCAATTGAGTTTGACACCCCTGCCCTAGGGTGTCTCCAGCGGCTCCATTTTTACATTTTTCCAACACAGTCATTTCATTATTCTTTATTTGATGTTAATGGGGTTCATGTTTTCATTACTGATTGTGCATGTACTTTTTCTTACTTTTTTGTCAGTAATTTCTGTTCATCTTGCTGATTGTATTTGTGAAAAAAAGAATACTAGCTATGACAAACTTTGATGAGGTATCCTTTCTTTTTCCAGAACCTGCAGCCGAATGCCCCACTTCACCTGAGTCCTTAAAGGATAGGATGTACTTCCTGGATACGAAAGAGAAAGAAAAAGAAGACTTGTGTGTTGGATCTTTGCCCCAGCAACGAACTAATATCAGAGAACCACAAAACAGAATGAAGCTAGAGGATAAACCACACAGACTGAAACCTCCGGACTAATCATTATTAGACCCAGACCTGGACTACCAACTTCACCTGTTTCTTCAAATATGCATCTGTTTTGGCTCATTAGACGCTAATGGTGGTAGCTTCTAAATTATTCTACATTATTCCTGTCCAGAGAATAACTCTTAGTAGACCAAATACAGCTGACATTGTGTTCATACCCTGCTGTCTAAACTTTTTGATGGGCATCAACTCTTGCTTCACATTCTTATGTCAGATTAAAACTTTTCAATTAGCTCATTTCCACAAAGTACGGAGCCCTACAAACCAAGAAAATGTGAACATCAGCACATTCATATATAGGTGATTTACAAATTTCTCAGTTTCTAGACTGAGAAACAGGAGCAAAATACATATACTAGTCATGTCTATAATCACAACATTGCAAATAATAATAAAGCAAATAATACAGTTGCTTAATTACTTGTGCTGTCGTTGCAAGACACGCACTCAAGTAACATTAAGTTGTTACCTGACTATTAGAGGAACATTTGCAGACTACATCCTATAGGTTTTAGGTAAATTTGGGAGGACAACTCTTTTTCATATTTCCATAGAAAAAGTTTTGGAACCTTACACAAGCACCTTGAGGCAACTTGCTGTGATTTGGTACTATATGGAATAAAATGGAATTGAATTGAATTACTTTTCCTGACATAATAAAATCCTCTCACAACATCAGAAAATTAAAGTTTGTGAGGTTCTCTGCTTGGGTAATAAGTTTACAGTCCCTATTGTAACAACAGATCCATTCAGAAATAAAATATCATACGGTAGAAGGTATGAGCTCTGAGAAATGGTCTTACTGATGTGTGGTGTAGTGATGTGCTTACTTTGAAAAAAAATTCAGTAAATGGGTTTTTAAAAAAAGGATATGTGCTTCAATGCAACATATCTAGGACTGCTTTCTTCCATTTGTGCAATATCTCTCAAATTTGAAATGAAGCTGAAAAAATAGTTCATGCATTTATTACTTCTGGGCTGGAATTCTGGAATGTGTTATTATGTCCTTAAAATGTATTGAAAAGCCTTTAGTTGATCCAAATTCTGGAGCAAGACTACTGACAGGCTAAAAAGACAGAGCAGAAAAAATACAGAAATGAACTTAAAATCCTGCTCCTCACATACAAGCTGGTGAATAATCAGGCCTTATCTTGTCATAATAGCCTTATAGTGCAATATCACCCCATTAGAGCACTTCCCTCTCTGACTGCAGGCTTACTAGTAGTTCCTTGAGTATATAAAAGTAGAAATTGAATGGGAGAAAGTAGAATGGGAGGCAGAGCCTTCAGCTTTAAGGGCCCTCTTCTGTTGAACCAGCTTTCCAGTTAGGATATAGAACACCCTCTATACTTTTAAGATTAGGCTTAAAACTTTCCTTTTTGCTAAAGCATATAGTTAGGGCTGGATCAGGTGACCCTAAATCCTCACTCAGTTACTCTGGAATATGTGTGCTGGGGGATTCCCCATGCTGGGGATGCATTAAGTGTTTTTTCTTCAGTCCTCTTTTTCACCTCACTATGTGTGCCATTATTAGTTATTATGAATTTCTGTCTCTCTTCCACAGCATGTCTTTTGTCCTGTTTTTCTCCTCTCCCCTAGCAGCCACATCAGATAGCCACCCCTCCTTCAGCCGGGTTCTGCAGGAGGTCGCCAAAGTATTTGCTCATAGAGGGTCATTAGATCGTTAAGATTTTCTCTGTTTCTTTGTGTTATTGTAGGGTCTTTACCTTACATTATAAAGCACCTTGAGGCAGCTGTTGTTGTGATGTGGTGCTGCATAAATATAATCAAATTGAATTGTATTGAAAAGGAGATAGAAGAAACATTGTGGGCAAATAGGTTTTCAAGTAGTTTGAACTAAGAGTTAGTGATGTCTCATTTCCTTCTAATCTGATACCAAGTAACTTAATGTGCTTTGAAAATCAAAATAAAAAAGTGTATTTCAAATTATACCTTGAATAAAAGACATCATACTACCTTTTCTTATTTTTTAATTATGAAAAATTATCATACAAGAAATAAAAAATCTGAAAAGTCAATGGTTATATTTAAAAATATTTAATTAACAATCACTCAAAACACATGCGACTGACTGAAAATAATAATAAAGCTGGGAAACATTTTATAAATACATGTTATCATCTTACTATCCTTAACTAAACCTTGTTTTATCCCATGTACGTTGTATTTTTTAACGACACCTAGCCTATATAATCCACTTTAAACCTTACCTGACTAAATCGGAGCCAATTGGATTGATGTGAGGTGATCTCTGGGACACACTCCAATCTAAACTCATACATCTTTGTATTATAGCATGTATTTATTTCATTACTTATTTCATAACCATGTTAATCAGTGTACATTTGAACAAATGGGAATTCAGTAGTTTTAAGGATGAAGTGAATTAATATTACTAAAAATCGACACAAAAACCTAAGCCTAGACATAGATCATTTTCCAAAATTTATCAACAGTGCTACACGTCGCCAACAGCTCCACATTTTCTCCCTCTGTACCTGGATAGTGCAATGTCAGACTTGCCCTTTACAGCACCTGTCCCTCTCCTTCTCTTCAGTTCGCCTCATCATAATCTCATCATATTCGGTGTTATAATTTGCTTTTGATAGTATATGACAAGGTTTGTGGTCTTGCCACATGTCACAAACCAAGTCTTGGCTGTTTATGGAGCTGAAAAAGCTCCACTTATGCCTATGCTTATGATCAGCCATTATTGTCAACTGAGGGATTGAACGCACATAAGCCTTGATGCATTTACACATGCATATTTCACATATCACAATGACAGAGGAAGAAGTAGTTCCTACCAATCATTTAGACGATCCAAATAATATATTTATTTTCCACTGTGTTCCTGTTAACTACAACCAAAAATTTAGCCCAAATGACTGCAATATTAATATTTTAATATAAAAATCTGTTTTAGAACATAAATATCTGGATCAGAAGAATCAATATTTCAATATCGATTCGATTTGATTTTAAAAGTGAGAACACTGTCATTTTAACACATTAATCTCTGTTAAGGATTCCTAGGGTAGACACCTGTCAGAATCGCTCATTCTAGGTAAAATAAAGGCTCTTTATGCATCTTCACAAAGAAAGGTTTGATTCATTAAAGACAGTTTTCTGCTAGTAAACAATAGGAGATAGAATAAACTTCTTGTGCAAATACATTTTCAAGCAGTTTGAACTAAGATTTTAAAATTATACTCAAAATGAAAAAGAAACTGACAAATTTCTGGGAGAACAGTGTTGTTTCAACACACGAACCGCTGTTAAGGATTCTTAACATAGACACCTATCAGACTCTCTTGTTCTAGGTATAATAATTCAATTCAATTCAATTTTATTTATATAGCGCCAAATCACAACAAAAGTCACCTCAAGGTGCTTTATATTGTACAGTGGATCCTATAATAACAGATACAGAGAAAAACCCAACAATCATATGACCCCCTTATGAGCAAGCACTTTGGCAACAGTGGGAAGGAAAAACTCCCTTTTAACAGGAAGAAACCTCCAGCAGAACCAGGCTCAGGGAGGGGCGGGGCCATCTGCTGCGACCGGTTGGGGTGAGAAAACAGGACAAAAGACATGCTGTGGAAGAGAGACAGAGGTTAATAACAGATATGATTCAATGCAGAGAGGTCTATTAACACATAGTGAGTGAGAAAGGTGACTGGAAAGGAAAAACTCAATGCATCATGGGAATCCCCGGCAGCCTACGTCAGTGCGCCCCAGGGTGGCCGTGGCTACAATGTAGCTTGCCATCACCAGTGTGTGAATGTGTGTGTGAATGGGTGGATGACTGGATATGTAAAGCGCTTTGGGGTCCTTAGGGACTAGTAAAGCGCTATATAAATACAGGCCATTTACCATTACCATATTGCAGCATAACTAACTGAGGATTCAGGGTCACCTGGTCCAGCCCTAACTATATGCTTTAGCAAAAAGGAAAGTTTGAAGCCTAATCTTAAAAGTAGAGATAGTGTCTGTCTCCCGAATCCAAACTGGAAGCTGGTTCCACAGAAGAGGGGCCTGAAAACTGAAGGCTCTGCCTCCCATTCTACTTTTAAATACTCTAGGAACAACAAGTAGGCCTGCAGAGCGAGAGCGAAGCGCTCTAATAGGGTGATATGGTACTACAAGGTCATTAAGATAAGATGGGGCCTGATTATTTAAGACCTTGTATGTGAGGAGCAGGATTTTGAATTCAATTCTGGATTTAACAGGAAGCCAATGAAGGGAAGCCAAAACAGGAGAAATCTGCTCTCTCTTTCTATTCCCTGTCAGTACTCTTGCTGCAGCATTTTGGATTAGCTGAAGGCTTTTCAGCGAGTTTTTTGGACATCCTGATAATAATGAATTACAGTCGTCCAGCCTGGAAGTAATAAATGCATGAACTAGTTTTTCAGCGTCACTCTGAGACAGGATATTTCTAACTTTAGAGATGTTGCGTAAATGGAAGAAAGCAGTCTTACATATTTGTTTAATATGTGTGTTGAAGGACATGTCCTGGTCAAAAATGACTCCAAGGTTCCTCACAGCATTACTGGAGGCCAAGGTAATGCCATCCAGAGGAAGAATCTGGTTAGATACCATATTTCTAAGATTTTCAGGGCCGAGTACAATAATCTCAGTTTGATCTGAATTAAGAAGCAGAAAGTTAGCGGCCATCCAGGTCTTTATGTCTTTAAGACATTCCTGCAGTTTAACTAATTGGTGTGTGTTATCTGGCTTCATGGACAGATAGAGCTGGGTGTCATCTGCATAGCAGTGAAAATCTATGCTATGTCTTCTAATGATGCTGCCTAAGGGAAGCATGTATAATGTAAACAGAATTGGTCCTAGCACTGAACCCTGTGGAACTCCATAATTAATCTCAGTGTGTGAAGAGGACTCTCCATTTACATGAACAAACTGGAGTCTATTAGATAGATATGATACAAACCACTGCAGTGCAGTACCTGTAATACCTACAGCATGCTCTAATCGCTCTAATAGGATATTATGGTCAACAGTATTGAATGCTGCACTGAGGTCTAGCAGGACAAGCACAGAGATGAGTCCACTGTCAGAGGCCATAAGAAGATCATTTGTAACCTTCACTAAAGCTGTTTCTGTGCTGTGATGAGCTCTGAAACCTGACTGAAACTCTTCAAATAAACCATTCCTCTGCAGATGATCAGTTAGCTGTTTGACAACTACTCTTTCAAGGATTTTTGATATGAAAGGAAGGTTGGAGATTGGCCAATAATTAGCTAAGACTGCTGGGTCTAGAGATGCTTTTTGAGTAAAGGTTTAACTACAGCCAGCTTGAAGGCCTGTGGTACATAGCCGATTATTAGAGAGAGGTTGATCATATTTAAGATTGAAGAATTAATTAATGGCAGGACTTCTTTGAGCAGTTTTGTAGGAATGGGGTCTAAAAGACACGTTGATGGTTTGGAGGAAGTAATTATTGAAGTTAACTCAGAAAGATCAATTAGAGAAAAAGAGTCTAACTTAACATCAATGGTACTAAGAGTAGCTGTAGATAATATTACATCTGTGGGATGATTATTGGTAATTTTTCCTCTAATGATAAAAATTTTATTTGTGAAGAAGTTCATGAAGTCATTACTAGTTAACGTTAAAGGGATGGTTGGCTCAACAGAGCTCTGACTTTTTGTCAGCCTGGCTACAGTGCTGAAGAGAAACCTTGGGTTGTTCTTATTTTCTTCAATCAGTGATGAATAGTAAGATGTTCTGGCTTTGCGGAGGGCTTTCTTATAAAGCAGCAAACTATTTCTCCAGGCTAAATGATGATCCTCTAAATTTGTGACACGCCATTTCCTCTCCAGATTACGAGTCATCTGCTTTAGGGTACGTGTTTGAGAATTATACCACTTCTGATTAGAGACCTTAGTTTTCACAGGAGCTACAGTATCCAGAGTCGTACGTAGTGAGGAGGTAAAATTATTAACAAGATAATCGACCTCTGTTGGAGTAGCGTTCAGATAGCTGCTCTGCTCTGTGTTGGTACAGGGCATTGAAGATGATAACAGTGGGTGGATTATATTCTTAAACTTAGTTACAGCGCTTTCAGAAAGACATCTACTGTGATAAAGTCTACTCTCCACTGCTGTGTAATCAATTATTGTAAATGTAAATGTTATCAGGAAATGATCAGACAGGAGAGGGTTTTCAGGAAACACTGTTAAATGTTCAGTTTCTATGCCATATGTTAAAACAAGATCTAGAGTGTGATTAAAGTGGTGGGTGGGTTCTTTTACATTCTGAGAGAAACCAATTGAGTCTAATAACAGATTAAATGCCATGTTGAGGCTGTCATTTTTAGCATCTACATGGATGTTAAAATCACCCACAATAATTATTTTATCTGAGCTCAGAACTAAATTAGATATAAAGTCTGAGAAATCAGACAGAAACTCTGTGTAAGGCCCAGGTGGACGATAGATGATAACAAGTAAAACTGGTTTCTGAGTTTCACAGCTGGGGTGGACAATGTTAAACATCAGGCTTTCAAATGAATTAAAAGTCTGTCTTGGTCTTTCATTAATCATAAAAACAAATCAGCAGATCCACAAATTATGAATACAGTCTTTTCAGCTATAGAGGTAAAGGTATACTTCATGCACTTATCAGCATACTGTTTAAAGGCTTGCATTTAAACTGCATTGGTGCACACTTGGGCATCTTTTGTTTAACATGGTTATACCATTGTGAATTTTGCTATTTAAATATACTCAAGAGTCTATCGTGTGTTGCATATGTGTGACATCCAGCTAAAAATCGAAAATATATATTTTTAAATCAGTAACTTTGCAAATTTAGAGGAAATGTTTTTGGACAACAAATAAATCGCCTTTTAAACAGGGTTTGAATAATTAGCGCTGACAGACAGCCATTTATGAAGCGACGGCTATAACAGACATACTTACCGTGTGAAAGGACCGCGGATGTCTTGGAGCAGTGAAGCACGCTGTATTGTTGCTTTTCTCTTATGCATAAGCAACGCCAGCCTGTCAGAAACGCTCTGTGCAGGCAAAGCCGGTTCCAACGCACGTCGAGGCATCAACTGGCCTTGCTGACTGGTCCCTCAGCTTTCATGCTGGGATCTGCAGCACAACTTCGCACTGGCCACTGGGGCATGGCAAAACTTGCAAGTCCTAGTTTTGGTTATTCACTGCTCGCAGAGAATTAACAATGGTGGCTTCTGAAGTGAGCGAGCTTTATTGCGACAGTGATGTACCAAACAAAGGAAAGGGTGGCGAGAAACAGAACTGAAAACACTCTAAACTGGGGAAACTAAAACTTAAACAACAAAACCTGAACGTCAGTGAGGGTACCTTGCAGGGAGGACAGCGCGGGGAGAATGCACAGGGAGACGGAGGAAGATACACGGGCAGGGATGACACCAAACAGAGAGAGCACAAACTAAACCCTGGGAAACCAAAACACAACAGCATAATACATAACAATATCAAAAGAAAAAGTACAACAACCAAAAACACTGGGTCACCAACCCAGGACCATGATATTTATTTTCCTTCATGCTTCTCTTTTGGAATTCTGCTCATATATCATCTCTTTTACCTTTATTAGAGTAACGGACTTAAGGAAAAAATTCTGTCCAGTGCTATGGACTGTTTTACCCCAGCAACTATCTGATAAGCTTTCAAAATATACAATAAATTTAAAAAAAAGTACACAAGTTACACTATAACATGAAACAAACAATGAATTTATTTTGAAGTTTAGGTTCGTTTCCGGTTACGCCCACTGAAATATTTTGAAAGTTGCAGCCGGAAACGTGAGTAGATTTGCCAACTGTTGTGGGGATGCTGAGGAGAGAGCATCCTTCACTGTAGGTTTTCACACACACAGGCCGTGTGTTTTATACGCCGTGATGTTACAACGCCGAGCAGTGTTACATTTTATTTGACTGCCGTGAGTTGCTCTTACACAGAAAACTACGCTTTCAAGCTAAGCTAGGAGCTGACACTCCAAGATTAGCGATGGTGGATTTGTCCGAAGGTGGTGCAGTGTCAGTCGGACACAACAGAGACAGACAGGGATCAGGTTCGGGTAATAATGATAGGATAACGTCGAAGAAGTCGCGAACGAGAAGAGGCAAAAGAGGAAAGAGAAGGAGGAACAAAAAGAACAACAGGAACAAAACGCCACCGCCGTATTTACCACCGGAGGTAGCTACCCTTCTATAGCCTGGGCATGATTGTGGGACCTCCAGCCCGCTAAGCTAGCTAGTGATACTGTAGCAAACCATAGTCGAGCGCAGGTTATTTGCGGCTACACTTTGTTTACACCATACAGCTACCTATAACATGGCGGAAAATACTCTTATATGACCTTGATTTTACACAACAATATTTTACCGCTGTGGTTTGAAGAAAACTCATTCCACACGCAGAGGCCAGAGATTTTGACGCATTCTCATCAAGTGAAGTGAAGAATTCAGCAATACTAATTCAGCAAAATAATCTGTGTTTTTTTTCTACATTTTTATAATAGTCAAATACGTTTTAGCTCGACTGGAGCAAAGTTAAGAATGGTGGGAGATATATGGAATAGCAAACCGTTGAGAAAACATATTAAAATGAAGTACGCAGTGCAAAGGCAATTGACTATATCCCGAATTGAGATACTAATCCACTTAATAAAGGAAGTGGCCTGAGCAATCCATTAGATTGTGATTAATCACAATGTAATTTATCGCAGGAAACTGAAATTGCAGGAGGATTTCACTAAATCAGGGGGTGGTCGTGGCTCAAGAGTTGGCAGTTCGTCTTGTAATTGGAAGGTTGTTGGTTCGAGCCCCGGCTCGGACAGTCTTGGTTGTTGTGTCCTTGGGCAAGACACTTCACCACTGGTGATGGCCAGAGGGGCCGATGGCGCAATATGGCAGCCTCCCTTCTGTCAATCTGCCCCAGGGCAGCTGTGGCTCCACTGTAGTTTGCCTCCACCAGTGTGTGAATGATTAGTGGAGTTGTAAAGCGTTTTGGGGGTCTCGAAAAGCGCTATATAAATGCAATCCATTATTATTATTAAATCCGGTTGGCAGGTATGTTTAGCTAAAAGTATGTTTTCTTAACACAGTGATATGTAACAGCACATCTGGAAACCTGACTGTAGTAATAGTGTTTGTTTAGAGTTGATGCTTCACTTAAATAAATACATTAGCAAGATTTTAATGAGAATACACACACACATATATGAATACATCCAGAATACATACATTACTAGATTAATGAAAAGTGTGCGAAGAGAAACTAAGAAAATGGCCCAAAAAATGTCAGGCCCTGAAAAGTTGAAAAAGCAGAATTTGAGGTTGTCCACTAAATCTTGAAAAAAGCAGATTGATGTAGTTAAATCATTTTGTTTGTTAGTTTTTGTCTGTATGTCTAATACAGAGAAAGATCCAAGATGTAAGGAGTATATAAAGAGTAATCTGCCCTCCAATAAGTAGAATACAGCATATAAATATGACAAATTGCAGATTCAGAGATATATGTATGTGTTTTTCTGACTGTATAAGATGACAAACAAATACAAAGAAAACCTTTCAAACATGAAAACACATTAAGTCAATACATATGCTAAGACCTATACTATGAAACTGACAACAGCATGTTGTAGGTAAACAAGTAGTTGAGACACAATTCTGCTGCTATATGCTATATACCTGCTGTTGAGAAACACACCCACAGTGACCTCTCTGGGTGGCGACTTCTAGTGTTTTAGTTCATCCTGGCAGTGATGAATGATGGCTGAGTGTCTCTGTTACCAACATTCTGGGGAGTTGAACACTTTCTTCTGGATTTGAAAATTGAAAAACTGTTGCCAGGGTGGCAACATACCTTTGACTACATGATCTATGTTATAGTTAGAACAGTTTTGTTCATATCATTAATGTGTTAACTAACCTTATCCCTACATTTCTCTACATTTCCAGGCTGAAGAAGGGAACATTGAATATAAGGTAACTAACCTTCTGTTTCTTATCCAAATTACAGAATAGAATAGAATAGAATTCAACTTTATTGTCATTGCACATGTCACAGGTACAGGGCAACGAAATGCAGTTTGCATCCATCCAGAAGTGTTTTAGCCATGATATAGATATATTACAATATATATTAGCAATGATATAGATATGTGAGTATATTACAGAAATGGGTCTATTATGGTATGTTATAATGTACACGGTATGAAGTATGTTATGAATATGCTATAACTGTAAGTATGTACAGGCTGTAGTGAGTACAAGCTATGTACAGGATATGAACAGGATATAAATATGAAAAAAAACTATACAGAAATATGAGATATACAGCTATACAGAAATGTGAACTATGCAAGTTGTAAACACTTGTAGAATTAAAAATTATCGTATGATTATTTACACAGAACTATACAGTAGTGCAGTTAAGAGGCTATATAAAGTGCTGGTGGTTGTGAGTGGTGGTTCAGTCCATGTTATTATTGTGTGTTTGAGGGTACAGTTGTCCATTGTGGGTGTGTGTATGTTCAGTCCATGTGTTAACGTGGGTCAGATGTCAGGAGGCAGAGTTCAGGAGTCTGACGGCTGTGGGGAAGAAGCTGTTCCAGTACCTGGTGGTCTTAGTCCGGAGGCTCCTGTAGCGCCTCCCAGAGGGCAGGAGGGTGAAGAGTCCATGTGATGGGTGACTGGAGTCTTTGATGATTTTCCCAGCCCTTTTCAGACACCGCTTCCTGTAGATGTCCTTTATGGCAGGAAGTGGTGCTCCGGCGATGCGCTGGGCAGTTTTCACGACCCTCTGCAACGCCTTCCGGTCCGAGGCAGAGCAGTTCCCGTACCAGACTGTTATACAGTTGGTCAGGATGCTCTCGATGGTGCAGCGATAGAAGTTCACCAGGATGTCTGAGGACAGGTGGTTCTTCCTCAGAGTCCTCAAGAAGAAGAGGCGCTGGTGAGCCTTCTTGACCAGCTTGGAGCAGTTGGTCGTCCAGATGAGATCCTCGGAGATGTGGACTCCCAGGAACTTGAAGCTGCTCACACGCTCCACAGCCGTCCCCTTAATGTGGATGGGTGGATGTGGGTCAGCTATTATGATGTGATGAACTTCTTTTCATTTGTAAGCTGTTAAAGTTTTTTAACCCTCAGCCATAAAAGGTCTTGCCATCACCTGCTGGGCGACGAGCAAGCAGATGGCGTGAACACAAAAGGTTGTGAATGCGATAACTCATGAACGAAGGGATTTAGCTTCAGTTTGATGTCTGCTAAAAGTCTTGAATGAGTTTGAATCTCAGTAGCCTTGACCTCAAGGTCAGATGTCAAGTTTTCAGAAAATCTTGTGAATGTGATAACTCAAGAGAAAGTCCAACTTATTACCACCAGCAGCAACTGTGTGACAGAGAGCATGTTTGGCTACAAAGAAAAAAAAAAAAAATAAGAGTCAATTGATGCTACTAAAAACAGCTATCTGAGAAAGGATTAAATAATTGTGGAAAAGACTAGGAAAATTATGTTGCATATCTTAGATTGATTAGTTAGTTCGTGCACATAAATGGACAAATATTGGGTGATTCCATATTTTTAACCATTTTATGAATAATTAATTCAGCAGTGGGCTAATAAAATGCTTAACATACTAGGAAGGTATTGATAACTACACTAAAAATGTGGTCATCAAAACTGTCACCCAGTGGTGAGGTTGTTGTTAAATGCTGTATATTCTTATTATAGGTATTTTCTTTAGGTTCCTAAAATATCTTCAAAGTTTTGAAATAAACTTGGTGAACCAGCAGGAACCCGAATTTTGTCTGATTTTAGCCTAATGGCATAAAGGCATCCTTCTTCCTAAGCTCCTTACAGTTCCTAAAATTGATTACTGCCCACTTAAAAACATCAGATTTTTTATCTCTGTCATCTGATTATGGGCTGGATAGCTGTGCTGAATTAGACCGTCACATGTATTCAGGGTAACTCTGCTCTCATCTGTGAAAACTGCAGTCTGCCAGTGGTGGATCTGCTAATTCTGGTATTCTATGGCATTTTCTATGGCAAATGCCAGTTGGATTCCACTGTGCTGGGCAGGGCCCACTAGAGCAGTGGTTCTCAAAATTTTCACAATGAGTACCAGCTCGTCAGTCCAATAATCGACGATGGGCAAAATATCCGCGCATGCGCAGACTTTTTGATGGGCAGAGCAATGTAGTCATGCACGGACTGACATGGACAAACTAATTTCCCCCCAAAAAATTAGGGCTGTCACGATTAACGTGATTAAAATTTTTAACACGCTCAACCAATCTGGACAGCAGAATGAAAAACCTTTGAACAAACTGCCTGAAATGTGTTGACAGAGACATTTCAGGGATTTTGACTCAGTTTGCGCTCCAGATGGGTTAATTGTTAATCGCGTTAGTCATGATGACAGCACATTAAAGCTGACAGCACTAAAAAAAATTAAGTATAAACTCGCCAATTTGGGATTTCTTTGGCTTTTAACTGGATGAAAGAGGTAAACCTAAGGATGTAATCAAAGCAGTGTGCTGCTTGTACAGACGTATTATGCGCGCATAACTTGCATGAGCATGTACGTGTCCACCATCTGGCTGAGTATGCTAGGCTATCACCAGCTTCTGCAGCTCCATCAACAAGCAGTTGGGCACACTCTGAGGAGGGTGCATTTGCTCGCAGATGAAAGAGTTAAAACAGTGTTAGCTCCATCATTATTAGCAAACTTACTCATGGGCAAACAAATAAATAAATCGCTCTTGTAAAAACGATCGCTGATGGGCTCAGCCTATTGTCGATAGTAGATATATTCGTCCAATCGCCCAACCCTAGTATGAACCCTACTTCCAGGTCCAAACTGGTCTGCGTTTATTAAGGCTGTTTTGTTTTTAACATGTTTTATTGCTTTGG
This sequence comes from Simochromis diagramma, assembly GCF_900408965.1. Taxonomy (NCBI): domain Eukaryota; kingdom Metazoa; phylum Chordata; class Actinopteri; order Cichliformes; family Cichlidae; genus Simochromis; species Simochromis diagramma. The sequence goes on along the minus strand of NW_024387304.1, from coordinate 3,079,890 downwards.
ATCTTGTTCTCTTTAATATGAACAAGCCCCTAAAAAAGACTGTGATCACTGTCGGCCTTTCTCCGTTTTTATTACCACTGTTCATTTTAAAGTTCAGTTTTTAAAACCTTATGACATAACTACAGCCCAGCCCATGCAGCAGTAAAACTAACCTCATATTGTGGATGGATAATCTCAGTTGTTCTCCTGACTAAAGTTTGGTTTGTTTACAGCATCCTGCCATGCAGTTGTATTGGTCCCTAACCATGGGGAACCCTCACATTAACTTTTATTGAATGGAAAAAAATTAGTGTTCATCCTCCAACTTCACTGTGTTTATATTATGCTAACCATCACATAGCACATCATTATATGCACGCTAGCCCAGCTTTAGTACCTTACAAACATCACTGCTGTTTAGTTTTCTGACTTCATTTATGTCGGAAGTGATAGCAGAGCTGTACGTTTTAATTTTTCAGAAATCCCTCAGTCAGAACATGGTATATTATTTAATCTTAAAAATTTGTGGGGCAGACTTCCCACATACCACTAGAGGGAGGGTGATATTAAAGTCCTGTTATTAGTATATGTGAGGGGGCAAACTCCTCAAGATGGGTGGTGACCATGGTGGCCATTTAGAAGTCGGCCATCTTGGATACAACTTTTGTTTTTTCAATAGGAAGAGGGCCATGTGACACATCAAAGTTATTGGTAATGTCACAAGAAAAACAATGGTGTATTTGGTTTCAACGTAACTTGAACAGGACTTTAATATCACCAACCATTCCCATGTTATTACGGTGTATCCATATAAATGGCCCACCCTGTAGTCTGTTTCTGAGTGTTTGGTCAGAGACATTAACAACAACCCTTATGTAGGTTTTCACTTTCAGTAGTATCAATGTTTGTACAAGTAATGTCTATATGTTGATTCATGGTTTTCTTGGGGGGAGGGGTTATCTGCTATAAAAAGACATGGCCAGGAAAATGTCCTTCTTATTTTTCTGTGTTTAATCATCAATTACTTTGACACAATGGCATCTGCTGTGATGCTGATGAGGTCTCAGAAGTGTTAGCTTTATTTATATACCTAGATAGTTTACACTATTTCTCTATTGCAGAAAAAGTGTCACATAGTTTGGAATTAAATATTTGTAATTTACAAGGTTTCGAGGGTGCTTTCAACGGTACATATCCAAGATAAATGACCATAAGTATATGTTTCTGACAGAGTCAAAATTAAATTGAATATAATCAATACTTTCTGAATCAGAATCAGAATTAAATGCTTCAGTTTTGAAAATCTTGGATTTAGTGTAGCTGACTTTTTTTATTTTACCTCAGAACTCCTATGCAAGCAGTGCTCTAGTTAAACTGTGGCCATTTACTACCTGTATCATTATGTATTTTCTATACTGTAGTTGAAGCTGGTCAACCCCACGCAGTACCGCTTTGAGCATCTGGCCACACAGCTGAAGTGGCGACTGCAGGAGGGCCGTGGCGAAGCTGTCTACCAGATAGGAGTAGAAGACAATGGTCTGCTAGTCGGCCTGACTGAGGCTGACATGAAGGCCTCACTCAACACTTTAAAGAAGATGGCAGAGAAGTAGGTCATCTTGTACAATTTATTTGCTGACATTAAGACGTCACCAAAGAATATATATAAGTGTCTTCACTCTGGTGTCACTCATTAGTTTTGGACTCCACAATGTTAGTGTCATGCTGGTTCTTTTGCAGCCAGAAATTACTATGTTTGGAGGACAGGGTGGCATGCTAAGTATCTGTTAAGCTTAGCAAGCTTGGTTAGCAAGCTTCATTCATAATATGGATCAGTGTAACATGTAGATTACTGACCCTGATTTTCTGGGGAAACATCGAACCATTCCCAGGCCATCTGTTGGATGTAATCTCTCCAGTAGGTCCTGGGTCTACGCTGGACATGCCTAGCCTGAAAACTATCCAGGAGGCGACAGTCTCAGCTGGCTCCTTTCAATGTGAAGTAGTATCGGCCTATCTGAGCCCCTCCTGAATAACTGAACTGTTAACAAAAACATCAGGACTAGATTAACAAATTTATTTATCAGCAACAGTGCTTCATCTGGTGACATGACTTGACATGACATGAAAGTTTGGAAGGAGCCACCCAACTCCATCAATATATGTCAAACCACGAGCTCCATGAATCCGTACAGTCTGGCTTCAGAACACACCACAGGACTGAGACTACTCTTATCAAAATAGCTAATGACATCATGACAGATGATTTTGGCCACATCAGTATCCTCAAGTTCCCAGATCTTTCTGCAGCCTTTGGCACTTGTTCTCACACCATCCAGCTTTCACATATATCCAGATATCTTGTCCTCACTGGTACTGTAATCTCCTGCTTTCAGTCCTACCTCTCCAACCCAACACAGTTTGTCACTGCAGAAGGCTCCCACTCCCCGTCTGCCCTGGTTAACCACGTTGTGTCTCAAGGTTCTGTGCTTGGACCCCTTCACTTCACCATCTATATGCTCTCTCTTGGTCAGATCATGTGCTGCCATGGTCTCTGCCTGTGTTCCTATGATGATGACACACAATGTTATCTCAGCACCAAACCCTCCACCCAGTTCCCCCCGCAATTGCTTGTCAAATGTCTGCATTGCTTCAGAACATGGATGTCATCTAACCTACTTCAGCATCAATAGTAATAAAACTGATCTCTTGGTTCTGGCCCCCAAAGCCCTACTGTGGAAAACTGGTGTTCCACTCATTGTCGCAGACAGACGCCTCCTCTCACTTTCCCCAGAAGTTCACAACCAGGGTGTTGTTTTGGACTCTGCACTTTAAGTCCAGGCTTATATCGAATCTGCCACAATCTCTCTCAACTTTGGCCATCACTCACTGACTCAGATAACTTCATCCATTAAGGCTTTGTCACCACCTGGCTGGATTACTGCAGTCGGGCCCTGTTCAGAATGTCCAGCAACCCCCTGGACAGGCATTGTCCAAAACTCAGCACTTTCTAACACACACTAAGCTCTGGAATTAGAGAAGGTTCAGTATATCAGTATTGATTATTAAATATGTAATGCGACATATCCCATCGCAATCTTACTTAAAGTACTAAATACCCAACTCTATGCTGTACTCACCATTAGCAGTCTTGCTAATCTTGAATGTTCTAATGTTTGTTTGTTTATTTAATTGTTTTTTGATAGTAATGTAAAGCACTTTTAATTTTTGTAGTTAACTTTCCACACATGACACAGAATCCCTAATTACATTTTCTTAGGTACATAAATCTACAATCATTAGGCAGGTTTCCAGTCACTGTTTGAAATAAATTGAAACTGGGAGAAGCCGTCTAAGAAAAATTATTACTGCTTTGCTCAGTAAATTGATTGGGATCAGTGTAAACTAAATGAAAATTGAATGATAAAACTTAAGTCTTTTTCTTTCATTTCAGAGTCGGGGCTGACATCACTCTCCTCCGAGAGAGGGAGGTTGACTACGACTCAGACAGAAACACGCGCAAAATTGCAGAAGTCCTTGTTCGAAAAGTTCCTGATGATCAGCAGGTTAGAGTCTGTCTGTTACACATGGTAGAGGAAAAAGAGTCCAGTTGAATCTGGCAAAACAACAGTGGTGTCAAAATACAGCAATACTCTAAAAAGGATCACAGCATTGCCCATTTAGGCTTTAACTATAGAGAGCACCAAGGGTTCTTTCTTTAAACAATGCTGTTTAATGGTTATGAAAATATGATCCCATTTTCTGTCTTGCTGTTTTGGTCTGCAACAGTTCCTGGATCTGCGGGTGGCAGTGCTAGGCAATGTGGACTCTGGGAAGTCAACCTTGCTGGGTGTCCTGACACAAGGCGAGTTGGACAATGGACGAGGCCGTGCACGGCTCAACCTTTTCAGACATTTGCATGAGATCCAGACCGGACGCACCTCCAGTATCAGCTTTGAGATCTTGGGCTTCAACAGCAAAGGAGAGGTAATCCCTTTGCCACTTAGGATATTAGCAATATTCAGAAGTTTACATTCACTATGGACATGAATTCATGCTAACTTGAGGCTTTTAGTGATTTCTTTGAACTGTGCTTTTTCCAGGGTGGAATGATTATACAGTATACATCTTTAATGACTTTATAAACAACAAATTTAAATCTTTTAACAAGTGGTGTAGAGGGTTCTAGTGTCTTTTAACTTGATATAAATTTCTTGTCACATTTTTGGAGCATGCTTTTGGAATGGATAAAGCAGGCCAACATTAAGCTTCAAGGAATGGTCTTTGCCACACCCTCAACACAAAAATATAAATTTGTGGACTATGCTTAAAAGCCAAATTGATTTCAAGAAAATCACTTCAAATACTCTAAAATTCTAGAGAGTGGTCTAATATTCAGCCAGAAGTAGGCCAGGATCTTTTTAATTGCTGCCAGAAGCATCTGGTCAATGTGGGACATTTAACTTTTGTTTGCTCTGTTTTTTGAAACAGCTTTGTAACTTTATTTAAAGTTCAGTTTGAAATTTTGCATAATGCTCTTCTTTTACCATTGCTAAATTATTTAGATGTGTTAAGGACTGTATTCTATTATCTTTTGTTTATTAGTAGGTTCTAAAATATATTTTGCCTTCACAATCTCTAATGAAATCCTGAAAAAAAATAATAATAATAAAGATTTATGGTGTATAACAATTTCCCCTTTAGAAGCCCAAAATTACCATCATGCCCATGACGAGTGTATGGAAACTTTTCATTACAACTATATATCAGATATTCACTAATTTATTTCATGGGTCATATTTCTGCTTTGTAGATTGGCCTCTCACCATAGTGTTAAATGCAGTGTGTCAGACACAGTGAAGAACTACAGCATTTGAAATTTGGCATGTATATTTTTAATGTGCTGCCTAATTGATTCTCTACCTGACTCTTAAAAATCAGTCAGGTAGAGAAAAAACATTTTGTGGTTGTTGTTGCCATTGCTGCACACCACAACTCAGGGTATTAGCATATTTATATTTGTAAACAATCCCTGACAATAAACAATCAAACTGTAAAAACAAAACAAAAGACGTGTTTTATTTCAATTCTGTCCTTTGGTGCAGCCTGTCTTGTATGTTACCTGTAAAAGGTTGTGAACTACAGTGAGTCCAGGACAGCTGAGGAGATCTGCGAAAGTTCTTCCAAGATGATCACCTTCATCGACCTTGCAGGACACCACAAGTATTTAAAGACCACCATCTTCGGCCTCACAAGTTATTGCCCTGACTTTGCCATGCTGGTGGTGAGCGCTAACACTGGTATTGGTAAGTAGCCTGTATTTTGTTTTTTGTGTTTTTTTAATATCTAAAACCTGTGGGTAAGCCACAGATTTACATATCCAGTCAATTGAGAACATGCAAACTCCAGAAAAAATGGCCCAGGAATACCAAGAACCTTTTTAGAGACTTAACAACTGCATCACTATGTCCAGAAGATAAAAATTCTATGTGTAAATTTTGTAGGAATATTGTTTCTAGTTGGACGTGATTGTAGCAGGGTTCTTTTGTTCTTCCAGTGCCTTAACGCAAACTGATACAGTGGGGCAAAAAAGTATTTAGTCAGCCACCGATTGTGCAAGTTCCCCCACCTAAAATGATGACAGAGGTCAGTAATTTGCACCAGAGGTACACTTCAACTGTGAGAGACAGAATGTGAAAAAAAAATCCATGAATCCACATGGTAGGATTTGTAAAGAATTTATTCGTAAATCAGGGTGGAAAATAAGTATTTGGTCAATAACAAAAATACAACTCAATACTTTGTAACATAACCTTTGTTGGCAATAACAGAGGTCAAACGTTTACTATAGGTCTTTACCAGGTTTGCACACACAGTAGCTGGTATTTTGGCCCATTCCTCCATGCAGATCTTCTCGAGAGCAGTGATGTTTTGGGGCTGTCGCCGAGCAACACGGACTTTCAAGTCCCGCCACAGATTTTCTATGGGGTTGAGGTCTGGAGACTGGCTAGGCCACTCCAGGACTTTCAAATGCTTCTTACGGAGCCACTCCTTTGTTGCCCGGGCGGTGTGTTTTGGATCATTGTCATGTTGGAAGACCCAGCCTCGTTTCATCTTCAAAGTTCTCACTGATGGAAGGAGGTTTTGGCTCAAAATCTCACGATACATGGCCCCATTCATTCTGTCCTTAACACGGATCAGTCGTCCTGTCCCCTTGGCAGAAAAACAGCCCCATAGCATGATGTTTCCACCCCCATGCTTCACAGTAGGTATGGTGTTCTTGGGATGCAACTCAGTATTCTTCTTCCTCCAAACACGACGAGTTGAGTTTATACCAAAAAGTTCTACTTTGGTTTCATCTGACCACATGACATTCTCCCAATCCTCTGCTGTATCATCCATGTGCTCTCTGGCAAACTTCAGACGGGCCTGGACATGCACTGGCTTCAGCAGCGGAACACGTCTGGCACTGCGGGATTTGATTCCCTGCCGTTGTAGTGTGTTACTGATGGTGACCTTTGTTACTTTGGTCCCAGCTCTCTGCAGGTCATTCACCAGGTCCCCCCGTGTGGTTCTGGGATCTTTGCTCACCGTTCTCATGATCATTTTGACCCCACGGGATGAGATCTTGCGTGGAGCCCCAGATCGAGGGAGATTATCAGTGGTCTTGTATGTCTTCCATTTTCTGATGATTGCTCCCACAGTTGATTTTTTCACACCAAGCTGCTTGCCTATTGTAGATTCACTCTTCCCAGTCTGGTGCAGGTCTACAATACTTTTCCTGGTGTCCTTCGAAAGCTCTTTGGTCTTGGCCATGGCGGCGTTTGGAGTCTGACTGTTTGAGGCTGTGGACAGGTGTCTTTTATACAGATGATGAGTTCAAACAGGTGCCATTCATACAGGTAACGAGTGGGGGACAGAAAAGCTTCTTACAGAAGACGTTACAGGTCTGTGAGAGCCAGAGATTTTCCTTGTTTGAGGTGACCAAATACTTATTTTCCACCCTGATTTACGAATAAATTCTTTACAAATCCTACCATGTGAATTCATGGATTTTTTTTTTCACATTCTGTCTCTCACAGTTGAAGTGTACCTCTGGTGCAAATTACTGACCTCTGTCATCATTTTAAGTGGGGGAACTTGCACAATCGGTGGCTGACTAAATACTTTTTTGCCCCACTGTACGTTATGAACAGAGCAGGTTTCTCTTTGATTGTGTAGGGTTTCATTTGATGAAGACATTATCTAGGAGTTTGTTTGATAAAAGAGGTGTCATGACGTGGTATAAAAGATACAAGAAACAAATGAGATGTGTTGTCTGTCCAAACACACTTGTATGCTACCTGTCTGGATCACTTGGAACCCCGGGCGAGCAGATACTAAAAAGTACCTGGTAATAGGAACTAATGGAAAACCCTATAAAAACTGGCAAACCGTGCCGACTTGCTCTGAGTAGGTACTAATGGAAAAAGGGCTTTGAATTTTGTTTTTATAATTATTCTTTACTTGCTTTCAGACCATTATGCGACCATCTGGGCTGCAGCTGAAAGAATAAAAACTAAAACTGTCTTATGCAAATTTAAACATTAGTCAAACAGAATACTCATCTACACCTCATCAGATTCTTCCGTGACTTAATGATAGAGGCATTGACAAGTCTGTTAACACACCCAGCATTTTTACAAGCTTTACTTCATGTGTCAAATAGGGTACACTTTAGTAATAAAGCACCTCTTTTCTAGTCTTACTAACCTATAACATTTAAGACACAGAGTGATTTTAACAATAATCGACTATACAGTAATTTTTTTCCTCTCAACTTCTAATCCTGGTTACCAGTGTTTTGGTAAGTGAATCCAGATAACTGACAGGTACCCTAGGTATGTTTAACTCACTTCATAGTACAGAGTCCTCTGACTACTTTCTAGGCACAAATAATTTGAATATTTAAAAATTAAATAGAATTGTTCTCACTTGGATCCAACTGCCTTGTTACGTTTAGATTTCCTATGCACATAAGATGCGAAACATCACAAGACAAGTGTTCTGGGTAATTGAGTATTTTATTTTTTCCTTCATCCAGCTGGTACAACTAGGGAACACCTGGGCTTGGCCATGGCGCTGAAAGTTCCTATCTTCATTGTAGTCAGTAAAGTGGACCTGTGTTCCCGAGGCACTGTGGAGCGAACAGTCAGACAACTAGAGCGAGTTCTGAAGCAGCCAGGCTGCAACAAGGTGCCCATGGTGGTGTTGAACCCTGACGATGCTGTGAGTGCAGCACAGCAGTTCACCCAGTCCACATGGTGAGTAAAAATACTCAATACTTATCAGCTACTGTGTATGGCGGGGAATAGCTTAATTGTACAGTGTATACAGCAGTATTAAAAAATTCACTAATAAATAGATAAAGCAGTATATAGTGCTGCAGAAATGATAAGTGAAGGTCATGGAAATACTGCTACGATACACAAAGCACAAAATAGCTGTTCTATAATGGATGATAACATTTTCGGAAAACTTGTTTAAAGTCGAATTCATGAATCGCATTGCATTTTGGGTAATCACCACAATGTTGTTGTTCATGCACATCCAAAGCAAAGACTGACACCAACAGGTAATACGGAGGAAAAGAAACTAATGAACACTAATATTAATATTGCACTGTAATAGTGACCTTGCATGTTCTACCTACAGTGGGATGCAAAAGTTTGGGCAACCTTGTTAATAGTAATTATTTTCCTGTATAAATCGTTGGTTGTTACAATAAAAAATGTCAGTTAAATATATCATATAGGAGACACACACAGTTAGGGCTGGGCGATATGACCTAAAATCCATATCGCGATATAATTTGAAGCACGTGCGGTAACGATATATATCGCAATATATTCTTTTATTCTGTATAACGTATTTTCCACACTATAAGGCACACTTAAAATCCTTTAATTTTCTCAAAAATTGAGTGTGCCTTATGTATGAATTCTGGTTGTGCTTACTGACCTCGAACCGATTTTGGCGTGCAGAAATCTGTTAAAAAATGTTTTGATGGATTATCAGAGCATTACGGCTGCCGTAGTAAGGAGCTTCGCGGAGTAATCCGGGTCCAAAACTCCGTCTGCTTCAGGTCCCAAAGTCAAACGAACACTGAGAGAAATGAGAATTATTTCTCCTCTTATCCGTTCGTACGGATTTCCAGCACCCGTACGAACCCTGAAAATCATCAGCGTTGCTGCTTTGGAAGTTAGCTCGCTAGTTTCCACCTAAACATGACATACCATGTTCTGACTGAGAGCTTTTTGAAACTAATTAAAACGTACAGCTCTGCTACCACTTCCAACATAAATGAAGACAGGAAACTAAACAGCAGTGGCGTTTGCAGGGTTACTGAAGTTAGACTACCTGGTATATAATGTTGTGCTACGTGATTGCTAGCGACACAGCTATGTTAGCATAACATTAGCACAGTGAAGCTGGAGGATGAACGCCAACTTTTTTCCACTCGATACATTTATTTTTTTAGTTTATTTTATCACTACCTGTCATTTATTGCAGATTACTTGTATTTGCTTAATTGTTTACTAAATGTTTGAGGTGTGAAAGAAACTGCAAATATGGGTGTGTGTGGTTGAAGGATGTGTTCGTGCATGTGCGTGCGCGAGAAGGGGGGGGGGGCGCGAACATTTTTCTTGTAAAACAAAGGGGGGCCTAGCAAAAAAAGTTTGGGAACCACTGGTTTAGGGGAAGGATAAAGAAAGCTGTCTCAGAGATTTAAGCTGTCTGTTTCCACAGTTAGGAACATATTGAGAAAATGGAAGACCACAGGCTCTGTTCAAGTTAAGGCTCAAAGTGGCAAGAAAGTGACCAAGAAAAATCTCGGATAGACAGAAGTGATGAATGGTGAACAGTCAGAGTCGACCCACAGACCAGCACCAAAGACCTACAACATCATCTTGCAGCAGATGGAGTCACCGTGCATCGTTCAACCATTCGACGCACTTTACGCAAGGAGATGCTGTATGCGAGAGTGATGCAGAGGAAGCCTTTTCTCCGCCCACAGCACAAACAGAGCCGCTTGAGGTTTGCTAAAGCACATTTGGACAAGCCAGCTTCATTCTGGAATAAGGTGCTGTGGACTGATGAAACTAAAATTGAGTTATTTGGGCATAACAAGGGGTGTTATGCATGGAGGAAAACGAACACAGCATTCCAAGAAAAACACCTGCTACCTACAGTAAAATATGGTGGTGGTTCCATCATGCTGTGGGGCTGTGTGGCCAGTGCAGGGACTGGGAATCTTGTCAAAGTTGAGGGACACATGGATTCCACTCAGTATCAGCAGATTCTGGAGACCAATGTCCAGGAATCAGTGACAAAGCTGAAGCTGCGCCGGGGCTGGATCTTTCAACGACCTGAAACACTGCTCAAAATCCACTAAGGCATTCATGCAGAGGAACCAGTACAACGTTCTGGAACGGCCATCCCAGTCCCCAGACCTGAATAGTATTGAAAATCTGTGGTGTGAGTTAAAGAGAGCTGTCTATGTTTGGAAGCCATTAAACCTGAATGAACTAGAGATGTTTTGTAAAGAGGAATGGTCGAAAATACCTTCAACCACAATCCAGACTCTCATTGGAACCTACAGGAAGCGTTTAGAGGCTGTAATTTCTGCAAAAGGCGGATCTAATAAATATTGATTTTGGGGTTTTTTTTGTGGTGCCCAAATTTATGCACCTGTCTGATTTTGTTTAAACAATTATTGCACACTTTCTGTAAATCCAATAAACTTCATTTCACTTCTCAAATATCACTGTGTGTGTCTGCTATATGATATGTTCAACTGACATTTTTTATTATAACAACCAACGATTTATACAGGAAAATAATGACTACGTAGTAGTTGCACTAAACTGTATTGTAAATCTTAAAAGTAAAAGTCATTCATACATGAAATACTTTTATGTCTTTTGTTGTGGCTCAGTATTTGATTACAGCACTTTGTGTTCTGTTGCAGGAGCAGGAGCTTGTAGTTACTTTGTTCTCCATTGATACTGGTCAGAGATTTCCACAACAACTTTTATGTGTCCGAGGTGTAACATTGTGTGTAGTATGTGTATTATCCCATTATCAACTTGTATTTCTATTAAGAATGGTTTTGTGTTGGTGAATTCACAATCTATTCATGATCGTGAATTCACTTATCTGTATGTCCACAGTGGAAAAATATTACACTTAATGATGTACTTAATTGAATTTTCACTTCACTGTGTGTGTGTGTGTGTGTGTGTGTGTGTGTGTGTGTGTGTGTGTGTGTGTGTGTGTGCGTGTGTGTGTGTATGTATGTGTGTATGCACATTTGCAGCATTACACCCATCTTCACCCTTTCCAGTGTGTCTGGTGAGAATCTGGACCTCCTGAAGGTTTTTTTGAACATCCTTCCTCCACTGAGCAACAGCAAGGAGCAGGAAGAGCTGATGCAGCAGCTCACTGAGTTTCAGGTATCCAAACCCACATACACACATATGCTTTTTTTCCATCACTTCTGGTGACATAGCCCTGACTTAAATTAATTTCCTTGAGATTTACTTTATCCTCAGTATAACTTTACCCAGTACTTCATTATTGAACATGCATCGGTTAAACCCAATAGTCATTGGGTTTAACCGATGCATGACACTAGAGATGGACTGATCCGATATTACGTATCGGTATCGGTCCAATACTGACCTAAATTACTGGATCGGATATCGGAGAGAAATAAAAAATTTTATCCGATCCATTAAATATCACAAAAGCACCTCACAAAACTTGTGACATGGCGTAACTCATCTCATAATCTTAGCACGTCGAGCAGTATGCATCACGTGATAGAGCAGCTGTGGCGTGCGAGACCTCTCAGTGGTGTGGTTGAGTATTTGGAGCCTCGCTACCAAACTGGCATTTCATCTCCGAGAAAGTTATCCCAGAGAGCAGTAAAGCAAGTGTGTAAGTTCATCTCAGAATGTTTGTAAAGCATTCCCACGTTAAGCTTAACAACCGATATATGGAGCGACTGCCTCTTCTCTCCCCCTCCCTCTCCTGTCACTACTTCAATCATGAAACTGATCAATAATCGGCTGATCAGCTTTTCTGTCACGACTCCGTCCCTCTTGTTTCTTTATCGCCCACTTTGCGCAAGAAAGAGGCTAAACAACAGCAGCAGGTTTAAGCTTGATAAGCTGTTCTTAGAATTTATTTAATATTACACCAGGATCCTTTTCTGCGTAGCTGATGGCTGGTAACTGTGCAGGGGCGGGTCTAGCAAAGTTTAGCCAGGGGGGCAGGTAGGGCATTAACAGGAAAAGGAGGGCACAATGAAATGCTTTTCTGTCTTATTCTCATTTAAAATGTCTAGCTTTTAATAAATAATTATCTGAATCTTACACCCAAAGTTTTAATGTGATGTAAAATGTATAGAAGTCCATTACTGTATATAGTAACTATTAAGTCTAATATACCCTAGTAAGCCAAAGTACTTTTTCCTTTGGGAAGGTACCATCTGTGCAGTCTGCAAATTTGTTGAAGAAAGATGTTGAATCTATTTAATTATTCTTGAAAAAGGTTAGGTTGCTTAATATTTCCGCTAAGTACTCTTTAAAATACCAGAATAGGGAGGATGACACCATCCTCCCTATTCTGGTATTTTTAGGTTTAAGTTTATTTATTACACGGCGTGCTGCGGGGAAAAGCCTGTTCTAACGTTTGAGTCTAAGGTTTATTTTTTAGCACCTGGCGGCTCTTTTTTGCTTCTCATCTGTAAACACTCTGCACACTCTTTAACGGGATTCGGTTTATTTTGAAAAGTCTCAACAGGATCTTGAACTTTATTGTGAAAGGTTTATGTGCAAAACAAACAAGCGGATGGTGGAGCTACGCCATGGTTTTAACCTCGTTGTTGCTAACGACAACACGTAAAAACAGTTGCTTGTCCATCTGTGGTGTGGTTATATTAAACATAAGAGAAAGAGAGAACTTTATGAAATTGATATAGCCACTACAATGACCATCAAAATCATGAAAATATTGCCATAAACAGTTTATTTTGCGACACCACGAAACAAACGATAGCATAATAGGAAACGATAGACATTTTTATATCGTTAAATCAAACAGCCCTAGTACCCGAAACTTTATTAATTTTAACCTAACCTTAACCTAACTCTAACTTTTCTTTAACTTTAATTTTACTTTATTGCCTTCACGCCACAGTTCAGCTGCCTGGGGACCATATGAGGGGAATTGAGATACCTCTCACAACTTAACCTCCTATAACCGTACACCAAACCAAGTTTGAACTTAAATGTAATTATTTCCCTTACAGATATTTTGACATTTGAAATATTTATTTCCTTATATTCGTGTGTATATAAGGAAGTTGAGTTCCCACAGTACCAAAACAGATATGTCTCCCCACAACATCAGTTCAATAACTAGAGATCATTTGGATGATATGAACATGATTTACTGTGACAGATAAACTAATGTATTTGGCAATTAGACTCTGATGGACCATCATGGCAGAAAAGATTCTCAGGCGTGACAAGAGTTAGGATAAGACCTCTCCCAGTCTAGATGGTTGTGGTGAGGAAGATGGAGCTCTGATCGGGTTACACGAATGAGAACCTGAAAGAGGGAATGACAGAGCACTGAGATTTAAACCACACAGAGTGGCTGATTGGCTTTAAAGAAGGCGGGCAAGAAGATGATTGGATTAGTGTAATGATGACAGTACTGAGTTTCACAGCATGGGAAAGTGGCAGTGGAGTAACGAACAGACTAGCAGCCAAACACTCAGGAAAGCAAGCAGATGAATTATTACATTACTGCAGCTGCACTCGCAGTCTTACTACCACTCTTCATTGTGCAGCATCTGTTTACCACAGTGTAAGTAGAGGCCAGGGGTCGGCAACCTGCGGCTCTTTAGTCCTTATAGTGCGGCTCCGTGTGGTTTGGGAAAATAAATTAGAAGTATTTAGCTGAAGTGTAATTTATTTATGTTAGTTCTTTTTTTAATTGGAAGATTATTGTGATATTGAAATATAAAAATACAATTGTATTCTATTATTTTTTCATCACTTAAAATAAGCGTCACACTCGCGGAAGCCGGTGTACCCGCCGAAACGCCGTGCATTTATCGAGACTTTCAACCCCAGGTAGGCCAATTATGGACCTTCGGATCCACATTATGTCAGCAGCTGTTCTCCAGCGTGAACCATGTTAAAAACAAACACGCTCACGCCTCACAGAGGACAGCTTACAGTCCTGCGTAAAGATGAAAGCCCCGATTTGCAGACGCTGTGCGCAGAGGTTCAGGAGCAGAAGTCCCATTGTAAACATATCACGGCAGACCCGGCAATGTTTGCATGATCATGCTTTTCAGCATCTCTTTATTGACCACTTTTCACACATGGTTGCTGTACGCATACAGCCGGCTGTAGCTTTTCAGCTCACAGCCCGACATATACCAACAACAACACAACAGCATAGATGGCACAGACGTTAAGGCGGTGAGGCGTGATCGTGGTTGCCGCTCAGGTGCGTCCGCCTCCCCTGCAGCGGTGCTGCAGACCACGCCCCGCCACACACATTAACCAGGAAAAATACATATTTAGGCAGAATTTTGCAAATATCTATTTTTCCTCTTTTAGCAGCATAGTGCTTTTTTAAAAATCAGGTCAAGGCTCCAAAAGCACAAAGGCGATATAAGGTTGGCGGCTCACAACAGTTTTTGTTTGCTGGATCATTTTAGTTCAGCTGGCTGTCTTTCCTTTTGTTATATTTCTTTAAGAGTTCAAAATGTGTTAATTACATAAATAAAATGTAATTTTCTCTGTAGCACTTCAAGGATTTCATAAGCAACACACCTTAGTTGTTCACACAAAGCATAAAGGTAAAAAACAGTATATACAGTGTTATCTTCATTTTAGATCTCAAAAAGTATTTGTGGCTCCCAGTGTTTTCTTTTGCGTGGAAACCAGGTCCAAATGGCTCTTTGGGTCTTAAAGGTTGCTGACCCCTGGTATAGGGTAAAGAATGTGTTAGGTAGTAACTGTGGTGGGCCCAGAACACGCAGACACCAGGGGTTTCACAGTGACAGTGTTTTATTCACAGTGACAGAGAGAGAAAACACAAACACAGTTCGGGGGTGTGCGGGAAAACTGGCAGGGCACTCGACCGGTCTATGGGAGGAGAACAGAACAGAATTAGAGACTGAACACAAAAGGCAAGGATGAAAATAAGTTAGGAGGAAAGTTGGTGAGCTTACTTGGCACAAACTGAGTTACAGACTCGGAAAGAGGTTTAACTGGAACAAAGGCTGAGGCAGGTGGAGTGTGTGGGCTGCTCGCGGTGCAACCCATCTCCTTAATGTCAAATAACTTAATGGCTTTTTATCATCATTATTGTTATTATTATTATTAACATTATTGTTTTGTTTGCTCTTATTGTTGTCTTGCTGCTAAACAAATTTCCCCTTTGGGGAATAAGTAATTAAGAATTTGAATGTAATTGAATTGGTAGGCAAGGTGATTCCCAGTTCAGACCGATTAAACAGTCTTCAGAGGCACAGACAGGCAGTCGGGGAGCGAGGCAGGCTGGTGGAAGGAAAATAAGATCTTAAAACACTCGGCAGGTCGTAGATTCCAATCTAGAGAGCGAACTCGCACGTTACTACTTGTGGAAGAGGCAATACTCTTACACCAGATGTCAGCTCCCTATAAAAGCTCCGGCCTGATTTGCCACAGGTGTGCTGGTGATCCTGCGAATCACCGCCCTGCCTACCCTGCGCCGCAAAAGGAAAAAGAAAACAAAAACACACCACACACACACACCAGCCCCTAATAGAATGTGGTAGAGACGTGTGTGTGACTTGCATGCTGGAGTGTGGAAAGCGCAGACTGACATTTAATCGTTTCTGTGTTTGAAGGTTGATGAGATCTACTCAGTTCCTGACGTTGGGACTGTGGTTGGAGGAACTCTGTACAGGTGAGATAGCACTGTCTGCTTTAATAAGTTGTCAATATTATTTTACATTTTATTCTTGAAACAGTGGGAACCCCAAATATTCATAGAGATATATATAACACATGACTTTTATAAGAATAGAATCTTTGATAATATATCACAGCTTTTCATTTTACCAGGTGTTTGTAATCATGGAAAGTGCCGTGCATTACACTAAGAACAGTTTGTGTTTGTGTGACGGTCTGTGTTTCAGTGGAATGTGTAGGGAGGGTGAGAGGCTGGTGGTGGGTCCAACTGATGAGGGCCGTTTTCTGCGTCTGAAGGTGGGCAGTATCCAGAGGAACCGCTCTGCCTGCAGAGTGCTGAGGGCTGGACAGGCTGCAACGCTGGCTTTGGGAAACTTTGACCGTTCACTATTGCGCAAGGTTAGAGGCCACCTAAAGACATGAAAGGATGTAGGAGATGATTTAAAGGGGGATTCAGTTTTGGTTTTTTTTAATGTAACTTGCACAAATTCATACATCTCTGTGTGTGTATATTGCATATTTTGTTTGCTCTCTTTTATTTATACTGGAAGTTACTTTCCAGTTCCTTTGAGAATTTGGAAAACACAGAGGGAAGGATCGCAGTCGACCTTCATGGTCGCAGTTTTTCAAATTTATTAATGGTGTTTAATTTCTCTGCGAAACACAGACCAGACTCATGCTAAAAATACAGAGTATTCTGTTATTAGTTCAGGATCTTTACCTTGCAATATAAAGAAGTAACTTGAAGCAACGGTTGTTTTGAATTGTCCCCCAATGTGTTGAGGAAAGGATCTCTATAATTGGCAAGGACAGACGACAACCCAAAATGTTCTAACGTACATGCAAGAATTGTCTAGGAAGTAAAAACTCTGCAAATCCTACATACAAAGTGTCTCAGTCAATTTATCTTTCCTTGATATAGTGACTTCTTCTGTGACTCTAAAACTCAACAACTTCACTCAGTTTAAATTTGCACAGTGTACCCTTGTAGGTCATCTCCTCATGCACCTCTGGACTGCTGTCAGTATAGCTGCTGTTATCAGATTACTATGGGCTCTAACTGTGGTCATAAATATTTTGTACTTGTAAATCAGACTGCGTAGTTGTAACTCTGTGCTCAAGTTCCCTTGCTTGTGTGTGAGTTTCAACTTAAAAGTGCAAATTTTGACCAGAAATTTCTTCCTTTCAGCTTTAACTTGTAATTATTTTTTACAAACACAAATCTTTTTTACGCACACTGAAATTCTTATCTATGGATGCACAAACATAACGTGTTCAGATTTTTTGGGTTACAAGGTTACAAAACACAAAATTTTTCTGACCATAATTTGATTACTTCCTGGTAATCCAAACAGAAATTCACATTTTTGGTCTCTGCACATTTTTAAGGTCATTGGTGAAACTGCAGACACCACAAGTGGTGAGAACACAAGTTCAGAGAGATGATGTAGCTTTGTATTGTATTTTTTTAGAAAATTTGTCCATATAATTAAAAGAAAAACAACAAAGACAAAACTCACAAGACTATTGAATTTCTTGACTCGTTCAAATGACACATAAATTGGCACATATAGTTCCTGAGTAAGGCATGAAAAGGTGGGATGTTGCTCATGAAAAACATTTGACTTGCAGATGTCCAAATTGGAAGTCTAAGGAAAATTCTAAATGCATCCTGAAAAGCCACTTGCAGTTTGGCTTTGGTTATGGCTTTACTATAATTACACCATAAATGACCCGTATTTTTTTTTAAAGTACAATAGGCTTAAAAAAAAGTGCCAGATTTATGTGCCAAGATATTAGCTTGCTCGTACACCTTCACAGCACTGTCTTTTCACATCATCATCATCATTACAAAGATCACTTGTTAAGATATGACCCAAGTTTTATACGTTGTTCCCCACATCCAGTACTTGGTTGCTAAATGAAAAGATGGAAAATTTACCTTGTCATCCTCCTTAGTTGTAACAATCACAATAACATGCTTTTTAGGGTTAAAAGCAATATCATACCGGGCACTATAACTAGCACAAACTAAGTAACTACTGCAAACCAGGACTGTAGGGAGACAAAATGACCAAATCATCATGGAGGTTACCCACCATACACCCAGTCTTACATTCATTTAACTTGACAGAAAGATCATCAATATTCAAACTGAATACAACAGGAGACAATATTGCACTTAACTTGCATAGTTTGATGTGAGGAAAGTGTATTGTCTTTCCATCGAATGTTTTTATGCTAAATTGCTGATACATTTGTTTTTGACAACTTTTATATGTTGATGGATGTGAACCCAGCGTTGCTCTTCAAATAGCAACCTGTGTATTAGAAGGTGGGCATATTATTTGTCCAAAAATGAAACATTTCTCTTGTGAGCTTGAACTTATGGATGATAGAAGCTAGTTTTGGATTCTACCACCTGGAAATGTCTGAGAGTGTGCACAACCAACTTGTAGGAAAATTTCAATTTATTCGTAACAAGTTGCGCACTAATGGATAAAGGACTGCTTTTTGATACCTGTAAGACCTGCAAATATTCTACAACTGCTGATAACAACCTGTGGTTACATCAGTGTGTTATTGGTGTTACAGGGCATGGTGATGGTCAGTCCCAAGATGAACCCAACCATCTGCTGTCAGTTTGAAGCTGCCATTGTCCTGCTCTTCCATGCCAAGACTTTCCGTCGGGGGTCACAGGTCACCATACACGTTGGTAATGTCAGGCAGACTGCCACTGTGGAGTGCCTTCATGGAAAGGTTTGAAATTACATAATACATGATTATTTTTCAAGCTTCTATGTAACCACATCATGTAACCTTGGATTTCTGCTGCAGGATGAGCTGCGTACTGGCGAGAGAGCTGTTGTTCGTTTCCGCTTTATCAAACACCCCGAGTACTTGCGCCTGGGCGCTAAGCTTCTCTTCAGGGAGGGCGTCACCAAAGGCATCGGCCATGTCACCTGCCTGCTGCCCCCTTCTCAGAATCACAACCAGAACCACGACCAGAACCTGCAGGATTATTAAAAATTGCTCCTTCATCAAACAGACAGATGTTGAGGCAGTGAGAATGATGACTGCTTGGGGAACATAGGTCTCTGATCAAATTTAGCCATGCACATCATGTTGGAGTCCCACCTGTCTTGGATCTATGTTTCTGTCCTCATCCGTTCCTGCGGTGATGTCAGAAAGGCTGTTTTCCAGCAAACATTCATATCTTGAGTTAAAGCTGGATGACCATTAAGTGGACTTAAGCCTGAAGATTAATTTGAAGTTTTGCCACAGATTGATTAAAAGGTTCCTTTTTATCATTGCCGCTGTCATTGGAAGATAGCAGGAGTATTTTAAAAGCATGAATAGTGCTTACTCATTGCTGATGTGGAGTGAAGGTGTAATTCTGTTTCTCTTGATGTGCACGACGGATTGACCTCGCTCTTCGTACTGTCTCAGAGACATGTTTGCACGCTTAAACTCATCAAGAAATTTGGTGAGGGAAGATTATATTTAGCACATACTTTATTTTCATTAGTCTTAGGTGGATTCCTTTCTAAGGAGTCTGCTTATGATGCCAAACATTTTAGACCCTTGCTGTGGTTTTTTCGCAGTCTAGCCATTGACTGGGGTATTTTTCACAAAGCATTGGATGAGTCAGGCGCCATTATCTGACAACATTGGTAGGGCAAACTATTAATTTGTGATTTCAAATTATCACCAGAAGTGTGTAACTTCATTAGCAACATCCTCCCGAAATGCGCCAACAACATTGAGAGTAACATCCTCCTCTCTGACCCTTAATGCTCGCTGGTCGCTATGATAATGCGTAAATATTTTCAAATAAGACACACAGCTACAACAAGGGAAAAGACCCAGTTAACTGAGTTAATGATAGAAAACCCTGAAAACCATCAATTTCACACCCGAGCCTCAACTCTCGCGGCCCGGTACGAAATGACTCAGGCTGTTTTCCAACAAACATTTGTGTCTTAAGTTAAGCTGGATGACCATAGTGGACTTAAGCCTGAAGATTAATTTGAAGTTTTGCCACAGATTGGGGGTTGCGGACTGCTGGACTAATTATTGCAATGACTGATCTATATGTACTGAATGGTTGACTGAGGCTACATTCACACTGCAGGTCTTAATGCTAAATTCCGATTTTTTGATCAAATTCGACTCTTTTTTTTTTGTCTGGTTGTTCACACGACAAATAAAATGCAACAGCAAATGCGCTCTAGTGTTCACGGCCCTCAAAGCATGCACAAAAGAAGACGCAAAAGAAGATGTCACACACAACGCGCTCTGCTTATGGAAGTAAAAATGGCTGCTACAGAGCTAGTAGGTGTTGTTTCAGCAGTCTATCAGTTTCTGCACAGTCATAACCGACATAATTTTGAAAAATTAATTAGGAAAAGAACGACACTGAGAAAAAAAGAGAGCCCGTGCTTTAACAATGGCCTCGTTTGGACCAGTGGCTCCATGCAGAGGTATATATGGCCACGGAGTCGTTTAGCTTGTTTGAATTGTCTCCCCATATGCTAATCAAGTCCAAAACCTCAGTTTCTGTGATCGGATATGGGTCGCATAGGGTCAGAAAAGTCGGATTTGATGCATTTTCGCCTGCAGTGTGAACGTAGCCTAAGATGTTTTGATGATTCAAAAAAATGACGACCAGGTGATTTCATTACAGTTATTTTTTGAGGATGATTTACTTTCTGAATGTTGGATGAAATATATATTTTCGTCCGGAGTTAAGCTGTTAGTTAAATGCATCATAAGTCACTGTGTTCCAGGAGTGTGACAGGTTCCTTTTCCCTCAAGAAGGTGAAAAAAAATTTGTAGAAGAAACTGGTATTAAATTCTTAACCATCAAATCCTGTACATTCAGTATCTGCATTTACGAATGACAGAAATATTTGCTACTAGGTTTCCAGTTTGTTCCAACTCTCCATTCATATTTGTTGGCTGTATTAGAAGTTTGTACATTTTATAAGCCAGGCAGCTTTTGCAGCTAAACCTAACCTGCATGCCCTTTGAGTGATTAAAAAACAATCGCACATTTCAAGTATGTGGTGGAGTGTTTATGCAGGTAAACTTCATTTTTCTGGGGTTCTGTGCAATTGTAAAGCTAAATATTGAATGTACTTTCCTTGATCCTGTGTAGCATTTCAATCTTATTGCTGTTTAATAGAGTGATGGTTGATTTCGCACTTTGTATTTTGATTCTGCATGTTGGAGACTACCAGTTCTGCAGTACAGTGTAACGTGGAGGTGGTACTGAAAGGTGTGACATGCTAAAGCTGAACATTTAAATGTTATGGGGTGAATTTATTAGTTTTTACTGACCGTCCCTTTTAGTGAGAAATAAAAAAGTAACAGTAAGAAATGCAAATTCTGCTTTCATCAATTTGCAACTTTAACACAGAGGATGTTTGTTTTAGACATCGTATTATGAAAAATGGTTTTGTTCTCCATCTTCTCAGCTTTTCTGAGTTATGGCTGTCAGTCTGTCAGTTTTAAAAAAAATCTTCCATAACATTTCCATATCATGGTAGTCTTTTGCATTTGTTTCCTCCATCCGGACTTGGGAACTTCTAATCCTGGGGTCTTTATCATCAAAAGAGCCATTTTGCCCCCTCATCTGCCAAAAAAAATAGTCAGGAGCCGCAAAAAATAACAGAACTTGTAAACTTTTAAGTTTTTATCTTTTTTTTTAAATTAAAAACTAAATAAAACAACAGAAGTGCAGTGTGCATTTGTAGGCCTGCTTTGACATATCTTAAACTGAACTGTAGGCCTATTTAAGTTCTTCCTATATTTGTGTAAAAGTAAAATAAAAACCAACCTACTTTAATATAAATAAAACAATAAATAAAACATTTAGCTGCAACTTAGCAGCTTTAAAAAGAAAATCAGGAGCGTCTTTGACAGCGTCGTTGTGGATGATCGTGGCTCAAGAGTTCGTCTTGTAATCAGAAGGTTGCCGGTTTGAGCCCCGGCTCCGACAGTCTCGGCCGTTGTGTCCTTTGGCAAGAAACTTCACCCGCTGCCTACTGGTGGTGGTCAGAGGGCCTGGTGGCGTCAATGTCCGGCAGCCTCGCCTCTGTCAGTGCGCCCCAGGGCGGAGGTGGCTACAATGTAGCTGCCATCACCAGTGTGTGAATGTGTGTGTGAATGGGTGGATGACTGAATGTGTAAAGCACTTTGGGGTCCTTAGGGACTAGTAACTACTCCACTTATACAATCCCAACAGAGCACTTAGATCATCCAATCACAGGCTCCTAGCACAACCTCGAATGAAATCGAGAGGTGACCGGGCCTTTGCCACCGTGGCACCCAGACTCTGGAATAACCTCCCTGTTCATATTCGTACTGCCGAGTCTATCCAGTCTTTTAAATCACGTCTTAAAACATATCTTTTTACTTTGGCTTTTGATTCTAACTAGTTGGCTGTTCTAGCTTGTTGTGTTGTTACCTATTGTTTGTTGCCCTGTTTTATTGTTTGTTTTAATTGTCTCATGCTTATACTGAATGTGAAGCACTATGGTCAACACTGTTGTTTTAATATGTGCTATATAAATAAATAAATTTTGATTTGATAGTAAGGCGCTAAACAAATACAGGCCATTTACAGAGTCCATGTCAGTGTTCTCTCATCCTCTTCTGGTTTTTTCTCAGCCAGCAGTCAGTGTTTTGAACTTATTTAAATCTTTATCCACTATGTTGGCCAGTTCAATTTCTAGATCAGGCTTGCTTGATGCAATGATGGCACGGTGGGAATAATCATAATTTTTTTGATTGTTCGCTTTTTTGAACTCTCTTAGGGAGGGGAAGTGAGAGAGCGTACCTTTTTGTCCATCCCTTGCGAACACTGTCATCTTGCGCTCAAATGCCAAAACATTCTCCAGCGTCTGCAGGGCCGTGCTTCCCTTTACTTGGAGAGTTTTATTCAGCGTGTTCAAGTGACTTGTCATATCCACCATGAAGTAAAATTTACCCAGACAATGGAGGTCTTCCAGTTCAGGATAGCGGAAGCCTTTGCTTTCCAAGTTTTCACATGCTCTAGACATGTAGCGAAGCGTTTCAGCACCTCTCTCCTGGACAGCCACCAGACTTTGTTGTGCAGCAGGAGATCGGCGTTGTCGACTTCTTCTAACAATGAACAAAACTGTCGGTGGCTTAATCTGTTCGCAATTATCTTGATAACGAGGTTCATCACTTCAACACATTCAGGGGTGAATGTTTCTGCGCACAGTGCTTCTTGGTGGAGGATGCAGTGAAACGCCATCAGCTATCGATCCAGTGACTTTTGAAGTAAATTCACCAAGCCTAATGTGCTCATCTCATACTGGGTGCCCCATCAGTAGACACTGACACCAGGTGAGTGGTGTTTTTTCCTTTAGCTTCTAGACAACTCACAACAGCCTCACAAATGTCCTGCCCTCGTGTTTGGCCCTTTAGCGGTATGAGTTCAATCAGTTCTTCCTGCGGCCCATAACAGTTGACATATCTGCATAACAGTACTGTCTGCTCAACATCGTTCACTTGACTCATCACAGGCAATTGAAAATGATTGAGCTGAATTGATGTCATCAATTTGCCTACTGCTGATGTTTTCTGCCATTTTAATGGTCCTGTCTCTGACGGTCTTTGCAGAAAGAGGCATTTCTCTAATTTTCGGAACAATTTCCTGCTTGTTTTTAAAGTCGGAGAATAGATGCTCTGATGTTTTATGAACAATTCTTTCATATATTCTCCGTCTGTGAACGGCTTCCTCCTCTTTACAATCTTCAGGGATGCTACACAACTAGCAGTGCTAGTTGACTGTGGAGAGCTGATCCACTTCTTGAAAGATAGCTTGCTCTCTTCAGCTTTTCGTAACAGTTCTGTCTTCGGCTCCATCTTCAGTTGGGGATTTTTCAGCGAATCCTTAGTGCTCTAACACATATCCATGTGTTGGAATGGCCCAGTCAAAGTCCAGATCTAAATCCAATCGAGAATCTGTGGCAAGATCTGAAAACTGCTGTTCACAAACGCTGTCCATCTAATCTGACTGAGCTGGAGCTGTTTTGCAAAGAAGAATGGGCAAGAATTTCAGTCTGTAGATGTGCAAAGCTGGTAGAGACATACCCTAAACAGCGGTCCCCAACCCCCGGGCCACGGACCGGTACCAGTCTTACAATCCCACACACTGAGGAGTGTGTGGGATGCCCCGGTGGCCGCACCCCGGGCTGTGCCATCACCATCACACTTGCATCCGATTCCGGGCAATTACCTGGAGGACTATTTAACCCTGCGCTGACGGATGCTCCACGCCAGTCTGTTAGTCACCCCTCTGTGGTAATCAGGCTCCCTGCAAAAGCTTTGTATGTATGTGTTACATGAGGTACATTAATTCGGCCTTTGTGTGCCTCGGTTACGGTCCAGCGTCTGTGTCTGCCACCTGCCTCTCCTCCTGCCTGCTCGGATCACTAAGGGCATCATCTGACCTCAACCCTCCCTCCTCGGATTTGCTTCCCACGGGCACACTTTCCCCCTTCCGAGTCCCACGGTCCTGCTCTGATCGTAAGCCAATTACAAAAGCCCTGTCCTGTTGTGTCTCTATCTCCTGGCTCACTAGTAATTTTCTCCCCTTTCTGTTGCAGCCTCCCACGATCCTGATTAGTGTTGGGTAAGTTACTTTAAAAAGTAATTAATTATAGTTACTAGTTACTTCTTCAAAAAAGTAACTGAGTTAGTAACTGAGTTACAAGATTCTAAAAGTAATGAATTACTTAAAGTAACTATTGCATTACTTAAAAAAAAAAGTTTAACCCCCTGGGGTCCAGGGTATTATTGGCCATTTTTAACTACTTTTGATTTTACCTCCACATTTCACCTTTAAAAACTATTTACTTTGCCTTGTTTGGTATCATTCTTTTCAGCACAACCTCACATGTCTGAATTTACAGTTATGTTCATTTTGACATACTGTATTAGCACAATTGATCTAAAATCAGACAAAAACATAAAATCCGAGTAGAAAGTTATATTTTTTACTGTAACAGCCACAAACATGTTTATTAAATCATATTTCATAACTTTAAATGCAAATATAAATTGTCAATTTTAAAATCCTATGCACAACAACAAACAAGTTATTTGCAGCCATTTACCATTTAACTTTTTTAAATAACCATTTCAAACTATTTACATAACCATCAGCTGTTCTGCATTCAGTAAGATGCCACACAAATGTATTTGTGTCACTCCAAAAATGTCTGTCCACTATAAAGGAGAACATCACAGCCTGATACCTGCAGGTCTGACAGCAGCAGGTGTATCACTCCTGTTTTTTACCTGGAGACAGCAGTCGCCTCATTGTTCTGACACACAACACAAAACTATCCTGTTTGAAATGACTGAAAGACTGAAAAGGCTCTGTTTTGAGTTTTGTTAAAAACAATGACTTCATATAGGGAAAAATATATATCACATGTGCAGGACACCTTAAACTAGTTTTTTAATTAAGCAGCAAGGCAGAACAAAGTCGGGGCTGCCCCTCTCTGCTCCTCTCTCTCCCTCTCTGCTCCTCTCTCTCCCTCTCTCTTCCTCTCTCTCCCTCTCTGTTCCTCTCTCTCTCTCTCTGCTCCTCTCTCTCTCCCTCTCTCTCTCCTCTCTCTCCCTCTCTGCTCCTCTCTCCCCCTCTCTGTTCCTCTCTCTCTCCCTCTCTCTCCTCTCTCTCCCTCTCTCTCCCTCTCTCTCCCTCTCTGCTCCTCTCTCTCTCCTCTCTCTTCCTCTCTCTCTCCCTCTCTGTTCCTCTCTCTCTCCCTCTCTGCTCCTCTCTCTCTCCCCTCTCTGCCCTCTCTCTCCCTCTCTCTTCCTCTCTCTCTTCCTCTCTCTCTCCCTCTCTGTCCTCTCTCTCTCCCTCTCTCTTCCTCTCTCTCCCCGCTCCCTCTCTCCTCTGCTCCTCTCTCTCCCTCTCTCTTCCGCTCTCTCTCTTCCTCTCTCTCTCCCTCTCTCTTCCTCTCTCTCTCCCTCTCTCTTCCTCTCTCTCTCCCTCTCTCTTCCTCTCTACATATACAGTTGAAACCCGATATTTACAAACTCTTCAGATAAAAACACTTTTTAAATTGTAACATCAAATCAGACTAAATGTTTATTTTTTTTGATTGATAAATATAAAAAACATATTTGTTAACTTTAAGAGTAAAGAGAGAAACTATCTGTATTTCTTAATTGTAAATGGCACCAAATTGTATTCAAAACTGAGCCACACTTATGGAGCTCCACAATTCTTTTCCTGGTGTTTTGGTTGACATCTCTTGATTTTCCCATGTCACAGAAACAGGCTCTGTGTTTTGCCTTATATGCATCCACAGGTGTGCCACCAATTTACTCACATGGACTCTACTAACCTATCAGAAGCTTCTTCAGCTCAGAATGGAATCGTCTGGAGTTTCTTATTAATTAACAATAAACTTAGTGTACATGTACTCCTAAATTTGATGAAAGTGATAAAAAATAGAAGCTCTGTCTCTCTTTATTCTGACATTTAACTAATTCAAAAGATATTTCAATATTTATTTATCCAAAACAAAACAAGTTTACTC
Source organism: Simochromis diagramma (assembly GCF_900408965.1). Taxonomy (NCBI): domain Eukaryota; kingdom Metazoa; phylum Chordata; class Actinopteri; order Cichliformes; family Cichlidae; genus Simochromis; species Simochromis diagramma. The sequence continues at coordinate 3,053,300 of NW_024387304.1, read as the reverse complement.
TAAATTGGTGTTGTACAGTAAAAAAATGTTCTTGTGTTTTCCATAAAGTGTATGTAAATATCTGGTTTCAACTGTGAATAAACTGCTGTGTATTGAAATTCCTCTTGTTTTGCATAGAAATATACTGAACAACATACAAAGCATAATATATAAAATAACATCTACCAGAGTTTTTTCTTTGAAAGAAGCTCCTTATGTCCATTCTTGTATATCAGTGCATTACTGAAACCGATTTATTTAGCCGTGGAGGGAAACAACTGAAAATATGAAATAAACACACATGTAAGCTAAGACTCTCTAAAGAAACAGCATTGTTGTTGTTCGGCTTTTCATTTCGCCATTTGATTCACTCAAAGAGCAAGTAACGTAATATGGGTCAAGTGATCAGTTTGATATCAATCTTTCGTGATGCACCGTCATATTTACATTATTTGTACAGTACGAATGATTTGCTTTGGTATCTGGTCCAACTTCAGTTCTCCTCTGTCTGCCTGGCTGCGTTTCTCCAACAGCGCACTTGCAGGCAGCAGCTGCCCCGCCCCGCTTAGTGCCTGAGCTCGGATCATACCAATATCAGGGGGGATTTACGCACAGTCGTAAATTCCCACAGTGTGCACTATGTGCTTCGAATATTGTGTGTAGTTTTTGTTTTATACAGTTGTCAGCCAGGCATCTAACTATGAAAAAATTACACTCCAAAAGACCCCGGGCTTCTGACAAAACAACCCGGGCTTAAGCCCAGTAAGCCCACCCACCCCCCCGCTCCGCCACTGGGTCAGATGGGTTAAAATTGCTAAATCTAGTGGCCACTGATCATCATTTAGTTGGTTGTAATCAGATTACAGTAACGTGTTAGTGTAATCCGATTACTATTGCAACAAAGGTCATTAGATTACTGTTACCTTCCCATGAGCACGCTGCATTACTAAAACCGTGATTTTTTTTTGGCGAGAGTGTCTCATGACAATGACGTAAGCGAGTGAGACGTTTGTGGCAACAGCTGTGTGCAGATCAACAATGGAAAATATAATGAGTGTGGGAGAGCATATGAGCGTGCAGCGTTTGAAGCGTGGAACTACTGACCTTACTTTGAGTTTGATTCCGTAAAAAGTGACAAAAACATTCCGGTGTTCACTGCGTGGAAAGAAAACTTCTTTTTACAGCAAAAAATACCCCTAAACTTCCACGCAAGTGCCGAGTACACTGCCACTGGAACGTGAAATTCAGAGAAACTGGATTCTTCCACTGACATGACAGCTGCGACACACCTGCACCAGGGCAAACCTCCGGCTGCCCACTCCTGCTATACAGGTGAAAATAGAGCAACAAGACTGGTGAGTCTTTGATTTTATTTATTTTCTGCTGTGTTTTACGTCCATCTATTTGAAAGAGTGAGTGTAAACACAAAAAACTATTTAATTTTATATGCTGGAAAGTGCAGAAAATAGGTTTAAATGTTTGGTTAAACAAATTTCTTCCAGTCAGAGAATGTTGCATATAATTTAATTTTTGCTTGATGCATGAAGTTAAAAGATTAAAACTAATAAAACAAGTTTTAAAAAAAGACTTTTTCATTTGATTACATTTTATATGATGAATTGGGCTGACAGATCTATTGCTTTATTACCTATTCAGGTTGTAAAATGTTTTTAAAAAGTAGCTAAGTAACTAATTACTTCAAAAATAAGTAATCAGTAAGTAATGGGATTACTTTGGGGAAGTATTCAGTAATTAGTTACTGATTACTTTTTTCAAGTAACTTGACTGACACTGATGTTTAGCTACACGGGAAAACTTAATCTCTGGACAGAGCTCTCGATATCTTTCCAGGAATTTCCCTCGACTAAGCCATCTCATGTCAGTGTGTAGCAACAACTACGAATGGACCTCCAGTTGCGCACGAAATAGCCGTCTTTGAAGAGATCTGGTGCGATGGAACAGGCGAACTTTGTTGCCACATCCATTATCTCTTTCATGTTAAGCATTTTTGTGCATAATGTGTGTATTATGCAGTGGTAATTGAGGAAGTCCGGGAAAGCATCGTCCTCCCTGCAACTGGCAATGAATCCATTTGAGCTATCATCGCAGGCCCTTTGTCTGTGGTGATGGACACCTATTTGTATACTGGGAGCTGGGTTTTCTCAATAAAGTTTCTGAAGAAAAATGTCCTCTCCTCACGTGTGTTCTTTCATGAGCAGTACTTTTAATAGCTCCTTTTTTGAAGCCATATCGGTAAACACCATCCGAATAAAAATGCACAACTGGGCTGTGTCACTCATGTCTGTAGACTTGTCCAGTTGCAGTGAGAAACACTCGCAGTTCGCAATATTCTTCCTTCTTACTTGGTCCAGAGCCCCCACTCATTTTCATATCCGTTTCTGAGTTTTGCAGCACTTGGCATGCCTTTACGCGCATACGTTGTTACCAACGTGTCAGAAAAGGTCAGATATCAGACTGGCTGCCCTGTATGTAAATCAGGTGACAAATTTCACAGTGAGCATGGATAATAAATAGGCTGACATCTAATTTTTAATGCCATGCGATCTACCCACACTACCGTTGCGATCAACCGGTATATATATATAAAAAAAAAAAAACACCCAGCACGCCCCTGTGGGCGGTTTATCCTTCAAGCTCGGGTCCTCTACCAGAGGCCTGGGAGCTTGAGGGTCCTGCGCAGTATCTTAGCTGTTCCCAGGACTGCGCTCTTCTGGACAGAGATCTCCGATGTTATTCCCGGGATCTGCTGGAGCCACTCGCCTAGCTTGGGAGTCACTGCACCTAGTGCTCCGATTACCACGGGGACCACCGTTACCTTCACCCTCCACATCCTCTCGAGCTCTTCTCTGAGCCCTTGGTATTTCTCCAGCTTCTCGTGTTCCTTCTTCCTGATGTTGCTGTCATTCGGAACCGCTACATCGATCACTACGGCCGTCTTCTTCTGTTTGTCTACCACCACTATGTCCGGTTGGTTAGCCACCACCATCTTGTCCGTCTGTATCTGGAAGTCCCACAGGATCTTAGCTCGGTCATTCTCCACCACCCTTGGGGGCATCTCCCATTTTGACCTCGGGACTTCCAGGTTATACTCGGCACAGATGTTCCTGTACACTATGCCGGCCACTTGGTTATGGCGTTCCATGTATGCCTTGCCTGCTAGCATCTTGCACCCTGCTGTTATGTGCTGGATTGTCTCTGGGGCATCTTTACACAGCCTGCACCTGGGGTCTTGCCTGGTGTGATAGACCCCAGCCTCTATGGATCTTGTACTCAGAGCTTGTTCTTGTGCTGCCATGATTAGTGCCTCTGTGCTGTCTTTCAGTCCAGCTTTGTCCAGCCACTGGTAGGATTTCTGGATATCAGCCACCTCCTCTATCTGCTGGTGGTACATACCGTGCAGGGGCCTGTCCTTCCATGATGGTTCCTCGTCTCCCTCCTCTTTCTTGGGTTTCTGCTGCCTGAGGTATTCACTGAGCACTCGGTCAGTTGGGGCCATCTTCCCAATGTATTCTTGGATGTTCGTTGTCTCATCCTGGACTGTGGTGCTGACACTCACCAGTCCCCGGCCCCCTTCCTTCCGCTTAGCGTACAGCCTCAGGGTGCTGGACTTGGGGTGAAACCCTCCATGCATGGTAAGGAGCTTTCTTGTCTTTATGTCAGTGGCTTCTATCTCCTCCTTTGGCCAGCCTATTACCCCAGCAGGGTACCTGATCACGGGCAGGGCGTAGGTGTTGATGGCCCGGATCTTGTTCTTACCATTCAGCTGACTCCTCAGGACTTGCCTGACCCTCTGCAGGTACTTGGTGGTTGCAGCTTTTCTAGCGGCCTCTTCATGGTTCCCATTTGCCTGCGGGATCCCCAGGTACTTGTAACTGTCCTCTATGTCTGCAATGTTGCCTTCTGGTAGTTCAATCCCCTCAGTTCTGACTACCTTCCCTCTCTTTGTTACCATCCGACTACACTTCTCCAGTCCGAATGACATTCCAATGTCATTGCTGTATAGCCTGGTAGTGTGGATCAGTGAATCGATGTCTCGTTCACTCTTGGCACTTACAGCTTGATGTAATCCATGTAAGGAGGTGGCTGACAACTCTCCGTTCCGTAGTCTGTATCTGTAGCCAGTCTTGTTAATGATCTCACTGAGGGGGTTCAGGCCTATGCAGAACAGCAGTGGGGACAGAGCATCTCCTTGGTAGATCCCACACTTGATGGTGACTTGTGCTATGGGCTTGGAGTTGGCCTGTGTATATATATATATATATATATATATATAAGCCCTGCAACAGACTGGCGACCTGTCCAGTGTGTACCCTGCCTCTCGCCCTATGACAGCTGGGATAGGCTCCAGCGCCCCCCGCGACCCTGGAAAGGATAGGCGGAAGTGAATGGATGGATGGATGGATATATATATATATATATATATATATATATATATTTACATTTCTTTGTGTCTGATGGTGTTGACAAAAACCTTGCACTTCCCCAGCAAAAACATAAATTAAAAAACACCTGGGAGATTGTACCAAAACATAGTCAGACAGCCAAAACTTTGTGTAACAATTATATGTAAATGTGTTTTTGAAAAATCAAAAAATAACTTTTTTACCTGTTTTGTCCCTAATCTCAGGAATCGCTGAAATGCGAACTGCCAAGAAAAAGAATTGCATTTTTTTTTTTATTTAAATTTAACCCTATTACAACTGTTGTGAAACTAATGCAGCATTTCATATAACACCATATCAACAGTCAAACATGGTGGTGGTAATGTGATGGTCTATGGCTGTTTTGCTGCTTGAAGACATGGACGACTATAATTTGGAACCATGAAATCTGAAATGTTTAAGTGTGACAAATATGCAAAAAAGCTCCTGAGAAATCCAGATGAGGTTAAATCCTTTTCACATTCAATGAAAGATTGAGAAACATTTCCTTTTTTACATTTATTTTTTAAAAATCAACAACATCTGACTTTTTTTCCTCTACTATAAGAACCCAGAGGTTTATTCCCATGATGCACTTCTCTCGTGGAAACATGTAGTCCTCTGAAAGAGACACAAGCCGTCTTTTAGGCCAGGCTTCTTTGCCGGGGCTTGATCCTCAGATATAGCTGGGAATGAAAGATAGAGTTTCTCATTAAAACACCATTAAGATAACATTAAATACTGAAACGTCAAACTTAAGACTGTTAAGTAACAGGATTCTCAAAGCAGTTTTTAAATCTGATTAAAACATGTGATTTAAGGCCAACCTGAAGTAGCAACAGATTGGCAGACTAGACAGTTTAATTCCCGCACATTAGGAAATCTTACCGTCTTATTCTTTATTACATTTTTCTGATATTCTCCTGGGATGCTTTTTTACTTTAACAAGAAAGTTTTAAATGCTGATGTAATGGGACCCTAAACCCAGAAATCTGAACATTTCCTTATGAGTAGCTTCAGTCTAAAATGTTTATACAAGCTCTGCTAAATTTGGCATGGGCGGCTCACCCCCAGAAGGTTTCGGGGAATGTATCCCTCATGGTCACCGCATCGTGCCCACCACCACTCCGTTTCCACCTCATCCTCCCTTCTCAGCACTGTCATGCAGTCACCCTCACTGAAGCAAAGCTCGTCGTCACTCTGAGGCTTATAGTCCCACAGGGCATACACTACACCGTGATTCATCACACCCATCTTCTCCTGAACACCTAAAAAGACAAAAATAGGTTAAAAGTTTAATGAGTCGTTGTCTGATATTCTTTAAACTTTTATGTGAAAATGTAATAACCTGAGACACATTTAAACTACTTTAAGTCCAAGTCCATCTGCTGAAACACAAGCCTCACAAGTCTAGAAAACTTTTACAAAATTGATTTACTTCCTTGATATAACTGGTCTGGACCAAACCCCCTTGAAATGCATGAACCTATGCAACAGTCCTCAAAATCCAGGCAGATCATAACAAGATCCTTATGGCACCCAAGATCTTTTAAATCTCCTAAAGAACAATTAAGCAAATTCCAAACTCGCCTGTAACCTGTACAGACACCCATCATACATCAGTAAATCTCTTGTTGCTACAGAACACGCTCAACCCCTTGAAAGATTTGCGAAATTGTCCTTGAAACCAACAAATGTGTTATGAACTATGAGGCTTATCTCCCTGAACCCCTTTTGTTAATATGTTAACAGGTTTTGTCTCACCATAGAGGAACTGGGAGCACTGGGCATAGCCATCTTCCATCTCTTCGCACTTGTCAGCAGCTGTCTGCATGTCACTATATGTTGTGGCAAATACAGCTGCTCCAGACTCGACAAGGAACTTACAGACCTGAACGTTGTTGCAGGAGGCAGCACAGTGAAGGGGCGTCCTGGAGACACAAACAGAAGGAGAATGAGTAGTTAGTTAATAAGGACTGGTGCTGTGCCAAATTAATTTGCTTTCTTCCTACCATAGACAATGTAAAAGACAGACATAATATCCGGAAGTTATGTCCGGAGGTGTCACCATGGCTAAGTCCATCTTTTATACTGCCCGTGTTTTCTACTGTTTCCTACATAGGCTCACCAGCCGTCACTGTCGGCAGCATTAACATTGACACCAAACTGAACCAAAAACTTGACAATCTCGGTGTGGCCGGCACAAACTGCGTTGTGCAGAGCCGTGATGCCCTCGTCGTTCGGCATACTAGGGTCATCCACCTGAAAGACACACAGTAACATACTGACCATATACCCTGGGGTGAAGAACAATTAAGGAATTTGCAAGTATAAATCTTTTTAGTGGATATATAAAATAAGTATAGCAGTGTGTAGCTCCCACAATTTTTTGGTACATGTACAATGATAATAATGGGCTATTTTATTCTATTTGTTTTGTGTGACTCACATCATAGATAACCCTCTGGACAAGATCATATTCGCCCTCCAGAGATGAATCCAGTAGCAGGGCCAAAGGGTTGAACTTGACCCGCAAATTGTGGTTGGCTCGCTCTTTGCCAGCTTTATGGAGGATTGATTTCTTATCCTAAGAAGAAAACAGAACTGCAATACATTAGAAAAAAAAATTGTGTTTGTATTTTAGGCAAACTGGATTTTTAATAACCTCTCAAAATCTGAGTCACCTCACTCACCGGCAGAACTGTGACCTGTCCTGCAACCTCTGGTGGCTGCAGGGGAACAGTATCATCTCCCTCTTCCAACTCCCCGCAGCTGGGGTAAGGTGGGGGTGGGTAAGGAGGGAACTCCTCTAGAAACGGTTCCTGGTGAGCAAAGGTTGATGGACATTTCTCTTTCTCCTTGTCCTTGTCTTCCAGCGGTGATAGCATGCAATGGCAGGAAGTAGGATCAGAGATGGGTGAGCAAGGGGGTAGTGGGGGTGGGGTCAAACTTTTCTCAGGGAGTGGCTCTTTCAAGTCAGTTTCACTTTCATCCTGAACCCTGGCTGCTCCATCTATGCCACCCATCCCGTCCTCATGAACTGTAGGCTGTATATGGATCCCTGCAGAATTAGCAGTCTCCATAGGGATGGTTTCCATAGCAGCCAGAGTGGTTTTCTGGTAGAGCAGTTTCTGAATGTTGGGTCCTGCTGGGCCTTCGGGCTCTGTGATTGAGTTGCGTTTCTTCAGGGGTCGGGGTGCATGTTGCAGCCGGCGACGCAGATTATCCAGGTCAGCATCACTGGGGTTCCTGTGAGAGTTTGATATGAAGGGGAGGAGCTTGGTGGGGCTGAGCGGGCGAGGGATACTGTGTTCCGCTGTTTCTCCTCCGATACCTTCAGTGTTACCTGGGCAACTGTTGTCAGCTTCACTTCCGTCAGGTGCACAAAATTCAGAATTGAAGGAATGGTTTTCTGAGCCGATTGATTGCTGCCTGCTGCTGGCTGGAAGGACTGGTTTTCCATACACTAAGAAAGGAAAGAAAATACATGGATTCACAAGACATTTCTCACAGCAAGCTCTATTTGACCTCCATTAAACAAACGCACAGATTACAAATTACATGTTTGATTATTGTTTGGGGTGAGAGGAAAAAAAACTCCCCCAAAAAACTTCATTATTGATAGATAAGTACCTGTTTTTCCTAAATACTGATACTGAAAAAGCTTGCTTTACCAATAGACTACAAAGCAAAGGCAAATCAAGTGGTATCTAAATCAGTCCCTGACAACATGCCAGTAAATACCAGTCACAGCTGTTCCCTTCACCTCACATGGTGAAGTTTCCAAAATATAGTCTGAACAAGTACAACATCACAGAGGAAATGCTATCAAGTACTGGGCTATAAGTTTTATTTACATCCATCATGCAGGTATAATTAATGGAGTGAAATACTCCGTATTTTACTTCTAGGAGACAGGCTTATGGCCTGTATTTGTATAGCGCTTTACTAGTCCATAAGGACCCCAAAGCGCTTTACACTACATCCAGTCATCCACCCATTCACACACACATTCACACATATTGGTGATGGCAAGCTACATTGTAGCCACAGCCACCCTGGGGCGCACTGACAGAGGCGAGGCTGCCGGACACCGCGCCACCGGGCCTTCTGACCACCACCAGTTTTCTCTGTGTCAATCGTTCCTAGTTTAGTTATCTGTAATTCTAGCCTAGGTTGTCTGGTATCTGGTCCTGTTCATGCCTGGTCTCACCTCAGTGTCCTCAGTGTAATGACGGGATTTCTGTGAGCAGTTTTGTAGAAATGGTGTCTAAAGGACCACTGATGGTTTTTTATAAAGTAATTATCGAAGTTAACTCAGGAAGATCAATTGGAGAAAAAGAGACAAAATAAATATCAGTGGTTCTGAAAGTACATGATGTTACATCTGTGAGATTGTTATGAGTAATTTTTTACTGCTGATCTGCACTGTGTTGGCACATGACATTGAAGAAGACAACGGGAGGAATTATATCCTTAAATTAAGGATATAATTCCTCCCCTTGTACACTTTCAGAAAGACATCTGCTGTGATGAAATCTATTCCTCACTGCTGTGTAATCCATTATTGTAGATTGAAATGTTATTAGGAAATGATCAGACAAAACAGGGTTTTCAGGAAATACTGTTAACTGTTCAGTTTCCATCCCATATGTCACAACAAGATCTAGTGTATGATTAAAGTGGTGGGTGGGTTATTTTTTCATTTTGAATACAACGGATTAAATGCATGGATGATAAAATCACCTACAATAATTATCCTATCCGAGCTGAGCACTAAATCAGATAAAAATTCTGAGAAAACAGCCAGAAACCACGAGGCCCAAGTGAACAATAACAAATAAAGCTGTTTATGTGGCTGTAATTTCAAATAAATTACAACTCTGCCTGTGTCTTTGGTTGATTAATAAGCTGGAGTGGAAGATTGCTGTCACACCCCGACTTATATTATTTAATAATAGACATTATTTTACTCTTTGGTGCATTTGTGGATACTATGTTTTTCTTTTGTTGTGATTTTTTTATGTTTAAGTCATTATTTTGCTGATTTTTGGTTTGTTTTTTCTTGGTTTGGGAACAGACACAGTCTCTAAGGGCATGGAGTTTTGGGGGATAACAGGGGGAGAGAAGCTGTGGAGAGGCGTGTAAGACTGCGACTCTGCTTCCTGATCCCAACTCTCGATAGTCACGCTTTTTTGTGGGGGGGAAATTATTAGAGACATGGACAGTTTGGTGGTGTGGTGGTGTGAAGAGTGAAGAGGCCAAGGTACTAGTCAGTCGGCTACGAGCTAAGCTAAGGTAGTGAGTCCCTAAAGATGAATGAATACTTTGAATATAATTAGCGGGTTATTCAACAGAAAGTGTGCTTTGGATAAAGCATTTAAGGATTACACTATGTAATAATATAAGTTTTTAGATCAAATTTGAATCGAAATAAGCTACAGAAAACACCACTGTGTGCTGTAACAGGAACAGGAAGTGATGCTCTACCCCAAGACCAAGTGTTGGCAAGTTTGTCGCACACACCTTATTTTTCTGCAAAGATGTAAATGCAAAAGCCTCTCCCCTGTTGACTGAATTTTGGTGTTTTGGTGAAATTTTTTAAATTCATATTTTTCTACTAAGACATATACTACATTTTGGTGAATAAGGAGGACCAGTGCTTCCAAGGACCAATCTTACACTGATCAAAATAATCAGAAAAATCACTTTGGCCATAATTGTGCAGCCCTATCTTAACAGGAAGAGTATTCTAATACACGGGCAACCGTATCAGTGGATTACCTCGGGGCTGGCTCCGAGGCAGTGTTCCTTGGCCACTATGTTGGTATCCCTTCCCCAGTGTAGCCTGCTGGGTGTACATCGAGTAGATTGAGGAAGCCGCCAGGGTCTGAGGTTTCTGAAGCACAGGTGGGGGACAATCAGAGAGTTCTGGGGTGTAAGGTCGCACAGCAGCAGCTGGAGGACTCTCCTGCTTGTTGGGCAAAGGGAGGGTGTTGCTATGACTGGATAGAATTCCTGGAGCCCTGAGAGGGGCCCCAACTGGCTTCACCTTACCAGGGAAGGTGCCAGTGTTATAGGGGGCTTTGGAGAAGGCTGACAGGCCAGAAGATCGGAATGGTTTGGGCTTGCTGGGAACTGGAGGTGGTGCTGTCAACTTGGAAAGACTTTTGGATGAGACCTGAAAGTATAATATAGCAAACGTGGAAACACAGGGTTATACTCAGAGATTGATGATATAACTGCAAAATACAGAAAATGAAGCAATAAATCAAATATCAAAATGAGCTGAAATGTAAAATGGCTTTACATTAAAATTGTAAGTGCTCAGCAGCTATTAACCAGTTTGAGTTTGAGTTTTCATATTTAGCCTTACAATTATTGTACCGTAATTGTCGGGCTATAAGCCGCTACTTTTTGCACAAGCTTTGAACCCTGCGGCTTTTAGTCAGGTGCGGCTTTTCTATGGATTGTCCCTGATTTTTGTGATATCGTAAGAGGATTTGTTTTGTTTGTTCCGCTGTTGTACGGCACTACGTTGCCTGGCGGAAGGGCATATGATCAGACACACAGTATCGGGGTTCAAGAGTGGTATGTTGGTCACATGTCCGTCCGCCAGGCAACGTAGTGCCGTACGAAGTAGCGCGAAAAACAAACTTCAAAGTAGCGCTACGCGTTCAGCGGGAGGCGTGGATGATGAGCGGCGATAAACTTGCGAAAAGCAAGTTATGCTCAACTCCACCAGTGGAGCGTGGAAAAGTGTGAAAACATCCACGATCACCAACGGATTTCGAAGGGCTGGACTGCTGCATGATGGAGAGGAGGACACCGCCACGGCCCTTCTGAGGGTGTTCGACTCTGACACTGACAACGAGGATTTGTTTGGTTTTGAAAGTGACAACGAAGGAAAGAAGCTGAGAGTGGATGACGAAGCCATCCTGAGCCTGTTCGTTTCCGACACTGGAGGAGAGGACTTTGGTGGTTTTAGTGCGCAGGAAGAAGAGAAAGATGGTGAATGACTGACTTTTCTTCTTGTTAAAGCCGTGTCACTGCACCTGAGCCTAAAAGGTAGTCCGAATCTATTTTTCTGGTGTGCTGTAGGTTATTGTTATGTACTACATTTGTTACTCATTTATGAAGCACAGTACATGTTTCGTACTTGTAATTACAGGTACTTGTACATATACGTAAAAAGTTATGCAAATATGTACCGGTAACTTGTTTTTCAAAATATTAATAAAAGTGATGTCTCCAAACAGCCGTCTCTTTCCTGACAATTCGCTTTGTGCATAATCTCTTACATATGATAAGTCAACATTGAAACACCTGCGGCTTTTAGTCAGGTGCGGCTAATGTATGTACAAAACAGGATTTTCCCCTGATTTTAGCTGTATGAGATGTAGAGACTAAATGGAAGCCCACTGATACCTGATTGTCCCTGAGCAGGTTCTCTGTGGAACGATTAGATCGTGAGGGGATGGGAGGAGGAATGTCGGACCCAGAGTAGCTCTTGTCTATGGCGGTCTCACCACCTAGAAAAGAGAAAGTAACTCTAACATCCGTGGGACTTTGTTTAAACAATTTTCTATCTCCCAGATCTCATTCCTTCTATTCTCAGGTTGATTAGCCTGTCATTTGTACATGGATATGAATGCATGGATAGACCATCCTTAAATTAGGTTTTCAGTGAATGTCTCAATGTCTCAATGAATCAGCATGCCTGAACGTTTATGTGTCAGATTAGAAATGTAGTAACAAATGATTGTAAAGGCATAGAACGTTTAAATCCTCTTTCTGCAAAAGGTAAAACAGAAACAGGACCTAACTGACCTGAGTTGCGGCAGCTTAGACTCGACATGCGAGGCAGAGTGGAGGCATGCTCGTAACCCCTACTGGATTCGGAAAATGAGCTTTCCCAGTCAAAGATCTTGCTTGTTTTTAAGGTGTTGAAACCTGTGAGGCAGAGATAACTACATCAAGTAGAGTTTTGGTACTAGAAATAGAAGTGACTAACTCAGACTCAAATAGTGTTTCAGCATGCTAGGACAGACTCAAAACATAGAAAAATATATTTCTTACATCACGGAAACATGTACCTGAGGCTGGTTTGACAGGCCTAGGAGGTGGCTTCAGTGATGAATCAGCCATGGGCAGGGTGACAGTGCCATCTGGGTATGCTGGCTTCACCAGAATCTCCTGGCGGACCGGCACAGGTGGCCCCTGAGAGCTTGATGTGGAGGATGACTGGATGTACGGCCCCACCGCTGCCACTCTGGAGCCCATGCTATATTGTGGGGCTGTACAGTCTGAAGCCACCTGGAGTGAGCAGAAATGTTTGACTGCTGCAGCCTTTTCGATCAGTACTTGTATATTAAGCAAACAACAACAAATCAAAAATAAATGTTTTGTACAAAAAACAAACAAAAAAAACTTGAAATTGTAGAAATCTACTTTTGCTGATATTTTTTTCCTGTATAAACTCACTGGCTGGTTCTCACTCTGCTGCAAAGCAGCCTTTTTCTTCCAGAGCCGTTCCCGGAGTTCAACCAACCGACGGTCCATCGCAGCTACTTCCAAGTTCCTTTTGTTCAAGCTGTCTCTCTGCTGCTGCAGCCTGCCACTATGATCCTGATTCAGCTTGTTTCTTAGCTGTTTGGAAAGGAGGGGGTGAGAAGTCAAAGTATGATTGAAAACCAACAGAAAAAATATTGTCTAGAACAGGGGTGTCAAACTCAAATACACAGTGGGCCAAAATTCAAAACTGGAACAAAGTCGCGGGCTAACATTAATATTTACTGAAATATATTTATTCCTCCAGATATAAGAATGAATCTTTTCTTATGGACTCAAACAAGTTTTGCTGAAAAACTGAATATGGAACAAGCAAAGCTTAATACTAAACAATATATATATTAGCTGTATAATACCAGTAGGCCAGCTCTAATAGTAATTTGTTATGACTTCGCGGGCCAAATGTAATTAGGCTGCGGGCCAAATTTGGCCCGCGGGCCAGAGTTTGACACCTATGGTCTAGAATAATTTATTAGACACTAGGTTTAACCTCCTAGCAACTGTAGCTGGAAGTACTAACAGTGTGAGATAGAGGTATGTACAGCCTGATATCAAATCACTCCCTATATCAGTGGTTCCCAAACTTTTTTTGCTAGGCCCCCCTTTGTTTTATAAGAAAAATGTTCATTTAGTTTACATTTAGTAAACAATTAAACAAATACAAGTAACCTGCAATAAATTACAGGTAGTAATAAAATACACTACTAACTCTTTTACGCTACATCCACACCTGGGTTTGGCTGCCGGAGGGGTGCTTTTTTGAACTGCAGGTCCTTGAAGGGTAATACAGTTTGAAGCTGGAGGATCTCTATATTAATATCCGAGAGAAGCTAGGTCCCCTAACTAGTGATGTGCGATACCACTGATTTCCTTTCCGATCCGATACCAAGTAATATTCAGGATGGTATCGACGATACTGATCCGATACCGATACTTTGTACAAAAACGTATTTTATTTATTGTATCTCAAATTGTAGCATCATAATGATTACAGGACATCAGATTACTTGTTCTTATCACTTAGTAATGCAGAGTTCATCATATAGAAATAAAAAACTGAAGTTGTGGCTATTTGAACACCTTGCCTGCCTGCAGCACTAAAGGACTCCGTGAGAGACGTCTGTCTCGCCCTAGCAGCACCTGTCCCTCTCCTCCTCTTCAGTTCGCCTCAGCATACGCTCGTCATATTCTGTGATATGATTTACTCTGAGGTGTTTGACAAGTTTAGTGATGTTGCCACAACCATACATGCCAACCCTCCCGATTTTTCCAGGAGAATCTCGAATTTCAGTGCCCCTCTTGAAAATCTCCTGGAGACACCATTTTTTCCACCCGGACAACAAAATTGAAAAACCATATCGCAGAATTCATAGCGCAGCTCAGCCAATTCCAGTTTCCAACAATGGCGGCAGCGACTTAGTTTTAATATTACTCTTATTTCTCTTTGTGGGTCGCAAAAAAACTTTTAACATATTTTCAGGTGAGAATGTAGCTGTGTAAACTTCAAATATCTGAGCCGACCGACACATCGTCTTCAAACCCCCGCGGTCTTTCACTACTCGGGTTAAACATGATATATAAGTCACTTTGATAACTTAAAAATGTTATTGTTTGGCTTTTTCAGGGTTTTATTTGTTCGTGAGTAAATCAGTTTGGCTGAAATTAAAGTTATTAGATTAGATTAAATTAAATTTAACTTTATTAATCCCTCGGAAGGGTTCCTCCGGGGTTTTCACACAGCTGAATAAACGTCAAACAGAAAATGATTAAACAGAAGTGTGAGACGGTCGAGAGTTTACGCCAGCGCCCGGTTATATTTTAGATAGCAAGGAGCAGAAGGCAGAGTTTCACTCCACCGAGGGAGCTCGTGCCGTACTACCCGGCTTTCTTTAGACCGCGAAGGCCGGGTCCTCAGGTGGAAGCAGCCTCTGAATTTGGACACCCCCGCTGTTTCCGGGCCGGCCAATAATAACGGTGACATTTAACGTATTTTATCTGATAAATAAACACTGTAAAATGCATTTATCACCCTAAATTACTAAGATATCGATATTTTAATGTGAGAATCGTTTCTAGAACATAAATGATTGGTATCGGAGGAACCGATATTTCAGGATCGATCCGCACTACCCCTTACTTTCAGTAGCTGTTGAAAGGATAAAGTTGTGGTATATCAGTGGTTAGAAATACCATTATTACTTTAGGATTAGTTTAACACAAAGTTAGTGCTGATCTGGGAGCATTGCTGTGAGTCACAGTGCGCAGCCTAAAGGTCCTTTCACATCGGCGGCAGCATGTGCTGCTAATGCTAACTAAAAGCAAAGGATCCAGAATTTGTTGCGCTGGCTGTTGAGCTCTGTGGGTTTTTGCAGCAGCTCTACCTGTACTAGATGCACCTGCTCCTTGTCGTTTCTATCTCTGACTTTATGTCCTCTACAAGAGTTTGGTTTTTTTTGCTGGTCCTTCAAATGTTCAGTAAAACATGTATGCTAATTCATAACGAAGAATGCTTTGCAACTATCCCCACTAGTGAAGACTGTTATTTCCACAACACTGCCCCCCCTCCCCACCCCGAGGTCCACAGCGCTGTTGAAAAGGCTCTGGAGGTCCCTGTATTAAGCACGTAAACCTGTGACACAAAAATCACCAAACTCGGACCACCACAGACTGTTTTCCTTCGTGGTGATGAAGGAAAACGCTGGGCTGGCATGTAAAAGGGCATTTATTCCCTTCAAGGACCTGAAGCTCCATAAAGCACCCCTCCAATAGCCAAACCTATCTGTTCTCTGATTGGATAGTTAAATTTGTGATTGACATGACATTAGCCAATCAGATGAAAGGAAGAAAAATAGGGTCAAAATTCGTACTTGTAACTTGAAACTTGAGTGCAGAGTTTCACGTGTATTTTTGGCTAAGTCCACACACAAACCTTTTTTACACACACACAAATTCGTTTTACACATACAAATCCTGATTTACAAGTACAAAATATTTATGACCACAATTTGAGCCCATATAGTTGGTCATTATAAGAAGTGTTTGTGAACTAAACATCAAGAATGTGGGATACTGTTTGTCCGTGATTTGGAGAGCCCAGTTCGTGCTCCCGACGCAGGGAAAACCAATTCTGCAGGGGAGGCCTACCTTGGCCTTGTGCAGGTAAAGCCAAAGGGAAGATTTGCTTCACCATATTTTCTAGTCTTTGGCTTGGAAGGCAGTTGGTTTGGAAACATATTTGGCGATGCTTCATACCCTGCTTTGCGTATGTGTGGAAGCCCCGCCAAAAACCTGTCCATTATGCTACCATGCCCCCCCCTGCAATGGCTCTGCACCCCCCCCCCCCCCCCTCCCCAGGGGGCGGGCCCCACACTTTGGGAACCTCTTCTTAAGTCTTAAGTCATGACACACTTCTCTCCCCAACATAAGTTGCCAATATATGTTAAAAGTATTGGTATTGGATTGATACCAAAATATACTGCACAGCACTACAGACAGGATGAGAGTGCAGGAATGTCTTAAAGACATAAAGACCTGGATGGCCGCTAACTTTCTGCTTCTTAATTCAGATCAAACTGAG
This sequence comes from Simochromis diagramma, assembly GCF_900408965.1. Classification (NCBI taxonomy): domain Eukaryota; kingdom Metazoa; phylum Chordata; class Actinopteri; order Cichliformes; family Cichlidae; genus Simochromis; species Simochromis diagramma. The sequence goes on along the minus strand of NW_024387304.1, from coordinate 3,036,731 downwards.
GTTATTGTACTCGGCCCTGAAAATCTTAGAAATATCGTATCTAAGCAGATTCTTACTCTGGATGGCATTACCTTGGCCTCCAGTAACGCTGTGAAGAACCTTGGAGTCATTTTTGACCAGGACATGTCCTTCAACGCACATATTAAACAAATATGTAAGACTGCTTTCTTCCATTTGCGCAACATCTCTAAAGTTAGAAATATCCTGTCTCAGAGTGACGCTGAAAAACTAGTTCATGCATTTATTACTTCCAGGCTGGACGACTGTAATTCATTATTATCAGGATGTCCAAAAAACTCACTGAAAAGACAGGGACTAGAAAGAGAGAGCATATTTCTCCTGTTTTGGCTTCCTGTTAAATCCAGAATTTAAAATCCTGCTCCTCACATACAAGGTCTTAAATAATCAGGCCCCATCTTATCTTAATGACCTTGTAGTACCATATCACCCTATTAGAGCACTTCGCTCTCGCTCTGCAGGCCTACTTGTTGTTCCTAGAGTATTTAAAAGTAGAATGGGAGGCAGAGCCTTCAGTTTTCAGGCCCCTCTTCTGTGGAACCAGCTTCCAGTTTGGATTCAGGAGACAGACACTATCTCTACTTTTAAGATTTGGCTTAAGACTTTCCTTTTTGCTAAAGCATATAGTTAGGGCTGGACCAGGTGACCCTGAATCCTCCCTTACCCTGCAATAGACGTAGGCTGCCGGGGATTCCCATGATGCATTGAGTTTTTCCTTTCCAGTCACCTTTCTCACTCACTAAGTATTAACAGACCTCTCTGCATTGAATCATATCTGTTATTAACCTCTGTCTCTCTTCCACAGCATGTCTTTATCCTGTCTTCCTTCTCTCACCCCAACCGGTCGCAGCAGATGGCCCCGCCCCTCCCTGAGCCTGGTTCTGCTGGAGGTTTCTTCCTGTTAAAAGGGAGTTTTTCCTTCCCACTGTCGCCAAAGTGCTTGCTCATAGGGGGTCATATGATTGTTGGGTTTTTCTCTGTATCTATGAAGCGCCTTGAGGCGACTTTTGTTGTGATTTGGCGATATATAAATAAAATTGAATTGAATTGAAGAGAGGTTAGATTTAAAGGTAAGGACTGCTCAGTGACGTTTGATAAACTGCAAATTTAAAGCTTCCATGTGACGTCATAATTTTAATCACATATGATGTGTTTTGATAAATTATGTATTTTCATTTTGCAAAACAAACAAAGCTATACTAATTTTGTGTTATTCAACTGTTGCATTAAATTACTGCATTAATGTAGTGAACAAGCTTTAAGCTGATGACTCTTGGGTTCATTCAGTGAATTCCAACTTTATACTACCTTGTGTCAGTGTAAGGGATCAATATCAGCCAAGATAGCTTGTGAAACTGCTTACATCGTGTTGAATTCAGTTGTGTAAATCCACAAAAAGTAGGTCAGCTGATAACAGCGACACAGAAAACCTACTGAAGCTTACATGAAAAATGACTGTGATTCTTTTCCCTATGCTGAGCTACTGCACAGATCTCAGGGTTCCCCCACCTGCTGAATCCCACTCTAACTCTTGACTCATTGTACTGTTTAGGTGTGGAGACAAAGTCACCGTCTACAATGTGGGCGACAGAAAATAGCTATTTGTTTAAAAGTCTGTAAAGTCTGTACTTTTGCCACCTCTGAACATAACAACAACCAGTGGCTATATTCAGCCATGTTTCACATCTGTATTGGCTTGTTGTAAGCCTGTTTGCTGGCTTGTTTGCAAACTTCTATATAATTATCAATTATAATTAGGGTTTAGGGTTAAACAGAACAAATGCAATGATGGAGTACTCAAGAGCTCCAAATGAGAAATTTTTTTTTCTATGGTGTATTAAGCACTTATCACTATTTCTGACACGCTGAACTTAATTTAAAGAAAAGAGTGCAAGAGGCTTTCATTTATATCATTTTATTTTTTCCATTTATTAGGCTAGGATAAGACCATAGTCCCCCGTTTATCAGGTAGGGAATTTTGCTCCCCTGTCACACCTGATCATAAGTGATAAATGAAAACATACTGGATGCTTTAATTTGGTTTTCATTTACAGGCCTCCCCAACCTGCATGCACCCATGTGATTACAAATACAGAAAAACCCTGATTAACCGTACTCTCTTCAGCGATCCTGCACACAGTCATTATGCCTCCAAAGAAAGGCAGCACCCACCATCTGAGGCAAACAGAAGGAGCCACAACTGAAAAACTAAGGTATGGAAATGACAACTTTCTACGCAGACAACCTCAAATATTACTGTCGGACTGCCTCTTACTCTTACTGCCTTTTTATGATTACAAATGCTACAGAAACAGAAAATATATTTCCCTCCACAATACAAAGTAATTTGTGTAAAGGCATAACAGTATCATCGATATCTTCACTCTCTCTATTAGGTAGAAATATGATTTTATGTCTGTAGTTGATTAATGTCAAGAGATTTTCACATTCATCAAAGAACGCTGAATGACAAATTTTGCTATAAAAATCCGATATATATTTATATCATACTGTAAAGAAAGCAGAAAATATGGCAAACATTTAATTTAATTGTAGAACAGCAAAGTATAATTTAATATTAGCAAGAGAAATTCTCAGCTGACATCTCACCTGCAGTTCTTTGTAGAGACATTCCAGCTCAGCTGTAGAAGACATGTTGTGGTGGTGCGGAAGAAGAGGAAGAGAAGGCTCCAGACTGTTGCTCCTCAGTCCCTCCAGCTGGTTGCTCAGCTCCTCTACCCTCGCCACAGCCACGAGCAGCTCTGTCTGCTTCTGATGGAAAAGGCTGGTCATCTGCTCGATCTCCTCCACTGCAACACAATCATATCATTGCAGTCTTTAATTGATCCTGGTGTCATCCCGCAGTACCCTGCACTACTATTTAAAGATAACCATTACACTCATTTTCAGTTTGAATAGGTTTTTTTAAAGCCTTGTACTGGGCATACTCTCTTGCTGTGGATGAAAGTACAGACATGATGGACATTGCACGGCTGGCCATCTTCATCCGTGGAGTGGAAATATTGGACATTAAATCGATGCACGGGACAACGACAGGAAAAGACATTTTTGAAAACGCATGTCAAAGTGTGGCCGACATGAAACTGCCCTGGGACAAACTTGTTGGACTTACAACAGATGGAGCGCCGGTGTTGTGCGGTGAAAAAAAGTGGACTCGTCGGCAGGATGAGAGTAAAGATGCGCAAGGAGGAGAAATGTACCGGTGAGTTAACAGCATATCACTGCATCACACACCAGGAAAGGCTGTGTGGATCATTACATGCTCCTAAAAATGGAGCATGTAATGATCACCGAGTTAAAGGTTTGAATCACCGTCAATTTCAGTCTTTTATGTAGGAAATAGATTCAGAGCTTGCTGACATTCCTTATCATACAGAGGTCCGTTGGCTGAGTTGGGGAAAAGTTCTCAATAGAGTTTTTGAGCTCGGCAAGGAAATCTGTCAGTTCATGGACATGGCATGTATGATGCAGTGAAGGCATTTGAAGTGAAGCAGTCACAAATGCACCAGTGCAACCTGCCTCATGTCAGGTTTATATTGTTGATTGTCATTTATGCTTAGCAATATTTAACCATATATGCTTAGAGGTGTATAATCGATTGTGTAGTGATACGATGTGTGATCCTTAGGAGTCTGCAAAGACTTCCAGAGTGTTCTGGCATTCACACCACATCCTGGGAGCATGGGAGAGGGCGTACCTTCTCTTATTGTTTTATGGTAGGATAAACGTAGCCATGTCAGTTTTAGTCTAAGTGCCTTTTGTTTAGATGAACTGCTGGACTTACAGACCAGCAGGTTTAGGGAAGTCATTTATGGGGTCACACACTGACCCCCCACACACACACACACACACACACATACTTACACAACACACAGGCAAGGTACTCTTTGTGTGTATGTATACGTCATGTGTTAATGAACCTATGTATATTCATGTGAGCTCAATAAAAGAACAATGTTACGGGGGAGCGGACGAGAGCGACTGGGGTCAAGTGAAGGAACGGCGCTTGTCGTGGTTCTCTCCCTCATGCATGAGTAACACGAAGAACTTTGCCTACTTGCGTCTTGCTTTTGCTGTGTAATCAAATTGTCTTGAACGTTCCAGCAAATAGGTTCAAACTACAAACCTATCACCTCACTTTCCCTGTTGCCAAGTAATGTTGAACCAAGTCGGCGCACTTTGCTGATAAACTGAGCGCACTGCGCACTGAGTATGCCCGGCGCTTTGGTGACTTTGAAGCACAAAAAGAGAATTTCGAGCTGCTTTGCAACCCATTTATGTGGAAACTGCACCTGTGCAGATTCAGATGGAGCTGCAGTGTAATGATACACTCAAGGCAAAGTACCACACTGAATGGCCCGCACAGTTTATTAGTTCCATTCCTGAAGCAACGCCTCAGCTCCGTCTACGTGCGGCTCCAACCTTGTGTTTGCTTTCATTTATTTTTTCTGGGGTTTTTGGCAGCATGTTCATATTTCTAACTTGCATAATTTTGACAGGATATATTTTTATGAAGAGCAAAATATTTAAAGTTAATTTTTTTCTGGAATAATATTCCTGTCTGTTTTTATTCATATTTATGTTTAAAAAACATTGTTTTAGTGTGTTCAATAAATGTTTATCTTGTTTGGCCCGCGACCTAAAGTGTGCCTTAATTTTGGCCCCCTGTGCAATTGAGTTTGACACCCCTGCTGTAAACCATAAAAGGTAGTATTCATTTTTTTAATCTGATGGTGGTGCTTATATAGCAGTGTCGACGTGCTGTTTAGCATTCTTTTCTGTCATTTGAACATTGCGAGCAGTAGCTTCTTTGCTGTGGCATGCTGGGTTGCATGCATCAGAGAGAAGGACGCGAACAGACTGAACAAATTCAGGAAGGCCGAGTCTGTTTTTGGCATGAAGTTCGCCACGGAGGTGGTGATCAGTGACAAAATGCTGGCAAGACTGCAGGCAATCATGGACATGGACCCCCTCCATAACACACTGGACAATCTGAAGAGTAGTTTCAGCAACAGGTTCCTTCAACCTCGCCTGTCTGAGTTGTGGTACAGGTCTTTCCTTCCCGCTGCTATCAAACTCTTCAGTCAGGTCCACACATGTGGAACGGAACAAATCACATCTCATTTTTGTACACCATGACATATTTGCACATACTTGTCCTTTTATATTTATATTTATACCTATCTCTATATTTATCTTAACATTTATCTATCAATATCTCTGTTTCTGCACTCATTTTCTTTGAAACTGAATTTTCCTCTGAGATTAATAAAGTTTCTCTGATTCAGATTTACCACGTATATTCGGTTAAAATTTATGTAGTCAATTCCTATCAGAAAGCATTTTTCTACACATGGTTCTGTATGATGATTAGTAAAAGCACATATCCCTAATATGGTCATCTCAATCACACCATCATGAACAGTCACATTCTGTTTTACTTAAATTTGTCTTACACTTTACTTTGTTCTGTTTCCTGCTATTTTTGTACCAGGCCAGTGTTCAGTTAGTCAGTCTCCTCAGTATATATACCTTCACAACAATCTTAAGCCAGACTGTACTCTTTGCAGTAAAGCTTTCCAGTAATTCCTAGTATTCCTTGTGTTGCCTACTACTATCCTAACTGATCTGATTTAGAGTATTTCATTGACTTTTCCTGTTGCTTGCGTTACTTGGATTGTTTGCAACTGATTTCTCATGTATGACCACGGCCTGTACTGGTATACCTGTCACAGCAGATGGCCCCGCCCCTCTCTGAGCCTGGTTCTACTGGAAGTTTCTTCCTGTTAAAAGGGAGTTTTTCCTCCCCACTGTTGCCAAAGTGCTTGCTCATAAGCGGTCATTTGATTGTTGAGTTTTTCTCTGTATGTCTACCTTACAATATAAAGTGCCTTGAGGCGACTGTTGTTGTGATTTGGCGCTATATAAAAGAAAATTGAATTGAATAACAACTTGGACGGTTGAATTTTATTTAGAGCCTCTTCTCCTTATACGTAACACCAGCTGCCTGTAAACCTTTTGTTTAAGAAGGGTAGCCAGTCAAAAGAAAGTTGACTTACACCACGAGTTTGGGATTGAAAATGAACAGTGGGGCGCCAGTACCTCTTCTTTAGCTTTTCTGATAGTCAATGAACAGAAATATAGAGTTGGATATGAGAATATTAGCTCCCGTTTAAAAAAATCCCAAGTTTATTTTAAAAAATACAAAAATTCGACTATTTATGAAACAAAAAATTTCTTAAACAGTTTTCTAATGTTTTTCCCATGTTGATGTTTGCCCCAAACTAATGTGCCAAACTTGTCGGTGCATTAGTGTTTCATATTGATTTTATACAATTAGGCCCAGGAATATGTGACACATAAAACAGTTCAAAACTAATGTTTTGGATAAGAATAAAGAAGCTCTGCAAAATGTTACAAAGCCTATGTAGTCGCATGGCTCACTGACCTAGTTTGCTATTACTTAGGCGTTTCTGTTCCACCTGACCCTTTAGGGCCCGGACTCGTCGCAGTTTGGCCTCCTGGTTATGCGCATTCTCCCTGAGCTGCCACAGCCGCTCCTGTTCTGACGCCTCCTGTTGCTGCTGCTGGTGATCCTGCAGTTTCAGGAACCGTAGCTGCTGCTCCTGCAAAACACAATGCTTTTCAGGTCTTTATCATATCATATCATGCTAAACAGCTACACAGATTTCTTCCTGATATACTTTAACTGGAAGACATGAAACATTTACAGTACATCTTGTAAAATATATCTAGCCATTCATATGAGGTATAGAAGGCTTGTGTAGTCACAGTCGAATCATGTACATCACTTTAGTATGAACATTAGTCTCTGTTTGCACAGAGCTTTGTTTGGTATACTAGTCCAGGGGGCAAACGGAGTACAAGAAGTAGTTAATAAGCATCCATAGGCAACTGCAAGAGGTTATTGTGAACTGCATTTAAAATAGTATCAGCATCAATATAAGTGGTAACACCAGTAGTAGTAACAGTAGTAATAGTTGTGTATGGTGTGTTTTACCTTGGAGGCCAGCAGCTGCTGCTGAGCACTGATCTGCTGCTGCTGTCGGGTTGCCAGGTCGTGCAGCTCATTCAGCGTCATGTCCAGACAAGGAGCTGAAACCTGTAACGCAGATACAGTCAGAGTTCACTTTCACACAGACAGAAATACTAAAAGACACATTACACTGTCCAGCTGTCACAACCTTCATGCATTTTAAGGTGCAATGCACAACTTTCTGTTCAGCCATTTACGGCAGCGGTCCCCAACCCCGAGCCATGGACCGGTACCCGTCCATGAGTCGTTTGGTACCCAGCCGCGAGAGTTCAGGCTTGGATGTGAAATTCATGGTTTTCAGGATTTTTGTCGGTTTTTAGCATTATTCTTTTTATCGTTTTTATCGTTAACTTGGTTTCTCTGGGTCTTTTCCCGTGTGTTATGAATAAATCTTTTTTTTTTTAGTATGGGTACTGGTTTTATTTTGTTGCATTTATCCGCGACACCTTAAAGGCCGGTCCATGAAAATGTTGTTGGACATAAACCGGTCCGTGGCACAAAAAAGTTTGGGGACTGCTGATCACAGAAACTCAAAATGCAATATCTATGAATGTGTTTGAAGGGATTCATGTTAGTCGGTAATAAAAATGTAAGCCAAGGCAAAACACACTGATTTATTTTTATCAAAATCACAGTAAAAGTCTCTCACCCCATTCTCCAGACATCTCTCCAAAGAGGCTTTCACCTGGTTTCTCCTCATCATCTGATCTGCAGCCCTGGATCCAACTGGACACAAAACACAGTAAATACTAATGAAGAATTTAATCATTTTAGCCATGCTCTACTGCCTATCCAGTGTTGGTGCAGAGGATGGTCAGGATAAGCCAAGATTGACAACAATGTATATAAACACATAGTGAGTGAAAAAGGTGAATGACGATAAAATACTAGTGCATAATAATAAGCCCCCAGCAGCCTTAGTTACTCAGCAGTCAATTGCTGAGTAACTAAGGGAGAATTCAGGGTCACTTGATTCAGCCCTAACTATATGTTTAGCAAAAAGGAAAGTTTAAAGCCTAATCTTAAAAGTAGAGATAGTGTCCCATTTCCAAACTGGAAGCTGCTTTCACAGAAGAGGGGCCTGAAAGCTGAAGGCTCTGCCTCCCATTCTACTTTTAAATACTCTAGGTACAACAAGTAGGCCTGCAGTGCGAGAGCATAGTGCTCTAATCAGGTGATATGGTACTATAAGGTCATTAAGATGAGATGGGGCCTGATTATTTAAGGCCTTGTATGTGTCAAGATTCTGGGTCATTTGACCCAGCGTTCTTAGTTTTCCTGTGTTCCTGTGTCATGTTAAGTTCATTTGTTATTCTATGGGTCCTAAGTTGTTCAGGTTAATTTACTGGATTTCCTCTCGTGTCGTTATCCCCCTTTGTCTCCCTCTGTGTGACCGTGTATATAGTGATGTGAGTTATTGTGTTTTGCTCATACTCCTTGTGCTCTGTGTTTTCCTCTTTCCATCATGTTCTCTCTCTCTCTCTGCTTCTCTCGGCTGTCTCTGTGTACTCTCTGTGTTATGTTTAAGGTCCGCGTCTTGGTGTCAGAATTTTGTGTCCTCCCCACTCTGTTATGTGTAATTGTCCTCAGCTGTGTTCCCCGTGTGCTTCCACTTCCCTCGTTACCTTCTGTGTACTTATGTCAATGTCCCCCTCTGTTCTGTGTGGCGTCGTCCCCTCACTGTGTGTTTCCTCCATGCTCCTAGGTCCCTGTGTTTCCAGTGTAGCTCCCTCGTGTCTCTGGTTTTTGATTTGAGTTTCTTGTTTATAGCTCCTTGTGTTTAGTTTAGTACCTATGTGTTTTTCCAGCAATAAAGCTGCCGTTTTGAGTTCATCCCTCCCCTCGTATGACTCCTGTGTTTGGGTTCTATTTCCTGCCAGCCACACAGTGAACCATGACAGTATGTGAGGAGCAGGATTTTGAATTCCATTCTGGATTTAACAGGGAGCCAATGAAGGGAAGCCAAAACAGGAGAAATCTGTTTCTAGTCCCTGTCAGGACTCTTGCTGCAGCAATTTGGATTAGCTGAAGGCTTTTCAGGGAGTTTTAGGACATCCTGATAATAACAAATTACACTAGTCCAGCCTAGAAGTAATAAATGCATGAACCTTTCAGCATCCCTCTGAGACTCTTTAAGGGCCAAGTACAATAAGCTCAGTTTCATCTGAATTTGGAAGCAGAAAATTAGTTGTCATCCAGGTTTTTATGTCTTTAATGCTGTCTTTAATACTTTGTATACTGCATGTAAAGAAGCATGTATAATCTAAACAGAATTGGTTCTAGCACTGAAGCCTGTGGAACTCCATAATTATCCTTAGTGTGTGAAGAGGACTCTCCATTTACGAGAAAAAATTGGAGTCTATTAAACACATAAAGACCTGGATGACCTCTAATTTTCTGCTTCTGAATTCAGATAAAACTGAGGTTATTGCACTTTGGCCTAAAAATCTTAGAAATTTGGTCTCTAACGAGGACTCCCTCGAAGAGATTCTGGCAAACCATCAGACGACTCAGGAGGGGAAAGCAGTGCTCCACCTGCAATGTGTATAGTGCGGGTGGAGCGCTGCTGACTTCTGACTGAAAACATAGTCGAGCATTGAATACTTTGAGGACCTCCTCCTCCCCACTGGCACGTCTTCTGTGGAGGAAGCAGAGTCTGAGGGGGACGACTAGCCTATCTCCGGGGGCGAGGTCACTGGGGCAGTTAAACAACTCCTTGGTGGCAGAGCCCCTGGGGTGGATGAGGTCCGCCCTGAGTTCCTGGAGGCTCTGGATGTTGTAGGGCTGTCTTTGTTGACATGCCTCTACAATGTTGTGTGTAGATCAGGGGTGGTTCCTCTGGATTGGCAGACCAGGGTGGTGATTCCCATCTTTAAGAACGGGGACCAAAGGGTGTGTCCAACTATAGGGGGCTCACACTCCTCAGCCTCTCTGGGAAAGTCTATGCCAGGGTGCTGGAAAGGAGAGTCCACCCGCTAGTCGAACCTCTGATACAGCATTAACAATGCGGTTTTCATCCTGGTCATGGAACACAGGATCAGCTCTTTACCCTCTCAAGGATACTTGAGGGTGCATGGGAACTTGCCCAACTAATCTACGTGTGTTTTGTGGACTGGGAGAAGACCGTGTCCTTCAGAGTGTCTTGTGAGAGGTGCTTCGGGAGTATGGGGTGTCTGGTCCATTGCTTCAGGCCATTCGATCCTTATACAACCGTTGCAAGAGCTTGGTCCGGATAGCCGGCAATAAGTCGCATTCATTCTTGGCCAGGGCTGCCCTTTGTCACCGATTCTGTTCATAATTTTTATTTGACAGAATTATGAGGTGGTGAACAGCTTTTAGTTGGGTGGTCTCAGAATCTCATCTCTGCTTTTCACAGATGATGTGGTTCTGTTGGCTTCATCGGATGATGGCCTCCAGCTCACACTGGAACAGTTCGCAGTTGAGTGTGAAGTGGTGAGAATGAGGATCAGCACCTCCAAATCTGAAGCCATGGTCCGCAGCCAGAAAAGGGTGGAGCGCCCACTCTGGGTCAGTGACGAGTTCCTGCCCCAAGTGCAGGCATTTAGGTATCTCGGGGTCATGTTCACGGGTGACGGGAAAAGGAAGCGAGAGATCAACAGACGGATTAGTGATGCGGACACTATACTGGTCTGTCGTGGTGAAGAGAGAGCTGAGTTTAAAAGCGAAGCTCTTGATTTACCGGTCGATCTACATCCCTTATGTACCACGAGATGTGGATAGTGACCGAAAGAACGAGATCACAGATACTCGTTCTGTGAGCCAGTCACCCTTCAGAGGAAGGGTGACTGGCCTCTCCCTTAGAGATAGGGTGAGAAGTTCTGCCATCTGGGAGGGGCTCAGAGTAGAGCCGCTGCTCCTCCACATCAAAAGGAGCCAGTTGAGGTGGTTTAGGCGTCTGATAAGGATGCCTCCTGGGTGAGGTGTTCTGGGCATGTCCCACCGGGAGGAGGCCCCGGGGCAGACCCAAGACATGCTGGAGAGATTATATCTCTCGGTTGGCCTGGGAACGCCTTGGTGTTCCCCCAGACAAGCTGGAGGAGGTGGCTGGGGAGAGGGAGGTCTGGGCTTTTCTGCTTAGATTGCTGACCTCGCGACCCGGCCCTGGATAAGCGAAAGAAGATGGATGGACGAACGAGTGAAAGCAAAGTAACCTACAAGATACACTGTGCTCATTCGGACCTTCAATAGTGCCAATATTTTCTGTATATTGTAATACGCAGTCAAGAGAATTAGAGGAACACTCACCTTTTTACTTTTCAAACACAAGCATCTGTACTTGTGAAAAATGTGAAAAATGTGTGTTCTTTTGCCACCTCTGTATATCAACTAATAGATGGATAGAGGTATATCTGTATATTTACAAAGGGGATACACCAGTACTGCCACTCCACTGAGTTAACCACAGGATCCATACCTGCCATCAAAAGTGAGAGGATGGATACTGTCTATCAAATTCTTCATAATTAACATTCAATTGATTACTTATAATTATAAATTAGCTTAGACCTAAATGTTGTACCTAAATCATAACCTGTACTGTAGTTACGGCTGTTTGGACATTTTAATTTTTTCTTTTTAAATGTTATGAGTGCCAAATAGTACTGAGACTGTTCTGGTGGTGTGTGGTCCTTTATTAAATAACATAGTATGTCAGTTTTTTAATTACCTTTAGCCATTAAGTTTCTTTCTTACCTGATTCTCGTCCAGGTGCTCTTTGGTGACGGAGGAGATAACGTACCTCTCCCCTCTGCTGTCCTGATCGCTGCAACACCTCCAGCATCTGTTCTCCTTCTCCAACAACACGTTCTGATTGATTGAAAAGAAGCATACAACGTTAAAGAATATAACATTAACCCTTTGTTACAAAAAGAGATGGAATGAATTAATCATGATATAATTACACTATAGGGCCAAAAACTATGTGTGAAAATATAGTTCTTATCACCTGACCTGCAAGTCACATTATGGCTACTTTTGAGATATAGCTACAACCATATCAGTGTTTGTGTATTTGAGGTTCACGTGAATGAATACCGCAATTTATTATTATTATTAGGTCACTACTAGCAGTTTGGATATCTACTTGACACAAGGAACTCACCTGAGCCTCTCAATATCTCAGCCAGATAGCAGTCAGACTCGCCAGGCTCCTTGCAGAGCTCCACCACATCTCTGCACAGTGTCTCTGGTGTGATGGGGACTTCACTAAAATGTTGGTTATTGTTGCTGAGGTACACAGTTAGGAACATCTACAATTACAAAATACATTTTGGTAATAAGAATTCAGGGTTCACGTTCACGTTGTTTCAATAGACTACCTTTAAATTAGGAAGACTGTCATCAATGACAGTAGCTCACTTGAAAAGCAGGATGAGAGATCCGCGTCACTGATTTACAACTGTGAGCTTGTGTATTACTGGGTCTGTACCTTAAAATAATAAAGTACCTTGAGGCCAATTTTGTTGTGATTTGGTGCTATATAAACAAAACTGAAATTGAATTGAAAGGAACTGAGCATCAACAAAGCCTTTTTTATATTGTCATAAAATATAATTATTGCAAATTTTCTTAAAATATCGTGATATAATTTTGAGGCTATATCACCTCCTTCTATAAAGGAGGCACCCTAATCAGATGCCAGAACTACCTCAACTGTCCTCTTGCAATGTGGTTGAACGGTCTACTTCCTGCATGACCAAAAGCTTCACTCTGCAACTCAGACAACCCTTGGATGAGGTTCATTCTGCTACTCATGCTCATATGTTTTGGTTAGTACCCACTCATAAGCATAACCATAAGTAAAACTCAACCAGTAACATCATAAGATCGCCAACCTCACTTTCACAACAGACCTGTACAACATCCACAAACTTAAAATAGTTCCAAGGGCTGTCAGGTTTCCAATGTTCTGTTTAAAGTGTTAAAACCAAAATCATTGGAATAGTCCGTTAACAGACTGTGTTCAGTAAAACAGCATGCAACATAACAGTTTCACTGAAAACAAAACCTGCCCTTTTCACCTTTATTGCAGCTTTTGTGCTATTTACAACTATTACAGATATTTGTGGACAGAACTCCCATGATGCAATGAGCCATCTGTTACTCCAGCAGGGTAGGCCCACAGCCAGATTACTTCCCACAGCCTGCCAACCTGCGTGGATGCAGCACTCAGCACTTTCCAGCCTTTACTTATCCTGTGAACTAGGCACTAACCAACAACATGCTCAAAGGCTTATCAGAGCTTCTTCTAAAGGTTCCCATCCACAAAGCTGGTCTAAGGATTAAAATCTTCAACTTGACATCCCTGAGCTGGCTTTTCTCATTTTGCACAGCTCTTTCTGCCCTGATTTCTGTTTTATTCATTCCAGTCAATGTGGTCTGGAAAAAGCTCAAAAGAACAAAAACATATATGATGCATATGCCAACAAGATATATAAAGGGAGGGGCTGAGCATTCAAAAAAGACAAAACAGTATTTTAAGCTAAATGCTACTGCAATGGAGGTGGAGTCACACTCTTCTACCACAGAGTAAATATGAAGAGAAATGAAGCAAGTGTAACCTTAAAAGAAAAGCATGGAAATAGTGTTGTGCAGGTTAAGAGTGTCAGAATCATGAGTTTGAAGCTGGAAATCGAATGTCAGTGCTGAAGTTAGAAAGGCATGGTTGAAATGGTTTGGACATATATAGAGGAGGGATAGTGAATATACTGGACAGAGGATGTTTGAAGATGGAGCTTCAGGAGCCACCAACCTTCCAATTAGTAGATCACCTGCCCCACCTCCTGAGTTACAGCAACCCCCAAGAAGTTCATGGATAAAAGAGGGGGTGGTGTGACAGAAAAGGATGCCAGGGATAGTGTGAGATGAAGGCAGATGATATGCTGTGGCGACTGGTGACGGGAACAGCCAAAAGAAGAAAAAGAACAATTCTAACCATGTTGTGGCTTACCATGTTTTTGAAAATTGTATATAGTGACCTAATTAAAAATAAGATCACTATATCATTATTGGTAATAATATTATCATCTACTATTGATAAGGATAAATATAAATATACTAGTATTCATTTTGCAAACATGTGTGTAAGTTTTCTAAGTCAGTCAGGCTTTCATTTGTTTGTACTCACATTTGTAAAGTTGTTTGTGAAGTACAAATCAGCTATACAAATATTGATAAAATTTGGGTTTGTGCATGAAAGTTTCAATGCATGATTTATGCACACTGTTTGTGAATAAGGGCCAACGTATGCTTGTGCCATCATTGTGGTGGAGGCGTGGTCCCTGGCTCAGCTGCGGGGGGGGGGGGTTGGCGCAGTGAGCTCAAGGGGCAGGGCCAGGGAGGCTGGAGGGCCAGGTGGAAATAATCAACCAAACAAGGTTTCTCCCTTCACATAGCGAGGTCAGACACGAGAGGAGAAGTGTGCGGGCGGGTTGAAAGCTGGCTGGTGTGTGTGCCGAACCAGGGAATTAATACGAGTGCACAATCAATTTAGGAAAAAAAACAGTTACACAATCGAAAGAACGGCGTGTCGGGTCACGGTCCTTTACAGTGGTGCCGAAACTCAGCTGGTATGCCAGACTCACATCGCTCAGGCTCCGACACCCTCCCCCGGTTCAGGAGGTACTACAGCGTTCCGGTAAGGAGTCATGGGGGTATGCGCCATGCTTTGGGGGACACGGTCTGCACGCAGAGCCTTATGCACCAAAGCTTGGTTCGCCCCGGGGCATTGCTGAAAGCGGAGTGGGTATTGGTGAAATGTGTTCATGGTGATATTCACAAGTATCCCAAAGTGCCGCTGATATTGAAATACAAGGGCAAAACACACAGTTACCCCGCGCCTGTCCACTAATTCCGGGTACGAATTGAACAGCGTTTAATAACGTGTTGGGGGCAATCATGTGCTCAGTGGCGACGTCCGTCACTGATTCCGGGGGCGGAGGGTCTTTGACCAAGTGATAGAAATTGATGATCACGTGGTGCGCCCTGAAGCCGTGTGGACCTAGCCGCTCTTTGTATCATTAAAAGAGGCTTTATCGAGTGAGTCGTGACATTCGCACAAAGGAGACATGGGCAAAGGCCTCCACCTGTAAAACCATTCCTGTTTTGGGTCTGTCTCATTGTTGGCATTCTAGTGCACATGTTAGTAATTTCATTAACACCAAAGCAGCTGAAACCAATTTACAACCCTCTTTGTTGTTACAGTACTTGGCCTGGTTAAGGTGTAACAGGAGAAAACGGTATTAGTTCATCTTGGGGGAACACAAGTATGTGAGCTAAATGTCACTGAGTCCATCCAAAAAGGTCTTGAAACAGTTTACTCAAAACCACAAATACAGTTGACCGAAATGAGAGCTCAACTGCAAATATACAAAGGGATAAATTACTGGGCATATGGATGTGACATTCAGTCTTATTGATAATTTCTGACAAATCAGTGGGTACTTCAATGCACACAGTTTACCTTTTTAGTCACTAACCTGAGGATTGCTTGCCAGAGATTCTATAGGAATCAATTCAATATTACCTGAAACATAACTAAAACAATAACTTTCATATATGCAACATTCAATCTTCTTGGTTTTTTGAATTTGTTCATGTGCTTTCTATTTTTTCTGTAAGACAGTAGTGTGAGGAAAAGATGAGAAAACTAAAATGTCTCACATGGATATAACTGAGAAAAATATAACTTTGAAACAAGTCCACAGTATCACCATGACAGAGCTAAGATGGGCAGTTCCAAGCTTGCCAATGCCAGTGATTAGGCACCATGAGGTCACACATGAGTGGGATTTTTTTTTTCAAATTAAATAAAAGATAAATAAAAGAATCTTTTCACTTTAGTCCTAATTACTATAAGAAAGGTTGCTAAGGGCGTTGTTCATTTTATTGGTCTCGTTCAGTCAAACTGAAAGATTACTCTGCTCAGCAAATGTAAATGAACGTTGTCAGAAAGAAAAGTGTAACTTTGTATTTAGCCCCAATCATTTCTCCTGGCCTTTTAGCTCTTAAGAACGATTTTGTTTTATGTTATTGCAGGCTACAGTAGCTGTTCTTGTCAACAGAAAATGGAAATACTCAAATTTAAGTTGCAATAGTGTTAGAAATAATAAAACCAACAAAGGCTCTAACTGAACCAGTGAAAGACTCTGAAAGAGATTTAATGGTCTCAGTGAGAAGCCGTCAACCAGCCTGCCTACTGTCCTACATAAAGAAAACTGGAGCAATGCCGTCTTCCTTCAGGTTCAGACAAAGTGGGCCACTGTCATCAGTCACTCAGCTGAGGTTGACCAGGAAACACTGCAGCCAATCAGAGATGATGGAGGAAAGAAAGTTTCTCTTGGGAGTCTCTTGTCATTGGTACCACTGACTCCTGAACATCAACAGATCCTAAAAACAGACTACATTTGTGAGTACGTGCACTTTTTTTCACCTCAGTCACCTTTAGTTTCACTTGTAGCTCTGATTAAAATGGGTAACATAAATAGTCAGCTGAGATGAGTAACACTTCACACCAGGCATTTCCATAAATGTCTGCCCAGAAGCACCAGCTATCAATCGTTGCAACCTGTTGTTTGTGAGCAAAACATGTAATAGACACACCGGTCCACTGTGACCATTTCACGCTTTCTCTCCAAAAGTGAAATGGGCATGCATGCTGAAGTTACAGTACCAGCAGGAGGAGATGATATAATCAAGTTGTCTATTTTCTTCCACATTCCAATAAAAATGTACATGTGGCCTGTTAGGTTGGACACTGAATTATCATTAACATCTTTACCATCATAATGCCTTGTTTTCAGCAGCACTAAATTTTGCATCGAAGCACAAACTTCAGAATGCTGACATGCTTGCTCTTCTTCACTGCAGCCATTACATGCTCTTTTAAAGGCATACAGACACACAAACTCATTCACTAGAACACTTAAACAAGCGAACACAGACACTTGCACAAAAACACAAACACGACACACACACCAAATCTGTCATCTTGCAGTTAAAACACTGTAAAAAAATCCTTCCAAGAAGACAGTACAGGCCGTTTGATTTTATACCACCACAACATCATTAATTTCAATCATAGAGGAAACAACCCTGTGAACTCCTGGAAACACTGCTGCATTATACCCATAGTAGCTGAAAGTGGAAACATGTGAAAGCAAGCTGAAATATTAAAAAGCCCCGAAGAGTGAACCTGCTAGTCAACAGGCGGAGAGCCTTAAAGTCCTGTGGCCTCAGCTCCTAATCCAGCCAGGAATTAGAGCTGCATCACGCTGCTTAATACTACCACAACCCCCACTGCTGTATGGGAGGATGAAATTAACGATCCATCTACTGTCTGAAAGAGGTCAACAGCTTCGTCTTAACAATGATCAAAATGGAGTCGCCTCGTAATCCTGTTATTGACTTGCCAACAACTGAGACGTCACAACAGAAGCAGACAAACACACATGGATACATATAGTTCAGCTTTAATCAACAAAAGAAATGTATTACATAATTTTAGCAAATTAAACATTTTAAGCTGGTTTTGTTGCTACTCAGGATTACAACTGCAAACTCAACATTTTTATTTTAATTTTTGTTTAATACTGGTGCTGATGTAGATATCTATGAAAGCACCAATGACTACAGATGTGACAGTTAATAAATCTACACATTTAACACAGTAGATCACTGATTTAATTACATAATTTGATTATTAGAATTAACAGGACAAATTAGGAAACTCTGTCAAATAATCCTGAGATCAGAAGCTCAAAGCTTAAAAATTAGAACTGAAGCTAATTTGAAACATTATCAGACAAGACCGGGGAAAAGCCAAAGGTCAAAGAATATTGGTTTTGATCTCAGCATGCATTATTTATAACAGAGTGTTAAATCACAACTAAACTGACTGAAAACACATTTCACTGTCAGTGTGCCGACTGTTTTCATTCACTCATTCAGTATCTATCCTATTTCTGCTCAGGGCAACATGCTGACAGCTGCCACACTGCAGGTCACATCCCAAATGTTTTGTAGGGACTGTGGAGGGCTGTAGCCATATGGCTACCAGCATCACATGACATACCAATATTGGATAAACAATACACACGACCCCATTGTCTAGGACGCTACCACAGTGAGCAGTATAAACGCAGAATGCTTCCATACATCTATTGTTAACATTGTCTTCTGATTGACTGGCATTGTTTTATTAGATTATATTGGGATATGTCCCACCTACTCACTAATCATCTATAAAGTCATAGCTTTTGATAAAGTGTATGTTATGATGCTATTGGTGTCTGTAACCCACCAAGGAAACTAGCGGATGATACCGTGGAGACAAAGACTATCACAACGTTTCCCAACCAGAAGCCGTGGGTGGATAAAACCATCCGCGACGCTCTGAGATCCCGCACCGCTGCCTACAACACGGGACTCATGACGGGGGACATGGACCCGTACAAAGCCGCGTCATATAACGTGCGGAGGGCGGTGAAAGAGGCGAAGCAGCGCTACGGGAGGAAACTAGAGTCACAACTCCAACAGAGTGACTCTAGGAGCCTGTGGCGGGGACTAAGGACAATAACGGACTATAAAGCACCAACAACCGGTATGACGAACGCGGCCGTGACTCTGGCAGACCAGCTGAACACTTTCTATGCTCGCTTCGAGGCTGCAGCTAAGGACTCCAACAATGCTAGTGTTAGCGGCGCTAACGGCTGCAGACAGGAAGATACTGCCAGCACCGGAAACGTGCTCGTCATCTCCGAGCATGAAGTAAGGAGAGCCTTCAAGAGAGTGAACACCAGGAAAGCAGCAGGCCCAGACGGCATCCCAGGTCGTATCCTAAGAGACTGCGCATACCAGCTAGCTCCTGTGTTCACTGAGATATTCAACATCTCTCTATCTCAGTCGGTGATCCCCACATGCTTCAAAGAGTCCATCATTGTTCCTGTCCCGAAGAAACCCCACCCTGCTTCTCTCAATGACTATCGCCCTGTAGCCCTCACCTCAGTAGTGATGAAGTGCTTTGAACGCCTGGTCAGAGACTTCATCATTTCTTCACTACCAGACACACTGGACCCACTACAGTTCGCTTACCGTCCAAATCGTTCCACAGACGATGCCATCTCTCATCTCCTCCACACATCACTCACTCACTTGGACACTAGAAGGGGGAATTATGTTAAAATGCTCTTCATAGACTACAGCTCTGCATTTAATACCATAATTCCCTCCACACTCACCACCAAGCTGGAGCATCTGGGACTCAGCTCATCTATGTGTCAGTGGATCTCCAACTTCCTAACTGGCAGACCACAGGCAGTAAGGATGGGCGGACATGTCTCAGCCTCCACCACTCTCAGCACTGGAGCCCCCCAGGGGTGTGTTCTGAGCCCCCTGCTGTACTCTTTGTACACATATGACTGTGTGGCCACTACCAGCTCCACCACCATCATCAAGTTTGCTGACGACACCGTCGTGGTGGGCCTGATCTCTGATAACAACGAGACGGCCTACCTGAAGGAGATTAGGAATCTGGAGAACTGGTGCCAGAGGAACAACCTCCTTCTAAACGTCAGTAAGACAAAGGAGCTGATAGTGGACTTCAGCACTAAGCAGGAGAGGAACTACCAGACCCCTGTCATCAACGAGTGCCCAGTGGAGAGAGTGGACAGCTTCAAATACCTCGGAGTTCACATCACGCAGGACCTGTCATGGTCCTGTCACATCAACACCGTGGTGAAAAAGGCCCGTCAGCGTCTCTACCACCTCAGACGCTTGAGAGACTTCCAACTGCCCTCCAAGGTGCTCAGGAACTTTTACTCCTGCACCATAGAGAGCATCCTGACGGGAAACATCTTAACCTGGTTCAGGAACAGCACCATGCAGGACAGACGAGCTCTACAGAGGGTTGTGCGGTCAGCTGAGCGCACCATCCGCTCCGAGCTCCCTGACCTGCACTCAATCTACAGCAGGCGGTGCTGGACCAAGGCCAGGAAGATCGTGAAGGACCTCAGCCATCCCAACAACAGACTGTTCTCTCTGTTGAGGTCAGGAAAGCGATTCCGCTCCCTGAAGACCAACACAGAGAGACTGAGGAGGAGCTTCTTCCCGCAGGCGATACGGTCTCTCAATCACACCACCACACAGTACTGACCCACACATACAGTTCTTACACACACACTGGACATTCTGGACATTGTTTTCACTTCATTACTTAAATCACGCTGCTGTTATTGTGTATATGCTGCTGTTATTGTGTATATATTTATTTATATTTCTTCATACATTCTTATATAGTTCTATATTGTGTATTTTGTTGTACAGTTATTTTATTTTCAACTTTAATTTATATATTTTATCTTATTCTCCCAGTTAAATTTACCCTTCATTCTAATTTGTGTTGTACAGTTATTTCATTTTTAACCTTAATTTATATTTTATTCCTTCCTAGTTAAATTTACCCTTTTTAATTTTTCATATTTATTTCCTATCTTATTCATAGCCCTTTCCTTTTTTGTTTTCTTTAGGTCACGAGCAGTTGTCCAAGCATTTCACTACATATCGTACTGTGTATGACTGTGTACGTGACAAATAAAATTTGAATTTGAAGTAATTTTATTAGCCTACCTACCAACTTATAATATTACACTACACACTATTAATTAAATCTACCTACCTAGTAACATCTGTCATCAGCAGTGTTTAGCATTGTTTGCGCTTATAAACACGCAGTGTGTGTGTATATATGTATACATATATAGCTGAGCTTCACATCAGCTCAAAGCAGTCTGGCCATTTTCCTCTGACCTCTGGCATCAACAAGGGATATTACACCAGAGGTCTGCTGCTCGCTGGATACTTTGTTTTTCAGACCATTTTCTTTAAACCTAAACATAATCCCAGGAGTTTCTGGAAATGCTCATGCTAGTTCGTCTGGCACCAACAACCATGCAGTGTCACTTAAATCACCTTTCCTCCCTACTCTCTCTCAGTTTGGACTTCAGCCACTCGTCCATGTCTACATACCTAAATAGTAGGGGTGCAACGATACACAAAATTCACGGTTCGGTTCGATACTTTGGTGTCACGGTTCGATATTTTTTTCGATACAAAAAAAAATGTTCATGCCTTTTTAATTTGTCATTTATTAAAATTATAAATATATATTTTAACTCAAAGGTACAGTTTTTAAATTTAACCCTAACCCTTGTGCGTGTTTTTTATTTTGACAGCGAATGCGCACCTGCGGACCACTTATGTGCAGCCCTGGTTATTTAGCTCGTCATATTGCAGCCACAGAAATTCTTTTGTCCATGAAACCATAAAGCTGCACTTTCTTTTTGCCTTATAGTCTGATTTGTCATAACTTCTCCGTTTTGTGGTAAGCTTTTCTTTGGCTGTCACTTCTTCACCCTGACCTGTCTTATTTGGCTCAGCAGAACTGAAATGCTTTTACACGCTCACTCACATAAGCTCAGCGATTCGCTGCGCGATCAACCTCTCACATGTTTAAGCTTGCTGCGGGAGATTTCACTTGTCATGTTTGCATAGTAAGCTAACGATTAATAAGACGATGTCAGAGGAATTGGTGCACAAATTATCATCACTCACAGATCAGTGCTGTCGCTCTCTATACACAGTTCGCACGATTGCAAAGTGAAAGCAAAAAAACAAGCGCAAATTCAAACGCGACTTCAATATGTCACATATTGACAGTGGCTCACCGATGCCAATGACATAATTACCCAGCTACATTTCTGAAAGAATGCAAAAGCATTGACATATATTTTCTTCCTACAATAGCCCGACGGGCAGGGAAGAGAGATTTTGGTAGCCCGACTGAAAAAATCGCTAGCTCCGGGACGTCGGGCTAGCGATATTGCAAGCCCTGTATCTGATTGAGGAATCACTCATCTTTGGAAAAGAGAGTTTATTACAGAGAAATGTCTCTTTCCAAAATAAAAGCTATACTATCCGCTTCTTCTGGGCTATATTCTCAGCAGCATAAGGAGAATCATGTGCTAACAGCTGTCTAAATGACTCGGCTAAAGTTAGTAGCATGCTTGTTATTTTTGTCTTTGCACTAGGATGATGTCTGCATGACTGCACGTAAATGTGCAGTCATATTCGTTGTGTTCCCACTAGTGCTTTCAGGTTAATCTCGTTGAAATGACCTTAACGCCACAACACGGCAAATCTCCGTTAACGAGCTACCGCCGATCGCCCCGTGCATGGGGCTAGACGGCCAACACGTTAACGAGCTAACTGCGCTAACACACTAGTTCCCACCCATGTAATTGAGCATTGCATGGCACATCCAACATACTGTTTTACTTTAGTCCATGACTCGCTTACCTTCAGGGTCATACGTCACATGAAAACCAAAATAATTCCAAACGCCAGATCTGAATGAGAGTGGGGGAGGTCAATGTTGCAAAGAGAGCTTAACTTCTGTCTTGCTAGCTTGCCCTGCGCTCTTCCTTCTGACTATGCTGTCTGTGTTGAGCGCTCAGTGGATCTGCGCTCAACAGTGCAGCCTAGGCGGAGTAGTCGAACGCAGATTCACTGAGCGCTCAACACAGACAGCATCGTCAGAAGGAAAGTTGATAAAATAAATTACAAATGTTGTATTGTTCGATACATATGCGTACCGAACCGAAAGCACTGTATCGAACGGTTCAATATCGATACGAATATCGTTGCACCCCTACTAAATAGATAAATGCACGGAGTTGCTGCCATCTGATTAGCTGATTATATACTTACATTTAAACACATTAGCATATTGGCCAACATATATGGTGAAAACCAATTTTCTTACTGATGTCTGTTAGAGGATGTCAACAAGAAGGTGACTTTTCTACATTTGAATGTTTAGCGCAATTTTATACTATACATTGAACATGAAAGAAGGAAGTACTCTCACTGTCAAAATGCTTTTGCCTAAAGATGTAAACAAAGCCAGAGTGGGACAAGTCTGACTTTATTGTCACCTTTGAGACCTGAATATCAGCACCAGGGTGATGTTGTAAACTAACATGAAGGTTACAAATGCTTTAGCTCCTCATCGCCTAAGGAATATTAAATAAATAGTGTTCCCATATGACCTTGAATCGTGTGTGTGTGTGTGTTAGTGAGTGTGCTAGTGTTAATTTCTGGTCACTGTGGCAACAGTTACCAAGCAGCACAATGAGCTCCACTGAGCTCTGCCTGGAAGATTATGAGGATGCAGTTTAATGAATAGGGCGTGCTGCCTTTTTAAAGGCAGCTTTTATGTAACATTTAAGGCTTGCTTCACTATCCTGAATCACAAAAACTGGTCCTTTTATGCTTTTTTGTTTTTTTTTTTTCTCTCATATACACAAACATAGTATATGTGTATACTTTTATAGTGTTGGAGGTTTAAGTAGACAAGGACAAAGTCTTAGATACAAAGGTCCGCAAATGTTCAGGTAATCTCTATAGGGGCTCTAAATGTTTCACTTTAGACCTTAAAAAAAAAAAAAAATCTGGTTTCTAAATTATATGTATAATAATCTCTATTAATGTTATTACAGTTCTCCAAAACATTGTAAATCACAAAATGGTCAATTTAAATATACTGTAATAAATGAAAAACATATGCTTGTAAAGAAATCAAAATATTACCAAAAGTATCAGGTTGAACCTTTTATTTTAAACATAATATTATATTCCTTATCTTCTGCTGGGAAAATACTGATGTCTCTTTTTTCCCCCCATTGCAGTAAGGTTTTCCTCTCTGGTTAACAGATAATTTCTGTTTCCTGCTTTTTCTTACAGTCTGGACGTCAAAGTTAATATGGAAAACGAACAAAAAAAGACTGACAAAGGTTTTGTTTTGGGTTTTTTTGTTTTGTGAGCCACAGTGACTGTCTCAGCAGAAACAATACTGACAACTTCCACTATTTAAAAATAGAGCTTTGTGATTTTCTTGAACTCTTCTAACTGCAGTGGAAATACTTTTAATTAAGATTTCTCCCACTTATTCTGAAATCATGTTTCAGCAGTGGTAGCGTATTAGCAGTCCGCTGGAAGTTAGTGGACACCCTGTCTACCTGCAGAGGGGGCCTGTTGTTGATGGGGGCAGTGTACAATGTGGTGTAACGGATCTGGGGCTACTCTTGCTTGTGGGTCTCTCTGTCAGGCTGCCAGAGAAGACGGCGTTAACATGCAAAAGAGCTCAAGTAAAACCAAGTGTTAACAACAATGACTGCTGTGTGTTGCATCTTTGGTGTTTCTTTTCACACGTCTCTCATTACTGACACTCTCTGCCCTTGTTTCAGTTGTAAGGGTTCTTAAACAGCGGCTTTCTACTCAGCCTGAGCACTCAAAGCACTCATTCATTGATTCATCCGAGCACTTTTTTCTATGCTTAAGTGCTTTCTGTCTAACATTCACATTCCAATGGATGCATCAGTTAGTATCTGCAGACTGCAGCAGCCGGGGATGGAACCACCAACCTACAGATTGGTAGATGACCTGTTCTACCTCCTGAGCTGCAGCCACCCACTTGTCAACCAGTCAATATTTGTTCATTAACATCCAGAAACCTGTAGTTGTTGTGTTGGAGGACACATGGCTCTGAATGAGAGCATAGAAGCCCCACCCATCTGCTGTTCATTATGTTGTTAATGAGGGCAGCCAATCAAGTCTGCATAAGTAAAGTTGTACAAATCAGCTGACCAGGGGCTCTATTTGTTCCAGCGTTCTTGATCCTGTCTGGTAACAATGTTCAGTTATGAGCTAGGCAAACAGTCACATGAACACATACAGCACATACATGTCATTAACATGGAAGCTCTTCACTATGAGTGAAGTCAAAAAGTTCAAAATAAACTGTAGGTGGAGCACCATGAAAACTTAATCATAAATTGTCTTCACCCAGCTGAACATGGATATTTTAAGGAAGTTAACAAAGGTAACGTAGCTTAAGCTACAAGGAGCTCGACAGCCACAGCGCAAGCCAGCGGTCTGGGTAAGGTTTAAAAAGATCAAAGCAGTTAGAAGAGAAATGATAAAGATGAGTGAACAAGAGAAACAGGTCGATATCCTGCTATCTGGTGAATTTACAGTCAGACTAGAAAATGATGCAAGTACCTGACACTACCTCTCATTTGTGGTTAATCAATGGTACATTGGTAGCAGAGCACTTTAGTTTCAGTTGTTTCGGTGACAGAATAGCCTAAAAAAAGATTATTTTGAAGTGTGACTCAAAAAAGCTACATTTAGCAGTATAGAGTATAATATGTGTCACCTTTACACCTTTATTTATGACAAGTTGTGAGTAAATTGGTTATTGTTTTATAAGAGCTTCCTCCAAACAACCTATGTAGAAATAATGAAGTCAAGAGTAGAATTTACTGTCTATAGAACAATAAATGAGAAGTTCATCTCACCATTTCCTCATTGATAGATTCTGTTTCCTTCAACAGAGTCTATAAAGTTCCTCTTTTGTCTGCCATCCATTAGTGTGCAACCCCCCCCCCCCCCCCCCCGATCATTAATGCAGATAACTGTAGCTGAAACACACTTAAATCCAACCAGTCAACGTGTCAGTTATCTGAATTTCAGTGAAATAATGACACTTTGGCTTTGGTGGTCAGTTCACATTACTTCAGATTTGCAGCCATGAGTGATTCCCAGACACGGGACACCAGTGAAGAGTGGGAAGTGTGACATGTGACAAGTACCAGAACACCACAGCCTGAAATGTCAAACTGTTCAGCAGAAGTAAGACTGAGGATGTAGCATGCACGAAAAGGTCAACACTTCTTTTTTTATTCTCATAAACCAGAAGAGTACCATCATTCCACATGAAAACAATGGTGTTAATCTATTATTAGTAGATCCACAGCTGCTCACATCTGGTTGTGACACTGGTTGGTGCAACAGAGAAGTCTGCTGTGTTTGAGTCACTGCAGACAGCCACAGACACCAGACAACTTCAAATCCTCTGTGTCACCTGCAGTTGGTCCGTGATGAGAGGAACACGTAATCCCTATTCTGTCTGATTCCACCACACTGGCATCTGTTGTCTAACTGATCCTGTTTTTCTGTTTAAGCTTCCCCACATTGTATTCAGCAGATATCTGCTAGATACAATGTGAGGAACAGGGTTAAAATTATATATACTCTGTAACAGAGTACTGTAATACATTTAACAGTCATAGTAATGTTACTGATCAAGTTGCTTACAAGTTGATTTCAGTTTGTGTTGATCAAGGAGAAAATGTGAGAACACTTTACAATTTCTAAGGAGTGTGAATGTTAAAGAAAGTTACCTTAATTTTCATTGCATGACAGCAGGCACTGTGCAAACTGCACCCAACGCAAAGACACAATATCAACACAAAGCAAACCGCTAAGAACACTCCACCCATAGCCATGATTTAAAGCTGAACGTTTGCACATTAACACAAATTAAAACTACACCTAATATCTTTATTTTCAAACATAAATATACTGCGTGATTAAATATTAACTGTGTTATATGTAGTATTTATCATTACATTACAAAGTCGGAGGAAGCGAAGTACAACAAAAAAAGTTTAATTTATAAAACATGACGTGTTATTTCGAGACACATTCTTAGTTAAAAATGCTTTCCAGGATTCCACGAAGATCTCAGTGCGTGGTCCTATAAATTTAATTCGTGATGCAGCTATGTAAGGATGTGTGGTAGAAAGTTGAACTCGGAGTTTCGCCCTCAGATGGTGGTGACAGTTGTGCATGAATGGGTCATTAAGGCAGAATGTGATTTTCCACTCACCGGCATCATGTTGGCAGGTCCCCGCTCTGTCGCATCCACTGCAGCTGAAACCATCAAAGCTTACACCGTCAACCTCCTCTGCTGCCCGCCTCTCTCTCTGCGCTTTACTGTCACATCACATCTATATATATTTTTTTAGATTTCACCTCCTGCTCGACCTGTTGCAATGGGTCGGCGGGCGGTACGGTGGGATGCCCTCTGGAGAAAAAAGGCAGGTCGCTTTCAGAGAGAACTACATGCAGCTGAAGGAGAGCAGCGTTTACACACCAGACTGCAGCTCTTGATGATCTGAGCAGAAAACAAAGCGCGGAGAGCCGAGCTGCTGCTCTCCTGCTGCGCTCCTAATCCTATCAGCTCCCAGCATCTCACTAACGAGGCTTGGTTTTGGACTTACTCGATCATTAAACAGGAACAGCACTTCCGGTCAAATCTTTTCAGAATTAAAGCGACTCTTTCTACAGAGTATGTTTTTAACATGTACATTTTCGATTTGTGGGGATCAGAGATTTAAACCACCGTGATACTAAATAATACACAGAGTTATGAAAAAATTAAAATTCTAGCAAAAGAAAACAAATAAATAATAGACCATCAGTGATAAATATCCACTTTGCTCTGAGAAAAGAAATTTACACATAATAATACTAGAGAATACATTTACAGTGAGTGTGAAAGGTTCTCTGTCTCTCTGTGTTACAGAGAAACAGGCTAATCAGGGGATTTTGTTTTAATCTTTCATATTCACAATTCTCATGGAATGAACTGGAACCTGAGGTGATGGACAAATACATACATACAACGCTCTAATTAACTCTGTCTGCTATAAGTTACCTCACACATGAGAAAATTGGAGTCCATTAGACAGATATGACTTAAACCACTGTGCCACAGTACCTTTAATATCTATGACATGTTCTAACAACTGTAATAAAAAGTGTGGTCAACAGTGTCAAACACTACACTGTCTAGCAGTACAGAGGTAAGTCTACTGTCTGAGGCCACAAGATCATTTGTAACCTTCATTAATGCTGTTTGTGTACAGTGAATTCTGAATCGATTCAGTTTTATTTATATATCACGAAATTGCAACAACAGTCACCACAAGGTGCTTTATACTGTAAGGTAAAGATTACAATAATAGAGAGAAAACTCCAACAATCAAATGACCTCCTCTGAGCAAGCACTTGATGACAGTGAAAAGGATAACTCCCTTTTAAATGGAAGAAGCCTCCAGCAGAACCAGACACATTGATGGTTTGGTGGAAGTTATTATTGAAGTTGACACAGAAAGATTGGAGAGAGAATCTAAACGAATATCAGCTGTACATAATGATCTGTGGGGTGGTTGGAAATGTTTTTCCTCTAATGGTGAAAATTTAATTTGTTAATGCAATTTCATTTATTTTTTAAAGAAACTTGTTAATTCATTAGTAGTGTAACGTGCGGTGGAGATGAAGCCAGCCGCGGAGGTGTGCAGCTGGGTAGCGAATGAGCAACAGCTTCTGACTTTCCAAAAAGTACTCATTTATTTACAATATAAAAAATAAAAGTGCTACCTCTACCACACATTACTAAAGAGCACACTAGTCCGCGTACACACGGGAGCATCCATTACAGGAGGAGTGCGAAGAAGAACAAAAAGGGGGTGACACACCAGTCACGAGACAGGAGGCGCCGCCATGTGGTGATACACTGCATTACAATAGCAACTGTTACAGTAGGTAAGGTTAAAGGAATGCTTGGCTCAGTAGACATGTGACTCTCTGTTGGCCTGGCAAGAACCCTGAGTTTAACCTGGGTTATTCTTATTTTCTTCAGGCAGTAATGAATAGTAAAATGTCCTAGTTTTATGATTATTTTTTCTTTGTTTGTTTTCCATTTTATTTTGGAGCCAAGAGTGGCCGAATTTGGAGGTGGGCTGAGCATGTGCCAGAAACATTTATCATGAGTTACAATTATCATTAGCTTAACACTGGTTAAATTTAGCTCTTATATCAAACACTGAAGGTTGGTGTTTTTGGTAACAAAAATTCTCAGTGAAACTTTTAATTTGAAACAGGAAGTGTTTTGTTTAGCTTCCTGGAGTAATGGGGGTACGCTATATCGACACACGTGTGTTTGGAACTTAGGAAAAGACGACTTAACAGCGCCTCTATATCCAGGTGTGTTGACGTTTATTTTATACGAAATACAGGAAAGAGCAGACTTAATAAGCTGGATGACGTTTGCGCTTGTTTCAGGTTGTTGTGTTTATAACGCGCTCGCTCTTTGGCCTGGAGGGAGGGTGCAGCTCATTTAAAAACACATTTGATTTTCAGCGCGGTGTTCATCCAGATAAAAAGACTGTGGAAGTTGTTATGTTTCCCCATGTACTAACTGTTAATCCTGCTTGTGAATGTTACACCTAACAAGTCTCCTGAAAGTAAACACTGTACACGAGATGACGCCATTTCCGTGGGTAAAATACCGATGACTGTCCTGGGAATTATTGTTGTTGCTCCATATAACCCGAATCAGAGTTCAGCGCTCATCAAAGCCGAATAAATCTGCCGTAAAATCCCCATTCATGTGTTAGACAAGCAAATGCGAATACAATTCACAAGATACATTATGTATGCAATTTCCCATGCAGTTAATTTGCTCTATTAGGTAACCGTAGTCCTTATGAACCGGTGAAAACTTACATTTTAGTCTTCGGAAAGATTTGCTAGGATTAATAGAAAGTACTGATATTAGTATTCGTTAGTTTTCAAGATCACATTTTCATCCAGCGGCATCGATCATTAGCTAGCACCGAGTTGCTAGTTGCTATATGGTGTGTGGTTATATGTGCATCATGAAAGCACAAAACCCCCAAAGAACTGGTAAAACTTTAAGAGACGTTTCAGGAGCGCTCACGTTGATGTCAGGTCAGCTTTTAATAAGAAAGAAAATCCACTTGTGCCAATGGAGTGCAGGAGAAGCGTGTTTATTAATGTGTAACACATCTAATGCAAGATGGCGCGCAGACCCGTGTTGTGCCAAAAAGCGATTTCCAATGTTTCCGTGTATTTTTTTTATGTGTAATATCTTTAGGTATGTTGGTAAATAGACTTCGGTAAACAGCGTTTACAAAGGGGTTTTATATATACATATATATATATATATATATATATATATATATGAATTAAAAAATTATCTGTTTTTTCAAGTATCTTTACAACTCTGTGTTATTGTACTTACATTATAACCAATCCGGTCCTTTATCCCCACTTAGAATATTTTTACAGAACTATTGTATTATTTGCTGCCATTTCTGCTGTCCTCTTGGCCAACTTACAACTTACAAAAGACATTTGTAATGTTAATGAGTTTTTTTTAATCTGCATAAATAAAGGTTATATAAAAGTCACTGCCAAAAACTGATTGCGGCTTCTACCTTGTTACACGAATGTTGTTTGTGGCTCAAGATGACTTTATGTCATCCATGAGGGATGCATTTGACATATGTTTCACATATTATAGCCCAACAAGTTACTTATAACAGTTTATACGAGCAATCCGTTTTTGGCAAATACTGGAAATCAGTTTTTGGCAGACACCAGTACCTGCCTGCTCAGTGCTGCTGCGCTTGGCGGAAAGCGTCATTAGAAAGATTGAAACTCTAAGGCTACGTTCACACTGCAGGTCTTAATGCTAAATTCCGATTTTTTGATCAAATCCGATATTTTTTGTCTGCTTGTTCACACTACAGATAAAATGTGACAGCCAACGCGCTCTAGTGTGAACCCTCAAAGCGGCCCGCATGCGCAAAAGAAGACGTCACACACAACGCGCTCTGTTTAGACCCAGACCAAACAGTATTGTTTGACTGATGGCCTTAATATAAAGACTTGTTTCGGACTTTACGTTTCCCAATTTTGCTTTAAGTTATAAAGTTATTTTCTTATTTACATATGGCCTAATAATGATCCTTGTTGCTGTTTTAGAGAGGAGCGGTGCTTCAAAGGATAGCTGCAGATTTCTGTCAGAATCTGCAGATTATACAGTACAAATAAAATGTTCACGTTTCTCCAACGTTGTCTTGTCAACAGTTTCACTGACATCTACACTGGATGGCCAGGAAGCGTTCACCATGTCTTCTCCGGCGCTGATAATTGGCGTCTGTCTTGTGTCAGTGACGTAAAAGACGGATTTAATGCGACATGACCATTCAAACAGCAGTCGCTTTCTAAAACGTCAGATATGTATCGGATTCAGTACCACATACGAAAGTGACCCAGATCGGATTTGAAAATATCGGATTTGTGCTGTTCACACTGTGATACCATGATCGGATATGGGTCGCATAGGGTCAAAAAAATCGGGTTTGATGCGCTTTCGCCTGCAGTGTGAACGTAGCCTAAAAATGCTTTTTTCTTTGTAGGGTTGAATAATTATGACAAACTCAGCACCACGTAAAATAGTTCATATTTGTTTTATTTCCGGTAGCTCTCTGCGTCTACTACAACCTCATAAACAAAGATGAAGAAGAAGCAGAAACAGCTGCCGAGCTCAAAGAAGAAAGGGTTAGAAAGCAGCAGCGATGAGGAGTCGTCTGATGTGGAGAGGAACTTTGCACTGATTACTGAGAGAAAAGGGACTGAGGAGGAAGATCAGTGTTACAAAATAGGAGAGGAAAAGACTGATGAAGATGAGGAACGATCAGATAGCAGTGATGAGATGGAATCTGATAATGATGAAGAACAAGAGGGAGATGAAGAGGATGGCAACAGTGATGATGACCCAGAAGATGCTGGTGGCAGCAATGAAGTCCAAACAAAAGAAGACATCAGAAAGGGTGAGTGTGTCTGCAGCTCAAGAATATGAACATTACGATGCCAAACTGGTGAAGCGTGACCTGCAGGTTACATCTGCCATTTGTAAAGTGGGTATAAATGTCGTAGCAGGACAGCTAGTTAAGTATGGGTGGTGCAGCTATAATTACAACCACGTTACCTTTAAGTGCTGACGTAAGCCCTGTTTGTGCGATTGGCCACAAAAGTGTGTTTGTATGTATGTTGTTTGTATAGAGGATATTATTCTGTTCAGTTAGGAAGTGTAAACTAGGACTGTGCGATATGACCAAAATCTCATATCCCGATATAAGAATTCCATCGTCCGATAACGATATAAATCACAAAAATGTAACATTTTCTGTAAATTCTGTGAATCTCGGGCAGCTCAACCTGGCGGCTCTTTTTTACTTCTCATCCGTAAATAATCTGCTCTTTCATGTGATTCAGTTTATTTTGAAAAGTCTCAACAGGATCTTGAGCTTTATTGTGAAAGGTTTATGTGGAACATAAACAAGCGGACGCGCGATGGTGTTACCGTCGTTGTTGCTAACCACAACGCATAAAAACAGGCGCTTGTCCGTCAGTAGTGTGGTTATATAAAATATAAGAGAAAGAGAGAACTTTAAGAAATGAATATAGCCACTACAGTGACCATCAAAACGATGAAAAAATATTGCCGTAAACAGTTTATTTTGCGACACCACGAAACAAACGATAGCGTAAAATGAAACGATAGATGTTTTTATATCGTCATCCGATATATATCGTTATATCGAACAGCCCTAGTGTAAACCATTGGGAATTGTTTAACATCCATTTGTTGTTGTTATTTTGTTTTTTTCTTAGCCACCTACAATCAGAGCATGCTTTCAGTTAGGGCTGCACGATTTTGCATAAAATGAGAATCACGATTTTTTGGCTTAGAATTGAGATTCACGATTCTCTTTTCCAGTATAAATATTTATTGCACTTATTAACTGCACATCAACTTCGTAACAGTTGAGACTGAACATAAAAACAATAAATAAACATAAAAACAACAAATGTCTCACGTTTTGTCGTTGCCGCAAAATGTTGCACTGCTTGAAATTCCGTCTCCACCGTTGCTCGACGCTGCGTGTACAGAGCAGGTAGTGCAACAATAGAAAAATAGTTGCGGGACGGCACTGTGTAGCGTTTGTCTAGGGTGTTGATCATTTTCCTAAATCCCTCGTTTTGCACAGTGTTGATGGGAGCCATATCTTTGGTCAGGTGATAAGTGATAGCCTCCGTAATTTCTTTGTGCCTGCGGAAGTTCGACGTGTATAGGGAAGCGCTGTATAAGGTTCCCGTTATTGATGTTTGGGTGGTTGACCGGGACTGATTTTCTCCTGTCACTTTCTCGTCATCCCTGACGTGCTCTCCGTGGTTTTTTCCCTGCTAATTTTAGCATCACACGGCACAGCTTCTGTATCACGTGGTATAAGGCTCCGCCCTTGTCATTTGTTGAGCAGGAAGAGTGAGCGCTTGTTTTCATGCAGATTACGTCCCGGATCAAAATGCGGTACAATCGTCATCTTTTTTTTTTGTTTGTTTTTAAATCGTTGTCATTTGGAAATGAGATCGCACATAAGCATGAATCGAGATCGCGATTTTCTAACGATTAATCGTGCAGCCCGACTTTCAGTGCAGGCGAATTAACTAGCAAACACAGTGCTTTTCGTCTCGTGTTCTCACTGGCCACCACCTGTTGTGGTGCTCCTCATTTAACTGCCCTGACAAATAGGATTTTGACCAGCATAGGGTTCCCACCCTCATTTTCAAGTACATTTCATGACAGACACACACAAACACAGATTGTTGATTTATGTATCTGTGCGTTTTCATATTTTTGTGTTCCAGCTGCTGTATGGTTTTTGGGGTTTTTTTTTCAAGGTTTTTTCCCCCCCTTTGTTTTTTTTTTCTGCCACAAACCCAATATAGTGCTGAATGTATAATTGCGTGTGATAACTAATTGCAGTGTCTCTCTGGCAAAAAATCCCCTTCTGTCTTCTTCAACCCTTCCAGAGCTGTCCAACATGTCATTTGAGAACATTGTAAAACTGCAGAACCAGGTGGGAACCAAAGTTTACAACACGGTCGCCTATGGCAGCAACAGGAGTCACGAGTCCAGCAAGAAGAAACGACTAAACAAGAACAGGTGAACGTTCTCAGCCTGCTTAGACAACTGTTAGACTTTCCTCATCTAAATCCTGCAGGGCTTTACGGTCTGCTTGTGATTTCAGGCCAGTGGAACTCTCAGCCAAGAAACCAGCACCATTCCTCCGACAGGTCATCCCCGTCAAGAAACCAGTGAGTGGAGAAAATCTCCAGTGTTGAGTTCAATGCACAAGCACTCATGTATATACAGATTTGGTTTTTGTTCTGTCCTCCAGACGCTGAGAGATCCTCGATTTGATGACTTGTCTGGAGAATACAAACCAGAGATTTTTGAGAAGACCTATAAGTTCATTAATGACATCCGACACAGAGAGAAGGAGGTGAGAAAATGAACGACAATGTGCTGAATGTAAAGAGAAACAAAAAAGACATTTTTAACTGTAGGCTGAAAAATCTAAGATGATAACAGTTGTAAAACTTGTTTGTTTCAGTTAGTGTGAGAAGAGTAACAGTGGTACCATTTTCGTTATTTGCAGATTGTTCAGAAAAAGCTGAAGAGAATAAAGAAAAACAGCCAGAAGAAGGAGAAACTGCAGTTCCTTTTGAAGAGGATGGTGAGTCTTTGCTGCCTTTCATTCACTTTTAATTATGCAGTTTAGTTTTTTTGTTTTTATCAAGAAAAACTAGAAACGCATTAATAGTTTTACAATTTAAGCATCTTCCTTGAAAAGCATTTCAGTTTGTTGATTTATGAAATCATAGAAGAGAATAGAGTAGAATAGATCTTGTCACTGTTACAAGAACAGTGAAACACAGTTTGGCATCTCTCCGTTAGCAGCGTGTAGATTCCTTTAGAATAAGAAAAAAAGAGAAGCCAAAAAGTAGACTTATAGAGTTAACTACACACAGGGAATATACATAGTAACATAAGTATCTACCAGATATACCGTATTTTCACGACCATAAGACGCACTGTACTAAAAGGCGCAGTCTCAGTTATGTGTGCCATTACTGTATTTAACACACACATAAGGCGCACTGGATCATAGGGCGCATACAAGTACCGTATGCGTATTTAAAAATAAAGCAGGGAGCAAACCTGAGTTCGGTACCTTACTCACATTTCTATTACTGGTAATCGTCATCATCAACAACACACAAGCATACAAGTGTGCGTATTTAAAAATAAAGCAGGAGCAAAACAGAGTTTGGTACTCACATTTTTATCATCAATCAAACCCATGGAAGTCCTCATCCTCTGTGTCTGAATTGAACAGCTGCGCTAAATCTCCATCAAACATGCCAGATTCACTTTCTTCACCGTCAGAGTCACTTTCCGTGCCGTGCGGCTCCTCGGAAATGATGCCGGCTTTTGCGAAAGCTCGAACAACAGTGCCAGCAGACATGTTAGCCCAAGCATCTACAATCCATTGGCAAATTGTGGCGTAACTCGCCCGGCGCTGCCTTCCACTCTTAGTGAAACTGGTGTCTCCACCGGTCATCCATCGCTCCCAGGCCGCTCGCAGCCTTACTTTGAACGGGCGGTTCACACTGATGTCCAGCGGTTGGAGTTCCTTTGTCAGGCCTCCCGGAATGACAGCAAGCTCACAGTTCATTTGTTTCACTAGTTTTTTCACATCGGCTGTGAGATGGGCACGCATAGAGTCACAGATTAAGAGCGATGGTGATGCGTGGAAAAAACCACCTGGTCTCCTTACATACACCTCCCTCAGCCAGTCTTTCATCATTTCCTCATCCATCCAGCCCTTTTCATTTGCCTTAATGATGATTTCTGCTGGAAACTTCTCTTTAGGCAAAGTCTTTCGCTTAAAAATCACCATAGGCGGCAGTTTCTGTCCATTAGCATGGCAGCCAAGCACAACAGTGAAAGAAGACTTTTCATACCCCGTTGTGCGTATCGCTACCGTGCTGGTCCCCTTCTTCTCCACAGTGTGACTCACCGGGATGTCAAAAGTGAGCGGCACCTCGTCCATGTTAGTGATGTGGCTGGGCTGGATGTGTTTGTCGCCGATGTGTTTGCTGCAGTAGGAGCGGAAGATGGCCAGCTTTTCCTTATAATCCGCTGGAAGTTGCTGCGCTACCGTAGTCCTGGTCCGGATGGAAAAATGGCACCGTTTCATAAAACGAAAGCACCAAGACGGACCTCCTTGGAAATGTTCAATGTTCATCTCTTCAGCTAGTGAAACTGCTTTTAGCCGAATGGTGACCGTCGAAACGCTTCTCCCGCTCGCTCTTTGCTCGATGATCCACCGCTCGAGTCTTTCCTCCAACTCGGGCCACCTCGCCTTATGTCCGCGGAAACTCAGCTGCGTTTTCTTGACCTGTCGGAGCTTGTTTTCCAGCTTCCTCCATTTGCGAACCATCGATTCATTAATCTTAAATTCTCTCGCCGCTGCTCGATTTCCATGTTCCTCCGCGTAGCTGATGGCCTTCAGTTTAAACTGTGCTTCATAAGCGTGTCTCTTTGCCATTTTCAGGGTTGTTAAAACAACGATGTTCCACATAATGCACATACCTGTCCTTTTATACAGGTATGTGCGATTGTCCGGTATATACGATCAACGCCCACACTTCACCCTTTAGCGTTCTCATGGTGTTCTCTACTACGTCCTCCTTACAACACACAGGGCGCACTGCGCTATAGGGCGCGCCGTACTTTTTGAAGAAAATCTAAGACTTTTAAGTGCGCCTTATGGTCGTGAAAATACGGTATGCCAGTTATATACAAGTTATATGTACCATGCAAAGGAGCAGGTGCAATATAAGGAGCTTGCATCATCAACCTCTTGTTGCTACAGACCTCTTAAAGGGCTGCACCAGCAAGCAATCTATTGCTTGTAGTTGGCAAACAGCATTTTCAGCAGTATGTGTAAAAGTACTTTGCAATTTAAAAAAATAAAAACAAAACCGCTGCAGCACGGTTACTAACTGCCACACGCAAGCGAGAGCACATATCTCCCATACTGGCATCCTTACACTGGCTGTCAGTTAGTTTTCGAATTGATTTTAAGATTTTATTATTCATTTTTGCATGTTGCAGAGGTTAGCACCCTCATACCTTTCTTATCTTTTAAATTGGTACACTCCTGCAAGATCACTATCTGCAGATCAAATGCTCCTAGCTGCCCTGAGGTCAAGATTAAAGCACAGAGGAGACCTCTGTTTGCTGTGACTGCTCCTAAATTGTGGAACAAACGTCCCCTTCATTTCAAGACCTCCTCAACATTGGACACTTTCAAAACCTGAAACCTGAACCCACTTTTATTCCTTGTCTTGTCTTATTTCTTATCCAGATCTTCTCATTTTATTCTTCTTCCTTAAATTTTTATCATGTCTTCCTATGTTTTATCTCTTTTGTCTTAAATGTACAGCACGTTGGTCAACAGTTGTTGTTTTAAATGTGCTATATAAATAAATTTGACTTTGACTTTACATGTTATAGTAATGCATTGCATGAGGTCATCAAACATCAAATTGGCCAGTGCAGCATCAATATTCTGTTTGCATGCAACAGTTCTCCAGGCTCTCAAAGTTTTTCTTTAAACATTTGCTGCTTTTTCCAGTCTGTGTAACTGGCTATTTTCAGGGGTGTGTTTTTTGTTCTTTGTATGGGTTATAGTGTGTGTGTGTGTGTGTGCGTGTGTGTGTGCTGTGCGTGCGTGCGTGCGTGCGTGCGCAGCAGCAACAATAAATGGAAACAATTACAATTACTTTGCATGGTTCTATTCGTCGGAGGTCTTTTTAATGTCAATTTTGACTTTGTGCAGGAAAACCAAGACCAAGCAAGGAAGAGCAAAGAGCAGCAGAGAGAGAGAGAGCTGCAGTTCAAGAGACAGCAGAGAGAGAGAGCCAGCGAGGGTGGAAAACCATTCTTCTTCAAGAAATGTAAGAAGATCATCACTAGATCTCGGAATGCCTATTTTCAATGTACACATCTATTGATTCACTAAGTATTTGGCCCCAGCATTCCAAAGTGACATCTCGAGTTCCTGATGCAATCCTTCCCATTTATTCACACTGGGACTGACATTAGGAATACACTGACCTGTGGTCCCAACTGTGACTTAGACTATTTCCTTAGGGATTATTAAAGTATTCTGATTCTGATTTAAGATGGTAATCATGAAAAAAGAAACGTTGATAAGAATTGATTTTTTTTTTTTTCATTTCTGTAAAAAATAAACAGTGACAGTATCTGTGAAGGTAGTGGAAGTTTTAATAACTGTTCTTTCAATTATTCTTGATTCTAGCTGACATGAAAAAGCTGCAGCTGGCTGAAAAATACCAAGAGCTGAAGAAGAGCAGCAAACTGGACAACTTCCTGAGCAAGAAGAGGAAGAGGAACGCCATGAAGGACCGCAGAAAGCTGCCCAAACAGCTGCAGAGCAAGAAGGCTGTCTAAGGCGTCAAGTGTCATTAAAAACTGTCAAACCCTTCATGCATCAGTCTGGCAGGCATCCCCGGGGTCTAAACAAGTTGCTGGAGCTGAGCGTCTCAGCTGGCGAAGCTGCTGGGGACTCTGACTTAGTCGCTATTATTTGATAATGCTTTCAGTGCATTTCTGTTCAGATATCTGAACTTTCTTTCATCCATTGATACTTGAGCTATCAAACGCAGGACATTGTATCATTGTGTCAAATCTATAAAACATGTACTTGTTAATAATCAATAAAGTGATGTATTTAAGTGTCTTTGATCTTCATTTGTTCATTGTTTAATTTTTGAGTAGAAAGTGCTTTTAAAAATGAAGAATGTCCTTTTCCTGCACTCTAATAGCCTTTTTTATGCAGTGAAAATATCATGCATTTCGCTGCATCATGGTTCAATTAGAGATGAGAACTGATACTTGCAGTACCTATTGACTTCAGAATTCTTAAAACAACTGTATTTTATATGTATGTGAGTACAGTAGGTTGTATATGTTCTGAGCAGGGTTAACCGTTTGGCTAGATACTCATTTGCAATAATGCCAACTCTGCTTCCACCAGCTGCCAAACAAGTTGGCAGGACACTGGTGCACACAGTTAGGCAAATAGCCCCCTCCCTCCCATAATAATTGCTGAACACATGAACAATAGTGGGAAAAAACTTGGTGAAGCATCTTACTAACTGACATCCTCGTGAAGCCCGGTTTCAACAAGATTGAAACATTGACCTGTTTTTAGTGAACTGTCAAGCACGTACAGGGCAACGAAATGCAGTTTGCATCCATCCAGAAGTGCTTTAGTGATATAGATATATTACAATATATATTAGCAATAATATAGATATGTGAGTATATTACAGAAATGGGTCTATTATGGAATGTTATAATGTACACGGTATGAAGTATGTTGTGAATATTCTATAACTATAAGTATGTACAGGCTGTAGTGAGTACAAGCTATGTACAGGATATGAACAGGATATAAATATGAAAAACTATACAGAATATGAAATAAGTAACTTTACAGAATCTGAGATATACAGCTATACAGAAATGGGAACTATGCAAGTTGTAAACAGTTGTAGGATTAAAGATTATCGAATGTACAGAATGATTATTTACACAGAGCTATACAGTAGTGCAGTTAAGATAAGTGAGGGTGTAGATAGTTTCTACAGAGGCTATATAAAGTGCTAGTGGTTGTGAGTGGTGGTTCAGTCCATGTTATTATTGTGTGTTTGAGGGTACAGTTGTCCATTGTGTGTATGTTCAGTCCATGAGTTTAACGTGGGTCAGATGTCAGGAGGCAGAGTTCAGGAGTCTGACAGCTGTGGGGAAGAAGCTGTTCCGGTACCTGGTGGTCTTAGTCCGTAGGCTCCTGTGGCGCCTCCCAGAGGGCAGGAGGGTGAAGAGTCCATGTGATGGGTGACTGGGGTCTTTGATGATTTTCCCAGCCCTTTTCAGACACCGCTTCCTGTAGATGTCTTTTATGGCAGGAAGTGGTGCTCCGGCGATGCGCTGGGCAGTTTTCACGACCCTCTGCAACGCCTTCCGGTCCGAG
This sequence comes from Simochromis diagramma, assembly GCF_900408965.1. Taxonomy (NCBI): domain Eukaryota; kingdom Metazoa; phylum Chordata; class Actinopteri; order Cichliformes; family Cichlidae; genus Simochromis; species Simochromis diagramma. The sequence goes on along the minus strand of NW_024387304.1, from coordinate 2,996,864 downwards.
GCAGAGCAGTTCCCGTACCAGACTGTTATACAGTTGGTCAGGATGCTCTCGATGGTGCAGCGATAGAAGTTCACCAGGATGTCTGAGGACAGGTGGTTCTTCCTCAGAGTCCTCAAGAAGAAGAGGCGCTGGTGAGCCTTCTTGACCAGCTTGGAGCAGTTGGTCGTCCAGGTGAGATCCTCGGAGATGTGGACTCCCAGGAACTTGAAGCTGCTCACACGCTCCACAGCCGTCCCCTTAATGTGGATGGGTGGATGTGGGTCAGCATTCCTCCTGTAGTCCACGATGAGCTCCTTGGTCTTCTCGGTGTTAAGCAGCAGGTTGTTTCTGTCGCACCACTCAGCCAGACGATCCACCTCCTCCCTGTAGGCGGCCTCATCGTTGTCACTGATGAGGCCAATCACCGTGGTGTCATCTGCAAACTTAATGATGGTGTTGGAACCATCAGCAGGTCTGCAGTCGTGGGTGAAGAGGGAGTAGAGGAAAGGGCTCATCACACAGCCTTGTGGTACACCGGTGTTCATTGTGATGGTAGATGAGCAGTGGTTATCCAGCCGGACATGTTGGGGGCGGTTGGTCAGGAAGTCCAGTAACCATTTGCAGATGAGGGAACTGATGCCCAGGTCTGTCAGTTTCCTGATGAGTTGTGAGGGGTGGATTGTATTGAATGCTGAACTGAAGTCTATAAACAGCATTCTGGCGTAGGTGTTGTTGTTGTCCAGGTGTGAGAGGACAGAGTGCATTGCGATGGAGACTGCATCCTCTGTGCTCCTGTTCTGGCGGTATGCGAATTGGTGGGGGTCCAGGGTGGGGGGGAGACAGGATTTGAAGTGTGCTAGGACCAGTCGCTCTAAGCACTTAGTGATGATGGGGGTGAGTGCTACTGGGCGGTAATCATTGAGGCAAGATGGGTTGGAGTTTTTGGGTATCGGGACGATGGAGGTGGATTTGAAGCAGGCCGGTACCACAGCGTGGGCCAAGGACAGATTCTGTGAGCACTCCTGCAAGCTCCCCAGAACACGCTCTGAGAACACGCCCGGGGATGCCATCAGGGCCTGCAGCCTTGTGGACATTGATCCTGCTCAGCACCGCTCCTACATCGGTGGGGGAGAGAGTCAGAGGTTGGTGGTCTGGCGTCATGTCTGCTTTGGTTGTGGTTGTGAGCATAAAAGTTGTTGAGCTCGTTGAGGAAGGAGACATCAGAGGATGCGGGGGAGGGTTTGGTGGTCCTGTAGTCTGTGATGGTCTGGAGTCCTTGCCACATGCGTCGGGGGTTGGAGTTGGAGAAGTGTTCTTCTACCTTCTTTTTGTAATGGTGTTTGGCTTTTTTGATGCCCTTCTTTAGATTAGCCCTGGCTGTACTGTAGGCGTGTGCATCTCCTGACCTAAAGGCAGTGTTGCGGGCCTTCAGGAGGAGACGAACATCCCGGTTCATCCAAGGCTTCTGGTTGGGGTACATGGTGATCCGTTTCTGGGTGGTGACACTGTCTGTGGTTTTGGAGATGTAATCCAGTACAAATGAGGCGTACTGGTCCAGGTCTGTGTGGGTGAACATATTCCAGTCTGTGTTTTTAAATCTGTCCTGGAGCACTGCGTCTGTCCCCTCTGGCCACACTTTAATTGTCCTCACAGCAGGTTTCACACGTTGGATGAGTGGTGAATACCGAGGTGTGAGGAACAGGGAGAGATGGTCCGATTGTCCAATGTGGGGGGGGGTGTGGTTTGTGAGGCTCCAGCCAGGTTGGCATACACCTGGTCTAAAGTCTTGTCTCCTCTGGGTGGCAGGAGACATGTTGGCTGAATCTGTGGAGGACTGTCTTTAGTTGGTGTGGTTGAAGTCACCAGCACCATAAAGCAATCCCGGGGTGTTTATTTCTGGTGTTTGTTAATGGCTGCAGAAAGTTCTTTCATGGCCAACCTAGCATTAGCGTCGTTTGTAGCCCATACTGGTTCTCTTATTAAGCTAGTGGCTGGTGGCTAATAAAATGGTAACACTTGGAGCTAGTTATCAGTTCCTCTCATCTGTAATGTATTTAGATGATATTAATTTGATGCAGAAACAGTTATTTGTGTCTAGAAAGTGTTTCTGTTCCGGTTGTTGATTGAAAATTTACACTGTTATACAAGCTGCACACTGACTACTTGATGCTGTGTAATTCAAAACCATTAGATTTTTTTGCTTTTCATACAATGCCAGGAGAACTTTTGGATGTGACAGTTGTGACAATTATCTGACCTCATTTTAGATCAAATGAACAGAATTCACATCCCCAGAACTATGATTACATTTTGTTTTGGGGGGTAAAATAGTCAGATTTTTCATCCCTAACCTTCTTTTGTAAATTTCACACACAAAGGTCAGTACTACAGGCAGAAACATGGCTGTGCCATGGGTTCCCCAGTTTCACCCACTGTGGCCAAACTGTAATGGAAGAAATGGAAAAGAGGGCTTGGTTATCCTACCCTGGAACACCACCAAGCTATTGGTTCAGGTATATGGATGGGTGAAAATCAAATGTTAGAACATACCACAATTCACTGATCACATTAACTCGGTGGGCCAACACATCAAGTCCACCAGGGAGGATGTGAAAAATGACAGGTTTGCCTTCTTAGACTGTGAGATTTCCATCAGTAATGGGGGACATCTAAAAGCTGATGTGTACCGTAAACCTACACATACAGATCAGTGTTTAAGGTTTGACTCTCATCATCCACTGGAGCAGAAACTGGGTGTCATCAGGACGCTACAACACAGAGCGAACACATCCCAACAGACACAATGGCCAGGGAAGCAGAAGAACATCACATCAAGAAGGCTCTGAGTAAATGTAGCTATCCCAGCTGGACATTTGTCAAAGCTGGGAAGGCGCCTAAAGAAAGCTCCAGCCGATCCAGGAAAAAAGGACAACTGCTGCCTAAGCGAAAACCCTTAGTGATCCCTTATGTCTCATAAGTATCGGAACAGCTGAGACCCATTCTCTCTCTGCGGCTTTTAAACCCCAAAACATGCTGCGCCAAAAATGTATCCACTCCAAAGATCGGGTCCCTCCACACAAATAGAGTTATATATTGTACACCGTTAAGTGCCTGGAGAATTGCTGTGATTTTATACCTCTGTTATATAACTGTACAATAGCAAACAGCATTCCTACCCCTTACTCAAAGTGCAATACAACCAATCACATCACACTTTATACTGCACTGATCCTACTCCTTACACTGTACCTGTAGATATTTTTATATATTTTGTTTGTTTCATTGTTCTGGTAACAATGACAATAAAGATCTATATTACCTTATTTATACATCGGTGAAACTAAACAACCTCTGGCAAAGCCAGTAGCACAAAACAGAAGAGCTAACATCAGGCCAGGACTCCACAATCTATTTACACCTACAGGCCAGTGGACACTCTTTCAACGTCATAATTGAAAGAGGAGGAGGCCATTAATGTGAAAAGGGAAAGACCATCTCTAAATCGAGGAGGGGGACTAAGGGTACATCTTTCACCATCTTACAATGCTGTGATTGCAGCCATTCCCCAACTCTCTGTGAATGGTCTTTGATCAGTGGTTGTTAATCAGTGGCTGTTGATCAATGGTCATGACAGTTAATGTTCAAGCAACTGACCTCACATTCAGTAGCGCTAGTTTCAGTCATTGTGAAAAGGTACTGTTTATAAGGTTGGGGAAACCTGCAGTCAGCTGAGACTGAAGAAGTCACTTGGATGAGTGACTAAATGTCTCTCCCACTGAAAACGCTACGACCAGATGAACAGAATCAACTTTTTGGAATTTCCTTACCTGGATGATTGAGCATCAAGATGTTCTTAGGGAACATTTTGAGCAACCAACTACTGCTGAGAGCAGCATCTGAATGAATAGCAGTAGATAATTACTGGTTTGGACTCTAACACTTGGAGCTTTTTCAGTAAAACAAACAGAGTCATTACATGACACCAACCTATCGGGAAGGTCCTACATGTTGATACTAAATCCATCTGTTTAATGTAAGCTAAAAACTGTCTCTGCACACCGTGCTTTGCTGCAGTCTGGCAATAACAGCTCAAGAGGTACACCTCTAGTTAAACCGGTTCTGACTGAAATGTCACATTTCCTAACTGACCCTGAAGGCAGCAGCAGAAGGTGACTTCAAGCTTAAAGTTTTGCCTTAGAGTAACTGATTTGATTTCACTGTTGGTGTCAGCAGGTGGTAGCGAAGAATTTCACTTGCAAACCATTCAGCTGGACTCACCTGTGCAGGTATGATACTTCAGTTTCATGTGGAATCTGCTGTTAGAAATGTTGAACTGTCTTGTAATCAGTATTTCATTTCTCTGGAAGTATATTTACTGCAGTACTATTTCAATACAAGCTGGACTTATTTATTTACTTAACTTTATTTATTTACTTTTATTTAAACACCCTGATCTTAGTGATCAATGTCTTCCAACAGCACATCTTATTCTTCAATTTACTTTGTGTCCTTCACTTTCTTATATTATCTGCTTTTCTCTCTCCATCTAACCACTGTCTATTCTTCTTAAGAGAAGGACTGTATATGGACACTGTGAAGAGATATTTTCAAATTAGATGAACTCAAAATAACAAACAACCACTTTATCCTGTATCAGTTGAATTTATAGATTGTATAACAAATTGTATTGTACGGTAAGACATTAACCTCAGATTGCATTAGCGTAATTGTACCTTATAATAGTTTAGATAATTTTATCCGTGAGCTGAACACTTTCAGGCTCACATGTTAGAGATTCATGTTGCAATTCAGTTGTCAGTGTAAATGTGTTAAACTGACAACAAGGCATCAAAGATGAAAGATTTTCCAACTTCATGTGAACTTTAGAAAGACTGCAGAATAAACATGTACACAAAATGCAAAAAGGGAAGATTGCAGCTGCTGATATCTGTTTACCTGTTCTCACATCTGACAGTTTTAATGTAGCTGCAGCTACACTTTAACTGCCATGCCAAGGGCCTGTTAAGCAGTTCACACGATAAGAAACTCTGCGTGTCTGTTATGCAGTTGAGCTCTGAATTTCCAACCATGGACCAATCACTGTCTGGTGGGCGGGGTCAAGTGAGCGTGCTCAGCTGTTTCCCGCCTTCTGTAGGCAGAGATATTGCTGTTGCTGTGGTGAAACCCCTGGGAGCTGGCCTTGGAAACCCTGGCACCCGTAGCTTGCTATGCACAGACAAACAGGTGAGTGTGACCTCTAACTAAAGCCAAACACACAGTGGGGGTAGACAACACAGCAGGAAGTGAAGAATGACTTGAAGCCCAGACCAGTTTACTGCAAAGCAAGTTGGATACAGTCAGACCCTGTTACCAAGAATGTAGAGGGGCTGTGTAAAATATTAATAAACAGAGAATGTAGCCTTTTACCAATCATTAAAACCTAGATACAAAGGCCTCCTTTGTTGTATTTTTTTGTTTAATAATTCACCAAATATTTTCAGTGGATGACAGGTCTGGACTTCTTTTTCTGTTTGGCATGTAAATTTTCCTTGAAACATAAGTCGTATCTATGACAGTATATGTAACTTCCGAACCTCTGTACAGCTCTCTTAGCTTTACTGGAGTACTCATGAGGTGACTGTTATTGTGATTTAACCCACATAAATAAAACTGAATGTAACAAGTTTATTTACTTGTGCAGGTAACACAAACCACATCATAAAAATACAAAATAAATATCTGAATCTTAATCTCAATCCTAATCACTGAGGACAGAAACATAATAATAATAATGATAATCTGAATATGCAGGTAAAGTGGACAATGGAGGTCTTGTGTTATGGCCTCACTCTCCCACTAGAAGGAGATACCGTCAAACTCTGCGTGGACATCTACACTGATTGGCTAATGGCCCTGGTTTCCCCAAGAGACTCCACTCCTCCACCAATCAGCAGAGACCCCAACCTGTATGTCCAGAAGATCCTCCGACACCTGTTCAATCTGTTCTTGCCCAGGTAGACAATCTTTCCTAGACCTGATTACCCTGATTTACTGATCCCATACAGGGATCCACTAAGGAACCATTGACCTTTAAGGACCTTGTTAGTTTTGAATACCTGATGTTTTTAGATGCAACTCAGCCCTTCTTTGAGTCCAGTTAAGCCATATATTATATTCATGTTGTTATAACAACATGTTATACGTGTTAACAGTTATCAATACTTATTTTACTGGCTGATGAATATCGGTCAGGTCAGATTGATATAGTTGATGTTTCTTCTACCTTATGTTGCACAAAGCTGTTCTATTTAGTGACACCTACCAGACCAAAACCAGTTGAGACAGTGATTATTAAAGATAAAATTCTTCTATTAATCATATCCAACGACTAGCCATTAGTGTGGTGTCATGCAGATCAATGTGGTTGTACTTGTTACTGTGTTTTTCTGAACTCTTCTCTTCTTGACTCTCCACTCAGGTCTGACCAGGTAAATCTGGTCTACCTGTCTCTCTATCAGCAGGTTCTGTGTGCTGTCCAAGTACTGGCTAAAGAGAGTACCATGATGAGTAGAGACACCTGGGAGACTCTGTTGCACTTCTTGCTTCGCATCAACCATGCCATGCTGTCTCCAGCAACTGCTGCAGGTGATAGTTATCCTAGCCCCCTGTATCTTTACTTGTCTCTCCTGTCCATTTCTCCTGTCTGTGTCTCACCGGTCTTTCTTCACCTGTCCTTGTATTTCTGTAGGTGGTGTATCAGACATGTTGATGGCAGTGCTCCTTGAAGTGTGGCTGCTGTCTTGCTCTCGATGTTTTCCATCTCGCTCACTATGGCAGACATGCAGACAGATGTTGAGCAGCTGGAGACATCAGCCTGCAGTTGTGGAACAGTGGTGCAGAGTTGTTGCAGCCTTAACTTCCAGGTTCAGAAACATCACAAACTGTGACTGAGTTCTGTCCAGCAGCAGCCACAAAATACTCATGGGGAGATGTTTTTATTGTTGTTGTTGGGGAACTATATTGTATTGTTTGTTTGTTGGATTATTGGTGCTATGTTGTTACTATCTACTAGATAGATAGATAGATAGATAGATAGATAGATAGATAGATAGATAGATAGATAGATAGATAGATAGATAGATAGATAGATATGAATATAAAATATGAATATAAGCATAAATATACCATATTTAAATACAGAATATATAAATAAGCAATGAAATATACTCATTAATGAGATGTAGCAGCCAAATGTCTGTTGCACAGTATTGCGACTGTTGTGAGTTTATTGCGCGTGATTAGTTCTTATTTAGTGTTTAGCGTGTGCAAACACTAAAGCTTAGTTGTCCCCACCTTCCTTTGTCCTCCCGTTTCCCCTCCCCCTTCCCTCTAGCGAGGAGTTAAATAGTTTGATGGCATGTGGGACAAAGGAGTTTTTATGTCTGTTGGTCCTAGACTCGGGGAGAAGCAACCCGTCACTGAGCAGACTCCTTTGGTTTTTTGTCCGTAATTGCATTGCTGTAATGTGCTCAGGTTGCTGCAGCTGACTTTTGGGCCATCATTCCCTCACTTTAAAGTCCCAGAAGAAGATGCTGCCCTGATCCCCGAGGACATGGATGATAAGCGAATCCCCCAGACCTGGTTCAGGTTCCTGCACTTATTTAGGTAACAATTGCTTCAGAAACATGGTCAGATGTTTTTAACTTGGCATGTGACATGTCTTTTCATTGACCCCCAGTAATCCGGTGGAGCTTAGTCGCACAGCAGCTGTTGTTCCATCTCAAGTTTCACAGGGGGAGGTGTTGAGAAGAGGTGACAGTCAGCTACCAAACATCTTCTTTAAAGCCATGAGTGGAGTCGGTATCCTTGTCGACGCCTTCCTGGGTACGCTGACCTTTACACATTAACCTCTTTGTATAGGCATCTCCCTGGTGGCACTATCTGGTGCCAAGTTTTTACATTAACTGATTTCTCTTGTCATTAATCACAAAATAGAGATAAATTCTAAAAATACCAAAATGAAATTATAGTTGAGACTTAACCATGATAACCAAACATTGAGGAATTCATTGTAAGTTTTTTTTTTATAGGTGTGACTGTGGAAAATAAAGAAACAATAGAACAACTCCTTCCAAACACTGGTATACACACAATACACTCCGTGAACTGATACAAACCCATCACACACATGCATTCTACTTTACATGCATGACACATTACAAATTCAGTTACATCGTAAATATTTGTGCAATCTCTGATTTTGTACTACTACCAAATCAAAAAATCTAGATGTGATTGAAGTACAGCTTTAATTTAAGGAGTTTTGCATGAACTCTGCATGAATTGCAGCCATTTTATAAACAGTGCACCATGTTCATAGGGTCAAAAGACGTTGGGCTAACTAGATCCCCATCTGATCAGTTTTGCAGCATTTTGCAGAATCAGTGCACAGAGTATAGCTTCAGAGACTTCAGAGTTCATTCTGCTACTCATATCACCAGTCACATCATCATAAACACTAGTGGTTTTATTTTGTCAGTCTGACATGTTCCTCCTTCACTTGTATTAATTAAGTTCCAGTAAAAACATAGCAAATGCAAGTGAAACACTTGAAGTGACGTCTAGATCTTTTATCTTAATTTTTCATGCAACAACAAGACTGGCCTTGAAACTGTTTATGAAACTGTTTTTCAGTCAGCATTAGAGGCTCTTAAAATCTGGCCCTTGGATAAAAATGGCTGTAACGCCTGAATAGACAATAAAATATTTCTTTTAAACCCCTTGAATTAAAGATAAAAGTCTGCACTTTAATCACACCTTGATTGTTTAACTTAAACTCCACTGTAGGGATGAAGAGCGCCGAAATGAAATACAGTCATTCAGCTTTAATGCACAGCCCTTAACAAAAATATTATATCACTTTTAGGAAGCATTTTTATTCATAGTTTTCTGGCTTTGTTTGTGTGTTTTTTCAGGAACGACAACAAAACTGCACTTCAGAGACCGGCTGCCTTCTTTTGGTAACCCAAACTGATCAGATTAAACCAGTCAGTTAACTAATTAAATTAGACCTAGAGTCATTTGAGAGAACCAAACAAGATTAGCAACAACTAGCAAGGTAATTTTAGGTTTACCAGTGAGTTTCAGTGTTGTTCAGTGGTTATTCACCTCTTACTGGGGTACACTGTCATGGTAACCTATGCTGCATAGCTGCATACTATGCTCCTAGCTTGTTATGTTCAACATATGAAATCATATGTTGAACATAACTACTACATACTATTCCCAGCATTTGCTGATCCAGGTGGCCTACCACTTCATAGCTGAGTTGCTGTTGTTCTCAATGTCTTCCATTTGGTTATAATACAACTAACAGTCCGCTGGAATTCACTGAGCTCATGAGAGAGACCTATTCTTTCACAAATGTTTGTAGAAGCACCTAGATCTTTTTTTGATATTTAAACATCTGTGGCCATCGAAGTAATATGAACACCTAAATCCAATTATTTTTATTTGGACGAGTAAGTGAATACAAATGTAATGTTTAATCCCTGCTTATTTCCTGCTGACAGCGATCTTAGAGTAATTGCACTGTTCCATAATACTTAATATAGTGATATCAAATGTGTACTTGTTTTTATAGTTTTGTTGGGGTCACTACTCAAGAAAAGTAACACTACTGGTTACATTACTTGTGTGTTATTTCATAAAATTGACATAATTACCTATGACATAATTATTAGGAGTCTGTCTTTCAGTATTTACATATGATCACAAAGCCAACAACGCAAAGCGTTGTTCAAAACCAACCCAAGCAGATCTTAAAGTGATCGCCAGAGTGATTCTACCGTAGAAATATGACCATCAAGCAAACTTGATGGCTCGTCATTGCCTTGGTTATCTGTCAGGGTCAGACTGATGGGCTGCGGTCAGCATAACCAGCTTTATCATTGCCCTGGATTCTTTGTGTTAGCCTTGCAGAAGCTTACAGAGTGGCAATTCTGTTAGAACTATAATGTATAACTTTGATTGCTCTTTTGTCTTTTAGATTAGATTAGATTAGATACAACTTTATTAATCCCTTGGGTGGGTTCCTCCAGGAAATTCGGTTTCCAATAGCACAGCACCGACAGAAGTTACAGAATGTGAGCAGAAATATACCATATATATAAATATAGAGTATACACAAGGGATAAATAAAATAAATACGAATAAGAATACAAGGGATTTGCACATTTCAAGTATTGTGAGTCTATTGCTCCGTTGGATATTAAGTATTGCACAGTGAAGAGGCACTACAGCTTAGTTGTTCCCTTCTCCTTTGTCCTCCTGTTTCCCCTCCCTCTCCCCTCCAGAGAGGAGTTAAACAGTTTGATGGCGTGTGGAACAAGGAGCTTTTTAAGTCTGTTGGTCTTTGGGAGAAGCAACCTGTCACTGAACAGGCTCCTCTGGTTGTTTATGGCTGTGTGCAGAGGATGCCCATCATTGTCCATAATGTCCAGCAGTTTCTTTAGTGTCCTTTTCTCTGCCACTGTCACCAGAGTGTCCAGCTTCATGCCGACCACAGAGCCAGCCTTCCTGATCAGTTTCTCCAGCCTGGATGAGTCCTTCTTTGCTGTGCTGCTCCCCCAGCACACCACAGCATAGAAAAGTACTCCTGCAACCACCAACTGGTAAAACATCCTCAGGAGCTTCCTGCAGATGTTAAAAGACCTCAGCCTCCTGAGGAAGTACAGTCGGCTTTGGCCTTTTTTATACAGGCACTGAGTTGCATGACCAGTCCAGTTTGTTGTCCACCCACAGCCCGAGGTACTTGTATGTGTTGACCACCTCCACCTCCTCTCCCTCTATCTGAACTAGCAGTGGACCTGCTCTGGACCTCCCGAAGTCCACAACCACTTCCTTGGTCTTTGAGGTGTTGAGTTGCAGGTGGTGTGTGTGACTCCATGTGACAAAGTTCCTCACCAGACTCCTGTACTCCTCTTCCTGATCATCCCAGATGCACCCCATGATGGCTGTGTCGTCTGCAAACTTCTGAATATGGCATAATTCAGAATTGTAGCAGAAATCAGAGGTGTACAGGGTGAAGAGAAGAAGAAGCACAGTTCCCTGTGGTGCTCCTGTGCTGCTGACCACAGTGTCAGACGTGATGTCCTTCAGCCTGACGTACTGTGGTCTGTCGGTGAGGTAGTTTAAGATCCAAGTGACCAGGCAGGAGTCCACCTGCATCCTGTTTAGTTTTTCCTGAAGCAGACAGGGCCGGATGGTATTAAAGGCACTTGAAAAGTCAAGAAACAGGATCCCGGCCGTGCTTTTTCCCTTGTCCAGGTGTGAGTGGGCTCTATGTAGGAGGTACAGGATGGCATCCTCCACTTCAACATCTGCCTTACTATTTTGTGTAATAGTAAAGTCTATATCTCCATATCTCCACTGTAGACCGCTCTTTGTTCTACTTAGACTTAGTTCCTCCTGTGACGGATGGCGCATTGGGCCACAAGGGCTCGCCAATGAGTTTGGTTTGCAGCCACATCTTCAGCCTCATCCCATGAAAGATCGACCGCTTTCAGGCCCTCAATGAATGACCGTCTCCATGTCTGTTTTGGTCGTCCACAGCTCCGTGACAGGTCTTCTTGACATGGCTATCTTCGGTAATCATTTTGGATGTTGGCGAAGAATGTGATGGCGAAACGAAATCGTCGCTCCAATGCCACGTCTGCTAGCTGTTGTGAGGCAGTGTTCTGAAGGACCTCCTCGTTGGTAACATGATCTTGATATGAAATTTTGAGAATCTGTCAGAGGCCGTGCTGTTGGAAAACATTCAGTCGTCGGGTAATCGTTGCCGTCGACTTCCATGTTTTATTTGCATAGATAGCCATTGGTATGAGTATCGTATTGAACAAATGGACTTTGGATGATATCGAGATGACGGTCGATCTCCAAACTGGATTCAAGTTGCACATGGCCGATGCTGCCTTTTCAAGCCGACAGGCGACGTCCTTGTCTGAGCCACTGTTCGGTGTTATCACACTGCCCAGAAAAGTGAACTGATTGACTTCATCAAGCAGGTGGTGGCCAACGAGTACCGGAGTATTTGCTCTGGCCTAACCGAGCCGCATGACTTTGCTTTTTGCAGCGCTGATCTGCAAGCCAATCTTTGACGCTTCATTTTCCAGCATGGTGGTCAAATCACAAATGGAGCGTTGAGTAGATCTGAGCAGCAAAATGTCGTCCGCGAAATCAAGATCTGCAATTTGTCATCCGTCGTGTCCTTGGACTCCATGCTCCCTGTCCCGCAGGGTATGCTGCAAGATGAAATCCACAGCCAGTACAAACAGAAACGGCGATATAACCGAGCCTTGTTGGACTCCCGTCTTGATCTCAAACAAGTCCGAAATCCCACTATCTGTACGAACACAACAGCTTGACTCGTGGTAGATGTTTCTCAGGAGGCTAATGAACATCTCTGGTATGCCGTAGGACCTGGCAATTCTCCAGATCGTTTCTTGATGCACGCTGTCGAACGCTTTTGTAAAGTCTATGAAATTGATTGACAGTCGTTGCTGTAGCTCGGCACTTTGATCGATTATTGTCCATAGCACAAAAATCTGCTCTGAACAGGATCATCCATTCCGGAACCCGGCTTGTTCTTTCCGCAGCTGCTGATCGACTGTCAAACAAAGATGTGAGAGTAGCACTGTCAGTGTCCTGGGTCTGAGCGCACCAGGGTCCCTAAGCAATTATGGACATGTGTATTTTTGGTGTGCTGTCCCTCGTTCTCCCTTCTTGCTGGTATACAGTGGGGCAAAAAAGTATTTAGTCAGCCACCGATTGTGCAAGTTTCCCCACTTAAAATGATGACAGAGGTCAGTAATTTGCACCAGAGGTACACTTCAACTGTGAGAGACAGAATGTAAAAAAGAATCCATGAATTCACATGGTAGGATTTGTAAAGAATTTATTCGTAAATTAGGGTGGAAAATAAGTATTTGGTCACCTCAAACAAGGAAAATCTCTGGCTCTCACAGACCTGTAACGTCCTCTGTAAGAAGCTTTTCTGTCCCCCACTCGTTACCTGTATGAATGGCACCTGTTTGAACTCATCATCTGTATAAAAGACACCTGTCCACAGCCTCAAACAGTCAGACTCCAAACTCCGCCATGGCCAAGACCAAAGAGCTTTCGAAGGACACCAGGAAAAGTATTGTAGACCTGCACCAGACTGGGAAGAGTGAATCTACAATAGGCAAGCAGCTTGGTGTGAAAAAATCAACTGTGGGAGCAATCATCAGAAAATGGAAGACATACAAGACCACTGATAATCTCCCTCGATCTGGGGCTCCACGCAAGATCTCATCCCGTGGGGTCAAAATGATCATGAGAACGGTGAGCAAAGATCCCAGAACCACACGGGGGGACCTGGTGAATGTCCTGCAGAGAGCTGGGACCAAAGTAACAAAGGTCACCATCAGTAACACACTACAACGGCAGGGAATCAAATCCCGCAGTGCCAGACGTGTTCCGCTGCTGAAGCCAGTGCATGTCCAGGCCCGTCTGAAGTTTGCCAGAGAGCACATGGATGATACAGCAGAGGATTGGGAGAATGTCATGTGGTCAGATGAAACCAAAGTAGAACTTTTTGGTATAAACTCAACTCGTCGTGTTTGGAGGAAGAAGAATACTGAGTTGCATCCCAAGAACACCATACCTACTGTGAAGCATGGGGGTGGAAACATCATGCTATGGGGCTGTTTTTCTGCCAAGGGGACAGGACGACTGATCCGTGTTAAGGACAGAATGAATGGGGCCATGTATCGTGAGATTTTGAGCCAAAACCTCCTTCCATCAGTGAGAACTTTGAAGATGAAACGAGGCTGGGTCTTCCAACGTGACAATGATCCAAAACACACCGCCCGGGCAACAAAGGAGTGGCTCCGTAAGAAGCATTTGAAAGTCCTGGAGTGGCCTAGCCAGTCTCCAGACCTCAACCCCATAGAAAATCTGTGGCGGGAGTTGAAAGTCCGTGTTGCTCGGCGACAGCCCCAAAACATCACTGCTCTCGAGAAGATCTGCATGGAGGAATGGGCCAAAATACCAGCTACTGTGTGTGCAAACCTGGTAAAGACCTATAGTAAACGTTTGACCTCTGTTATTGCCAACAAAGGTTATGTTACAAAGTATTGAGTTGTATTTTTGTTATTGACCAAATACTTATTTTCCACCCTGATTTACGAATAAATTCTTTACAAATCCTACCATGTGGATTCATGGATTTTTTTTCACATTCTGTCTCTCACAGTTGAAGTGTACCTCTGGTGCAAATTACTGACCTCTGTCATCATTTTAGGCGGGGGAACTTGCACAATCGGTGGCTGACTAAATACTTTTTTGCCCCACTGTATGTGTTTACAGGCACCTTCAGGCCTGGTGGGTGTGGCCCTGCCAGGTGGTTGGCCACACCTGGAGACCATCACACAGCTGATCAAGCCTCATCGGAGGAGCTACTTAAGAGTGCGATGGAGCTCCCTCCGACACTGGATCATTGCGTGACTTCACGAGAAGCGTGGAGACGAGAGGGCAGCAAGCACGGGGTGCTCAGACACTGAGGAGCGGAGACAAGGAACACTAGCACTGGGAAGAGGACATGACACGGGAGTCGGGAATGCACTGAGGAATCATTGTTATTTTTCCATTCACTGTAAATAAACACACTGCTTATATTCAGATCTCCATGCCTGGGTCCTCCTTCCTCACATCCCCACGGTTGGGGATGTGTCAACCGTGACAAGCACGGAGCACAGAACCTTTCCTGGAACGGAAAGGAGAGTTATCCCACGCCAGTTGTTACAATCAGCAAGATCACCCTTCTTCGACAGTTTCACGATGACATCCTTCCTCCAATCTTTCAGAACTGTCTCCCAGCAGTGATTGAGCAGGGCCATAAGTTGTTCGACTATAAGGTCACCGCCATTGTTCAACCGAAATCTCGTCCAACCCCGGGACCCAGCCAGCCTTCATTGACTGAATCATGGCTTTTGTCTCCGCAACAGTAATTGGATAAACGTTAACTGGAAGGTTATCCAGGGGGCAGAAGGCGTCTATGGGTATCGTCAACATGGGCGCCAGTTGATTCAGGATTTCCTCGAAATGTTGGACCCATCATCGGTCTTGTTCCTCCGCCGTTGTTAAGAGGCGGCCGTCCTTGCTCTTGACTGGTACTCCTTTGCCACTTGGAGCACTGCTCAGTTCCTGGTGGATTCGATAAAGCGTTTTGGTATCGTTTTTGTTCTGCAGACAAACTGAAATCAGCTGAATGTAGCACAGGTGCCCATGAATGACAAAGCATGTATGTTTGATGTTTTTATTTTCTTTCTGTGAGCTGGTCATGGAAATAAATGAAGAACCTTTTGTAATGCAAGTAACAAGATAATTGTAATTCTCTTGATATTGTAATTGATCATTGTAATTACTGAATAATGGCAGTGACATGTTACATTACTGTGTTACTTAAAAATGCAATGTGATTACAGTAATGTGTTACTTTGTAACGCATCATACCCAACTCTGGTTGTCAGTAGACCTGTCCATGCTTAATTTCACTTAATTTAGTTTAGCACCATGAAGTACAACCTGACCCAAACCTTTATTAGATCAACAATGTATAAATATTCTAGAGATTTTATCATTATTATTATTATTATTGTTTTATTGTTTATTTATGTATGTTTTGTTAGGCCAACTTGGCAACAATGCTTTGGTTTAACTATTTCAGCTTGGTAATTCTTTTTCTTTTTTCCTCCTAGGTATTTCTGTGACCAAAAGCCCGTTCAGAGACCGTCTGCCCTCCTATGGTAAGCTCCACAGATAACCACTGACTTCAGTTCAGTTCAGTTTCACTGTAGAGTGACAGATCAGGGTGATGGTTTGCACTTAGAAAATATGTTGGTGGGGTGGGGGTTTGCTCCAATTATTGGGTTATTACCATTCTCAGCCTTCTGGAGGAAGTTTATTCGATGGTGCTGAAATGAGGCACTGACCAGATTTTGCTCTGGGCACGAAACAGTGGAGCAGATTTTCACCATTGCAGGACTTCTGGAAGGATCATTGCTGTGCCCACGACCCAACTTTGGATAAGCACAAGATAATAACAGGATGAATGGATATTACTTGGAAAACAAGCTAAAAAGCTTGTGGCCATCAGGCTTCCTGAAATATTACATATTACATATGAAGACATATTCTTTTCTCTACTCAACAGTGCTACCACTTGATGGGCTGCTATTGTCTTCCTTAAAGTCTTTGTCAAATTGAATTAGTCTATTTTGTTCACAAGTGAAACTCTGACCTTTCCAAATCCCCACTTACAACTCTGATACACCAATGAGAGAAGATTAAAGCCACTTGCACACTTTTTTTTCTTTTTGTAAATATCAGCAAAATGGTGCTGAAGTGCCCCTATTCCTTTTTTTTCTCAGGTATCTCCCGGCCTCGTTCTGGCAGTGCACCACCCACTCCAGTGAATGTACTGAGCATGCCAAGCTCCTCTTCCTCAACCAGTTCCTCCCCTCCATACAACAGACAAGTGACAGCAGCAAATTTTTCCAAGACAACCACCAAGACTCCCACGGTACCACAGTACTTCTTTTTCATTTGTCATGTAGCACTTCTTGATCTCTTTAACTTATTGCTTGTTCCTTTCTTTCAGATTCCATCATCCCATTGGAAATCTTTCTCCCAGCTTCCTTCCTTCTCCTCCTTGTTTTGTTCATCTCTCAGACCCTCTCCCTCGCCCCTCAGGTGTAATGTGGACCACCTTCTACATCTGTTTGGTTGCTGGCTGTTTGATGCTGCACTAATCAGCAGAGACTCTGGTTTGTCTCTGCAGTATTGTTTACGCAAAACACATACTACACGTACACATAATAGGCACAGTACAGTAGTTCTTGTATTCCTTGTGTACTCTTGCTGTGCTTCCATATCTTACTTACTGAACTGTCTTCTCTAGCTGGGCAGGGTGATGTTGCTGTGATGTCAAATGGATGGGCAGCAGGTCGAGCTGAGGCTTGCGGGACACTTTGCAGGATCTTCAGCTGCAGGAAGACGGCAGAGGAAATTCTGTCTGTCTACCTGTCCAGGTACCTGTCTGTTCACCTGTTCAGAGCTATCCACCCATCTTTGAGCAGTGTAATAATTATGGTTCTCCATCTCTTATTCTGCAAGGTTCTACCTGGTTTTGATACAGGGTCTTCAAGTGTCAGAGAAGGCCAGTTCCCCTGTTCCGGCCTCCATTCTGCTGAACTCCACCTCTCTGTTCTGCTGTGACCTAAGAGGAGTCAACATACTGCTACCTCCCTTTATCTCAGCTCTGGAAAATGTGCTGCTTGACAGGTGCAAGTACTGCAAATACTGTAATTGTTCAATGAGAAAAGTTTATTTTAGTTTTTTTTAAATAGCAGAATAAAGCTGACATTAGTAATGTTAGACGTTAACTCAGCCAGACAGAATGAAATGGAGGAAGAATGGGTTGTAAAGCATCTTTCAGCCCAGAGCAACTTAAAATTGGAATTGTCAATTGGTAAAATTCATCTATGGAATTTGGCAAGTTGATTGGAGGCTGAGTCATGAGCTCATGGATGCTGATAGATGCTATTACCTACCAGGATTTCGGGCTGTTGGATTTTGTTGTTCACCTGAATCTCAACGACGGTAAATATTACTAAACTAAAGGCTTCTCTCATACTCTCTCTCACTCAGAGAGCTACTGAAGTTTAAGAATTTTGTCACTCCGGTGGATTTAAGGCGAGCCTCCATCCTAGTCCTGCTTTCCCTGCTGCCCATCCCTATGCACTTTGGATCAGTCCAGTTAGAGGTAACTTATCATGCACTTGCTTAAAAACGTACCCTTGCCTGAGCAGAGCTGAGCCGGATCACTGTAGCAGTAGTGTTCACTTTGCTGCTTAGGAGTTACAGGATAGGAAGTTAAGCGCTGATGCTGCAACAGGTACCCTCCTGTTGCTGAAGCCACGCCTTATCAGTGTCCTGATTGGAGCTCTGCAGACAGAGGCAGACACCTGTAACATACAGCTCCTCCTGGGTTAGTTACTGATTCTTTTCCAATTATTGGTCCTGGGGTCAGTTTTTGAGCCAGTTAACAGAAGTTCATATCTGAGTGTTTGATGTGAAAGATTTTTCCATTGTAATCACTTCTGATCTGGTGTTTGTATAGCGGCCATGTTGAATCTGATTCAGGATTCAGCTGTGTTAGAGCCCGCAGGACGAACTCAACAAGTGAGTTTACTGATATCTAGGGATATGTACTTACATTTGCCTTCATTTTATGAGACAAAAACAGTTTTTTGCTTTTGCTTTTGCTTTCAGGAAACTGAGCCCCTGCTTACTGGGACCAGTAAACTCAAACAGGCTTTGGGAGCAAGTCAGACCAGTTCAAACCGATGGACCAGAGGATCGAGTAATTACAAATCAGTTCAGTTAAATTTGTTTTATATTATCAATCCCTCATATCTGAAGAATCTAACTGCAGTAATGTGCGTCCAATCAGATGCAGTGGCAGTTTTCTGGGTTCAATCTCTACGTTTGCTCACTCAGCGTCTGACGTCTCAGTGGAGGAATGATTCAGCAGTTTGCCTGTCTGCCCTGGAAGTACTGGGAGGATTGGCCAAGGTGGAGACACACACACACACACACACACACACACACACACACACACACACACACACACACACACACACACACACACTCAGTGAGATCAAGAAAACCTTGCTTTTTTTTGACAATTTTATTTTAAATTTTCAAAATATAAAACAAAAAAAAAACCCAGAACAAACAAAGACAACCACAGGCAGGTTCAGATGCATACAGAAAAAACAATTAATGCAAACAAACTTGCACTTCACAATACAAGAAGAATACAAAAAGCTGAAGTTGATGAGAGTTTACAGAGTTTAGCCCAATCTGGCTCTTGCAAAGTGTTCCAAAAAGGGGTTCCATCTGTATTATGGACATCATGTCTGTTACCCACAACTGAAAGGAAGGAGGAGTGGGGGACTTCCATTCCCTCAGGATTAATCTCTTGGCAACAATCAAACCTAGTTCCAGTGGCCCCTGCACTTTAACCGGGAGTAGCTCTGACGTTGGAGAACATCCAAAAATTACGAGTTCAGGTTCAGGCTGTAGAGGTTTCATATATGCCTTGGAGTACCAGTCAAATATTTTAAACCAAAACTCTGTTAATGAGGGACAAGACCAAAAGTAATGGAACAATGTACCTTCTGCCCGTCTACACCTGTTACACATTGGGGAGATAGAAGGAGAAATCTTGTGCAGTCTGACCTTAGAATAGTGTAACCGGTGGAGGATTTTAAATTGAATTCATTGGTGTCTGCTGTTTATGGAGAAGGAATGGATTTTAGACAGACACTTACTCCACATAGAGTCAGGCACATTCATCCCCAATTCTTTTTCCCAAGCCTGCCTGATCCCAACGGTATGCACTACAATAGAGTCACCAAGTAACTATACAATTTTTGTGATAAGCTGTCTGGAATCAGGTTGGCTCTTGAGCATTTCGTAGATCCCGTGCTCTGACGGTAGAGTTGCAAAATCTTTAAACTTGGATTGGATGTAATGTCTGACCTGCAGATATCTATAAAAGTGTAAATGTGGCAGATTATATTTCCCTTTTAGTTGACCAAATGAAGAAAATGTATCATCAATATACATATCCTTAATAGACACTAAACCCTTTTCTCTCCAGTCATGATAAGTCTTATCTTGCCAAGGGGGCATAAAATCATAATTAAAACATATTGGCGTCTGTACAGATGTGTCTGGCAGTTCCAAAAAACTTCTAATCTGATTCAAGATTCTAATGGTTTGTTTTAATACAAAACCCAGACATTTATAAGAGTCTAATTTTTCAAACTTGGTAAATAACATAGCCAACAAGAAAACCTTACATTTAAATCAATGTTATTTATACTGAACCAAATTATTACAGGCATCCTTTACATGTGAAGCTCTTGATCTCTCAAAATTATACAGGGAAACTCAGTATTGGCAGTCTTCCACTATGATCCTGTACCTATCCCCCTGCAGGTGGAAGTGCGAGTGGAGGAGTCAGAGAGGATGCGAGTAGTCAGTTCAGTCTGCACCTACATTGTTTTTCAGTGCAGTCGTCCTCCTCCTCTTCACTCCAGAGATCTGCACTCCATCATTGTTGCTGCCTTCCAGTGTCTCAATGTCTGGTTAACGCAACATCCCACACTGCTTGGCCATAAGGTAACTGACCAGACCAACTAATCACTATGTATCAAAGAGATATCTAACTGCCAGATGACTGACCAGCAGGTGAACATCCATGCACTTTATTTAGTGTGTGTTTTATTTGACTTTATTCAGGAGTGTTTGTTGGAGGTCCTGGAGATCGTGGAACTCGGGATTTCAGGCAGTAAGTCTAGACAGGAACAAAAAGTGAGATGTAAAGAGGAGAAAGACCAAAACCCAGCCTCTCTGAGGGTGAAGGAGGCAGCTGAGGCCACACTTAGCTGGTGAGCATCACAGTAACAATAACATTAAGCTTGTAGAGATTATAGAAACCAATCGTTTTGCATATAAGATCTGACTTAGTTTATATCATGCATTTTGGTTGCTTCTTAACAAGCAACAGGAACAAAAACGGAATTTCGATATGAATTGCTTCGAGGATTTATGTCATTTCAAAAATCTGTTACTGTTCATCAAAGGTGTGGTATATGTGGTATAAGACTGTCAGCTCCAAAAACGGTTATTGTTTAAACATTTCATCGTAGAAAGCTTTCTGATCCTGTCCTGGCTATATATTTTCAGTCTGAGTGAATCTCCTTTTATTGCTCTTCACACACATGACACAGATGCAATGGAGACAAATGAGTCAAATAATGTTCATGAAGCTGGCAACAATGCATTATTTTACTACAAGTTTATTCATATTGAGTTCAATTCAGTTTTATTTATATAGCCTGATCCATGCTTGGTTGTGCCATGGTATTAGTGTTAGTATTAGGGGGTTAGGGGTAGGGTGTAGGGTGCTGTATTAAATAACTGATCACGGAAATGTGGCCAAACTTGGTCTTGCAAAACTATGAAATGCGCTAATTAATCCTTTTTTAAAAATCGTTTGTACAAATTATTTCGGTAAAAAAAGGAGGGGGGGGGGGGGGGTTGTTTCTTTAGGTTTGGTTTTTTTTACAGAACTCACATTCTATTTTTTATTGCAATGTGGGACTTTACAGTACTGCTTCTTTTTTTTGTTTTTTGTATTTCAAATCAGCCATGCTAAGAGATTTAATTAGTGCATTGGTCCAAACTTTTTGGCTTTTAACCTTAAATGTTTTAGGATATTCATGTTAAAACATTGTCTCCCAAAAAGTAGGTGAATGGGCCTCTTTAAAAATAAAAAATATCAAGAGAAGTATTTTAATATGTGAAGCTAAAATTTCACAGAAATCACAGAAAGAGGTGATTTGATTTGACACAGAAAGAAAGAGCATTGTCATCTTTACAGCCTTTTAGTCATCAGAGTTTGTAGTCAAATTAAAGTTACTGCAAACTATCAAAAGAAAAGCCCTGTGTAACTATAGTGAAATATCTCAAAACCACTGTACTTTGCTGTTGGTTTCCTCTAATTCCTTTGTGCACCAGTGCTCTATACAATCAATTAAATACTATTTATATAGCACCAAATCAGAACAACAGTTTCCTCAAGGTTCTTTACATTGTAATGTCAAGACTCTACCCACAGAGTCCTGACCTTAACACAACAGAACACCTTTTGGACGAATTGGAGGAGAAACTACAAGCCAGGCTTGTCAATTAACAGTGTCTTACCTCACAAATGTGCATCTGGAAAAATGGTCAACAATTCCCATAAACACACTTCTAAACCTTATGGAAAACTTTCCAGACGAAGTAAAGGGTGTGCCGACATGGCATGTAACTCAGGTTCACATGCATGTGAAGGCAGATGAGCAAAAACTTTTGGCAACATAGCGTACAACTCCATGGTAAACATACTGAATGGATGAGCTGTAGCTTGGTTTGTTACCACCAAACATCCTATCCAACTATCAGACTGGGGCATCTCTAGCTTTAAGGATGTGGTCTGTATTTGTCTCAGTGTTATGCAGGTTTCAGAGGCATTCCCTTTCGTCAGTGGTATCCTCAATGAGGATGTTCTGGTTCGTTCTTCCTGTCAGAGTGACAGCAGTCTTGAGAAGTTCAGATATTTTGTGGTGGAAAGCTCCACGATCCTAGCCTTTTTGGAGCAAACACTGGGACGTGAACAGGGTGAGTCCTGATACAACTAATTGTGAAACTGATAGAAAGGAATCTGGGATGTGTACACAAAAGAATAGAAGCTAATGTTTTTCTATTTACATTATTAAGGAAAACTGTACAGGAAATAAATATATTGCACAGCAACAATAGCAGCAGAAAACCAGTGTACATGCATCATTCCAGACATGAAACTGAACTGCCCTAAAGATACAGTCATGGAACAGAAAGATGGAGATCCTGTTACCTACTCCCACTGACTGCAGTCTGTTGATGAGGGTGTAAGTGGCTGTGGGAGATGGTCGTTTTGAATGCTGAGCTGACAAACAACATTCTGGGAGTACCTGTCTCAAAATGTTGTTGCAGCCTGCTGCCTTCTTTATTTTCACTCTCCTCAGGTTTTTACAGCCACGGTGAGATTTACTACTTTTTCATCAAAGTGAAGGATGGCTTTTATTACAGGGGTGCTCATTAAGAATGTTCATTAAGAAGGTGTTGTTGTCACACAGCCTTATAATCTGTTACTGCCTGAATCCCCTGCCACATGTGTCTGGTATTACTAGAGTCACAGTAGAAACCTTTAATCTTTCCAGCATTCACAGGCTTATCACATCACATTACTCACACTGATCCTGGCACAACAGGAACGCAGGCAGTACTCGACACATACTGTAATATTTAATAGATATTTTAGATTTCAGCTTCTACTGTTCCACATAAAACTAATCTTTGGGAGGTTCAAAGCTGCCCGTTGATAGTTTCGATTGTGTTTTTGCTTTTCAATGGTGAATGCAGCACAGTATCCATCACTCATCATGGTGACCAGGGGAGCGTCAGGACGCCACACCTGGAGTCTAGAGCTTTGTCCAAAGCCTCACGAGGGACAAGCTGACACACAGGTGGCCACTTCCAAGCTGATGCAGTATGATTCAGTATATGTTGTGCATTCCTTCAGAGGACTTTATCATAGCTTACAATAGATTATACAAAAGATGTACGCAGCCACTTAGATGTCTTCCATTAGTTTGTGAAGTCATATTTTGTAGTACTTTTTTCAGGTTAGGTCAGTCATTTCTTCTCTCTCTTACCTGATGATTGTTTTCAGGAACCCCTGATACCAGAACAGCACAGCATGGCCCAGGAAGATGCCAGAATACAAACTGTTATCAAACAGCAGCTGCTTTCTGAAAGTTTTGATACAGTTCCATCAGTTAAAGCAGATCATAGTATTCCAGCTCTGCATGAGACCATTACTGAGGAGGTAAGAACCAAGTTGGATGAAACCCAGTATATTAGTATATGCTCCTTCTTTAAA
The DNA here is from genome assembly GCF_900408965.1 of Simochromis diagramma. NCBI lineage: Eukaryota > Metazoa > Chordata > Actinopteri > Cichliformes > Cichlidae > Simochromis > Simochromis diagramma. The sequence goes on along the minus strand of NW_024387304.1, from coordinate 2,973,241 downwards.
ACGAATTATCAGTTATAGATGATGACAGTCTTTTTTTTTTTCACTGTTTATGACCCGTCAGCTCCTCAGTAATTAATTTTTTCTCTCCTTAAAACTTGGTATGTTCTTCTAAACACGTTGATTGAATGGTTACTTTATATGATGATGCAGTCATATAGAGACTGAGAAAATCTGGACTGATGATTGTGGTTGTTAGGTATAGTTAAGCCAATTACTGAAACTATTTCCTGAGTACATTGAACTGGTTAGGTGTGACGGTTGTAATTACAGTGTAATTCCAGGTGTAACCTTTTACTGGCCAGGTGCAGCAGCAACTACAACATCTGCGAGCAGCTTTAAAGAGACAGCAGCAAGTCGAGGCTCGACCACAAGCGAGCAGTCGTTCGGCTGTCCCGATGACCTGTAAACCTCCTCCACCTGTCACCCATTTCCAGGCGGCAAGACTGTTCCTGTCCCACTTGGGCCTGCTGACACCTGAGAGTGTAAAGGTAAAGAGGTGCTCATAGGCGGTCGCCTGGTTGTTGGGGTCTTCACTGCCTTACTGTGGGCCTTTACCTTACAATATAAAGCGTCTTGAGGCAACTGTTGTTGCAATTTGGCACTATATAAATAAAATGTAACTTAAGTAAAATTACTTTTGAGCCTCTGACGATATGATGTATAAAAATGGCTGTAATTGCTAAACAGATGATGTAATACTTTTGACTTAAAGCTGAATGTCTGCACTTCAATACCATGTTAATTGTTTGATTTAAAATCAGGTGGTGGTATACAGAGGCATAATTGGCAAAATGTCGTCACTGTCCAAACACTTATGTACCTGATTGTATTTACAAGTGTAAGTGTGCTTATCTGTGTGTCTCTCTCTGTAGGACCCAGGTATCAGTGGTGTTCCAGCTCCGCTTGTGGTGCTCGACTCATCTCTTCCTGGTTTCTTTGACAGCCTGAGAAATTTGGACCAGCAGCCATCAAGAATCTACGATTCCACCTTTATCTTCTACATGGGAGCAGGACAGAGGACAGAGGCTGAGGCAACCTTAATAGAGTTTTAAATGAGCAGCTGACTGTGTTCAACATTTGTTTCAATTAAATATATTTTGTATATAGTTTTAGATTGGTTAAGGTTGTTTTCTTCTCTTTCAGTGTCATTTTGTGTGGACAATGACACACTGTCGGTTCTAGATACAATTATTTGCGAATTGTTGTAATGTTTTTTGAAAATGTTGCTCTTGTTGTGTTAATTTTATTATCTGTTTGTGTATAGATCCTGAAGAATGTGGAGTCGGCCTGCAATGTCCATTCACACTTCCTTGACTTCCTGTCATCTCTTGGTTGGCCGGTGGAGGTGGGACAGGTGGGCAGGGTCAGCACTAGCAGATCCGGTATGTGTTGCTGATTGGGCCATTCACAGAACACTCTTAAGGCTTTTCTTGCTGATGCAGATTGGTTATTTTCTTTCTACCAGAATTTTCTTCTGTGCTGGGTGACAGCGGAGGGAGTGTGTTTGACGGGAAGCGGTTCATCCTGATGTTCACAGACAGTCTGACAGAGCTCACCTTCATTGTCCCATCACTGCTACACAGTCATGGTAACACATAATGTACATTACTGAAATACTTAATCCAAGCTTCTGACCCAGAGGGTTTGTGTGGTGTGTGACTTGAGGAAGCATGTTATTCAGGGCTCTAGACTAACTTTTTGCCATGGGCGTACCGGTACGCCTAACTTTTTAAAGTTAGGCGTACCGGTACGCCCAACTTTAAAAAGTTGGGCGTACCGGCACAAAAGTTAGGCATACACAAATTTTATAATAATTTATATAATATAATGTGTTTTTCTGGATACACTGTGCTTTTTCAGCATTCAAAGATTGATGACACCGTGTCAGAGCACTGGCTATGAATTTCAGAAGGATCAGGCCTTAACTTTACAGAAAAGTTAGCAATAGTTCTTTTCCTATTACAGCTACATCCACTTCTGTCGTGCCTAGGCTGCTCACTAGGGCTGGGTATCATCACTGATTTCTATAATCCATTCGATTCCTGTTTTCAAAGTCCCGATTCGATTCAACTTAGCCTCAGACAGTCAGAAATATTATAATTCTGATCATTTATCAGCACTGACTTCATCAGAATTGTGAACATCACAGCAGATGCCTTTGTGTGAAAGTAACTGAGAATAAAACAGAAAAACATGAAGGAGATTTTCCTGGTCTGGCTTTTTATAGCAGATAACCTTAAAAATATTCTACAATGTTCTGCATATAAAGTTTAAATTTCTTCAGTATTGAACAACAGAAAAAATAGGCTTTCTTGTCCGAGGTCATTTAAGTGAAAAAAGAAAAAAGACAGCAGCCACAGCGCTGTAAACAACGGTAGACTGGTGGGTAATAAGCGAATGAATAATACAGAAAACAGAGATTGGAGACGGAAACTGTTCTTGAAGTACAGAGAGAGAGAGAGAGAGAGCTAGCTGTGCACGGAGTGTGATTTTAATAGTCGTGGAAGCAAAACAGCAAAATTCATGACGACATTGATCAAATGTGAAGCGCAGTTTGCTGCTTCTTTTGCTGCTGGCTCGGTGAATTTTGGTTGGAGAGAGACAAAACCTGCAGCTCAGAATCAGCGCAAAAAGACGTAAACACAGCGCGGACCGGACGCATCAGGATCGCTGAGCTCCGACAGCGTGTCCGTCTACGGGCCGTCGGGTGAGAAAGTCGAGAAAGACAAAGCTGATTCTGATGCGTCGGTCCGCTCTGTGTTTACGTCTTTGTGTGGAGTCCGTGTACCTGCTCTCATTTGCTGTTTGGTTGTTGTTGAAATGGTTTTGTGAGCTTTAATCTGAGAATCTGGCGTTTCTGGCAAAACACAGTTATATTTAAAAGTCGATTCAGGATTTAATGAATCGATATTGCTTTATTCAAGCTACTCACCTCCCACTTCCACCTGCACTTTCAACTGGACCACGGCCAATCAGAGAGGTCCCGCCCCTGACTATCTCTGATTGGTTTAGTCCACGATAGGGGCAAAATGTGTGTCTGTTGTTGACCACAGGGAAGGTTGCAGATTTTTTTTTTTTTTTGCTACCCGAACAGTTGGTCGCACAGGTGCAACCAAATATTTTTTTTTAGTCGCACCACTGAAAAATTTGGTCGCATTTGCGACCAAATTGGTCGCACTCTAGAGCCCTGTTAGTGTTTGAGATGCAAGTTTTATGTCTTCATTTTGGTTTTTGGTTTTTTGTATTCAAATCAACACTCCTGTAATTACTCATGTAATAATGAAACCACATTAAGCAAAGTTGTTAAAAATAAGATGATTCAAAGAACATGAAACACTGAAACATGGCTAAACCTGATGTGATCTGGTTGGGAACAAGAAAGAGCTTCACCTATGACTCGCCCAATCTTCAAATCTGAGTGTCAATAAAACAGAAAATCACTCATAAGTGAAACTTTTGAATTAATATTTACATTAAATATTGAATATTTCTGCTAAAACATAATAGTGTGAAATCTAACATTTACTATGATTTTAAGAATGCATGTCACCATATAAGGTTGTGAGTAATTTATAAATTTTGTATGAATACATTTTATTTGACCCATTTTGTTTTCTTTGAACTAGATGGCTCGTCAAAGAGTTCAGAGGTGTTGTTCCCACCTGCTGAGTCACCACTCAACCTACCACGTCACTCTAAATCCAATGTATGGACTTTCAAAATAAAATACTTTTTTCCTTGTTCCTCTAATTTGTATCTTACGTACTCGTTTCTTACTTGTCTCTTGATCTTTCATGTCTGTGCAGAGTTATCCAGCAATGATGCCATGTAACAGCTCTGAATGCAACTTGATGATAGTCTGGGTCGAACGGTTCGAGGACATTGGTAACTATGATTCATTTTTCTGAAAACAGAAGTTCATGCTTGCTCTGTGCAAATTTAAAGTCCATGGTGACATTACAGATCACATAGACAAAGAGACTACCAGTGAGAGATGTCTTAAATTCAGAAGAGTTTGCTGAAGAGACTGAGACACACAGAGTGATCAACACACTCAGGCCAGCTCAAAGACAAAGTGTTATACTACTCACACAGTTCACTACATGTTTAAACACAGCCTCTGGAATTTTAATGGCCTGGCCTGTGGCAGATTAACTATTAATGTAGGTGGATCTAATCTGTCTATGCCGTGAATGGAGGATAAATGTGTTTTTGTGTTTCAGAGAATTTCCCTGTGTCTGGTCTCCTGTCACATACCAGGTCACAAACAGAGATGAGGTAAAACTCTCATTCATTCTCACGCTTTAAGACTATGAAAAATCTTAAAATGTGCAAACACACTTTTGTCCATCAATCTGTTAGTATATCCACAATCCAGCTGATTTTTATACATCCTCTGAAAACTGGACTCTACCGAATCCATGTCAGTGAAAACACCACCAGCAAGTTTGGTTTGGTAGTCCCATTGGTCAGCGGGAGTGTGGTCAGCAAGAGGTCACTGGGTACGTGTCTCCTTGTCTTCATGTCTGCATCTGTGACTGCCTTTTTTCCTGTCTGACCGTCTCGCTGTCTCCAGGTTTTTTGGTTAGGGAGATGGTGATAAACTGGTGCCACCGAAGATTGTTAGAAAGTGACTCTACTCCACCACCTCACATTAGAAGAAAGCACATGATCAATGACATCACTCTTCGCTACCGCAGCCGCCACTCTGAACCTGCCTTTTACTCTTCCCTTTTCTATGAACCCTAATCTGCTAGCCCTGCAATTGCGTGTGTGTGTGTGTGTGTGTGTGTGTGTGTGTGTGTGTGTGTGTGTGTGTGTGTGTGTGTGTGCGCGCGTGCACCTTTGCAATGGGAGTCAAAGGTTTGATTCCCGATTCCAGTAAGGGTCCTAGGATAGACCCCCATGCTAACCAAGCCTACCTCAGACATGAGCAAGAGACATAAATATGAAGCCATGCCGGCTCAGACACTGCCTGAATTAACAAGGTCTGCGATAGGTGTTGAGGAACCAGGACACCCTGATGAGAAGTGGGCTACTGAAACAAGACATCATCGGTGGGCAACAGATGAAAATAGGGCGCTGTTGGCATGGTACTACGCAAGTAAACTCGGCAGAAGTTTAGTAAACTTTTGAATAGTAAACAGCACTAGGTGCAGTTACCCCGAAACTAGGCAAGTGGCTCCAGCAGATCCCAGGAACAACACCAGAGATCTCTGTCCAGATGAGCGCCGTGTGTGTGTGTATGTGTGTGTATGTGTGTATGTGTGTGTATGTGTGTATGTGTGTGTGTGTGTGTGTGTGTGTGTGTGTGTGTGTGTGTGAGAGAGAGAGAGAGAGAGAGAGAGAGAGAGAGTATGAAAGGGTTGTTAAGTTAGCCAATCAGACAAAAAAGGTTCTGTTTCAGCCTCCAGCTAAAGACTAGACTAAAAATTGACATTAAAGATAATATATACAGATATTGTATGTTTATTAGTTTTAAAAAGGAAAGCAAAAACCTGTGTACTTTAAGAGTCTTATGTTCATCCCATCAGCCAACTAATTGGTCCTCTGTTGAATTACATTGACACCATTTTATAGCAAAATACCTTTACAATGCAAACTACAGAGCATATGCAATGACACATCTATGTTTGTTTTTGTTTGTTTTTTTTGGGGGGGGGGGGGGGGGTTAATATAACTGATTAAACTCATTGACTGATGCAATCATTTTTGGTCAATTGCTGATCCATGACCAGTCGGTAAGCAGTAAGCCGGTGTGTCCTGGGTCTACACCAGGCCCTCCTCCAAGCAAGACATGCTTTGTTTGTTTATGAGAAGCAAACTAGTTTTCTGGGTCATGTGAAGGTTAGTAAGACTCAATTTACATTCCAGCTTTCTGGTCTGAGGCATGTGGTTTTGTGATACACCAGAGTGTCAAAGTAATCTGATTTCTTGCTTGTGAAAGTCACTGAACAATCAGAAACAAACTTCATGAGGGTGGTCTGAGAGCCCAAGTCCACTGGCGCCCTGTGCTTTTCATTGTTCGCCATGTCACAGAAGATCAAAGGGTCTGGAGAAGTCATGGACAATGTTATGCAATTTAGGGGGACATATTTATGGAGGCATGCACAGACCTATAAATGCTGAACAATGGCATCCTGACTGCCATTAGGTGTCTGGATTAAATCCTTGGACCCATTGTCAGACACATCAGTGCTGCAGAGGGTCCTCCTGTTACACATCAATGCCTGCGGCAAGAGTATGCAGGGAGCTTCTGGATAATGAAGGAATTAATACCTGACCTACAGCCAACAAAACACCTCTGGGATATTATGTTTCAGTTCACCCAGCACTGTGAACTTGCCCCTCAGACTGTCCAGGTTTTCAACCCAGCAGTAGGACCATTATTTGCTGCTTTATGCAAGGAAGAATAGGAGTACCACTAGACCCCGACAAAATGACCTCCAACAGTCATGCATGTTTCTGACCAAACATGCTCCATGAGGGTTGCCTGAGATTAACTAGTGGAGCCTGTGCTTACAGCCAAGCGGCTTTAGCATTTCACTGATAACGTCAGAACTGGGAGATCTGCCACTGGTGGTTCTCTTCACAGATGATGGTGCCACAAAGTTTCCAGACTCAATCATTCTAGGTCTAAGGGATGAGAGGGTAATGTATACTTTGCAAATAAATAAATAAATAAATAACAGGATTCGAAGAAGGAGTCAGAATTCAGAGTCAACATAAACAGATAACGGTGGTTATTATAACAGTATCAACTAATTATAACTAGAACAAAACAATCTTCAACCTGAAGATAAAATCCTTTCTGAGAGGAAGGAAGGAAGGTGCGGCTGGCACGTCTACAATTGGAGGCTGAGGAGAAGGCCCAGAACAGGCGGGTTCAGCTCGAAATAAGAAGGCTGGAGATCAGTGTTGGTCAAGTTACTTGAAAAAAGTAATCAGTAACTAATTACCGATTACTCCCCCCAAAAAGTAATCCCGTTACTTTACTGATTACTTACTTTCAAAAGTAATTAATTACTTAGTTACTTTTTAGAAACACGATTTACAACCTGAATAGGTGATAAAGCGATAGATCTTTCAGCCCAATTCTACTTTTTCTGCATAATCCATCATACAAAATGTAATCAAATGGAAAAGTCTGTTTTTAAAACTTGTTTTATTAGTTTTAACTTTATGCATCAAGCAAAAATTTAATTATATGCACCATTCTCTGACTCGAAGAAATTTGTTTAACATTTAAACTTATTTTCTGCACATTCCAGCACATAAAATATTTTTTTGTGTGTGTTTACACTCACTCTTTCAAATAGATGCAAGTAAAACACAGCAGAAAATAAATAACATCAAAGACTCAGCGGTCCTGCTGCTCTATTTTCACCTGTAAAGCAGGACTGCGGTAGGCGGAGGTGTTCTCTGGTGCAGGTGTGCCGCAGCGGTCAGTGGAAGAATCCACGAGTTTCTCTGTGAGATCGTGACGTTACCCACGCTGATTCTGTGTTGATGACCTCATTTTCTGAGGAGGGTGCCGCGTTACCTGACAACAATGTTTTGTCTTCCCCAGACTTGGGTCCAGCCTGGTCCATCTGTAAAAGATATTCCACTGCCTTTGACCAGAGAAAACCTGTCGACAGCTCAGATAGCTGGCGAATCATTAAAGCCATGTTTTAAGCGTGTGGTAAGTGCTGAGCAAGCCAACCATGAGCAACAAGCCTATTCCATAGAGCAAAATGTGCTAATGTGTCAATAGTACCCACCTGGTGCAGGAAGTGTGGACTGGGGTCAGGCCAATGCTCTGGCTAAGCAGCTCATTGCCGTTTCACAAAGAAAAACGAAACGCACTTATGATAAGGCTTCTCTAAAAAGACACCTCAGAGTAAGTGATAAAGTACTTGTCTTACTTATTTTACTCACTTACTTATTTTTACTTGGTTACCTTAAAAGTACAAAATCCCTGCTATGCCACACTTCTGTGTTAACTGCACCCGACTTGATGCAACCATGCAAGTTAGAAATTGACGCCAGTGCTGTTGGGGCTGGAGCAGTACTGTTGCAAAAAGACTTGCAGGGATTGGGCCACCCCATTTGTTATTTCCACTGCAAATTTAATCAGCATCTGTTAAGTTACTCCACCATTGAAAAGGAGACATTGGCCCTGTTGCTAGCTCTTCAGCACTTCCATGTGTACTTGGAAGTGTACCCATTGTAGCGTACACTGATCATAATCCACTTGTATTTCTTGCCCGAATGTTTAACCACAATCAAAGACTCATGCGATGGGCCTTGCTGCCACAAGAGTACAATTTGGAGATTCGGCATATAAAAGGATCAGAAACTGTACTAGCTGATGGCCTCTCCCAGTTGTGAGTATGACTTGTTTTGTTGTCTGTCACGAATATTGAAATCTGTGTATACAAAACGCAGTCTTGTATTTTAAGGGGAGGGGTGTTACGGCCCTGGGCCTTGGAGAGAGTGAGACTACCCTTTTGTGCTTATGCAAATCTAAGTGTGCCAGACCTCGTGGACGATCGGCTGCCTGGAGATCCCATGACCACTCCATGACCAATTGACTGGCTGATTGTCTGCACCTGGGAGTATAAAAGGCTGAAGATCCTTCAGAGCAGCAGTTCCCCCTAGTGTGAAGTGAACATGCAGTGTCCTCCTCGTCTGCGTTGCATGTTAAACCTGTTTGCGGTGTTGCTCTTTGTTTAAACCTGATATACAGCTCAACTTAGTTTCATTAGAGTTTTGTGATCCTGGCTTGCCTTAGTTACCCTTAGCTTTTATTTTGTGTGCCGCCAGCCTGCTTTAGTTGACCCTTAGCTTTTACGCCTGACTGTTTCGTTTGTTCTTTATGTAATAACTATATGCCCAGTGGTCTGTTGAACAGCCCTGTCGGTTTTCTGTTTAGAATTTGACATTAAAACCTTTTACTTTACTCAGTTTTGTGTGGGGGGGGCTTGTGTATGTTACTCCTCCCCTGACGCCTAGCAGAGGGGGTCGTAACACAGTACTCTTGCTGCATTAGAAAAAAAAAAAGAGGCTTTCTCTTTGCAACCCTTCCTTGCATGACGTACTTGTTGCATGGGGCTTGTTCAGTATTTTTCCAACTGTGCTGTCATAACTGATGCCTGCAGAGTCTGAGATCTAGCTCTTCTTCATTGCCTCTGATTCTCTGTGATTATCGACCTTTGGGCATTCCATCTTGGGTCTCCCTCCTTCTCCTGCTGAGATGGAGACAGTTTTTGTCAAGATGTGTGGCTTCAGGTCTTTGGTACTCTTGGGGGATGCGGATGGCCCAGATCTCATACATACACATACATACACATCATCTCTCTCACTCACTCACACACAAAACACAAGGAGATTGTTGATTTGTATATTTGTATTTCTATTTGTACTCTATCCATTATTATATTTTCTTCTTTTTTCCTATTTGTCTTCAATTTCTTTGTGCTTGTTACTTGTGCGTGTTAAGAGAGGGTGTGAATAAAGTAAGGCAGTAAGACAAAGCAATGATTGTTAGCTATGCTCAGCAGAGGACCAGAGCCAGGAGGCACACCACAGTGCTCCAGACCTCTCAGCTCATTTTGTTCAGAGCACAGAGAGAGGGGATGAAATTGAAAGTTTGGATGACCTGGAGTTTAAACGCTTTAATCAGACACCAGCAACAGATCACAGGATAAAGGGAAGTACAGGAAAAACTATGAACGCTCAAGAAAAGGTGGCTGAAGGCGAGTGATAAGGAAAGAACCCCACTAAATGGCATGGACACTGTTTTTGTTCATCACCACTGTTAGAGGTGGAGGGACGCAGTGCAGAGGTGACATCAGATGACAGCACAAGACATCCTGCCTGCCGAGAGTTCATGGACGATGTAATCATGATGACTTCATCAATCCAATTGATGAATCTGACAAAAAACACCTTCAGCATCCAAAGGTCAGAGATTCTAACCCAAGAACAAGGGATCCGATGTTTTGGGAAGAATTATGAGAGCTCTCTGAAGGACAGTGCTAATCTCCGGGACACCAAAGCTCAGCTAAGCACCTGGCTCATGGCAACAGCTTGGATGGTTCAGCTTCAATGTTTGTCTCACCGTGTGCAGAACTCCCCATCTTTAAAACCCCATCCAGCACCTTACTGGGTTTATCCTGAACAGTAACAAAGATGGTGCTTGAATACAAACACCCAGAGAGACAAGTAACTCAAAACTCAAAAGATTTATTGTATTAATTGTAAAATCAGTAAAAGAATCACAGTGAAAACAAGACATGTGAAAATCCAAATCAGAAGTGAAAATTGAAATACAATTTTTCAGCTTACTAGAGTAAAAATATCAGTGCTTGAAAACAAAAACAAACAGCAGAAGTAGTTAAATGTATCACTCAGTTCAGGTCATTCAATAATTCTGACCAACATCCATACAGAAGAGAAGCATTAAAGAGAAAATCCTTTAAATCTCACACAATTTTAACTCAAATTAAATGTTTATGACAGTGAACAGTCACATCAATATTGATGATTTAGAAATGAAATACATCCAGTGTATATATGAGAAAGCCAAATAAAAAGCGAAGCAGTCAGCTCTGATAACTTCTCTTGTACAGCCACAGCTAAAGTGAACATCTATCTTCTTATAAACAAAATATTAATAATTTTTCCAAATCAATGATTTGATTTTAATGATTTTCTTTTATTTAAAACTGATATTCTGTCATATTTTAATTTATGTTCTAAATGTGTGTGGTGTGTATTAATTTTTAAAGTGTTCTTTATAGGTAAAGAAAAAAAATCAGACCAGTAATCATAGATAATGGCATTTACTCAAACCAGCCACAAATAAAATATAACGCTTGTAGATAAATCCGGTTTGTCACTTAGCCCTTTACCAAATAAATTATGTCCTGTCAACACAAAATAATATAAATAAGACATTTTGTGCTTTCTAATATTTCAGTCCTTAATGAATTGCTAACATTCACTCAAATTTAGAAAATAAAAAATCTAACAAAAAACGAAGATTAAAATAAGGCAAATTTGTGATGTATGTGATGTGTACCTTTGGCGAATTTCTCATTTTCCCGTTTCTGGCCAAGATTCACTTTGATACTCTCTAACAAGCTTGCAGCCAGTCAGTCAAACAGAATTTCGGTGTTTTTAGGAAGAGCAGGCGGTTTTTGTTTCAGAATCAGCAGAAAGGAGTGTTTGCTCAACCAGCTCGGCATTGGATTACAAAACAGAAGGCGTTTCTGTCTACTGAATGAACTCATGGGCAGTGTGTCAACAAGTACTGTGCACTTCAGTGATAAATGTGCTCTTATCAGTGTAAGCTTTATAGGAGTCACATGCTGACGGGGATCAAGGAGACCAGCGAACGCAGGCCCGGATGTGCTGTCTAATTCGGCTGTCTCTCACCCTTTACCCACCCCTGTTGCTTGTCATGTGTTTCTTTGGTGTATTAAGAGTTTTTTCATGTGCAGAGGTGTTTTTTTCTGTTCTCAAACTGATCTCTCTGTTGGAGCTCAGTCTGGGGGGAGTTATTTTTTTTCTCCTTATCTTTCCTCATGTGGTGCATTTTCCATTGTTATACCTCTCTGACCTGTCTTCCCCATGTGATGTTTTGTGTAATGTATGTATGGTCGGAGGGTAAGATGGCGCCACCATTGCATGCAATAGGTCGGAGGCCTTATGAAATTTCCCCTTGTGGGACTAATAAAGGTATATCAAATCAAATCAAAGAGCAGGCCTGAGCTGAAACCAAAATTTTAGACTGTTCATTGTGAGTGAACAGCCACTAGTGTACATTCTGTTACATCACTAAACCTGTTAAATTAAAACAAAGAAATCCACACGCAAACCAGGAATGGTGTCCTCAGACATTAGTCTTTCATGAGCCAGGGCTCATGTTTCATCACCACATGCAAATACACACACAGGCATAACTAGAGAAAGAAAGCGAGTGTGAGACAACTGAAAAGAAAATCTGCAGCAAACAGCAATTAGAGCTGACTTCTGAATGCTCGTACCATTTTGGAGGAAAATCCCAGGTGGCAAAATACGGATATGTTTAGCTTTTATACAATATTAAAACATATTTCAATCTAAGAGTACAACAGCCAGTGGCTCTACCCACTTTCATATTTGCAAAAGGTTAATGTAAATATGTAAACACGACAGGCGACTAAATCAGCTATCGCTCTCACACACCAGTCCCACTGTAACTTAACTTTAGAAACTTTAGGCATAGTCTGGTGAATTGGTCTCTCCTTACTCTAAGGAGTTACATTTTATTTTACTGTGATTATTGTATATAAAAAACGAATAAATCCTTTAACAGTCAAAGGACAGACAAAGGAAAAACAGGCTTTTCTGGCAGCATCTGGCTTCTTTTTTAAAAAAGGTAAACAAAGAAGAGAACCGTTTACATTTTTTTTTCCAGAAGGGTCCCACACAGCTCAGTGAGAGTGGGTTAGATGATTTGGCAATAAAGAAGTGGCAGAGGCTTTCAAGGTATGGGTCAAAAGTAACATTTTCTGCCATCTAACATTTCTATATAAAATAATTTAGGACATGCTATTTTCCTGCATTAATTTGTGTGGTTTTCAACCTCTTCTGAAGAAAAACCATCACCACCTTTTACACAATTTGTGCAGGGTGGATTAAAATAAATGTATATCAGAGAGATGGAGAACTAAAAACACGTGCGTCTACAAGCTGGAACGTAGACATATATCAATCTAATCCCTTGATAGTTTTCAATGCAAATCACCAAACCAACATTCACTGAGTAATTTGTTAAGATTTCTAAAGAGTCTAGAAGATGGTAAAAAAAAGCAAAACCCAGGAAGGAGAAACCAGATTAAAGTGAACCTTGCAGTCAGAAGTTCTTCTTCTTCTTCTGTTAGAGGAGCTTGGGCCTGGATGGGTTAGCTCTGACTGAGGAATAAGCCCCAATGTGACTGATGAGGTTGGGTTCTACACTATGGGACCTCTGCCCAGGGACTGTCCTGGCCATTTGATACAGAACAATGTCTTTAGCATGCCCTTTGTAGCAGAATGAACTGTCTAGATACTCAGCCACCCTTAATGAGGCATTGCCAGGGAACAACATGGCTGGGGTGCAGCACTCGGTAGCTGGCGAGACGGCATACAGCTGTGGGGAAATTCTCCGGACTTCTAGAAGGTAATGCCGCCCCAACAACTCTGCAGCGGTCATAAAGTATAGAGTGAAAAAGAGGAGATGGGTAGCGGACAGGGTGAACGAGAAAGAACAAGGGTTCCAGTAAGGAAAGCTGAGGAGGAGAGCCGTTGCGCCAACCAATCCCAGCCCCACCCACTCCAGAATGCGGTATGGCTCAGGGTTCCAGTAGCGTTGTAGCCTTTCAGGATGATATAGCTTGATGTAAAGAGTGTGAAGAGCAAACCTACGTGACAACAAATCCTTTATAACAATGAAAAAGTCATTTCTTGGCAAAGCATCATCTTCTAGAACGACAATATTTTTAGGCTTCACCAGCTCCCAGCCTCTGCGGAGACAAAAGACATAATCCCTCTTCTCCTTTTCAAAGGTATTAATTCGCTCCTGTATGCTCTGCTGCTCCTGAGGTGAACGCCGGACCACCCTGAAGTGGCTCTCCAGCACCTTGGCATCTTGGTTTTCCTGCGGGCCACTCTCCACATCACAGACCAGCACCTCCGCGCACTTGTGCTCCCCACAGCTTCCCACAATGTTACTCAGCTGCAGCATTACCTGGAGCAGGTAGTGGTAGTCCCGTGCCTCCTTCCGCCTGGCTGTTACCACAGTGACCAGCAGTTCAGGATGTTGAGTGAAGTTGTTGAATCTGGACGTTGCTGCAGTTGAAGAGCTCTGCCAGAAGTGCAGAGCCTCCTGACCTCGATCTAGGCTTTCCCGCAGCACCACTTCACTCATAGAATCGAGGTACATGGACTTAATGAAGTAGTAAGAGTACAGCAGACGATGGCAGCACAGCGGAAATATGACACAAAATGTGATGATGGACAGGGCGAAGGCTTGAGTGACTGTGCTGGACCATCGCAGGTACTGGCTCAAGAACACTTTCCATCGAGGCATTGGAGAATTTGTCATGTGACAAAATGACAAAAAAAAAAAAAAGTCAAAAAGAATCTGCCCTGGAGGATTTAGGTCAACATTTACAGTGTCCCAATATGATATAGCAGTCCACTAGCACTTACCACAGCAGTGAAACGTAATGACTGTGGCTGAATAAATGGCTGTGATGTGATAGCCTTGTGGAAAATGAGTCAGCTATTGGTTCTTCTTCTTGTCAACAGAGTGGTAACAGTTTCAGCTCAGTCCTTGTGATCTGTTTCTCCACTGATGTCTGTAGAGAGAGACAAGGTATTTCTCAGTTATAGTTTTCAGCTATCCTTTAGATCCTACATTAGAAAACTACTTGCTAGTGGTAGTTCATGTGGAAAGTTCGACACAAACTGGAAATGGAGCACAATAACATTCAAAGTAAAAAATTTGAAACCTTTTCAAATGTATTGCAGTGGTAAGCACAACGTTTTATTTTGAAGGCAAACATTCTCTTTTTCTAGTTTGTACCAGATTTTTGTTAAATATATTCTTTGCATATTTAATGATATAATACAAATAATGAACATGAATTTTCAAGGATAAATGTTTTCTTCTTTTTAAAAGGCATTACGTTATCAGATTATTCCATGATAAATCAGTGAGTGCATGCCACGTGAACCGCTTGGAATCAGCAATTTGTTTTTTTATGTTCACTTATACAGTGAAGGTATAGCAATTAGAGACACTGGCGCCACCGGGCCCTCTGACCACCACCAGTAGGCAACGGGTGAAGTGTCTTGCCCAAGGACACAATAACCGAGACTGTCCGAGCCGGGGCTCGAACCGGCAACCTTCCGATTACAAGGCAAACTCCCAACTCTTGAGCCACAATCACCCACAAGGCAGGCAACATTTTACCATCATATCATTACTGTATGATGTATAACTATAGACAGTACATGGGGCTGGTTGAAATATAGCTTGCTTAACCCTTGTGTTTTCCTCGGATCAAAAATGAGCCCAGGTTTATGGCAAAGAAGTGACTGAAGTGATTGTTTGTGAAATTGTTTGGGCGACCGTGGCTCAGGGGGTTGGGAATCGCACCTGTAACCGGAAGGTCGCCGGTTTGATCCCCGGGCTCTCTGTCCTGGTCGGTGTGTCCTTGGGCAAGACACTTTACCCTACTGGTGTTGGCCAGAGGGGCCGATGGCGCAATATGGCAGCCTCGCTTCTGTCAGTCTGCCCCAGGGCAGCTGTGGCTACAACCGTAGCTTGCCTCCACCAGTGAGTGAATGTGAGAGTGAATGAATAGTGCTTTGGGTGCCTTGAAAAGCGCTATATAAATCCAATCCATTATTCATGTTTTTAACATTTTTTATGCATATCAGTGTTAAGTTGATTTAAGATGGAATGATATATATGGGTTAGTGAAAGCATTTCACTGCAACAGAATGCTTGGTATTACACTATGAACTATATAGAAGGTTGTGTTTCCTGGCTTAATTTTAATTGTTCTCTTTCTGCCAACAAATTATTTCAACCTGAATAAATTGGTGAATAAAACCTTCAAATTCTTGTTTTGTCAGTTTGTAACGCTGGCCCATTTTTACTCCCTCCTTGCACTTTCTTAATCAAGCATTAGCAAACATGAATTTGAAAAAGATTTTATCCTTAAGGAATCACACCTAGACGTTGAGCCTGGTATAAAATATAGATGGAAAGGACATCTTTTAGACTGTTCTGACCACTTGGTGATATGACCCATTAAATCTACCCCAAAAGCGCTTTTGAAGATTTCTGAGCTGTCAGAAAACAAAGAAAACATCCATGAAATCAATGCTTGTTTCTGTTACTTCACACATACCTGGTATAAAGTTCTTATACAAATAAATAAATAACAGTCTTCTTAGATTTAGCTTATGTTATATGGAATGACCCTTAAAAATAACCCTAAATGCCAGAATGTTGACATTGCTCACACAGACCTAAGTAAAGTGAGAGAGGTATTGATTATACTGAACTCCTCCTTCACTGTGGTGGTGGATACAAAACCATTAGTTAATTTAAACATGTTAAAAATGTGAGTACCAAAATCACAGGTGGGAAGTAACAAAGTACAAATACTTATATAGAATTTTCAGGTATCTGTACATTACTTAAGTATTTATTTTTCTGACTTTTTACTTTTACTCCCTATATTTTTAAACAAATTTCTGTTGTTTTGTTTTGTTCAGCACAACTCCAGAAAGACCACAAGTTGCTGTTGTGCTACTTCAGCATCTAGCTAGCCATACAGAAGAGGAACAACAATAAAGGTGTAACATGTTGTGGCAGGTTATTTCCAATGCAACTATAAGCTCAACAAACATTAGCAAACGCTCAAACTGCTTGTAGCACAGTGTGTGTTGCTAGCTAAAGGTCCAACTGTTGTATTTCACAGAGAAAGAAAATAGCTAACTTCACTCAGAGATGGGGAAAGATAAGAAAGGCAGGAGAAGAAGAAGAGAGGTTAGATTTAAAGATAAGGACTGCTCAGTTCAGCTGGATAAACTGGAAATTTGAAACTAACATGCAAGTCCTCATGTTTTTAAGTCAGATAGGGTCAGTACATGTGACATTGCTTTTTTTTTTTTTTAATTGTGAAACATGCTGCACAACAAACTGAGGCAGACTAACTCGCATTTTGGGGTGGATTTCACCCAGTGATAGGGGTATAAAATCAGGCGATCTTGATTTTTAGCGATAATATTCTTGTTTGCTCTAATAAGGTTGCTCTGCAGGTTAGTGCTGGATAAACAGGTTAGCTTGCTGTACTGTGATGGATTTAAAGTAAAGAACAGTGTGTGACTGGTGCACAGTGGCTGCCTAGTAAAAAGTTAGTACAAGCGGTGTCCTGTCAGTGTTGAGGATGGAAATCAGCCAAGACAACTTATGAAACGTCTGCTGACATCTGGCTGAATTCAAGTGTGTACATCCACAAAGAGCAGCTGGTAGCTGATAACAGCCTGTACATTAAGAACATCTGCTGGAGCTCTCAACAGAAATTATTGTGAGTTGTGATTCTTTTCCCCACACTGAGCGATTACATCTGACTTTAGGAAATTATGATTCTAGAAATACTCCACGCATCTATGTGTTGCGATAACCCCCGTGACAAGACGGTAGCCCGAGTAAACGTTTGCTAACAGTAAGGAGCCAGCAATCAGGGAAACACTGAAATCTCCCGTAAAGGAAGTGTGGCTCACATAATATGCGCGTTCACGTCGCTATTTTTAGATAATAAACTATATCGCGCTTTAGTATTTACAAACTCCGCGCGTGTGCCAACAAAGCGGTGGACGCCAGTAAAGTAGATATAAACTCAAGAAATGTTACTGTGCTTTTTTCGCTGTGGTCGCTTTATTTTTTAAAAGTGAATAACAGATGACACCATACGGCAAGAAACACGGTCTGTGTTTAAACAGCACTCTCTCTAAGCTCTGGGTAACACCACGGATCAGTCAAAGTTAGTAAAAACACCCAACACAGGATTGTTTGCGCTTAACGTGCCAGATTAAATTCTGTTGCTCGCGCCGTCCCAGCGCTGTGAAATACGGATCAAAGATCACCGTCACGCCGCGTGAACCATCCGAGAATGAGGAGGGCCTCAATTCAGACATTCTGAGAGAAAACACGGCAGACAAATAAATAAATAACACTTACACTTACTTGCGGTCGATTTCCGTTCCTCGCTAACATGACCAAACATCACAGCAACCTCCCCTAAGATACGGCAAGTGACCCGCAGTAAAATACCGTATTACTGAGAACACAGTCGCAGAGGTGCATACTGCTCCTGATCAGCAGGTGGCGCCACCTGACACAAGAAATGCATACAGGAGGGGTCTTTTTTTCTGTTCTCACTAATGAAAGCTACCTTCCGCTTCTCCCTTTTTCACAACAGCAGAAAACTCTCAAAAACATTTTAAACACTTATCAGGGACACAGAGTTGAGTGTGATAATCATAATACTGCACACAATAAACACTGCAAAAGGAACAGCTCAGCCATAAGTGACACACACACACAAACAAATAAAAATATTTCATCCACTATTCAATGATTTAACAACATAAACTGAATCAGATTAAAACATACATGAACATCTTCACTTTTCTGCACTCCTTCCTGTTAAAGAGTAAACAAATTTCTTCTATACCACCAAAAGTTATTTATCATCTATTATCAAAGATTCCTTTATTGTCACCGTACAGGGAAACTGGCACAAGGTTTACATTTCAGAAGACTATTAGCTGAGTCTGCTGAAATGACACGTGGTGGAAGAACTTTTAAAAACCCTTACTTTAAGAAAAGTCGCAATGAAACAGTAATAAAACACGCTGCTATGCAAAAAGTGTAAAAAGTAAGAATATTTTTTCTGCAG
Organism: Simochromis diagramma; assembly: GCF_900408965.1. Classification (NCBI taxonomy): domain Eukaryota; kingdom Metazoa; phylum Chordata; class Actinopteri; order Cichliformes; family Cichlidae; genus Simochromis; species Simochromis diagramma. The sequence continues at coordinate 2,954,747 of NW_024387304.1, read as the reverse complement.
AGAAATGTGTTAAATTGATTAATAGTACTGATGCATGTGTTTAAGGTTGAGCTCATTTAAAAACTTTATATTCTGTTTAATAAATATATATATATATTTATATATTAGGGGTGCAACGATACACAAAATTCACGGTTCGGTTCGGTTCGATACTTTGGTGTCACGGTTCGATATTTTTTCGATACAAAAAAATGTTCATGCATTTTTAATTTGTCATTTATTAAAATTATAAATATATATTTTAACTCAAAAGTACAGTTTTTAAATTTAACCCTAACCCTTGTGCGTGTTTTTTATTTTGACAGCGAATGCGCACCTGCGGACCACTTATGTGCAGCCCTGGTTATTTAGCTCGTCATATTGCAGCCACAGAAATTATTTTGTCCATGAAACCATAAAGCTGCACTTTCTTTTTGCCTTATAGTCTGATTTGTCATAACTTCTCCGTTTTGTGGTAAGCTTTTCTTTGGCTGTCACTTCTTCACCCTGACCTGTCTTATTTGGCTCAGCAGAACTGAAATGCTTTTACACGCTCACTCACATAAGCTCAGCGATTCTCTGCACGATCAACCTCTCACATGTTTAAGCTTGCTGCGGGAGATTTCACTTGTCATGTTTGCATAGTAAGCTAACGATTAATAAGACGATGTCAGAGGAATTGGTGCACAAATTATCATCACTCTCAGATCAGTGCTGTCGCTCTCTATACACAGTTCGCACGATTGCAAAGTGAAAGCAAAAAAACAAGCGCAAATTCAAACGCGACTTCAATATGTCACATATTGACAGTGGCTCACCGATGCCAATGACATAATTACCCAGCTACATTTCTGAAAGAATGCAAAAGCATTGACATATATTTTTCCTACAATAGCCCGACGGGCAGGGAAGAGATAGATTTTGGTAGCCCGACTGAAAAAATCGCTAGCTCCAGGACGTCGGGCTAGCGATATTGCAAGCCCTGTATCTGATTAAGGAATCACTCATCTTTGGAAAAGAGAGTTTATTACAGAGAAATGGCTCTTTCCAAAATAAAAGCTATACTATCCGCTTCTTCTGGGCTATATTCTCAGCAGCATAAGGAGAGTCATGTGCTAACAGCTGTCTAAATGGACTCGGCTAAAGTTAGTAGCATGCTTGCTTTTTTTTGTCTGCTTCCACTTGTCTTTGCACTAGGATGATGTCAGCGTAAATGTGCAGTCATATTCGTTGTGTTCCCACTAGTGCTTTCAGGTTAATCTCGTTGAAATGACCTTAACGCCACAACACGGCAAATCTCCGTTAACGAGCTACCGCTGATCGCTCTGTGCATGGGGCTAGACGGCAAACACGTTAACGAGCTAACTGCGCTAACACACTAGTTCACACCAATGTAATTGAGCATTGCATGGCACATCCAACATACTGTTTTACTTTAGTCCATGACTCGCTTACCTTCAGGGTCATACGTCACATGAAAACCAAAATAATTCCAAACGCCAGATCTGAATGAGGTTCAATTTGCCTGTTGCAAGTAGAGCTTAACTTCTGTCTCGCTAGCTTGCCCTGCGCTCTTCCTTCTGACTATGCTGTCTGTGTTGAGCGCTCAGTGGATCTGCGCTCGACAGTGCAGCCTAGGCGGAGTAGTCGAACACAGATTCACTGAGCGCTCAACACAGACAGCATCGTCAGAAGGAAAATTGATAAAATAAATTACAAATGTTGTATTGTTCGATACATATGCGTACCGAACCGAAAGCACTGTATCGAACGGTTCAATATCGATACGAATATCGTTGCACCCCTATTATATATATATAAAGTATCATATTCTATAAATGGTGTATTTTTAGTGGTTGCCCTGTGAGGACCACAAGTCTAAAGAAAAATAATTTTTAAAAAACCCCTAAAAACAGTTATTCATGAGCTCAGAAACACAAGCCTTGAGTGTGTGACATGGTTAACTGTCAATCTGCAGGGGATTAAAAATATTAATGAATAATAAAGATCGACTGTTGGCAAACAACTGTTACACCTGCACTTGGTCAACTTAGTAAATGGACTGGTTCTTATATGGCAGTTTTTTACTCCACCTGAGTACTCTAAGCATTGCCTCAATCATGCCTCAACCACATGCCTCACTCATCCATTCATGCAAGCACATTTTTCTATGCTTAAGTGTTTTCTATCTAACATTCACACATTTATACTCTGATGGATGCGTTAGAGACAACTTTGGTCCAGCATCTTGCCGATGGATATTTGGCATCTACACTGGAGCAGCGTGGGACTGAACCACCAAGTTTCCCATTAGTTCTTACCTACCTAATGAGCTACAGGTAGCCACTTACAAGTTTTGTTAGCCTGGGCATGAGAAGAGCTGCCATCTCATCAAGACTTGCTAGTGTAGTGTTATTAGCAATTTTCTTCACACTTCCATCCTCTTTACACTACACATGTTGCCCAAGGTGGTTAGTAAGAAATTATTTGAATTTATGTCTACCTACAGATTTGGCAAGTGCTGCTAGGTTATTTGTCAAGAAGCAGTTAAGGTAAACAGTAGGTAAATGATTTGTTAACAGTTTGTTAACCTTTAATGTTCATTCCTATGTGTTCAGTGACAGATTCTGTATGTAAGTCTCAGTTGACAGAGATCCACCAGCTTACAGGAAGAAGAGTGAGGTAACACCAGCATAGTGACTCTTTGCTCATTATGCCATGGCATGCTAGACACTGCCAAGCCTAGCCTAGGAAAGATTCCCTTAATGACTCCACGCCTGTAAGACACATGCTGGGCTGCTTTACTGGTTTTTAACAGCCTGGAAATGAAAACCTACTGTTTAAACGCAATATTGCAAAAGAGCTTTCAAGGAAGGAGGAGGTCCAAGTCACTGACTCACAAAACAATCAGGTTTACAGACTAAAAACTGTGATCTCATTTCTTTTGGGAAGGGCCAATCCCTGATTGTGATCAAATGTGCCACTCCTTAAATCCAGTTAAACTACATAAAGATGAAGGGATCAAGGAACGCAAAAAACAAATTTTTCAAACGGTGTTGCAGTTAATCTCAGCAGGGAATGAAATCCTGCTAGCTACTATGACCTCCACAAATAGTGACTGAATTTTCATTTAAAATCAGCAAGAAAAAGAATCATTGAGAGATGCAAGAATCTTAGAAAGAGAACGGTCTTTCACTGCAGAAGGATGGACTCCAGTTTAAAGGCAGTTTCATGTTCATTCTGTTCAAACACTGCTTTGTACAGGAAGCCAATTCTACCAAACTTAATGTAGACATAGGGATTGCCTATTGTTTAAGTATTTACTGGATTTTATTATTTATCTCCTGCATCGTGACAGACAAACAAACTATCCACAGTGGATTCTGCATCTCGATGACTGGACTATGCAAGAATTGTAGTTTAATTACAAATTTTCTAACTACGTGTTGAATATGAATAGAGAAAGACAGTCAGCTGTCGGGCCACAGGTCTACCTGGGGGTAGACTGGGTGTTTTGGTTGCTGGCCTGCTTCTGTGGGGGTTGTGGTCTGGGGTGGCTCGGGCCTCTCAGTTGCATGGTGGGCACTCCGCTGGCTGTGAGGCAGTTCTTGGGGCTGGGGGTCTGGGGCCCCATCCTTGGCTTGTGCTGGGGTTGCCGGCCTGTCTGCTGCCTCTGGTTCCCTGGCACTCCTGCCCTTGGCTGTGGGAGCTCTGTCCAGCTTCCCTCTCCCCCTGCTGGGGTGGACGCACATGTGTCATTGGGATGTGTGGCCTCAGGTTTTCAATGCTTTTATGGGGTCATGGATGCTGGGGCCTCCAAGAGATGCTGCTATGACTTAGAAAGTAGCTGCTTATTTTTATTATTTCTTTCTAACTAGCATAAAAAACATTCGCTAATGTAGATTAGATCACAAAAATTTCAGAGATTTTCAGAACTTTCAGAGATACAAGTCTGGTGTTATATTGGTAATTGCCAGCCAAGAAGCTGATGCACTTTATTATATTTATTGGGTAAATATTTTTATTGATATTCTGGTCTTCAGTGTTAGTTTACAGTCCAGCTTAAGTAAAAGCAAGTCAAATTCACATTTACTGTCAATGGCCAACGTTGACAGGTAAGAGTAGACCATATTCACCTTTAATATTGCTTTGGATCAGTTTATGCCTTTTATTAGGTTGCAAATTCTATTTCTTTGTTACATTTAGTTAAAAGAAACAGGTAAGATAGGACATGTAGCCAAAGTCAACAAAACGTTATAAAGCTTCTGTCTTCCCTGCATTCATTGATGATGATTTCACAAAACGAATGTAGATCCCCAACCTGCTGTTAAAGTAATTACCGTAAGATTATATTTTTCTTCATTTCTAGCTGAGTATGTTTATGTGTGATTGTCAGTACAAGGGTTTGTGTCACGGCTGGCGGGGTGAGCCGTGCGGTGTTGGAGGAAAAGGAGGACCCAAAATGCGGCAGTGACTGATGATTCGAGTGATGTTTATTTACAAGTGGTGGAGTGGCAAAAACAGGCAGTGAGGCATGACAAAACAACTGAAGAAACCTAAACTGGGAGAACTAAATGACAAACCTGAGAGCATACAAAAGGGGTGCGGGGCAGAGAGCCGCAGAGACAGGAACGAAACACCATAGAACGCAGACGAGCCAACGATGAACACAGACCGACACCCACTATATATACACACACAAGGTAGTCGGGTAATCGAACACAGGAGGGAAGAACAGCTGATCTGAATACACATGATGACTGGAGGACACAAGCTGAACACAATGACAATCAGAATCAGAATCAGAATACTTTATTGATCCCTGGGGGAAATTATTTTTTGTTACAGTGCTCCATTTTAAACCAACATTAAGACAAGACAGACAATACACTAACTAAGAATAGTACAATATATACATATATACACATACATACTTCACTCATAAATAAATAGTTGGAAAAGAAACATGTGTAGTTGTAGCAGCAAACAGTGTGTTAAGTGGATGCGTTGTACAGGGAGATGGCCACAGGCAGGAAAGATTTCCTGTGTCGTTCAGTGGTGCTTTTCGGTAATCTCAGTCTCTCACTGAACGTGCTCCTGTGACTGACCAGCATGTCATGGAGTGGGTGGGAGGTGTTATCCAACATTGTCTTTATCTTGGACAGCATCCGCCTCTCCGACACCACCTTGAGGGTGTCAAGCTCCATCCCCACAACATTGCTGGCCTTACGGATTAGTTTATTAAGTCTGTTGGCATCTGCGACCCTCAGCCTGCTCCCCCAGCATGCAACAGCATAGAGGATCGCACTGGCCACAACAGACTCATAGAAAATCCTCAGCATTTTCTGGCATATGTTGAAGGACCTCAGTCGCCTCAAAAAATAGAGACGACTCTGGCCCTTCCTGTGAAGTGCTGTGGTGTTTTTAGCCCAGTCCAGTTTATTGTCAATGTGTACTCCAAGGTATTTATAGTCCTCCACGATGTCAACACTGACCCCCTGGATTGAAACAGGGGTCAAGTGTTTCCTGGTCTTCCTGAAGTCCACGATCAGTTCCTTGGTCTTTGCCACGTTGAGCTGCAGATGATTCTGCTCACACCACGTGACAAAGGAGTCGACCACAGCCCGGTACTCTGTCTCATCATCCCTGCTGATGCATCCAACCACCGCAGAGTCATCAGAAAACTTCTGAAGATGGCAGGTCTCTGTGCAGTGGCTGAAGTCTGTGGTGTAGAGGGTGAAGAGGAAGGGGGAGAGGACAGTCCCCTGTGGTGCCCCTGTGTTGCTGATCACCTTGTCAGACACACACTGTGGGAGACGTACATATTGTGGTCTTCCTGTCAGGTAATCAACAATCCAGGACACCAGAGAAGCATCCACCTGCATCGCTGCTAACTTATCACCCAGGAGGGTCGGCCTGATGGTGTTGAAAGCACTGGAAAAGTCAAAAAACATGACCCTCACAGTGCTCGCCGGCTGGTCCAGATGGGTGTAGACACGATTGAGCAGGTAGATGATGGCGTCCTCAGTTCCGAGACGAGGCTGATAAGCGAACTGAAGGGGATCCAGATGTGGTCTTACAATGGGTCGCAGCTGGTCCAGGATGAGCCTTTCCAGGGTCTTCATGATGTGGGAGGTCAGTGCCACGGGCCTGTAATCCTGGGGGCCACTGGGACGTGGCGTCTTTGGTACATGACGAGGCAACAGACACAGACCTTCAGAATAGAACAGGAAATCCAGAACACGAGCCTTCAAAGTACAGCAGGAAACACACAGACTGATTTACAACACAACACGGGGACACAAACAGAGCACCAAGGACAGACACAGGTAGGGCTGATAAAACACTAAACTTCAGGTTCAACCCTAAACTAATACAAAATCAGAATAAACACAAGGCACAAAAATGAACTTCAAGGAAACACAAAACGCTGGGTCAAAATGACCCAGGACCATGACAGTCTGAGGAGAATGAAGGAAGAGAGGACAAAGAAATTGTATGGTAGCAGGAAGAGCCAGGTGAGCAAATTTGCAGATAGTTAAATGGAAAAACATTTATTTTTCACATAATTCACATAGATTTTATGGATGCTTTGTGTGATTTCCAATAGCATATGATACAAATGGTAGCACTTAACATTTAAAAGTTTGGACTTAGAATCTCCCCTGGTTTCTGTGTTCACCAGCTTTGAATATCCAAAATGGTACTCTGGTAATTTGGGGGATTTTATATTTTTGGAAGCAGAATTCAATCTTGTACACAAGCTTCAACTGACAGAGGTCCATTAATTTACAGGAGGAAGAGTCAGGTAACACCACTGTGGTGCCACTTATTATGTTATGACATGCCATGACAAACCCAGCCAACCCTAGCCTCCACAACTGTAAGACACCTGCTGGGCTGGTTTACTGGTTATTACAAAAACTCAGTTCTCATATTGTGGCTCAGACTATTGTACAGTGTATCAACTGTGCTGACAAAGAAAACTTTGAAAAATCTCTTTGGATTGGTCGCCCTTGATTATTGTAAAATCAGCTACATTCATCACCGCCCCATTGTCCTCCACCCCAGATCATTTTGGAGGCTAAAACAGTTATCCTGGCTCTTTCTTTAGTACCTGGTGGAAATGCAACTAGGTTTTCAAAAGGTTGTTGGTCCCCAGGGAAGTTTCTTTGCTGAACTCTGAATACTAGAAATAATAGCTAATTATTGGTCATTTGTACTTCTGGAGAGAAAACTGATAAATTTTTGTGGAAATGGAATCCTACTTAGCACTCAGTATTTAAAAAAAACAAAACGGAAGGTTGTTGTGTATTAATTTGAGTATAAATCAGAAGAAATATTGGACATTAATTAAGATCACTTCTGTGGGGTGATGAATTTGTTTTGGGTTGTTAGACATAACTACTGATGTTATTCATTTCACTGCTTGCCACGTTACATTCTTTTAAACTGGGATGTTAAATGGAAAATCCATTGTGTTTTGATGGCTGTTATGCTAACCCAACACTAAAGCTAAAAAAAACCCAGATTTTAACATTTATAATGATTGCTATGAAATTTTACCTTCAAATATCAAATATCTATGTGGGGGGCATTTGTGGAATGGTACATCTGGCAACTTTCAAACAGGCAAGGAAACCACACCAACCACATGTCCAGAAGTAGTAATATTATCCACATGCAATGTCCAATGGGAAGTGGTAGGAAGGGGCAATCCACCCTCCATGAACATGTCCCACTGAGCCAAGGGTCAGCAAACCCCAGACCCAAGCCCAGGCATACACCGACACAGACTGACCATGGAAAACTTTGTGTTATAGAATATTAAATACCACCTAACTCCTTATTACAATCCCGGGCATTAGGTACAGCTTTTTTGTGTGACTAATATACTTTATTTAAATTTTTTTGTATTAGTATATATTCTTTACCTTCTTAAATATCCTTTTATAGATTCTCTCTTCCTTTCCTTTTCATATTTGTTTTTGTTCTTCTCAGTACCACAGGGACAGCACCTAATTTCATTGTACTCGTTACAGGGACAATAAAGCTATTCTGATTCTGACATACCTTCAGAAACTAGTCACTAGCCACTTTTCAAATTTGAAGTGTTTTATTAGTGCTCAAATATGGGACTTTTTCCCATATATTATTATTCATATATTTCAAAAATATATATATATATATTGAAAAATTTAAAAACTTGATATATAAATGGGCGACCGTGGCTCAGGGGGTTGGGAAGCGTATCTGTGACTGGAAGGTCGCCGGTTCGATCCCCGGGCTCTCTGTCCTGGTCGTTGTGTCCTTGGGCAAGACACTTTACCCTACCACCTACTGGTGTTGGCCAGAGGGCCTGGTGGCGCCAGTGTCCGGCAGCCTCGCTTCTGTCAGTCTGACCCAGGGCAGCTGTGGCTACAACCGTAGCTTGCCTCCACCAGTGAGTGAATGTGAGAGTGAATGAATAGTGCTTTGGGTGCCTTGAAAAGCGCTATATAAATCCAATCCATTATTCATGTTTTTAACATTTTTTATGCATATCAGTGTTAAGTTGATTTAAGATGGAATGATATATATGGGTTAGTGAAAGCATTTCACTGCAACAGAATGCTTGGTATTACACTATGAACTATATAGAAGGTTGTGTTTCCTGGCTTAATTTTAATTGTTCTCTTTCTGCCAACAAATTATTTCAAAATGCTTTGACCTGTATTGCAATTTTATAGAATCAGAAACAGCTGCAAGGTTCTGTCACGGTGACTACAAGTTCAAGGAACTTCATTTGGAGAATCATTAAAGAATTTCGGTTTCTGCTTGACCAATTATTGTTTGTTTTGTTGTTGTTGTTGTTGTTGTTGTTTCTTTTCTTGGGTTTCTTGGCTTTACTTACGAAGAGTGTTGTCTCCACCAGGAGTAGGTTAGATAGTGTGACAGGTGCAGGAAACCGGATCCAGCACGTCAATTATCAGAGGTGTTTGCGCAACAGCTCACTTACCCAAATGACCAAGCTTGCCACCTTTATGTTTCCATGGAACTGTTGTTTACAGTGGGTAGTGTGAAAAGCTGCAAGCTCACAAACAGAACTGAGTTCAGCTGGCAGCACATAAAAATGTCTTCATATGTCTTTATTTCCATTCATGCAAACTGCTGCTGGAGACCTCTGCATTACTCTGCCAAATCGAGCCCTGCACTCACAAATTTTAATGTGGCCCACTTATCAGTTTAGGTTCCAAATATTTTGTCCCACCTAGTTGTTGCTGAGGTCTGCACGCGTGGTGCACATGCTAAAATCAACAATCTGAAGCAAACGTATTCTGAGAATGACGGGGAAGTGAAGTACTCCTTTATTAACTGTTAAGAGACGTCCATGCATCCTTCTGCCAAGTTTATGACGTTCTGGAACTAGGAACTGAATTTGCGTCAAAAAAAAAAAAAAATTGAAGAGGAAAATGTAAATAAATAAAAAGTCCAGCAGAGCTATTGCTATTGTCGCTCTTGAGTTTTTTGTTGTTTGATGTTCTTGAAAGCGGAGCTGCTGCCCGTTGTCATGGTGATAAATGAGCCAGTGTCCAAACACTGACGTCTGTCCCGCACTGATGATCCATCAAAGGCATCTCCATATTCGTTAAATTCGCTCTGACTACGCCCCAATTACCGGGCGTGTCTGCACTGTGCTGATGGAGATTCCGGTTTTTTTGCAGCCTGCTTCACCTGCTTTTCAACCGTAGCGGGTTTGAATCCGATTTAGTCTAACAGCAGCAGCAGCAGCAGCAGGATGGCCTCCAACACTAGGACTATGGCAAACCTTCCCAGCGGGGTCGGAATATGTGCCACCCTCCCCGACATCCTGTACCTCCCAGAACTGGTAAGAAACGGCGATTATAGGAACTTTTCTCTGTCACAGTTTTTACTCACAAAACATGCAGAAACTTTCTTATCCAGAGATGTTCAGATGGAAAGCCCTTAAAAAATAATTTTAAAAAAAGAAAAGAAAGAAAATAACTTTCAACCATTTTCTACTTTTTATTTCAGTGACGGTTTTTGTTTTCTGAAACAGAAGGACAAAATTGTTTCATTTCTGGTTAACCTGTGGTTCAAAATATATTTATATAGTAGGTATAGTGTAAAAGTAAGTTACAAATAAGGTTAACCTTCTCACTTTCTGTTCACAGCAGTAGTAAGAGGAGCTGATTTACAGCCACTTTGCAGAGAACGTTTTTGTGCTCTCCTGTGCCTAATTTTAAGTTGGCTTCACCCTACTGATAACTGAAGTTTATAGGATGCTGACTGAGGGTTAATGATGTGGGTGTGTTAGGAGTAGGATAATCTTCCTACATGAGCAATATTACAATTAATTATATTCCAGTGAATATGTCATGAGCCAAACATCACAATAGGCGGAGGACAGACCGAGCAGGTTGGATTCCTATGATGACTCTGTGCAGTGGAGGAAGACAGATATGAAAAGAAAAAATGTTTTCATAAGCCACGTTTAGCTTAAGAAAATGTCAGCAGTGGAGGAATGTAGCGGGTGTTTTCACATGAATGTGTGCGAACAGGTGGAGTTCAGACAGTGATGACATACGGTGGAGGAGGGTCAGGCTCCCTGAATAATGCAGTCTGTCAATCATTAAAGGTGTAGCGTAAACGAAGGCAGTCATGCCTGTGCTGCATGCCCAAGTAGAAGTACAGGTTCTACAAATAATTGCAACACACGTTGTGGAAACATATAATTTCCTTAAACTAAAGCTTTATGATCGTCCCAGATCTAACTAAGGCTGTCATTTAGGTGCTTCTAAGCCCGTGTGGAGATTTTTCACATGTTCCAGCTCTTCTCATGTGTACATGATGTATACATGTTGTTGCAGGTTTTTGGTGGTCTGGTGTGGATCTTGGTGGCATGCACACTGGTAGTGCCAGAAAATCCTCAGGGCTGGGTCATGTTTGTCTCTGTCTTCTGCTTTGTGATGACTTTTATCTGGATGGTGGTGTTCGCCTGTGGGAGACATCATAATAAAGCCAGCTGGGCAGCAGCAGTAAGTCCTCCACAAATCATATCGCACACACTTACTTGTCCTTGCTGCTTGGCAGCTGTCTGATTGTTGAACTTTTATCTCTATTTTTGTTATAAAAGTAGTTATAAAGCATCTTGAGGCTATTGTTCTTGATTTGGTGCTATATAAATAAAACTGACTTAAAGTGTGTTTCATTCCTGTTTATGTAGCTCTATCATACCTGTCTTGACTCCAGTAGCAGGAAGTACCCCTGGCAGATAGAGGATCCAACTTATACGCAATAGAAATTGACCAGCCTGAAGTCCTACCTCGTTGTTTTGTCTGTTATAAACTGCAGTATAATACAGCGAACAATATTAATATGGTTGCTTCAGAGAAACACGGATCGTTCTAATTGCAAATAAATGCAGTTAAATGATGGTAGATATACAGCATCTACCTTCATCATCAACCCTGACACATGCCTCACTTTAGAGGTAAAAAAGAGACAGGAAACAGAGATTTTGGCAGAGTTTTAAGGAAAACGCAACCTTCCTTATAATTCTATATAATATACATATAGTACATATAATTATATATAAACCACAATTAAATGTTACAATTTAAGCCACTTTACTTTTCCTTCTTGAGCTTGTGTCCATTATATATCATTGTTCTGAACTTTTCTTCTGCAGTGGTTAAATGACAAGCATCAGTGCAAGATTGCTTTGACAGTCTTCTTCGGTTGCTTTCCGTGGTGCTCTGACACCTGATATTTAAGAATTTGCAGCTACAAAACAAGCTTTTTGATGCAAACACACACAACACAATAGCTTTACATGCCAGTGTTTGACAGGATTTTGCAACTATATGTGTGTTTTGACTCTATGCCAATGCAGGCAGTCACCACTTTGAAGACATCACCACATAACAATGAATGTCTTGTCTCGCTCTTTTTCTTCCTACTCTGTCAGGACTTTTTGTATCATGGCATTGCTGCATTCTTCTACCTCAGTGCTTCAGTGGCGTTGGCCAAAGTGACGCTGGATCTGAGCGGAAACCAGAGCAACAACACAACTACAGGACTACGCAACTACAAGTTGGACGTCTCTGCAGTGGTGAGTCAGGCTGTTCACCGAGTTGTTACTTGTTGTTACTTGGGTGACACAAAGAAATGAATGATTATAAAGCTAATGAAATAAAGCCCACAGAGAATTACACACTGGTTGCAGTTTTCTTTCAGAGTTGGCTCTCAGTGAGTTGAAATAGTGATACAAGAGGTAGTCGTATTTCAGTGAGGCAAACATAAAAATACCAAATAGTTTTTATTGCATTAATTCTTTCAGGCATCATTTTTAATTTTACTTTAATTGTACTGATTTTTTTACTTTACTTTGTAGATGTTCCGTTTTTGTTTTGAGGTATTTAACCTATTTTAGATCATGTTCTGATTAGTTGTTTTCTTTGGATCTTTTAATAAGAAAAAATAGGAAGAATCAGAAGAAATCAAGTCAGTAGAATATTTGCACAGATCTTCATGAATTTCTGTCTGTCATGGATGTAATATTTGATCAACTCCATAGCCCTAACTTAAAAAAAAACATAGGAGGCTATCATTACCTAGTAAAATGATCCCAAAATACTAAAAATAACTTTGAAATCTCACCTGCTTTACTTCTGCAGTCTTCTGCTGTGTAAGTATCGACTCGCTGGTTTTCTATCCATTTGTAATTGTTTTGTGTCTATTTGCATTAATGTTCTATGTCTTTGTAGTCATTATATTCTATTATTTCTTGTTAATTAACTTGTTTTTTGTCTTTATACTAAGCTAGGCTAAAGTGGTTTTAATCTAGATGTTAAGTCTCAACAAAAAAGAGAATGTTTGGCACATTGTCAAACAACGGCTTTGAAACTGAAGCCAGCCTATTTTTTAAAATATGAAACTACTTAAGAATAAACTTTTAGTGCACTCAAGGTGGTGAAGTGGAAACTATTCTAAAACCTCTTTCTCCAGGGCAAATATTTCATTGCAGCAGATCTGCTTTAACATTTAGCTCTATCATACAAGATTCACTCTCAACAAATGACTTCTAATCAAAGATGGATATTATGAACAATTTAGCTTCAGTAATACCTGGAGGAAATGTTATATGTTGCTGTTAACATTGCTTAAAATCTGATACTGTGTTGGTTTGGATATTTTTAAGGCTTTAAGTTTCAGTGGTTCAAAGATCATTTAAGGTGTTGATGACCTCCTGATGTTCTCTGTCTTTGCAGGTTTTCTCATATGTAGCCACTCTTCTCTACTTCGTCCACACAATCCTGTCTGCCATCCGATGGAAATCTTTCTAGAAGCTTTCTCCCTATAAACCTCATGAGCAGAACTGAATTTCATTTTGTACATACGGAAATGCTGATATGACGGGGGTTTGGTGATTAAGACTGTCAAGTTACTGATCTGGCGTTTCCCTCTGCTAAATGAAAGACGATCTGGATCTCACTGTGCCTCACACTGCCTCACACTGCCTCATGTCTACTGTTAACTTCCAGAATACCATACCACAGTATCACTACTTACAGCCACAAGATTAAAACCAGGGGCCACACAGCGTGTAGGAACTGGATATTTGTGAATGTGCTGGGATGCCAAGCACTGGAATGCAAAAGGTGGATCCTTTGCACTCCTTATCCCAGGAATAATGGGGTCTGAGATTAACACCTTAGATTAGTTTCAGATTTCATTTGCCATTTTAAATAGTTCTCATTTTGCAACCATTTTTAAGTTGACAAAGTGTTCCAATAAAACCCTGCTTTGTAGTAAAATAATCAATGCTACGTATATGTCAGTAGTTTTAATGTTGTGGCTGTTTTGGTAAATGGTAAATGGCCTGTATTTGTATAGCGCTTTACTTAGTCCCCAAGGACCCCAAAGCGTTCACAATCACTACTCAAGCTCTCATTATATAGAAATGTCAGAGCGCCAAAATAAAGAATAACCAGGATAGGAACAGAATGATTGTATAGCCAGACATAAAAAGATTTATCACTGCCCTGCAAAACTGAGCAAACCAGCTTACTTAGAAAGACTGAGGGACTAGAGAGACAAGCTACACATTAGCTTAGCGTCACTTTTATTTGCTGATATCAGAACACTTGATATCATTTGGCGAGGAGTGAAGTTATCGCTTGAATGATCATTCTGCTACACTCCATGAAAATAATATTTGACATATTTAGTTTAAATTAATGTGATAATTAATTTATCAGTGATTAATTTCAGGTTCCCATGGGTCCTTTACTCCTTTTCTTCTCATCATTATTATTTGGATAACTTTGTCCTTTAATGAAAACCTTTCGATTAATATTATTGTTCTGCTCTCAGCTGACTAAAGAAAGGAGCGGGTGGGGAAACATTTATATTTTTGTAGGTTTATTCACATTTTCTTTGAAATTAAATAAATTTGGGGGTTTTTCATGAAATATGTGAAGTGTTTCTGTATGCTATATTACCAGATTTTGTAAGGTGAATACAATACATTCAGACAGAGATTGTGGTTTGTTGAATAGTTATGCTACGTGTTGAGTGCTTACAAATTTTATGCCAAGGAGTCCAGACCAAGTCTGCTGTGACACACACAAAAGGTGATTTTGAGCACTTGTTTTTGTATCAGTTTGTGAACAGATTTTTTCAACATAATGCAGTTCATGCAGTGTGAATATGTGGTATATAGAAACAGTATCCATTACATCACCAACTTTGAGCTTTGAAACTTTGAACTAGGACTGTAGTCGCGATTTTAATGTAAACATGGGGAACCAACCTTAAGAAGGGTCAAAAACTAGTTCCAGAGAAGAAGTTTAGCTAAATACAAAATAATTTGTCAATAATTTATTAATGAATAAAGAAAATCTGTTCTGTTCAATCAAATTTCATTTATATAGTGCAACATGATAACAACAGTTGTCTCAAGGTGATTTATATTTTAGGGTAAAAACTCTACAATAATATAGAGAAAACAGAAACCCCCAAAATCAGATGACCCCCTACGACAGGGGTGGGGAAGCTTTTTTATATGAAGGGCCATTTAAATGTTTATATATTTCTCAGAGGGACATACTATTATGAACACATACCTAGGGATCCAAAAAGAAAGACCAAAAAAAGCTACATGAGGTTTCAGCTCGCCAACACACCTCACAGCAGCCAGAGGTGAGTGCGACAACACAAGCTTGACACAGGGGTCGAGAGGACACGGGAGAGAGGGAGACAGAGACAAGACTAAGACACACAAAGGACAAGGGAGACTTAAACACAAGTTAGAACATAATACAAAAAAGGCACAAAACTCAAAATGCTGGTTCAAGATGAACCAGAACTATGACGTAACCAACTAATAAAATAATGATGAGATTAATTTAAGATAAGATAAGATAAGATAAGATAAGATAAGATAACCTTTATTAGTCCCACGTGTGGGAAATTGTGTTACAGCAGTGGACAATCCAAAGTTACATGGAAAATTAGAAAAAAGAAAAACACTGGAATAAGATATCAATAGATACTGTACACAACTGTACACAATAGAATAAAATAGAATAAAATAATATATACAATCGAATAAAATAGAATACAAATGCTATATACAATTGAGTATAATACAACGATGCCAGAAAAGAGTATTGCACTTCATTTGCACTTAATTTGAGATTACAGAGCACAAAAACTGCTACTGTTCTGAAGTGCATTACTATTTAACTATTGATTACTGAATTGGCCAAGTGGTTACATTCTTGGGATTTACATGTAAACAGAACAGCTAGAAAGAGACACAACACGAGATAGAAATGGATAGCAGCCATGAATATTTCACATAGCAGAAGCTTGTTGCTTTTCTTTTCTGTTTTTAACCACAGTAGCATTTTACTGCTAGAGCAGCAGAACGGCATGAAGCAGAAGCATTAATGATTTATATCAGTTAAATAACAACAATAGCATTTGTCCTGAAAAGCAACTGATAACTATATTTTAATCACTCGAGCAATTTCTTCTGACATAAACACATAAACAACAAGATCCTTATAGCGTTATTTCCCGCTGTTATAAAGCGTTGAATTCATTTGACAGCTGTACAAACTTAATCAAATTTTTAAAAAGTAGTGTGGATGAGTCATGTCCAGATATTTTAGCTCTGGACATGACTGAGCTAAAATAACCACTACTCTTTTTATTCTGGGTCAGTATAAAAAGACCCAGTTTGATCTTTTTATTCTGACCAGCAGTTAAGAGTTTAAATCAGAGAAAACATGAAAGCAGGTTTTATAGAAGTACAGCAGAGAGCAAATACAGAACACGGCGCCTCATACACAAACAAGATGTGTTTCCATCACTTCAGAGATGCACGTTTACATTGGCATATTAATTTCATGGAAAACTCCCATGATCATAACCAGTATTTATTTAAAACTTAATCCTAAACCTCACAAGTTCATCCTCGTGGGGACTTGTTTCATGTCAAGAAAATATAAGTACACATGGAGCCATACTGGCAGTGTGGCAGGTCAGTGAACTGTAGCTGTGATGGATAATTGATGAGAGAAGGCAGGATGTGATAATAGCAGAGTATTTCCATGAAACTGAAGACGAGAGAAGCCCTGGGATGATGCAGTCTGTCTAAATGACTATGACATCCTAATCTCAGACAACAAACAGTTGATAAGCATTATGGACAAAGATACTTCATGTCTGTGCCTCTTTTGTGGATAGTCTTGATGTTGTAGACAGCAGTGATCCTCCAACTTTGTGTCACCATTTTGGATTTTGATTGACATAGATAACAAGAACATATAATAAAAATTTGACATTTGACTTTATAAATGGAACACAACAACCCCTCATGCTCAAAGCTCTATAAAGATAGAGGGAACCGTTTGGTGCAGTAATTGGAACTGACCCACACAATTCATCCAACCCCACTCCAGCAACTTTGGTTGCTGATTTTTAACTGCGTACCAGAACAATATACACATTTCTTGTCCGACAGGTTATTGTCTCCCCAGAAACTCTCCCCTTGTGCTTTTGGAACTCTGTTTTTTCCCATTTGTATTTTCGTTTTTGCTATTTCTGTTGTGTTTTGTGTGCTTTTGCAGTGTTTTTCTTATTGCTGGTGTTTTCTTAAGTTGCAGTCCATTTGGCCTCTCAGGGCCACCGTAGCTCTCTTTATCCAACACCATATTATAACAGCGCACCGTTCACAAACTGTTTGCTCCGCCTGAACATCAACACCTGGCAATAATTACTTGTGCCTACCTTAAATAGATTCACTGTACCAGGAAACAACACACACACACTAAAGGTGACCCCTGGCGGCAGCTATAACAACCCCCAAAATGGTCCCTACAGTGGTTAAAATGCACATTAGTTTAGGCACAAAGAAAACTTCTTGTCCTTCTGTGCTTGATACTGTTGACCATAATATCCTATTAGAGCGATTAGCACATGCTGTAGGTATTACAGGTACTGCACTGCAGTGGTTCTATCATATCTATCTAATAGACTCCAGTTTGTTCATGTAAATGGAGAGTCCTCTTCACACACTAAGGTTAATTATGAAGTTCCTCAGGGTTCAGTGCTAGGACCAATTCTGTTTACATTATACATGCTTCCCTCAGGCAGTATCATCAGAAGGCATAGCATACATTTTCTTTGCACTTCAGATGATATCTAACTTAATCTATCCATGAAGCCAGATAATACACACCAACTAGTTAAAAACCTAAACCTAAAAACCTTAGAAATATGGTCGTAACCAGATACGCGCTCTGGATGGCATTTCTTTGGCCTCCAGTAACACTGTGAGGACTCTTGGAGTCATTTTTGACCAGGACTGCTTTCTTCCATTTGACAATATCTCTAAAATTAGAAATATCCTGTCTTAGAGTGATGCTGAAAAATTTGTTCATGCTTTCATTACTTCCAGTCTGGACTACTGTAATTCATTTTTTTAATTTAAAAACTCCCTGAAAAGCCTTTCAGTTGATCCAAAATGCTGCAGCAAAAATACCAACAGGTACATTGTAATGTTTTTTCTTTCTGTTTATCCAACTTTTTATTGCTTTGTTTTGTTATATCCTCCTGAGAACCAAGGAAAAAGATTCTTCTGATTTAACTTTTTTTTTGTAATTTCCCGTGTCTTTGGGGTCACCCAAACACATGAGATATCATTGGAAAGCCCAGGATGTCCTTTATTTACTACATTGGGCTGGTTCTCAGGAGGATTTATCATTTCATGTTAACCTGTACCGTTGCCTCATGTATACCAATATCCTCTGCAGCCACCTTATGGTGAAACTGCTGTACTACAGGTAAGGCCTACACTTATTCACATTGGTGTCAATAAAAGCAAAACTGATAACAGCCCTAAAATGCGAATACACACAATGCACCTGATTCTATTATTAGCTTAAAAAAATAAAAGATAAAAAAATAAAAGAACAATAAAAGTCAGTCATTAATTGTTACTATCTTACAGTTAACATTAAGATTTAATAAAAGGCAATAACGTATACATTTTAAATATTTATTAACCAGTTTAAGAAATATATGTTGTAATCTAATAATCTACAAACAGAAGATTTTCAAAAGTGCTCAAGTTATAAGTATTGATAAATGCATTAATTACCAAAAAATACAAAAATTTAACAAAACCAAAAGTATTTTTGTAGCAAGTAAAATTCCAGCTAGGACAACCAGGTATTTATATAATAAAGCCTCCACTTACAGACTGTTAATACATACACTGATACACTGAACTAGAAACTGATGTTGTGATATATGTTGATGAAAAGAGACCCATAACTCTACAGTCCATTCATGTGGAATCTGAATTTATTAAAGTTTTAACTTTCATTTAAACTAATATTTGTTTGTAGAACGCACAAAGCATTTCTGAACATCAGAAACTATTAATCACACACTAATATGGACATTTGTAAATCTTGTTTTGTTGTACCAGCATCATCTGGTACCAGAACGCCTGGAGTGAATACACACAGTGCAAATAACACTGAAATCCGAGACCTCCAAAAGGGCTGGTGAGCACTGCTGAGCAGGGACACTGCTTAACCCAGTTTGGAGATAATGATGCTACCTTTGATCCATAAGGTATCAATGTCTTTGAGTGATGTCACTCTGTGGTGAAAATAAAACAGCTGCTGGCCATCCACAAACACACGAAATCTGCTTTGTTCACACCGAATCTCAATCTGTGAGGACAGAGCGAATGTTTAGTTAATTTTACAGTCTTTTTCTTTCAGGAGAGGTGTGCACTGAGTAGCTGCCATTCATTCATGTACTCCTTGTTATTGCCGATCATTTCATGACACCCAAAATCACTCGGTAACAACAACATATCCATGGAATGTACTCTATTTTGCGCTAACATATTCTACACATGTAATTTATATGTATAGCATAAACTCATAAATGCCATTACAGTATCAACAAGTTTATGGTACCTTGAAGGGCTGGTCTCTGATGAAGGGGAAAAAAGGAACAGCTTTCTCAACATCTCCCCAGGATCCAGACATGCAGGCTCTTCGTAGCACTTGTCTGTCCTTGAATCGAACACACATCTCCAGAGCCACATCAGGTGGAGGCTCCCTGGATGTGCCACAACCACATGTCAGGGCAATGTAGAACCTAACAGGGGGATGGATATACAGTATGAATCTGGCCACACCTTTCCTTAGATTATCGCATAATAAATGAATTTTATATGCGGTGGTTTCTCAAAAAGGAATCCTACAATCAGGCATCGTTTTGGACTTGAATAATGGAGAAATCTCTGTAGGAGAGGCGATTACCATACTGATGTCACTGACTTTAAGCCCATCTTTACCCCTCAAAGTCACAGAGACCTGTTTTAAATTCTGTCTAGATAACATTTCTTCAGCATGCACTTCAAAAGTCTTTAAGGCAGCTGTCTCAAACTCAGAGCTGCTAGGAGCCACTGCTGGAATGCTTAAGTATTCAATCAGAACAAAAAAGAAAACATCCACAAATATTTCCAAAAATGTAGTTTTTTTATTTTAAATATTGTATAACGAGACAAAACTGCAGATGTAAGCACAATTGTTTTTCACATGCTTAACTAACTCATCGGGCACTCTGCACTGGCTGCAGTGGTTATTATTATATTTACATGCTTTCATTTTCCGTTTCTCATCAGTAGCAACTCGTACTTTTTGACCCTCCTTTTTCTCCCTCCCTCGCCCTCACATGCACACAACAGGAGGGGCTGTCCCACATTCCCCCTGCAGCACAGACTACACTGTCCATGATACAACATTCTTAAAGGGCCTGTAACACTCTGCTCATGCTGCCTTCATATTAAATAATTTTAGAGCAATAGGTATGGAGGGAAGAAGGATCTCGTATATAGTGTGGTAATACTGTGGGAAGGATGGAAAGTCAGTAATTACACAAAACATTTCTACCTATCAGGATGGGGATTCACAGTACCAATCACTATGATCCTTTTTCCCAGCTGCATTCCTCCTGGGATATGACCTCTGAAAGGAACTGCCTGCACACACAAGCATTTGCATAGAGCAACAAAATGCTGAAAAACCACAGTTAATTAAATTTGATTTAAATAATAAAGTTAAAAACTAAAAAATCAAAAGGCAAGCAAGTGGTGAGCCTAAATAATTTTGGATGAATCTAATGGAAATATATGGTACAATAAAATTACAAAAATTACTGAGAATTCAAGAATAAAGCTGAAAACTTTTAAGACAAAACGGAAAGAATACAAATGTGCTTTTTTGTTGAAAAAATTCAATTCAATTCTGTAGCACCAAATCACAACAACAGTCACCTCCAGGCACTATATATTGTAGGGCAGTCACTGTATAAATGGTAGCATAATCTGACCAGAAAAGGCTAAAGTGTTACTTTATTTCCAAAATGTTTTCTAAGTAAAGTGTAAATTGGATAAAAATAAAAATTACAAGATCCACTGCAAAATAA
This sequence comes from Simochromis diagramma, assembly GCF_900408965.1. Taxonomy (NCBI): domain Eukaryota; kingdom Metazoa; phylum Chordata; class Actinopteri; order Cichliformes; family Cichlidae; genus Simochromis; species Simochromis diagramma. Next base: position 2,933,741 of record NW_024387304.1, on the reverse strand, counting down.
ATAGAAAAATACACATTTTATATTATATTGTGACACTAAAATAGCACCAGTTATTATTATTATGGATGGAAAATATATGTAATCATATTTTGTTTGTTCTTTTTTGCTTGTGTATTAACAGTAACACAAAAGTCAGGCAGTACTTAAAGTATTTATGCTTTGTATTGTCATAATAATACTTTTTTTTTATCTTTATGCACTCAAAAAGCGACTAGCACATGCTGTAGGTATTACAGGGACTGCGCTGCAGTGGTTTGTATCATATCTATCTAACAGACTCCAATTTGTGCATGTAAATGGAGAGTCCTCTTCACACACAAAGGTTAATTATGGAGTTCCTCAGGGTTCAGTGCTAGGACCAATTCTGTTTACATTATACATGCTTCCCTCAGGCAGTATCATCAGAAGACATAACATACATTTTCAGTGCTGTGCGGATGACACCCAGCTCTATCTATCCATGAAGCCAGAAAACACACACCATTTACTTAAACTGCAGGAATAGAATGTCTTAAAGACATAAAGACCTCTAACTTTCGCTTCTAAATTCAGATTAAATTGGGGTTATTTGTACTCGGCCCTGACAATCTTAGAAATATGGTACCTAACCAGATTCAGTGCACATATTGAACATTTTCCATTTGCGCAACATCTCTAAAATTAGAAATATCCTGTCTCAGAGTGACGCTGAACAACTCGTTCATGCATTTATTACTTCCAGGCTGGACGACTGTAATTCATTATTATCAGGATGTCCAAAAAACTCACTGAAAAGCCTTCAGCTAATCCAAAATGCTGCAGCAAGAGTCCTGACAGGGACTAGAAAGAGAGAGCAGATTTCTCCTGTTTTGGCTTCCTTCATGCTCCTGTAAATCCAGAATTGAATTCAAAATCCTGCTCCTCACATACAAGGTCTTAAATAATCAGGCCCCATCTTATCTCAATGACCTTGTAGTACCATATCACCCTATTAGAGCACTTCGCTCTCGCTCTGCAGGCCTACTTGTTGTTCCTAGAGTATTTAAAAGTAGAATGGGAGGGAGAGCCTTCAGTTTTCAGGCCCCTCTTCTGTGGAACCAGCTTCCAGTTTGGATTCGGGAGACAGACACTATCTCTACTTTTAAGATTAGGCTTAAGATTTTCCTTTTTGCTAAAGCATATAGTTAGGGCTGGACCAGGTGACCCTGAATCCTCCCTTAGTTATGCTGCAATAGACGTAGGCTGCCGGGGATTCCCATGATGCATTGAGTTTTTCCTTTCCAGTCACCTTTCTCACTCACTATGTGTTAATAGACCTCTCTGCATTGAATCATATCTGTTATTAACCTCTGTCTCTCTTCACAGCATGTCTTTATCCTGTCTTCCTTCTCTCACCCCAACCGGTCGCAGCAGATGGCCCCGCCCCTCCCTGAGCCTGGTTCTGCCGGAGGTTTCTTCCTGTTAAAAGGGAGTTTTTCCTTCCCACTGTCGCCAAAGTGCTTGCTCATAGGGGGTCATATGATTGTTGGGTTTTTCACTGTATGTATTATTGTAGGGTCTACCTTACAATATGAAGCACTTTGAGGCGACTGTTGTTGTGATGTGGCGCTGTATAAATAGAATTGATTTGAACTGACATGAAATGACATGAAATTCAAATATATTGTGTTTATTTATTACACTGAAACTGATTAATAAGCTATTAATAATGTAACTGTTATTGACATGATGCACAGCCTATTTGTGATTAAAATAACAAACTTTAAATTTTAAATTTCCATCAAAGATGAAATAGTGTTTTGTTTTATTTTGTTACTTGCAGCCTTCACATCAAAGTGTGTTTGCTTGATATTCATGTGACATTACCAGTTTTCTCTCAGTGTCTCTGTCAGGAGGGTCAGTATTTGCTTTTCTAGGCTCAGTCCCACCTCTCTGTGGTAAATTCCATTTCTGAAGGGAAACAAAAAAATGATTGCAACTTCACCGGAAGTGTAGATAGATAGATAGATAGATAGATAGATAGATAGATAGATAGCGTGACAATAAATACATCACAATTACATAGACAATTATTTCGGTTTACAATAGAAAGCTTGGTATTTACTTCACTCCTGCTGGCCGAATGAAGTCAGAGCATAGGTCACAGTTTGATCACGTGCCCTCAAAGCGTGAACAAGGCAGGAAGCTATTTGAGTTGAAGTTGACTTTCAAAATATAAGCTTCAGATTTGAACTCGTGCTACAAACTTCGTAATAACAAATCAGAAGCTCACTTACGAGCAATTTACATGTTCAGTTGATTTAGGTGAAATTCATTGACTTGAAAAGCGGATGAATTTATTTTTCGTGTTATAAGCCAGCGCAGTTTATAATTTACCAGAAAAGAATGAAGTGAGTATTTTTACAGACCGGAGCTGAATAATAGTTTGATTCTTCTATCACGACCATCAACCCTTCTACGCGTATTGTTAAACCAATTATTAACTTGCTCAAGAACTGATATTGGAAAAGTAAAGTTGGAATATGGGATAACCATAATATAATTTAGATATAAGACTTAAGTTGATTGTATTAGTTTTATTTTTCTTTCTTTGTGCGCGTGTGTTTATTTTTATTTAAAAAAACAAGCAAACATTGGGCCTTTATTTTGGTGGCTCCAAGCGGAAGAGTCGCTTTACTTACTTCTGCCATTTTAAAACTACTTGTATTAGAACAGGTTGATAGTTTTCAAAGCCAAGAAAGCTTAGGTTGTGTCTAAACAGCCACCTGAGAAATAGATCGAAATCAGAAACGGAAAGTAATGAAGTAGTTTGTCAGCCTGCTTCGTCTCTGTGTCCCCTCTCTGCTTCATCGTTGTGGTCACTTACCTTCCTGCCCTGCGCTGCTGTCAAACTGTGTGTTTCAGCCATGTTAACCTGAAGGGAACAAAAAGCAAAGAAATAAGCTGCAGATCCAGTTTGTCTGCTGTGAGCTGAATGAACAGTGACGCAAAGCTTAATCTCAGCACACACACACACACACACACACATTTTTGATAATCAGCTGCCCTGCATGCCTTCCTGTTTCTAACAAGTGCGCTCATTGTGAGGCTACAACTTAAGGCAAAATAAAATAAATCCGCTTCAAGCACAGCAAATTAAATACAATATGTCTTATTTACTTCAAAAGCTTCAAGTTTACAAGTCTCATATTTTTCATACTGCCAAGACTTCTCGAAAAAAGTGCCTGAAAGAATGCAGTCAATTTATTTACCTTCATGTCTGAGGATAAAGTGCAGAGTTCACGCAAAAGCTCAGCGTGGAGAAGATACATTTGTTCGGTGGTGTGCCGTGTCAGCTGTCCACTGAATATTTATAATACCAGAAATGTTTCTTAAACCAGGTAATCAAACTTGGTCTGCATTTCTATATTTATTAATACAATGCAGAATATAGATATGCAGAGTAAAACAACTCAAGTGCACAGAAGAAATCACGATTTAAAAAAAAACTAACAATAAAACTGATTTGACTTTGAGCTAGCTGTAAATCTATTCGTTCATCACTCAGTAATTCTCAAATTGAGAGCATCATTAAAAATAAAGATAAACAACAAATATTTTTACTGTTTTTCAAGGGGAATATATTTTTGAAGCTCTACAGTAGGACAGTGCATGAGGCCAAATACAAACAGAACCACTAGACTTATCTTAATTGTTACTACCTTTAGATACACAATAGTTTTTAATCGGATACAATCAGTGTTCCTATCCCATTTGAGATATCAGGATATAAAGAATAGACTCAATCCATAAATACTCACAGTGTCTGCAGCCGAGCTGTGGAGCTTATTTTTACCTGTCTGTGGGCCTGAAATTGCATTTCTAATGTGGTTTAGAGAATACTGAAACACTTCTTGTTGTGACTTTTCTGAAGTCACAAATGAAGAATCAAAGAATGGGAGGAAGCAGAGGACATGGAGTCACAGGAATGGGCTGAGCTGCAGGAAACGGGAAATGCAAGCAGCCTTAGAACAAGAGGCTACAGTGCACTCGCTGCATACCGTGTTCTACATGCTGGGCACCACATGAAAGCATCTGTTGGTAGCTACAGTTTCTTCTGATTACACTAAACAGATACTTATCAGTGATTTGCTGTAATAACAGAAACAAAGCTGGCAGGGATACTCACATGTGAAGAAGCTCCACCCCTTCTAACCAGAATGAAAATGTGATACTGTGCATATGTTAGTGTATGAATTGAAGGAATGACATACAACCAGAACAGTACAAAGCAACAGCAGGAAAAGCTACAACCTAAATAAAATGTGGGTTTATGAGATTTTCAAATCAGTACATGCTGTTTTGACTGACACATTTTATGCAGCATCCAAACTGTTTTGGAAAATGACAAAATGGCTACAGTGACGTTTAAAACTACAGATAATGAATGCAACAACATTTCAGACATCTTCACAGAAACAAAATGACTATAAAGAGATGAAAAATGCGCACAAGTTATTAAAACGCAGAGAGAAAATCGGCACAAAGAGAAACAAAATAATACACAGTCTATAAGGTCATTTGGTAAAGTGAATGCTATCAAGTGGATTTTCCTTCAGCACATATCAGTGTTTGTTGTTGCAGTATTCTAGAACCTTAGCATCCACCAGGTCTCTAGAAATCCATCTAGTGTTAGGGTTCAGTTAACACAGTAAATGGGCCTTTCTACTACAAGGCTCATTCCCCAGTCACACACACTTTCATACAGTGCTTTCATCTATGCATAAGCACTTTTTCCCCCCACACACAGTCAAACCCTGATGGATGCATGAGGGGCAGAGAAGGTTATGTATCTTGCATACACATGGACTGTAGGAGCTGGGGATTGATTGGTTGTGGCTGTAGAGTTTGAGAGTTAACATACATCCCATCATCCATCTTGTTCCACTTAATGAATTCAGGGTAGTCAGGGTATTCACAGGGAGAACATCCAAACTTCAGAGGGTGGAGTTTTCTGTGAAGCAGCAGTGCTAACCACCTCACCACCGTGGTTCCCTACGCCAGTACGTTTTTTATAGAATTTCCCTATTTAAAAAATTCCACCCATCCATCCATTTAGACAGGTTGGATCACATAAGTTGGATGAGGCCTGTAATCAGAGTAATTGACAGAGTAATGCCCCAACTATGACTAATACCACTAAGGCAGGATGGGATGTACTGAACTGCCAGGTCATGCAAATATACAAAAACTGGACTCACTGATACTTTGACATTTTGATACAAAGGCAAATATATCAATTTGTAAAAACTGTGACATAAAAAAAGAATGGGATGCCATTTTGAACAAGCCTTTATTAAAAGTTTGAACATACATAAAAAAAACATTTATTGCAACGTATAAAAATTACAAAAACAGAAATAAGCAGTGAAAAAGTTTATAGTTCATTTAATTTAAGTATTTTTTTAAACTGTCTTCAGGTAAAAAACATTAATATTTTTAAAAAAAACACTCAAAAACTGAGAGATAAATACAGTCGTGTAAAGCAAAGATATAAAAGGTCCCATTAATTAATATTTTAAAAAAACAACAAGAGAGAAATGATTTATTTTAGCTGCATTGATCAATGTCTCTCAAATGAATTGCCCTTTCCAATGAAGTATTCAACGTGACACAAATCACGTAAAATAATGCCAGCACCTACCTGAGACTGAAATACTTACTCTGTCTTACAAAGAGTAAAACATTCATTTAGAAATCCTGCATGACTTACTTTAAAATGCCAGTGCAACAAATGGACAGCTCAGTACTTTATATAGAGTGTCTCATATAAGATATAACATATAACTAAGAACAGGATAAGCTTCAAGTGCTTTTACACTTTTCATAACAATATGTCATCAAATGTCAGATATACAGTTTTCCTACTACCTTTAAACCAGTTTTCCTAGTAGGAATGAGAACGATGCTCCCACAGCCAAACCCAGGACCAAGAAGAAGGTCATCAAAGAGCCAGCTGTCTCGCAATCCTTACACCGCACCAACCTGAAGGAGACGAAAACACACAGTTACAACACTATCCAGTACAGTGAACACAACACACAGAGAAGTCGATTCATCTTTTTCATTTATTCTTCAACAAAAACACATGAAAGTTTTTCACAAACCATCAGTACAAGTGAAGTGCTTGTGTCTTCATGTTGCCTGTATTACTTTGGTTTACTTCCTGTTTTATTTTGAAGGTTTAAAACCTCGTGTGGCTTTCTGTTTCCTCCCTGTTGCCTTTCTCTTCCCTCTCTTGTTAATGCCTGATCAAGTTCAGTGTTAGTCTCCTTTTTTCCCCTGTGTTTAGTCTGTTTTTGTTGTATTCATTGTCGAAAGTTTTTTGTCATTTGGGATGTGTTTTCTCTCAATTATTGTGCAGCAGTTTGTTATTTTTTTAGTTATTAGTTAAAGTACCTTATTTACTTCCTATAAATGTATCCTAGTTTGCTTTTAGTTCTGCAGTAGGGCTGGTGGAGGGTTTCAGGGATCCCTGAACACACAAACTCCCTGAGCGGACACTTGGACCACTGTGAGCAACAGCAGACGTGTGCACTGTGGTCACGCAGGCATCGAATCCATCCAAGTTACGGTTTAATAAAATAATCAAATTACAGCATTTACATTTATGTTAGACTACTTTTAATTAACTGCTTTAGCCCCACTTACAATGAAAATTAAAAAAAAATCTTGTTCATGACCTGTGTAGTATGTTAACACTATTGGACGTAAAAATAACTTGAACTCCAACTTTGAAAACACAACTTTCTTTCTTTCTTTTTTCTTTTTTATAAAGCTCTGACTTGTATTATGAGTCTGTGGTCTGGGAGAGAGTCCTGTAACTCTGTCTGCAAAATACAGCATACAATGACCAATGTTGGGCAATTAATTATATAGTTACTTCTTCAAAAAAGTAACTGAGTTTTGCAAACAGCAATTTTTTTGCAGCTGTTTATCTAAAAATGCAGCCAAGGCGTTTTTTTAAAATAAACATTTCAAACTTTCTACAGAACAATCAGCTGTTCTGCATCAAATCTGAATCCACACAAATTATTTGTGCCACTCCAAAAAATAATTTCTGTCCACTATGAGATAAAGGAGAACAACAGCCTGATACCTGCAGGCCTGACAACAGGAGATGTATCACTGCTGTAACACCTGTAACATTCAGCAGTCGCCTCGTTGTTCTGACACACACAACAAAACTATTGACTACACTATACACTAACTACACAAGATTTGCGCTAAACGTCTCAATACACCGCCGTCACCCCTATAACTTCCCTCTTCCTAAACAACTAAATGCCATGTTGCCATATCATTTTTTTGATTGGTTGACACGGTACATTTTTCGACCAATAGGAAGGGACGGGGTTTTTTGGGTTTGTTTTTGCTCACAGGCTTTCGAGTGTTTTCCTTATAAAACGCCGTTTTTACCGTTTCTTCCCGCAGTAACTATAAACAACGATAGTATTCAGGAAGAAAACCAAACATTGCAGATATTTTTATCATAACTGGTTTTAAAAACTGGTATAAAGTCCACACTTTTTCCGTCAATTGTTCCGTCGGTCCTGCTCACATCTCCAATGCTTGTACATGTTGTCATTAACGTGGCTTCACTCCACTTCAGCCACGCCGCTTTGCTAGCTAAAACACCAGTGTCAGCACATAAGGACGCTGTCATAGCCTGTCAACAACGTTGATTAAGCTGCGTATATACGAATATATATGCTCCCGTATACGTATATACGGGAGCAGCCAGTCACTGACTAACACTGCAAAACAGAATTGTTAAAGTTTTAATTTTAATTTCAATTCAGGTTAAATTTTTTTCTTTTTTTGAGCACAACACAGATTTTCTGTGCGCAGAGACCGTGTCAGCAGTGCGCACGTGCGCAGCTTAGAGGGAACTTTCCCTGACCCTGTTCAAAATTCACACCAAAAGGTTTTGCAGTTGCACCATCCAGCCACTAGGTGCCACAAGACATTTTTCTTCTTCTTGGGTTTTGTTCTGCCAGAAAATTGTGCTGAATGTCTTTGTTTTGTTCCACTGAAGTCTGTGACTTGAATGACATGTTTCACAAGAAACACAGGAATGGTGTGCATGTGTCAGTGGGTGTAGTGTTCTCAGTCAGTGGTAACATACATATAAGGTGCCATATAAAATAGGCGGTCTGCACCTTTGGCAGATTTATTTCTTTATTTCGGCTGAAATAAATCCTATGTTACATTTTATGTGTAGCTCATGTGCCCAACATGTGGGGACTCAGAGCTGTGACTGGCTTCTTGTGTCTGTAATTCTTGAGTTTGTTAAAGTGAAGCAAGGATTCAGTTTTCACCTACTTTCAGGTACAAACGGTTAATTTAATTTAAATATTCAAACAAATCAAATAAAACTCCAATGGGAATTTTCTCATTCTTATTTTTTATTTTAGATTACTGTTTTATAGAGAGATTTTCTTCTCACTCTCACACAGTAAAAGTCCCTCACTATGCACCTGTGGCACTTTGACCTTATGCTGCTGCTGCAACACAATCACGTTCCTCGTGGGATCAGTAAAGTATTGATTTATCTTGTGCTTCAAGCTCCATCACATCTGCCTCATTGTAATCAAGTCGTGGAAGTTTTCACATGTTAGCACACAAACTAAGTCACATCATTAAAGAGCAGTTTATATCCTATAGAGGGATTTTTTTTTAAATTGGGGTCTGTTGAGGACTCACTGTGGAGCGTAGGCCATGCAGAGGCTTGCCAGGTATCCATTCGAGAAGGCGAACAGAGCCATGATGACGACAAAGGCACAGTCGTGGCGGAAGACGGCGGTGAGTTTAGAGTCCTGGACATTGCATAACATGACCAGAGGGATGAAGACCAGGCGAGAAAACACGACAGCAGGAAACCAACGACTCTCCTTCGACGGCTGCACAAAAACATACAGAAATCAGTCACTGAAGTTATCTGTAACATCGCAACTTCAAAGTCAGATTACATGTAACATAATGACTCAATGAGTGCTGTGTGGATTTCAGCTATCAGTCCTCTGGAGTCAGTAGACACGCCTGCATTTCCAAATCACATGATTTAAGATGATCTAGCAGCAAGACGCAGCCTCACTGAGTCTCAGTTTCAACTTGTGTCAAAAGTCTGGACTTTAAACTATAAAGTTTGTGGATTTCATCTGTTATTGTTTCACATCACAATAACCATGCAACAAAATAACCGTGCTTATATTGTCTATAATGTGGACACATGTAACTGTAAATAACTAATAACTAATAACGATGCTATCAAACTATTTAAGTAATATATTTAGACTATGGAGACTGTAAAAATTCCAATACTAAAACAACATTTTTTTTTATTGTTTTCATAATCAAAATGGTATTTATTGAAATCCTTCAGTAAAGGCCGTTTTCCACAGGAATCCTTTGAAGTGGGAAAAAACACCTCCAGTCCTCACGAAACAATATTCGATTGGTTTGTTGATTTCTATCTTAGAAACAAAAATGTTTGAAGAAGGCAGGCTGCAGACTCACCCACTGGACGATGTATGGGGTTGTGCGACCGGCCAAGTCCATGACATTGAAAACAATGAAACAGCAGACACAGGTGAACACATTGCCTGTTAGGAAGAGGAAGCAGAGGGTGGACTATAAGGAAGAATTCATTGGTGAGCGAGGAAGTTTTGCAGAAAGTTTTCAATGGCCTGAGGGTTTCTCTTTCTCTTTAACTTGGTTAGACCATTACACAAACTTGTGCTGAACACATAACCTGCTCTGGAGTCATATGGTCAACCAGATGCTTCTGTAGTCTGCAGTAATGCTGTAATGATGTCTTACCCCATTCATCATTGTCGTAGACAGTCCTTACTCGCACCGTGATGACAGGAAACACCGACAGAGTAACAGCAAAGACACACGTCACGCACAGAGCCATCAGCCAGATCTGAGAAACACAGGAAGGTGTTAGTCAGTGATTCCAGTAAGGAGGCATTTGGGAACGCGTGTGAAGATAAGCTCCAGGACTACACGAGGAACATTTTTCATCTGAGGTTAGCAAAAGTGTATCAGCTCTTTGATAGAAGACTTTGTACAACCTCTCAGAGCCAGCTTCCACTATTACATTAGACTGCGCCATCATAACAATTTTGGGTTGTTAGATTTGGAGCCGCGGACCAGTATGTCTCTATGTAGGCAAAAGTCTAAACAGTTTAAAACATGTTACTGTGATCAACAGAGGAGGTTTGAGGGGTTTAGTCAATGCTAGCAGAAGAAGTTTAAAAAATGGACACCAAAGCTAACGTTCACCTTCTTAAAGACAGCCAGGACTGAGGAGTGTTCCTGATTCTCCTCTTGCTTACTGAGCTTCCCGTTTGCCTCCAGGTCCTTTTTATTTTTTTCTTTGAAAGGAAAAATCAAAAGAATCAGTTGTAAGCCTCATTAACACTGAACGTAGCTCGGCTAACATGTCAGCTATCTTACATAACGCTGAAAAAAATCATATTTTTATTCATTATACTTAATGAGAACCAACCTGTGCTCTCAAGGAAGACCTCCTCCACTTTATCAGGCTGATGTCTGTTCAGATAGAAATCAGCAAACTTCTGCAGAGGAGTCAACATTTTCAGAAGACTGTAATGTGGCTTTTCTTCCACTGACATGATTCAATTCATTTTTTTAGTTAATATATGACACAGATTTTTCAGTTCAGTTCAAAACAGTCATTTTCATGTCCTTTTGTGATAGTGATTTTATGTGGTGTCTCCATACCAGGCGTGGCAGCAGCAGGTAGCATACCAGAGTCCCCAGAGTAGCCACACAGGGTGTTATGAAGTATCCCAGTGCAGCCGAGCTTTGATCTGATTTACCTGCAGGCAAACAGCTTCATTTACACCTCCAAACTCCAGTAATTTTACATTTTTTACAGTGTGATACTGGTATATTTAGATTACTAACGATGAAATAAAAAAATAAATACATTTTGCCTGTGAGGAGGATCAATGCTTACCTAAAATAGAGAAGAGCATGGCTAAGGCGGCAAAGATCCCAGCGAGGCCCTGACCACTCATGAACAGAGTGCTGTAACGAGGGGGTAAGAGGCCCACCATACCGAAGAGACTGCCCTGCAGCACTGCTCCGCACACTGCACTCACACAAGGTACATGATGAGTTAGACTATAATTATAGTCTACATATATATACATACACATATATATACTTAGACTATAATTCTTGGCATATTTTTGATAAAGACAATAAGCCTGAAAAGTATTTACGATTTAATGTTTGAACTACGTTGTGATTTGCCAGTGCCAAATGTAACATTTAGGGATCTGATACAAACATTTTACAGCTGCTACATAGTTCATCTGTAGCTGTAAAAATGTTACTGCAGTCATGGGATCGTTTGAGTGAACCTACTGTTAATGAACCAGATGGTTGCCATAGTAATGGAAAAGAAGTTGTCCGGCTCCATGGGGACCTTGACCAAAGCAGCAGTGAGAGAGAAAAGGAGGAAGATGCCGACCAGGCTGAAGGGCACACGAACACGCTCCCTCACGCTGCACAGAGACATGTCTTCATTACCATCAGATAACAGAGGAGATAATCAGACTCTTTAGTTTTCAGGTAAACCTGGTCCTGTCCTGTCCACTAAGGACAGCTTGGTTAAACGTTTATTAACATTGACATCATATTTCTGTCAGTACCAGCCAGCTATGCTTACAGACTATTGCAGTAATTCCTAACAACATTACAGAGATTTGGAGCAGATGTGCTCGTTCATTCAGTCAGTTTAAAGAAAAAAACATTAACATTACTACTACTGCTACTGCTTAAAGCAAAACAAATACAAATAAATACATTAATCATATAATTAACTCTAATTCAAAAACTCAATGAATGTAAATTCTTTGTTGTTACTATCCCACCCATCTGCAACAGCGCACCTGGAACGCTAACATCATGGAGGGAGGGTCAAGGGTCAAGTCTGGAAGAATTTGCGGCAGCATCTATTCTGTGTTTGTAATAGTCCACTGTGAAAAAGTGCAATGAAAACTCTGAAAAGCTGATGACCAAAATGCTTTCCCTCACTGTGTCTTGGATTTCACTGTAGTTATAGTCAGTGTAATACTTGCTGGAAAGCATTTATTAAAATGAACATGTTATGTTGCCATTGCATGAGAAACTAGGGTCACTCATAACATTTCAGTAAATTTATGTTTCTGGATCTATTTATTTCTTATCTTTATCCTTTTACAAAGTTAGGAAAGTAGATTGAATCTTTGTATTATGGTTATGATGTTGTCTTACACATAAAGAGTGATACATGGCCTCTTCTTCAAAGTAATAACTACAGCTTATTTATTTCACTTTGGTATCAGAGGATACCTGAAGCCAAAGTGTCAGCAGTGGAACTGCGGAAAATAGAATTTTGGCGTCCTAGAGATTTAAAAACTTTAAAGGTCTTGTTCTTGTGACTCAAACTTAATCTAGAAGAGCCATTCAAGCAGTTTTAGTGCTCTTAACACTCACCGCTGATACAGGAAAGAGTTGAGAAGGGTAAACAGCAGCTGTGGCAGTTGGGAAAGCAAAGCCATCCAGCTGTCATAGCTATAGTCTTTGGGAGAAGTTCCTGATGTGCCAGTTGAGTTGAGACGTTCATTGAAATACTTAAAGAGGAAGATAAAAAAAAGCAATTTACTATAAAAGGACATACTGTACATGCTATAAGATTCAAGTAACAGAATAAACACAGAAAGAACAAGAATGATTTGAATCCCTGTGCAAAATTGCAGACAAGTTTTTTTAAACTTATTTTCTTCTCAGTAGTGTATCATGAAAATCCTAAATAAGAATAAAATACAAGCAGTTTTTAAGTAAAATCATCATTATTTCATTATTTTAATAATAAAATCATTTAATTAAAATGTATACATTGAAACAAACTGACCTGCCTACCTACACAATTCATTTTCAAAGTTAACAGTGCTAACATGTGATACAGGGATAGACAATAGTCAAGATGGTCTCAATTTAGAGTAAAGAATCTGCTGCTAAAAATGTGGAAAATGACGTGAACATGAAACCTTAGATGCTGTGATGAAAAAATTCCAGGGCAGCAGAGTTCCTAGACCGAGCACAAAGATAATCAGGGCCACAGCCTGTCCGCTGTGAAAACAAAATACAAGTGAGAAGAAGCGCCAACCAGTGTAAAAGAATCCTCCAATGTAAAGGAGGATTCTTTTAGATGTGTGTATATCTCTAGGAATCAGACTCACCGGTCAACAGGTGCACTCTTTTCATTCGACATCCTGATAGTTTGTCACGTCTCTGCGGATGTCAATAGAAGACCCTTAATAATGATTAAAATTATGTGTTTCCATCACATGTACTGACTGAGTACATGCTCTGTTGACTGCAGGAACAGAAACTTTTTTTTGTTCTTGTTTCTTTTGTACAACCATTTAAAAATACTAGTATAACTCAAATGACAGAACAGTCAGGTGTCACAATAAGTTGCCCCACAAATTATTTGTGACTGTAAAAATTTGTTTGTCTGCCACAAGACAGAGGAGAACACCACAGGGATAAAAGTGATCGCCTGACAAAAACTGATTTCCCGTATTTGACAAAAACGGATTGCTCATATTTAAAATGCTATAAATAAGTTGTTGGTCTATAATATGTAAAACATGTGTCAAAATTGACCCTCATGAATGACATCAAGTAATCATGGGCCACAAACAACATCCCTGTAACAATCAAGTGGACAAAAAGGACCGGATTGGTTATAATGTAAGTACAATAACACAGAGTTATAAGGATACTTGACAAACAGGTAATTTATACATTTTATATATAACCCTGTTGTAAACCTTGTTCACCGAAGTCTATTTACCAACATACGTAAAGATATTACACATAAAAAACACACGGAAACATTGGAAATCAGTTTTTGGCAGGCAACACTTTTTGGCACAACATCTGTCCGCACTATTGCCGCTGAACCACGTGTTAATGATGGAGGGGTGGGGGGTAACGCTATGCAATATGTTCAGTTTGAGAATTTATATTTCGTGTTAACTGTAGTTAAAGTTGTTAATGCTATCTTATTTTAATAAACAACACTGTCATATGCAAAACTAGGGTGGCAAGACATCATTGTAGTGTGGCACATGCCACCCCATGCCGCAGGGTTTGTCCATCCGAGACTGGCTGCGAGACATCGACTTGCGTCATTAATATGGTTTAACGTCACATCTCCACATGTTGTCTTATCACATTATTCTACTTTATTTCTTAATCTACTGAAAGGAACATAATACATGTTCAACGGATTAAAGCATATTGCTGTTTTTTTTAATATCTGTAACAACTGCCTGACTAAAGAAACTTTAGAGGATGGATCATTAAAGTGATATTAACTTTGAATAAATATATGTGTCTCGTTATTCTAGCGACGGAAGCTGTGTTTGAGTTTAATTAACCCCGACTTTAATTGTTTTGATGAATTTAAATTTACCCAGCAAGTTAAACGACGAGTAACCGATACATTAAGTAGTAACAAGTACACGTGTTCCGATTCTTTATGCGATATAAACCAAACCGACAATTAACATCCAAAAGCCAAACGCTGTGTTGAAGCAAGCTAATAAAAACAAAGCACTCGAGTCGGAGCTGACCTGCGAGTCGAACAACGTCTTCTTCTGGGTATCCCTGGATGAATGAAAACGCGGTGAAGAAGATGGTTGTGGGAAAACGTGCCGCCAAAACGTTAGAACAAGGAAATGATGAAATGAAACATGATGCGTCGGAACTGACTGTTGTCGCATTATGACTTGAAACTTCGAATTAGTTCGAGTGCTTCCCCCGCTTCCAACCCACTCAAGGATTGTGCTAATTACTCTAAGGATTGTAACATACAGTCCTATTAAGCATTCAAATTAAGTTCTTCTTCTTTTAACTAGAACTTGGCAGAGATGATGAGCCCCTTAGATGGGTGAGAAACCAGAAGAGACAAATATGGAATGACATTTATGTTACAACAAATGCACGAGCAAATAATAATAATAATAATAATCTGAGCAAATAATTGCATTTCACTGGCGGAATTAAATTCCTCGCGCGTAAATTCAATAACCCGCGCGCGTATGAAGTTATGTGGAGGCGGAGCCCAAAGTAGGACGGGGTCCTTATATGATAGCTGGACACTTTAGGTTACTTGGTTAATCTGAGTTACTCTTATGCAGCTATGAAGTGCTCTTTTAAACCGTACTTGTTTACAGTTTGAAAAATAAAGTTTGCAAAATTAATTATTAACAGTTATTGTTTGCTGTACAGCAGTGGAAATACGCATAACTGTCACTGGATTACTTTAATGTTGAAGAACCAGAGGATTCTATGGCAGGTTTTAAAGCATCTGCAGTGCTGTCCCATTAATCTGCTGTACAGTATTGCACAGCTTCTATGATTTAAAAAAAAAACAACTCACAATGAGGACCAGGAAAGGAAGAGTGGATCAGAATCTGGCAATTATACATTTGGCCAAAATCCAGACAGTTAAACCATCCAGCAGAAAGTTGCTCAGTCTGCATCAACAGTGAATTTTGGAGGTGGGAACATGATGGTGTCTGTTTTTCAGTATTTCAGCAGCAGTAGGCTACAGTCACACTTCAAATAATTAAAGGATGAATGGAAAAACATACCAAGACATTCTTGATAAAAATCTGCTGCCAGATGATGCCATGGTGCCCTAAGTTCATCCCAAAATGTGTTATGTTTTTAAAGAAAGTGCTGTAGTGGTGTTGAGATGCTGTTACCGATCCGAACTGTCTGAGGTCTCTCCGACAGAAAGTCCAGGGGTGGGGTTCGACTTCCTCACCAACACATCATTCTGAGAGTCAAACCGTGCAGAAGTTGTTCAGTGCATCTGGTATGGAGGCGTCACCATGGCAGGCAGGTGTCGTCTTCCTGTAGTTAGTGATGGCATGGATGCCGTGCCACATGCGCTTTGTGTTGCAGGGTTGACTTGAGCATATAGCTATATATGCTATAACAATTTAAAGCATATAAAATTCATAACTGAAGATTATCAGTGTTGTCTTCAATCAGATGATTTAGACCTTGACAGGTTGAACTGTGACATCAGAGTTTAATCTTCCTGCATATAAGAAACGTTGAATTCAGTCTCAGTTAGTAATGTCTGACATGACTGATAGTGTATGCTATTGTTCCTGTTGTTTAGGAAACGGTTTCCACCTTGGGATCCTAAATACAAAATAGGCTGTAAAAATCAGATCCAATACTCTCAGTAAAGGAACATGGCTCATTTTCCAGGAACTAAGATCACTTCAAAGTTGGACAGTGCTCTTCTTCCATTACAAGCACAGCACAGCGTTTTACCTTAACCAGCCTTGTTACAGCTGTTCTGTTTATCCAGCACTTGTTTTTTTTTTTTTATCTGTTGTCTGTCTCTGTGTGTTAACCTGCCTCAAACTGGTATAAGAAAATAGACGGGTCGATGTTTTAGGTATAATATCTGATTTAAATTGTGTTGTGACATGACCGGAAAAAATACTAATAAAAAAAAAAATCAACACTATTTACATTAAAAAAAAAAAAAAACCCCAAACAACAACTACCAAGATAACTTTTTAAAGTATATTTAGGAACAGGATGAAGCTTGTAGGAACTCTACATCGTTGGGGACGGTTAATCAAAATAAACCAGTTGGTAACTCACTCCTGTCTTCCAAAAGTTTACGCAGCAGCCTAAGGTACCAAAACGTATAACTGACACGTCGGCGTTTAAACAGACATTATTAACATTTTAAATACATATTATCCCAGCTTACTCGATTCGATTAAGGTCCCTGGAATGTACTTGACACGTATTTTGCTCACTACCGACTTCTTGGCTTTAAATATATTATTTCATGCGCAGGAGGTTTTATGCTTGTGTGCTGTCATCTGTGCTGTGTGGTTTACATTCTTCTTACAGTTACAGTTACAGTTACATTTCCTGTCTTTCATATATATATTTTTTAATTGATTGTTACCAAACCATTGCCCTCAGGATTAATAAGTATTCAGATTCTGAGTTTGATTTTAATTTAGCTGACTGACCTAATGTGAGGAAACATCTGACTAATTTGAGAGGATGTCTTATTGGGGTAACAGCTGCAGTAAGTCATAAACCTAAAATCATAGTTGTTTGTGCACAGCTACACACGCAGACCGCAGAGAAAACCGGAAGTACAGGTTTTGTATTTTCATAATAAAACAAGTGTTAATGGTGCAACCATCTCAAATAACCAGGTTCTCTTAATTAACTATGAGTAAACTAAAAACTAAAAGTAGACGTTCAAGTTTATAAGACAAACTACTGGCATTTACTTCAGCTTGAAAACAATTTGGCATTTGAGTAAGTATTGAGTATTTTGGTATTCAAGTAAGTTAAGTTGTTTTACTCTGAAATGTTAACCGGAAATCAGTAACCTTGATAGCTAAGAGGCGCAGTTGAGTTTGAAAACGGTTAAGCCAGCATTCGCTCAGTGTGGTTTTGTTAGGAACAAAATCGATAAAAAGTCGCCGAGCTCCTGGTAAACATTTAAGTAACTGTGACATTTATGGTCTGAAACGGCTAACAGCGTTTGTTCTTGGAACAAAGACATCCGGGACATGAGACTGCTTTAAGACGAACAGTAACTTCGGTGAGTTAATTGTCTAAGGAGTTGATTCTTTTCGTCATTGTTAGCGCCACTAACGCCGCCTTAGTCCTCTGTAGTTAGTGGTAACCTTATGCTAAATAAGTACCTAATGAACTAACACATTCTCTGCTTTTTCTCAAGTTTTACGATCGAAAAATGCTAACTAGCTACGAGTTACCGTAATGACGTTATATAGGGCAACAACAGTATACCAATCTCTTAAACAATTCAAGATTTAGGTTGAAAGCGCCATAGGTTTAGGTTGATAAGCGTCTTTTTTTTTTTTCACTGACAAAATCCCAAACACAAGTTGTTGTTTTTTGTTGGGGGGGGGGATTGTGTGAGTTTTGGAAAACGTAAATCAAATTTTATCGACGCTTTTATGGTCGTATATGGTATTAAATTTCGTAATAAATTACGGTGACACGTCCTTTTCGTAGTAACTTGTGAAGTGTCCTGTGTGTATGTGTGTCATAAACGGCTCTGAAGTGTCTGCTGACTCCACTAACATAGCTTCTTTTCTGTAATAGTGTGTCGTACTGTTTTGTCCACAATAGAGTGGCCACAAATAGAACTCCAGATATTTAATTAAAATGTACACACAGCATTGCTATATTCTGCAGCTCATTGAATTCAGGATTTGAAGTTATTATTCATATTAGGTAAAACATATAGTGTGTGTATATTTAGTGTCTTAAACAGGGCTCTGTCCGTGGTGGTACTCCGTCCTGTCCTGTAGCCCAGCTGGCCTTCTTTGTCCTGGCCACACAGACTCATTAGCATTCACCATCCTACCAGAGCATCCATCTGTCTCCACAGACGATGCTTTTGTTCCCCATTTTAATGTTAAAACTTTGCCCTTTTTGTCCAACTGTCCCCTCATATTAAAAGCCTACAGATGTGTCAGCCCATCTCCAAAGACGAATGTTGATCTAAAGCCTGGAAAGTTTTAGGAGTTCTAGGTGAGAGTTGCACCAGAGGATAAACAGAAGTGATGCTTACAGTTTACGTAAATTGAGAGATTTCATTGTCAGAATATCACAATTTATAGCTGATTTACATACTTTAACGTTTCTGTGGCTGTTGTTCAAACTGGTATTCACAAACAAAAGGGCAGAAAAATTATGATATTAATCCTGAGGGCGAATCTGTGGGAGAACTCTGAAATGCTAAAGATGGTAGTTGTCCCAACTTTGTCACCAGAGAGCCAATTAACACCCAGATAATGAAACAGAAAGTCTTTGACTTTTTACCACTGGAGTGAGGAGATCTCTGAAAATGTTGACTTTTTTTTTGGCCGGTCCCCACTTTTTCACACCCCTCTTAGGTATCTGCAGAACATGCCTGCTCGTGTTCTGCAGGCTCATCTGCGGTATGTGTGTGGAGTGGGAGGTATTTCTTCTTCAGAGGTTATGTGGAATCATCACAGAATGGTATAGGTCTTGTACCTTGTAGCTGGTCTGGTTTGGTAAACATCCAACACCTCCGCCCCCACCCCCCTGTTATTTCTTTAATATTACTGTACATGAGAGTTTATCCTGTTGTGTCATTCTTTTGCTAACTAACTTGTATAGTACCCACAACTCTTGGCTAGACATTTCCTTTGAGCTTTAGATTAGAATAACTTAATCTTTTATTTCAACTCAATAATAGTTACAGATCACAACGTTTTAGAAATACTGGTTGGATGTTCCAAGTAAACTCATAATTTTCTAGCATAGTTCATAAATTTAAAATAGATTTCTTTTAAGAGTTTCATCATGTACATGTAAGCCATAGAAGGGCTCCAACTCTCATAGCCATGATAGTTCTTTGCACTTTAGGATTGTCTTAATCCTAATAATGTAATAATGGTTTTATCCCATGCTGGCGTTCTGGCTTGGCTAAATAAGTGTGAGCCATCCTGATTGGTATTCCAGTGAATATTCTGCAGTTTTGTGTACTGTAAACACCTTACTTTCACAGTAATGAAACAATATAGTGGTGAGATAGAGGTACCCGTTTGTGTCAGGTGTTATTCTGCTGTCTTTATAGTCTGTTTTTTTTTTTCATAGTGGATAAAGAAAAAAAGTGACTAACAGCTCAATGTACAGTGCTGTGGAAAAGTATTTTCCCTGTTTCTGATGTCTTTCTTTTTTATTTTTGGAACATCATTTATTATATGATGTAAAGTAATATTAAACATAGATGGCATGAGAATTACAAATTGCAATTTTTAAATCATGATTTTATTTATTAATGGGGAAAAAGGCTATTTAGACATACCTGGCCCGATCTGAAAGTGAATTTCCCCTGAACCTGCTGGTGTGGCACTTTTGACACCTGACAACTGCAAATGTTTGCAAGGGTGTTTCACATCACTGTAGAGGAAGTGTTGTTAGTTCATACCCAGATGAAATGGAATGTTAACTTTCCAAAAAGTTCACCTTTTGCCTCCTCAGTCTACGGGCTATTTTCTGAAAAGCTTTGGTTATCATTAAGATGTTTTTTTGGCAAATGTGACATTACCCTTTTGTACTTGTACTCTCCTATGGATTTTATTTTTTTGTGGCCAGCAGTTCTTTAGATGATGTTTCTTCTTTGACCTCCTGGGATGAGTTGTCAATGAATTTTTTTTAGTGTTTTTGGTAGGCCTGGTACTCCTGGGAAGGTTCCCCACTGTTGGAAGTTTTTGTTTGTTTGTGGGAAATGGCTTACAGCATGGATCAATGGAGTCTCAAAGCCTTAGAAATGGTTGGTAAACCTTTTCTGGCTGGTGGATGTCAGTGACTGTGTTTGTTTCTTTAGACTGTGAGATGTGTTGCGTTTTGAAGTCTTTTCAGTCTACTCCACTTTGTAGGACAGATTCTATTTAAGTGATATCTTGATTTAACAGATCTGGCAGTAATCTGGCCCACGTGTGGCTAGTGAAATTGAGCTTGACTTTCCAAAAAAAAGTGTGTTTAAAAATTAAGAAGGCAGCAGACAATGTAGTTTGCAGTCAGGTATTCAGCTGATACCCATCCGCTTAAGTTAATTAATTATGGTACACTGAAAATTTGTACTCTTTTATAAGAGGCTGATGTTGATAACCTAAAGTAACAGCGCTTCCATCAAATGACATCAAGGCTGAATCGTCACCATGCCAGTGGTGAGAAACGGCAGCCCAAACTAGGTCGCGTGAGGAGCCGTGACTCCATTTGAGCTTTGTGTTGTTGAGGCTGATTACAAATTGAGAGATGGGTCACAAAGGCGGGATACAATGAGTTGCAGTATGAACATAGCATCTATGTCAGAATCTACATTGCTTTCACAAGAGGGAAAAGACGCACACGAGAAAGAGGAGTGAAGTCACTTTAGAACTCAACCTTGTTATCTGGTGTCAATTTACAGATAGTGACTGTGTCTCTTCAACCCTGCATTTCACTGAAATAAACTTTGGACATTTTTGAGGGCATTGGATAGTCACGGGGACATCGCTTTGTTGTAAATGTGACGTAGCCTGAGACAGCAGATGCAGCAGGTGTTACAGATCTAAAGTTTAAGGGTCAGAATTTTTTATTCAATATAAAACACAAGTTACGGCTGCATCATTAAATATACTGGTCTGTGGTATCTTCAGTTGACCCTGTCCTTGTCCACAACTGAGATTCAGCCATAGCTAGTGTCAGCCTTCAGCGGTGTATTTAAAGATAGGCAGGTGGCGTACTACACATTCATCATTATCACTATCATTAAAGCTCTAGTTGATAATTAATTGTAGATGTAGAAACGTACAGGTGCATGTGTTTATCCTGGATTAGCAGGTCCTGGCCCTGTTGAATGATATTTGCAACTAAGAATCGGTAAATAACACCATTTCCGGATGTATATATTTTTTTTAAATATTTTTGTTTAATTATTATTATTAATAATAATACTTTATTATTTATTTATGCAAAATTGTTTTAGATTATCTTATCTAACAGTATTTAAAGTAGGTTGATTATTAAAAATTGCTTTAGTGAAAATACACAAGGTAACTGTTTTGTTTTAAAGTTCATGCATTCTTAAATTGTAAAGTTGAAGAGCATGAGGACACCTGAGTGGGGGAAACAACTCAAAAAGCTCTGATACTGCAGAAAACACATGAAAGGCTTCTGGGTGTGAAGTATGTGCTAAAATGAAAGGCTGACGGGAAGCAAGAAATGGCACAGCTTTTCAGTGCATGCTAACACAGAATAGCGCTTATCGCCATCAGCATATCTTCATCTAGAAGCGAAATGCCACATCCTAACAGCTTTTAATACATTTTCTGCTAAGTTGCTTTGATACCAGCTTATCTTGATAGTGTCTTGATATTCTCCTTGTTTCCCGTCACTTAGCTGTATCATGCCTTTATCTGTGGTATTAAGAAGAAACATGCTGTAAAGGCTTCAGTTTGTCCTGCCTGGAATAATGATTATGTTGGATGATGTTTGCCAAACTTAACTGTTACTCCTTCTACCTTCTTCCTCCTTGTGCTCTGAGGCCTGATCTGAACTTATTGGCTGTAGACAATTCTGCTTTGTAATGGACTTCTAAATATAAATATTGGTGAACGTTACAGAAATTTTAGTGTTTTGTTCATAAGCTTAAAAGGTCAAGAACAGTCTCCTCCACTAAACATTTAGTTAATCATTTTAGTCTATACCACAAATATGTAACCAGTTTCCCCCACAACCAAAAGATCAGGGTTTAACAGTCATTTGTATGCTTTACTGGGTGCAGAGAGAACAATCATGGAAGAGGAGCAGCTTCACTATAAGCTATGGCGTCACCTACACTACTACTGTATTGTGGGAAAAATGGAAGCTGAATCTTCTAAAACCTTTAATCTGCACACTCAGGTGTATTTTTTACATTCTCCACTCATTCAGTATTTGTATTGTTACTTTTATGGAGAAAACTGTTCAATGCAGTGAGACAGATGTCAGTTCTGGATGGGGTGTAACAAAGATGCATCATAAATTAATGTCTTAATAACTGAGCTGGTCAGGTAAAATGTCAAAGATGAGTTTAATGTAGCAGGATTGTACTTATTTTCTCAACACTGAGTTGTTTTTTCCCTGTTCTGAAAAATGTGATTATAGGAAAACACTGTCATGGCCAGTCGGCTTACATAGCACAACGTTTACTGGTCCATCGGCTGTGCTGAACGTGTCCTTCTTAGCCTGTTACTATAGCCAACACTCATTGATAGTTTTTCTTCTTGCAATCCTTAAAAGTTGAGTGAAGAAATATATTTTTTTTAAAAACAGCCCTTTTAAAAAAAAAAATGCATTTTTTTTTTTTAAAGCGTTGCCTAAAATGGTATTTTCAGAATATTAGCAATGCTGAACAAAGAGCGGAATAATACCTGAACCTGTGACGGTGATCTGCCACACTTTTTCCATAAGCTGGAATGTTAACTCTAGGGATTGCACTCAAAGAAAAAAATTGGGGGTCCTTCAACATACCCACATCTGTGTGACAACCAGTCGAGATCAGTGCAGTATTTGTCATAATTGTGTAACACGCAGATTTAGATGATCATGATGTGTCCTCTTTGGCCTTTTGACATCAGAGCTGGCATTCTGAATACAGGCTCAGCTTGTTAAGTGTTTTCTGTTCTTCTGTTTTTTGTTTATTTCATAGTACAAAAGAACATAACATCAGTCCTGGCGTGTTTCTAAGTGAGTCAGCCTTCACAGATAAAATGGACCCTGCATTACCCCAACAACACTCAGTAGATTTGAATGGATACATTGTGCGCCACTGTTGCTCCCAGTACAAAGACACTGGGTGTATTGTAGCAATGAATAGGATTGTGTTGAAGCCTTTGTGTGTTTATATGAATGCCTAAATGTTTTTAAAGTGAATATTCAGTGATGTATGTTTTTCATTATTTTTCTTTAAAACCGAATCATGAAAACTTTTGATGATTTTATATCCAAGAATATAAACCTTGGTCTGATTGTGTCTGCAGGTGGCGGGCTGTGTGCCTCTTTCAGTAGAGAATCTCTGATGGTACTCAGCCTGCCTTTTTCAGAAACCTGCACAGATGTTTTCGCTGGGTCAGGAAAACATCTCCACCCACCTTATGTCTACCAAAGGACCTGTCAAATATGGGGAGCTCATCGTTCTGGGGTAAGCGGTTAATTACCGAGTTCACATACATTCATAAGTCATCAAAGCAGAACTTCTTCAGACCATTTTTTTCTTTAAAATCCTTTTTAAAACTGTTGAATGTGTAGGAAATAAGCAGCTTTTGATCAAGGTTGTACCTTCCAGGAAGGAGGGAACAAAATCCTATTATTTTACCCACAGGCACACATGCAGGCAAGAAATCAACGATGGTGAAAACACAGTGTTTGGCTTAACAAGAGGAAACCCTTTCTTACATTTTTTTTTAACAGGGGGATTTAGCTGTAAGGAGGGATTCCATTTGAGTTCTGTTGTCTCAATATCAAACTTAAAAGGCATACAGTAACCAAACATGCATAATAAATATGAATTTCTTCTGCCAGTGGAGATGGTTAATACAGCAGTCCCAGTCATGGTAAGATAAAGAACAACTGACATGGCAGGAATCAACATCTGCGTATTTGCTTTTTGTCAAAGGGAAAAGTGGTTAATGCAGACACTGTGTACGCACACTCATTCTAAACCCACAGACCACAGAGGCAAACTCGCTCTAAACCCACAGAGTAAAAGCCCTTCAGGTGGAAAGATGGGGTACTGTCATCACCCTGCCAGGCGGGTGGTGTGGGCACCTAAGTTTGTGAATGCGATAACTCGAGATCAAAGCAGCATAGGAGCTTCAAATTGATACCAGAGGCACATCTACAAAAAATCTGGGACAAGTTTGAATCTCAGTGACCTCAATCTCAAGGTCAGAGTAAGCTTTCTGAAAATGTTGTGAATATGATAACTTGAGAACAAGGCGACGTAGGTTTTTGAAATTGATACTAGAAAGTTGTTCTATACAGTGGATGTAGAAAAAGGAGTTAAATTCATAACTGATAGGGGACTTTAATGCGGTCTAAAACTAAATGTTTTAATAAATGTCACAACCACTCATTTACATGTAAAGGACTCTGGCCTCCTCCCGCAAGCCAAAGACGTCTAATGTTAGCTTACTGTTTTATTTTTAATTGGGTTTAGGCATGAATGTGATTGTCATTAATGACAGTAAAATCCTGGAAAAGGAAGACGGGATACATCCTTAGTTTTGTTTGCACTTATAAAAAAAGTTTAGTGCCTGCAAGCTGCAATCACTTATACAACTTTCTTCAATATTTTATCTATATTTTTTATAAATATCATAATCACAAACTTCCATGATATATCATGATAAACCTTTTGAGGCCATCTGAACCATTTCTAGACTGTATCTTATAGATATGTTCCTGGAAACTTGTGTGCTCGGGGTGGCTAGTGTTTGGTAAAAGTCTCTTTAAAATCCCTTTTCATTTCTAAAATGTACGTAGTAATTCTAAACCAAACGATAAAACAGCTGGATATTGCAGACACATTTTTGATGTCATCAAAACCATTTTTGGAGTTTGATAACCGATCCTTAAACCTGGTTGTAACATTCAACTTCTTTAGCTGTAGTATAAAGGACAAATTGTGCTGTTGTTGATCTAAAAGGGCCTGGCAGTCTTTGTTTGTGTGCCGTAAAGTTTATAAGCGTCACTGTTTTAGGTAAGAAATTGACTAAACTTGGGTAGGTTTAAGCAAGTCTCTTTATTTTAATGTGCCTTGTAGTGTGAGAAATTCAGTTGGGTGCTGCATAACTAAAGCTTAAATCCAGTCCAGTGTGTTGGGAAACTCAACCGCAGCCATTAAATGCTGCCGACTTCCTGACTAAAGGCCATTCACTGTGCACACAAGAGTGAGCCTGCGGTTCAGGGAGGTCGGGTCAGGAACGTGGTGGCTGCTGTGGTTTTAGCCCTTTTGTTTGCTTTTGTATTATTGTGACCACACGTGGAATTAAACAGTCTGCATTGCCCTGAGGCTGGCAATTACACTAGTCATAAGATTTAATTAGAAAGATCCACATAGTTTGTGAAAACATACATTGTAGTGTGGTTCATAGAGTGGAGCCACAGCGGAACTGGGGTGGCTAGTGTTTGTCTAAGAAAAAGGTGGCTGGTACTTCATCTCAAACGCAGGAAGTTTGCATTAAGCAGTGAAAGAATGGCTTGTCTCAACTGTTTACTTGACCTGCAGCTAACAGCAGCCTGACTCTGAAGATAACTTCAGTTAAACTGACTCTTATTGGAGCCCCCATAACATTCAGGATTGTGTTTTCAAATGTTAAACACATCAGGACGACAGCGGTGCTGTCATTGTTTTGTTTTTTGTTAATTTTCAAAACATGATAGTTTGCTTTGAAAAAACAGACACATTTAATGGTATCCTAATGGCTCAGTTGGATAACCTATAAATCTCTCAACCGCAGCATCCTGCTTTTAATTCTGGACTGAAACCGTAGTTACTTTTTGCTCCCTCCCTCAAAGCTTCCTGTCTGCAGTGAAAGCTGTGGAAGGAATGTTTGGGCAATATCTCTGTTCGTCTTTTTACCTACACTACAGAGAAACGGCCTCGGTGTGTTTAGCCAACACAAACTAGCAGAGAAAACTGAAAGTGAAGCTGCTAGGGTTGTCAGGCATAAATTTCTCTTAGGTGGTTCCTTGTTGTTGGTGAGGCTGCAACAGTTTGTCTGGGAAATTCAGAGAAGTTTCGTTTTATTTGTTTTTCTATTGGATGCAGACCTGGGACCTGCAGGTTTAGCTAACAGCTCTGAGTTTGTTAACCATGAGTTGAGGGACGCTTTGGGTCTTCTTTTCCAAAAAGTGAGTTAACTTCAACTCCAACTCACTTTACTGAGCACTTTCACACTCATAAATAAGGTTGAAACAGCAGTTGCGTTACAGATGTATATCAGCTCAGAATAAAAACTATAGTCTTCATCTTTCTAACTCTGTGACTCTGGCTGACCGTCTAAGAGGAGCATTTTTGTCCACAGTTTCCTCGTACTGCAAACCTAACTGTGTGTCACTTTATCAAACGCTGTTTAAATAAAGCTTTAGCCATAGAACACACCAATCAATGAATCAATTGTCATGTTGCAATCGGTCACACGGAAAGATAGCTGTCATCTTGGAGATGATGTGAAGAGTCTGAAATTTAAGACTTAAACTGTATAAAATGTATTTCAAAGAGAGCTTTAATTGCAGCTGCAGAGTCCGTCTTCTGAATATGAGTTCACTTGCAAGGCAGGATGGATCCAAAACTGATCACTGATTTAGACCACGTCAGCCCCAGTTCCAGGCAGGCTAAGATTGGATCAGATTAGACATGGTTACATTGGCGAACATTAAAGCAGAGATTTTAAGAAATTGGAGTAAATTTTTTTTTGGATTACATTTTTACTGAATACATCTGTGTAGGTCTTCAATCATCCTGGGGTTGAGGCGCCTGACAAGGGATTTTTAAAAAAGGCGTTATAGGTGGCAGACAGTTGGTGTTGTAAGCCACCTGGTCTGTTCATCGATCTTCTCAGTCTAAAATGCGAACATCGGTGTCCTCGAAGGAGTGACCTTTTATCTAATAGATGCGAATGTACAGCTGGGTCTCGTCCTGTCGAGGTGGCGCTTCTATGTTGTGCTGTGCGTTTATGGAGGAGCTGTTTGGTTTCTCCAGTGTAGAGGTCTGAGCACTCCTCACTGCACTACACAGCACACATTACATTGTTTAGTTTGTGTGTGGGAGTCTCATCCTTGGGATGAACCAGTTTTTGTCTGAGGGTGTGGTGGCGTTTGAAGCCATGCTTGGAGAAAATTCTCTGATAAACCTGCTACATAAGGGACGGCAATGTTGTTCTGTTTGTCATTCGGTTTCTCCCTAGTTGGTGTCTGACCTTCTTTCCTGTGTGTCTTTGACTGATTTAATGAAGGCTCAGTTGGGATAACCATGTTTAAATCTTTAAAGCTTTCTTTAAATCTGTGTTTTCCTAAAAATAAATAATAATAAAAAATTATATGGAACTTTTATTGAGACAGTGGCCTAAGTTAATTACAACTGCTCGTTTCTTCCTTCCTATGATTAGCACTGACACGTTACTGAAGCTCAGCAGGTCGAGCAGGTCCTCTAATAGTCTGAAGGTGTGTGGTTTGATCCCTGGTTGCGCCAGTCTGCATACCAGATCCTTACTAACCCCAAGCTGCTCTTTGATACATCCATCAGAGTGTAAATGTTAGAAAGCACTGAAGCATACAAAAAAGTGCTTGTGCAAATGAGTGAACAAGGCATGTTGAATAAAGCACTTCGAGTGCTCAGGTAGAGTTGAAATATCCTCAGTCTAGTGGATTAAAATGGAGGCACTGCTCTCTCCATTCCCAGGTTGATTCCTAATATTTGGAGCACCACTGACCCTTTGTTTCCTTACTCACTGCTTAACTCTAGATGAACATACTCTAAGTTGATTTAAATGCTGAGCTGCCAGGAGATGATTTTCTGATTTGCCATTGTCTTTGGTTCATTCATTCATAATAATGTATTATTAAAATTAAAATGCCTTTTGAAATGAACATAAAGCAGTTTTGCTCATCGTTATCCTCTGTGTTCAGGTGTAATGGGTCTCTACCCTGTGGAGACAAGGGGAGGCGGAAAAGCCGCTTCGCTTTGTGTCGCAGAAATAAGGCCAACGGTGTGAAACCGAGCACTGTCCACATGTCATGCACACCTCAAGCTGCCAAGGTGAGAGTTCAACACAAATGAAAGTGGCACATTTCTGGTGTATTCTAATCTAAATATGACGAGTGTGAGGAAACTACAATGAATATGGAACGCATATTTAACTCTTTTAATCAGTTCTATCTTAAAGGTCTGCAGGTTAAATATGATGCTCTAAATGGAACATGCCCTTAATAGGATTTAACTAAAACATCTTGAATTTGTTACCAGTTTCAAAATACTCTTCCTGACATGCTTCCATCAGTATTAACATCCCCGCGATTGCTGTAGAAGAAACTCTTTCATGTCTTAAACACACTAACAGAGCTTCTTCTTTCATGTTTGTTTTGTTAAGGCCGTCAGCAACAAGGAGCAGCACAGTATTTCATACACACTGTCTCGCGCACAGACAGTGGTGGTGGAGTACACTCATGACAGCAACACAGACATGTTCCAGGTGTGTAGTTTGAAAAGCATACACCCTACATGGATATTCAACCTTGTGATTTTCAGTATTATCCTTTTTAGGTCAAAGTGAACACTGGATGAATGACATTGTTACATGTCAGTTTTCTTTATTAAAGTGGTGTCTACCACAAAATATGTTCTGTAGGTAGCATAATGAACACCACTGAAAACAAGCAAGACATGAGCACTTGTCTCTGTGTAATTACAGATTGGCCGTTCTACAGAGAGTCCCATTGACTTTGTGGTTACGGATACTGTGCCTGGAGGTCAGAACCAAGCTGACAGTCAGACACTTCAGAGCACCATCTCCCGCTTTGCCTGCCGCATCATCTGCCAAAGAAACCCACCTTACTCTGCACGAATTTACGCCGCAGGCTTTGACACGTCTAAAAACATCTTCCTTGGGGTAGAATGCACAAACTGCTCATTTCCTGTGATAACATTTCTTCAGTTTGAATGTGCTAAACATACATTTGACCTCTTCATAGGAGAAGGCAGCCAAGTGGAGAATGCAGGATGGGCAGATGGATGCACTGACGACAAATGGCGTTCTCGTGATGCATCCTCGCCACGGCTTCTGCCAGGACTCCAAACCTGGTCAATGGAGGGAAATCTCAGTTTGTGGGAATGTTTTTACACTGCGGGAGACCAGATCAGCTCAGCAGAGGGGGAATATGGTGAGCGACTCCTGTTTTCTCTCACACACCACACAAACACACACAGTTGTGTTTTCATATTCTCGTGGGGACATCTAATTGATATGCTTTCCCTAGCTGCTTACCCTAATCCTAACCTAATTGTAACCCTGACACTAAAACCACATTTTGAGACTCAAAAATGTCTTCAAACACGTGGGGGAGGGGAAATTGTCCCCATAAGGGCTGTCGGTCCCTACAAGTATAGTAAACTTACAATCTTTGGTCCCCACAAAGACATGCAAACCTGTTACACATAGACATGCGCAAGGCCCAGGTCATTAATCCCAGGTCATTAATCCCCCCTCCAAGGTGGAATCTGAGTCCAACGAGCTGGTGGATGGGTCTCTTATCGACCTGTGTGGTGCCACCCTGCTGTGGCGCACGGCCGAAGGACTGTCCCTCACTCCCACTGTCAAACACCTGGAGGCCCTGCGGCAGGAGCTGAATGCCGGGCGGCCACAGTGTCCCGTGGGCTTCAACACACTGGCCTTCCCCAGCCTGCGTCGCAAGGACGTCCTGGATGAGAAGCAGCCATGGGCATACCTGCGCTGCGGCCATGTGCATGGCTACCATGGCTGGGGAGGGCGCTGTGATCCTGAGGTCGAAGCAGAGTGTCAGGAGCGGGAGTGCCCCATGTGCCGTGCGAGGGGCCCTTATGTGCCACTGTGGCTTGGCTGCGAGCCGGGGTTCTACGTCGATGCGGAGTCCCCTACCCACGCCTTTGTCCCCTGTGGCCACGTTTGTTCAGAAAAAACAACTGTGTACTGGAGCCAGATCCCGCTGCCACATGGCACACATGCCTTCCATGCCGCCTGCCCATTCTGCATCCAGCCGCTGAGCAGGGAGACCGGCTGTGTCAAACTGATCTTCCAAAGCCCGCTGGATTAGGAACGACTCTAGACTCTTTATCTGAAGCCTTAATCAACAAAAGAGGGATGCAACTATTTACAGTTTGGGAATTTTCATAACTTAATTTAACTTAATTTAGTGTTTTTTTTAAAGTGCATTTATTGGGTTGATTCTTACCTTTTATACGGTTATATGGTTCAGGCACCAAAAAGGTGAAGGTTCTTCCCCAGATACAGCTGTCTGGAAAAGCTGTGATGATCTTTAACTTACTTACACTTAATTTATTCTTTTACCTTTTTAATGTAATTTTGTCTATGAGTCAGTGCAACATTTCCCTGCATCTCTCTATAGCTGATTACCGTCTCATACTGCATTAATGAGCTGATAACAAGATCGAGTTAAGAGTTGTGTGCAGATTTTGGTCTGGAAGCTTATTCAGGGGAAACACTGGATTTTAGATTTTTTTTTTTTTTTTTTTTTTTTTTTTTTTTTTAATATTTTTTTTCTTACTTGGAGTGTAAGAGTACATTTTGATTTTTTTTTTTTGGGGGGGGGGGGGGGGGATTGTTTTTTAAACTCCAAAATCAAGTGACCTCTTTTTTTTGAATGCAAACTCTGAACCCAAGCTAGCAAAACTGTATCTGGGAAACTTTTTAAGCTGCTCTCCTGTGACTTGAAACATCTATAAGTTTATACATTTTTCAACTAAAGAGATGAATGACTTCAAATCAGCGATCATTGTTTTAACAATTTTTTGTTTTTTACAAGCAATAAATATAGACTTCCTTACAGACCTGGGTCTGTAAGGAAATAGTTACATTTCCTTACAGACCCAGGTAGCTCAGCAGCTCTGTATTCAGCATTTGTCCAATATCTTGAGGCCAAACCTGTCACTTTAAATTCATCATGTACTTCATATTTTCTTAATTATGTTTTATTCTGATTGTAAAGATTCTTGGACCTCTTTCTTGTACCTTTCTCTAAACTTAATTTTTGTCCCTGATGAGTTTTAAGAAATATTATCCAAGTATCTTTATTGTTATTTTTTTGTTTTGACTCATCGTGCAAGAAATTAACAGCATCATCAACCAAAACCGTGATGAGAGGGAATGTTAGTCTGAAAGCATCAAAGGAGATGCTGATACGTTCGCTCTGACTCATTTCCTGTGAACCAGGTATTCATTATATTTTGTCACTAGCCTGTTTTTAAAGTGTGTCTCCTTCTTGGTTATGCAGTCATGCTGTACACTTTTCTTTTCCTTTTTTTTTTTTTTTTTTTTTTTTTTTTTTTCTTTTTTTTTTTTGTACCGATAGCGAACAATAAAAACAAGGCTGAAATTTGTGACTGTTTGTTTACTGTACATATACAACCAGAGTATTCATATAAGAGTAGTGGAAGTTAGATTTTAAATGAGTCTATCTATATATCAAGATATAGATGTATATACACAAAAAATTGAGAACATTGAAAATGAATCAGGCTGAGTACTGTACTGATGTGGACTGGATAATGTGTTTGGAGCAAAAGGGACGTCATTTAGCCCAAACTGGAAAAGTACAGCTGATGGAAAGCCAGCTGGATCAAGATTGGTAAATGTGCATAAACTCATTTTCAAGTACAAGTCACATCTTTGGATTCATACTGAACATTTACACTTTGTATTTTGAATGTGATCCGACTCCAGTTCACTGGTCTTTACTGATTTAGTGAATTCAAGAAGATATAACCAGTTGTTCAATAAGCTATATGGCTCATTTCCAACCTCTACACACTATAAAGCTGCTATAAAAGGTAAAATTCATTGACTACATCTAATCAGCATCAGTACCTTGAATCAATGTCCGCTACCCTTGTAGCCTCACATTGAGCATGATTATCACACCTTGTCCTGCACCAGTCCAGTGCATTACTGTGAACTTTACCACAGTTTAGCCTGCACTAAGGTGTACTGAAGCGTCTAGTATTTTCATCCAACCTCTGAATAACATAAAATTATTATAATTACAGTTTTTTTTCTAAAACATTTCACAATATGAAAAAATAAATTTAGCAACATATCTGGTCCTATTTCCCTCACGGCAGATGACCGCCCCTCCCTGAGCCTAGTTCTGCTGGAGGTTTCTTCTTGTTAAAAGGGAGTTTTTTCCTCCCCACTGCTGCCAAAGCTTTGTTCATATGGGGTCACATGATTGTGGGGGTTTTCTCTGTTGTATTATTGTAAAGTATGCCTTACAATATAAAGCGCCTTGAGGCGACAGCTGTTGTGATTGGCGCTGTATAAATAAAATTGAATTGGATCTTGGGTAGATCCAGCATCCTAAAATGAATGAGGGTATTACCAGCGAGAAATAAATTAGTTAGCATTGTTGTATCACAGCAGGAAGGTTCTGAGTTCAATTCCACAATCATGCTATGCATGTTCCCCCCGTGTTTGCGTGGGTCCTGTCCGCGTACTCCGGCTTGCTCCCACAGTCCAAAGACATGCAGTTAATGGGGTTAGGCTAAATTGGCCATAGGTGACATTGTGAGGTTGTCTCTCTCTCTTCGTTAACCCTGTTAGACTGGTGACCCTGTCTCTCGACAGCTGGGATAGGCACTACCGTAACACCGTTTAATATATCGTGTTCAGTAAACCTATTTGAAATTATTTTAGCTTTGCGGCATGGCGAGTTATCCTACTGGAAGTAGCCATCGAAAGACCGGGGACACAGTGGCCATAAGAAGACGGAAAGTTCAATAGCACTACTCTCGTAGGTTATTCCATTAAAATTATGCAGTTGTTACTGTAAGTATGCCCGGTCAGCGTTTTTCTGATCTTCTGTTGTGCAGTTAAGTTAAACCCTGCTTCACAATCACTTATCACCTTTCGTTGCCCGTTCTGATACTCAATTTGAACAGCAGTTCGTCTTAACAATGTCTACATGACAAAATGCTGAGTTGCTGCTATATTAGATATGCTATAAACTGTTTATATAACAGTTTAACAGCTGTATCTAGTGAGTGCGCACTTTGTTGTCTACTGTATACGGACCAATGACATTGATATGGACCGATTCAGCTTTAGTTAGCAGGGGGCAGCAGCGAGCTTTGAAGACTGAAACTTGCAAACAGGCAAATAAAGAACCTGACGTTGATGCTCCTCTTTCCAGCAGTGCATGATGGTCCGTATACCGGTATTAACTGCTGTGAGTCCTGTTGTTTTCCCCTCGTTTCCTTTAGTGCTACTGTGATTATGAAGAAAAGACACACCGTCCGCTTTATTTTACATGACAGGTAGGTGTCCAAATGAAGCCTCTCGGTCCCCTGTCATTCCTGGCTTTCTTTGGTGTTTTTATGTTGCCTGTTGGGGTAGCTTATCCGGCTAACTTGCTACCATTGGCTAGTCTACGTGTAACTGCCGTTGACAACATTAGCTGTAGCGTTAGCTCTAGCATGTAGCTAATAAGGCCGCGAATATTCTGCAGCACATCAGCCCCTGACAACAAAACTGCAATTAGTTTTGTGTGTTTCATGTTGCTGTTAGGCATTGACTTCACTGTCAGCGTGAACGGTTGTAATGCAAACACCTGCCAGCAATGCGTGCACTGTAGCTAGGCTAAGGCTAGCTGCCTAGCTTCTGTTACATCTACTTGTCCCGATGGGAGGCACAGCAACGATGACAGCCGAAAGCATAAACATTTTAATATCAAACATTAAATGAGTACAAGGGACACCTGTTTTTTCTCCGCTCAGAAATAATCACGATATGTTTTATTCGGCTAGGAAATTTATAGTATAATTTATTAATGGTGCTAATTACTAAAAAAATGCCATTAAGGCCATGTTTATTTCTTGGCACAATTTCCGGAATATATTAGGGTTTCAGATTTACATTATAAGGAAACGTTTATGTCTGAAAATAATCAGTTCTCGCTGAGTAGATCATAATGTGATTGAAACAAGTAGAATCGAGTTCAATACAGCTGCTCCCCTTGGTTTTGTGCTTTCACTTTTGTTGATGCCGAGAAAAGGATTAAAAGCCTGATTAATTAATAAGATCCTAATATAGGATGGTGCACACTGTTTTTTTTTTTTTTTTTTTTTTTTTTTTTTTTTAAAACAAGTATTCTTTGTCCATACATGCCGTCCAAAACTATTCCTGAATAATTTGGATTTCTAAGAATCGGTAAATAATTTTTCTTTGGACTTAACATGTCAACATAGAAATATAACTGAGCTTTTATGATCTCAGCAAGAATATCTCTGTGCAGTTATGCTCTTGTTTTACTGTAATTTGCTGATGATTTATTGTTTTTGAGTATTTTACAACGGTTTTCTAGGGGCAGATGAAAATAAATGAGGAAGGTGTTATAAGCTGCTCCTGCTTGTTTTTTTTCTTTTATGGATGGGATTCAGTGTTACTGCTTGACATATCTTATATGTCATATAGTGAAGAACTAGCCAGTTATATACCTGATGTACCTGCATAAATAAATTCAAATAATACTTATTTTAATCTCTGGCAATCACCATATTACTGCCATTCCTTCCTATTCCTTCAAAGCAGTCTGTCTTCAAAAAGATGAATCGGACAATCATTCCTATTTTTAGCTCCATGCAGTTGCAGTGGGTGGTAGAAAATTGACGGGCCAAGGATCCAAGATGGTTGTGAGAGCTTGAATCTGTGACAAGTCTGAAGTTTTATGTGTTAAGATGGTTCTTAATATTTTGAAAACATTTTTTTAAAATGTAAAAGCAATATGAAGGAGCTAAAAACAGTTCTGATAATAATGGGGAGCGCATAGATCTATAATCCTCTCATTTGTGTGATGGGATTAACAGCAGAGGGTCATACACCTCCACAGTTTGAGCAGTCAGATTACAACTGACTGTTAGCACAGCAACATATCATTGGTTTACAGCTGTCATTTAACCAGCAGTTTTCTTTCAGTTGTTAACCACCAGGGCTGTGAAATGGAGCCAATGTAAAACTCTAAAAAATGCAGTTCTTCCATGGCCAAGTCAGCTTTGGTCCAAATTTTACAGGGTGGTACACAAAACTGACCCTATAGGTAGTTTCTCCTTGTATAACAATTGTAAGACGGCCGAAAAGCAGCACAGGTCTGTTGACCCAGGCAGGTGGAGCTGGGTACTTTTTCCAGTTGAATCAGCAGAACATCAAATATGAAACATGTGGTCAAAGTTTAGATGCATTTTGTGTTTGATCGGGTGTTGCCGCCTTGGTCAGCTTTTTGTCAGCTTGCATTTTTCGCTACAGATGCTGCAGAAAATGTCTGCATTAAGTTTTAAAGAATTTGAGCACATCTGAGAGCACTTTCAACACGTTGCAGATGTATGTAAGCTTACTGACTGGAGGTTGATAGGCCTTAAATTTGTCACCTAACCAAAGGACTTTTCCATATTTGTGTTGTTTGTGTATTTGGAGCATTTTTAATGAAATGATAAATGATACTGTTCGATATGTTATACAGTACATCAGAGAGCTACAAAAAGTCTTTTACTTTTTATTTAATAGCACATATGTATGTATGTGTGTGTTGTATCAGTCAGTTTTTGGATGTAGTTTGCCAACATTAGCTGATAACCTCGCTCTTCACCTACTCATCCAGTTATGGTATCTTATACTTCAGGGTTTTGTGTGTGTGTGTGTGGGGGGGGGGGGGGGGGGCTGCAGTCTATCCCAGCTATCTTAGGGCATAAGCAAGGTACTCCCTGGACAGGTCACCAGCCTCATGCAAGTGTTAACTGAACCTTCAAATGTAGTTTCCAAAATGAATGCATGTTATTATCTCAGTTGTTACATGCATCTTTTATAAACAGTCCATGTTTTCTCTGGTTTTTGGAGAACTGAGATGAATTTAGTGTTAACTTGTTAATCTAAAAAAGCTAAATAAATATTTCAAACCTCTTTTTAGATTTAATGCAGCACTGTTGAAAGCTGTACCAGTCACCCCACCCACCCATAAAACCACTGTGTACATTACCACACAGAAAGAGCTGGAGACTTGCTTGCACCAGTGGATGAACCAGGGCACGTTTCTGTGTCAGTTTGATGTAGAACTTGTATTGAAATTGAGGCCCTTCACAAATTTTGATGTAACTTTAGTCTGCCTTGTACATGGCAAGCTGAACACATAATCGTTCTCTACTGCAGCTAACAAGTTACACTAAAAGCTACCTTTGATTTGTCTGTTATATACAAGGGTTCGCTATAGCAGGTAGCTCAACACATTTTATTGAATTTTTTTGTACTGGATGTTCTTTCTGATGCAACCATGAAGAGGTTTGTGTCTTGTCCCATGATCAAACTTTGGATCTTTTGCTGGTTAGATGAATGTGTAAGACTTTATGGCAAAACTAAAGGAACACCAACACATTACAAGTACAAGAGCTGCTCAGCCATTGAAACCCATGCTACTCAGCATTTACTGAGTCAGCAGAAGATTGGCAACTTTTACACATTATGCACTTCAACACTTAGCAATCACAGTATAACTTTGTACAGTCTGCCACTTTGAGGCTGAGTTGCTGCGATTCCTAAATGCTTCCACTTTGCAATAACATCCCCTACAGTACCCCCACAGTTGATCATATCTAGGAGGGAAGACTTAGACTAGGATGCCTTCTCTTGCAGTACCACACTCGAATTTTCTGAGCTTGTTAGAATGATTCATTCTTTCACAAAACTTTGTAAAGACAGACTGCATGGTCATGTGCTTGATTTCAGACTGTGGCAATGGGTCTAAAAACACGCAAATTTAAAGGTTAATTAGATTCAGCCACCAATCTTTTTTTTTTTTTTAATGTAGTGTTGCTATCACTAATGGTGTACAACAGAAGGGGAAGACGTGATACTAAAAGCTGCCAATTTCAAGAAATCATCATTTTGAAACCACAAACCTGCAGAGATGTGGAATGAGACTTCAGAAAGTCCCCTAGTCATCCACTACAAAAAATGGTTCCCAAAGACTCACTATTACTATTTATTTAAA
Organism: Simochromis diagramma; assembly: GCF_900408965.1. NCBI lineage: Eukaryota > Metazoa > Chordata > Actinopteri > Cichliformes > Cichlidae > Simochromis > Simochromis diagramma. The sequence goes on along the minus strand of NW_024387304.1, from coordinate 2,896,301 downwards.
AAAACAAACAAACAAAAAAAACAACAATGCCCAGTGACTTTATGAAATTATTGATGCTTTAACATCTTACAAGATCAATGTTCTGAAAACATCTGTGACTCTTTACAGATTGGGCAAAGTTTTAAGAGAGATGGACCACATAACTCGTTTGGAACTTTGCTGATTTGGAGTTGATAGTGCTTATTATGATTTCTCTATCTAATGCTAGCCTGTTTTCATCTTTTTTTTCAAGCTAGCCTGCTGGGAGGCACGTCCCAATGACATGGCCTCCAGTCACAGCTCCTCCCCAGTGCCTCGTCCCAGCAGCGGAGGCCGAGATGGGATCTATCACAAGGAGCGAGATCCTTCCCCACCTCGCTACCGGCATATCCGCTCTTTGCCTGACGTCTGCCCGAAGGAGCCGACTGGTAGGAAGAATGACTGACTTCAGTGCAATGGCGTGCATAGGCATCATTTTTAGCAGTAGAACATAACCAGAAAGTATACATATTTTGCAGTTAGACAGTGAAAATAGTCTATAAAAGGTGGTGAAAATCTAGATGTTCATCTATACATCTGCGCTAAGGGTCATCAGTCATTTAAAGTTTACATACAAACATAAACAGTGATGCTAATATTTTTTTAAGTATACATTTTTTTTTTTTACATACTGGCTATCTAAAGCCCACTCTTTCTTTCACGTTGTCATATTGAACACAAATGAACTTTAAATAGACAAATTTGTGACACTGCAGGAAAACACAGCGTCTTGCAGTTTTTATCTAAATATGTTGTGCATTGATTTACTGCTGTGCTTGTGATGTTGCTGTTTGTTGCATTCACCTGGGCCACAGCTGTGATTTAAGTTCAGGAACATGGAAACAAAACCAAGAAACCATGGCAGGCCAGATGCTTAAATTATGAGTTGTTGTTCTCCGCAGAAAATGAAAGCACTGACTTTATTTCTATGTGGTCCTCCAGGTGAGGGGCAGGGCCTGTGTAATGGCCCATCTGTGGTGGCAGAGCACGACCGATGGACAGTTTATAGCTCGAAGGTCAACCTCCCAGCTGCACTGAATGACCCTCGGCTCGCCAAAAGAGAATCTGACTTTTTCACTAAAACATGGGGGCTGGACTTCACCGAGACGGAGGTGATGCCCTCATTTTGCCTCCCCAACATCACCAAGGAGCACTTTGGGCCCTACCTGCAAGAGATGACTCAGGTAATACCTAGAGCGAATTATTAAGAGCATTTATGATTTGTTGACAAGTCAGTATCACTGCAGCTCAGATCTGTGTGGAGTCAATGTTAAAGATGCTATTAGGATATTTTTGTTCTTGAGAGAGTCTTGATTGGGGAAACCTGCAGTCTGCTGAGACTGAAGAAGTCACTTAGATGAGTGACGAAACGTTTCTCCCAGTGAAAACCCTACAATCAACCTTTTGGGGTTCCTGAGAAAGATTCTACGTTTCTCTTGTTTTGGGTGTGTCAAGAATCTGAGGCAGTTTCACTTTGTAGCCTTTTTTTGCTCAGGACATGTAAAGTAGAAGTCTTGAAATGCATCTGTTAACTAAGAACTTTAGTTTAAGAAATCTTGTGCATGGATCTTGTGCAAACAATGCAACTGTCTCCCGCTGATGAGCAGCTGCTGTATTTTCCCACCATTTAGAACAAAGGTGGCATTATAGAAGAAGAAAAGATGAAAATGTCTGAATAAAGCTGGACCTTTTTTTAAATCTCAGGAATTCAAACAGCCTGAATACTGGAGGCATTTGCATTTCCTAGAGGAGTTTACTAAATTAAAAAGCAATAGAAGTACTGATGCCAAAACTGTTGTGATGGAAAGATGTGTCTCAGTCTGTATGTTACATATGTGATTTTCACTTTAACCAGTCAGGGGTTTTCATGTTGATTTTTCTTTTTTTTTTTTTTTTTTTACTTGTACATGCACTCATTTGTTGACAGAGTTACTTATCACAATGGTTGTGTTACTCTGGCATTTGGCTGAGATTTGCTCTTCTTGTTTTGCCTCACAGTTAAGCTACATTAGTTCTAACTGATAGCTTCTACTGGAGGAAACATGACAACTGCAGTTATGTATATATATGAACAGTAACATACATGGTTACTGATAGTAATTTATTGTTTAATAGTAAAGTAGGGTTTGATTTACAGAAGTTAACTGGTAACCAAGCCAAAGCCAGAGCGCTGTGGGTAGGATGAGTAGCGTGCTTAAACAATTATGGAAGTGACGTGAGTAAAAATGGCGTATTGAGATAGTCTTACGTTCATCATTAACCCAGCGCCAGTGAGGAATGTCTTTGTGTTTAAGAGACAGCAGCTGTACGTTTGTATTCAAGATTCAAAGTTTTAAAGGGAATCCAGTCTCGATACAGTACAAACACACCTTAATGTGTTGGATAAAACCTTCCTTTACTGGCTGTCATGTTTCAAGTAGAATAGATGTCTTGAAATGCAGCTGATGCTTTAATATTGTCAACAAACATTCTACAAACAATTAAAATAATGAAAATAAAATACAAACAGGTTTTAAAGTTCTTATGTGTTTTTAAATTCTTAAATTGTCTTGGCCTGTGCTGCTTCATTTTTATAATGCCTCAAGTGGCAAAAAAAGTTCTTACAGAAGGTTTCTGTTCCTCATTTAGTCTTTTATTACTTTTGTTACCAGCTGAGTGTGGTGAGATTGAGCTGTAACATCTCTTGCACTTCTGACAGTGCATTTCTGTTCTTGTAAGAGTCATCGAGTTTTTAGAAATGTTATTGTAGCTTTGTTTTCACTTCCTCCTACGGGTTTCATGCATCTGATTTCTTGTTCAGTGTGTTGCTTTGTTCTTCACTAATGACCCACAGCTGTAACCTTTGTTAGTTTGTATCATCAAACTTGACTTCTGTGATTCACTCAAGCCTTTTTTTTTCCTGGTGCGTAACGATCATGTTAGCTTTACAGAGAGCGGGCTGGGCCAAAAATCCTGAACTTCCTTTTTGGATTTCATGATTTCATTTTTAGAGGGAACGAATCCATGAACGTTGCAAGACGATCTGCCCCAACAAAGATGATGTCGACGCTGTCTCTAGTATCACCACCAACCAAGGTATGAATTATTAACCGGCTGCTGCAGGACTCTCTGACTGCCTAAGATTGGCAGCACACAATGACTTCAGATGCAGATATGCAGGCTACAGTGTATACATATACACTGTCACATCTGACTGTACCACACATTAAGAGTATGTGAGCGTAGTTTGGTCCTGAACCTTGGCTCTTTAATAGATTTAAGGGTTTTTACAGTTTAACACACGGGTTTTATTATCTTTCTTTTGATTTGCTTCCAAAACAATATTTTATGCCTTTAATGCACATTTCAGAATTTGATCTGATAAACACATTTCTCTGCTTGCTGCACTTTTCACAAGTTTCCTGTCTTTTTTATTTTTATTGTTGAGTTTGTACAGAGCACACTCTAGTGTCAGTCTTAGAAACTAAACTTTGTTAATCTGACCATATTTTATCTAATTAGTAATAATTGTGACAAATGCATACCTTTTTAATTAGCTGAGCAACACAAAAGGATATTCTGACTCTTAAACATAACTACTGTAACCGATAGTGATTTAGAGCTTTTGTTGCTTATTCCAGACAAATCCAGAACTGAGCTGGAGCAAGTCCCGAAGGTAATTATGCAAACATGCATAATATTCTGTCTGATTCTCTTTGGATTTCTCTTTCCCTTTAACTTTGACAGTGTGGCCAATGCTCTAATGCAGTTCCGTTGTATTATTTTAGCTGTGGACTCAAACACATCACTGTGCTTTATATTGTCAGATTTTCATGAAGCCCGACTTTGCTCTTGAGGACCCGGCTACCTTCAACATGGTCCTTCCCTGGTCACACTTTAACAATGCTGGGGGGAAGAGCAGCAGAGACGTGGCTTCTTCCAAACTGCTCCAGGAAAAGGTAAATTCTCATCAACACATACAGATCACCCAGGGAGGGCGATCTGTAGATCGAGAGTAAACCTGCACTGATGTGTTTTCAAAGTGTTCCTTTCAAACCATCTTGGTAACACTCCAAGGCAGTTATATAGTGTTCCTTTGAAAACACATCAGATCACAATGGAGAAAAGCATCATGCTGAGTATCTGTACTGATATGGACTGTGAAATGTAAGGAATAAAGGATGCGATTGTTTGATGGGAATGAAAATGATCAACCTGCAGAGGGCTGAATTCAGGGTGCTCCTGCCCCCCCTGCTGTTTGTGTTGAATTTTACACATCCACAAACAGTGGTTTTGGCTCTGACACTGGCATGTTTATCTGTCTAAACAGCTAATCACAACCTAAACAAGAAGCAACCACTGACCAGTAAGAGGTAGTTTGGTGTTGGGGCCTTGTAGCATAACAAAAGAACAAAAGGAACTTAAAAATAATAATACTAATAAGTTTTAGTAGCAATTTTGTTAAATACTTGTTTAAATTCCTTTAGCTTCTACATCTGTGAGTATTTTCTGCTTTTCTCAGTTTTACAAGAAAGACACGTGGCACTCCAGGAAATTTTGTAATATATCGTTCAATCTTTATTTTAGGGAAAGCTAGCAGGAGTTGTAGACTCACCCGTCCAGTCACTTTTGATGAGGAGTGAAATTAAAGTTCCTGTAGATACATTCTATAAGTTAATTACCTTGAGGTGTTACCAAGATGATTTCTAAAAGGACACTGGTTGGTGTTGACTGGAGAGGTTAAGAAAAATGATGGATAATTGTAATTTATTTATAATTGTATTTGATGGACTTGATCTAAACACAGAAATTAGACGTCTGTTGTTATATATTTAAGGATGAAATGCATATTGTTATTGTTCAGTTAATTTACCTGAAGATATTTAAAACTTATGACAAGTAGAATATAACCGCAGTGGAGGTTTAGTATCGGTCATGTGATTAACTGCTTACAGTTAACAGGATCCTAATCAAACAGGATAGTTGTTGATTTGCACTTTTGTGCTCATCAGTCATTAGATCAGTTAAACCAGCGACCTTCATATGTAGAAGTTAATCAAATGATGTTCTTTTTCCTCCAGCTCAGCCACTACCTAGATGTAGTGGAGGTGAGCATTGCTCGACAGATCTCGCTGCGTTCCGAAGCGTTTTTCCATGCTATGTCGTCGCAGCATGAGCTGCAGGACCAGCTGCAGGAGACGCAGCATGCCGTGGCCGTCCTTCGGGGCCGTACAGCTGCCATGGACCAGGTCATGTGCCAAGGACCTCTCCAGGCTCTCTGCACCGCCCTGACTCGCAACAACTGCGTGAAGCTGCACAACAAGCTGAAGCTGATGGCCGCAGTGCATCAGACACAGCCCACTGTACAGCTGCTGCTCTCCACCTCTGAGTTTGTTGGAGCACTGGAACTTATCGCCACCACTAAGGAGGTGCTCCAGCAAGAGCTGCAGGGCATCCACAGCTTCAGGTGAGAGTGTGTTTACTGGATCAGTTTTACTAGGATAGTTTTTGTTGTGATGTCTGAAATTGATGTTCTACAAGCAGCCAACAGAGCAGCTGTACAATCCTGTGTTTGCATCTCTCAGACATCTGGGCTCCCAGCTGTGCGAGCTAGAGAAGCTGATTGATAAGATGATGGTGGAGGACTTCAGTATGTACGCTCACAGTGACCTGAACCGCAGCCTGAGAGATGAGCCACAGGTTCTGGAGAAGGTCTGAACAATCACCTTCAACACAAAGGGTCTAATAGATTTCAGGATGGTCATGACCATCAAACAAAATGTAGAATCTGATTCTAAGTAATGAAACTGGTGGCAGCAAGTCATCATTATAGTCTGACAGAAACAATTATATACAGCTGTGCAGCTCTGCTCATGCTGAGTATTAGTATTAGTTTTTAGTCTTTGAATGTGATTACGTAATTGAATTCTTCGGTCTCATATTAAATTCATCTCAGCTTTCTGAAACCCTGCTGCCCGGTCATGTCAGTGTTTTAGGACTCTGTATTTTCTGGTGCGTTTGTCTGTGGATTTTAGGAGCGTCTGGAGTCGCTGGTGTTCGGCCTGCTGCGGCAGCGGAAGCTGGATTTTCTGGATATTTACAGTGATGAGATGATCGTAGCGGCCAAGGCAATCGTCTCTCAGGTATGACTCCTCCTGACACAGTCCAGTCTTTATCTGTTTCTAAGCGCTGCATTAAATAACAGCGATCCAGCTGCGATTTATCATGTAATAGAAACCTTTTTGTGTTTGCAGTGTGTGGCAGATAGTGTTGTGCAGATAGAAGAAATTGATGCTGAAGTCGTTGTTAAGTAAGTTGGAACAATGTGATTAATACCACTGGTTGTATTAAAGCATTTTATGGAATGTTTAATGAGCACATTGACTTTGTAAACAAAGAAAATATCAGTCCAAGTTGAACCTCATGGAGACTCGCTGTACATGTGTGCATTTGTGTTTCTCAAGGCTTGCTGACCAAATGCGTCTGATGACATTCCCTCAGTGGTTTGACCTCCTGAAAAATGTCTTTGAGAGCTTCCTTTTCTTCCTGCAGAGAATCAAGGTTAGTCAAAACAGCTCCTGGTACAGAGCTCCTATTTTTAGTCTGCTAGACTTCAGAAGATGGTTCACACATCACAAACATTTTCCAACATTTGATGCAGGTAAAAATATTCTTTCTGTGTGAATTCAACAAACTGAATCTAATTGTGCCCCTTATTACCCAACTGCCTGTTTGCTAGGCCACTATGAATGTGATCAGGAATGTGGTTCTAGAGGTTCTGGACTCAAACCAGAAAACCCGTCTCCTGGAGGACTCCTGTTCAGAACCATCCGGCCAAGAGGCTTCTCAGGTCCCGTCACTCCTGCAGGGAGAGGCTGAGCTGGCCTACCTCACCCATGAAGGCCTGTTCATCAGTGATGCTTTGAATGATGCCCAGCAGAAACAGCAGGAGCAGAAACAACAGCGAGTAGTGCCGGCAGCCCAGGATCAGAGCTCTGCAGCAGGATTCAGGAGCCAGCAGGGCCGGGTGGAGACTGCCAGTAGTGACTCTGGGGCCACAGAAATGTCTGCCAGCAGAGAGCAGAGCTTCATGTATGTCACTCTTAAGTTTTTCTTCTTCTTCTTTTTTCTTTTTCTGTTTGAAAACAAAAATATCATGGTAATTGCAGTCCCGTTGCACCATAGCCACTAACTGACATCTGGTTAAAAGGCTGTTGCATTTTCCTTTTTTTGCAATTCAGGTCTTCTTATTTACTGAAAACAGCATCAAACCGTAAAGTGACAGTTTTGTTCAAAAGTCTTGAGCCTTCCAACAAGACAGATTTTCTTGTAATTAAAGTTGTCTTGAGCAGCAGTTCTCCAGGCTTTCTGAAGGAGCTTTTCTTTAGACATTGGGTGCTTTTTCTCTCTTTTTCAGTTCGGCTCCTGTATCAGAACACTTTGCGAAAAGCACTTTTTGTTTGTGATGCTACTTAACATTGACCCGTGAATTATTCAAGCATAAAAAAAGGGATGAACCAGTGTTATGACTGCATTTTAGATACTTTGTTACTGGTCGCCTATCACTAAAATACAGGATGCTCTTATTTCTTTAGTTGAGTCTACGAAAATGGCAAACACGCATAACTTACACGAGAACTGGACTTGAAAACCAGTGGCAGCAGATCTTACAGAGTGATGTGGACTGTAGTGGCTTATAATCTCCTGTAGTTCTCTATTAAATGTAGAGACTGGCTCTCTTAAAACAAAAACGGAAGTGTTGTTGCCCAAGATAAAGTACAAAAATGATTTAACCAAAAGTGAAAATGACTGAGAGGGATTAAAGCTGTGAAACCTTTGACTCGGTTCTTCAGCCTGTTAACAGTGAGTGTGTTTGTGTTCAGGCCTGGTGAGAACATGATGCCCACCGACTTTGAGCTGAACCTTGTGATAAACAACCTCCAGGAGCTCATGTACACGGCTTCCGACATCAGCCATGACCGCTGCGTCAAAGTGCTTACAGCCCGAGCCAAGGTATGGTGTACATGTGTCTGTATTCGAGGTTTTCTATGGAAAAGGATAAACCTGAAAATGTAATTGAAGTGTTTGTGTTTACGTTTAACAGGATGGATCTCTGGAGCGTCTGACCTCAGCGGAGTTCGTTTGTCTTTCACAGGCAGTGGAGGGATTTGTCAGGGACACAGAGGAGCTCTGTGGCAGGCGAAGCGTTTCCCTGAGGGGCGCGTTGCAGAGCCAGGCCAACCGCTTCGTCCACCGCTTCCACGAAGAACGCAAGACCAAACTCAGGTAACCTGCAGTACCATTGTTTTCAGGATGTGAAGGTTTGCTTTTAAATATGATAACTGTTTGTGTGAGTGAGTGAAGGTTTAGTTTCATGGTTGAATTTGAGTGTGTATCTGGTCTTACTCCTGTAGTGTAGCAGTGTAGGTGCTGAAGTTTGTTTTTGTGCCCCTGCAGCCTGCTGCTGGATAATGAGCGCTGGAAGCAGGCTGAGGTTCCTGCTGAGTTTCAGGATCTGGTGAACTCCATTGCTAATGGTAGAATATCACTACCAGAGCGCAAAATCCCAGGTATCAGACTCCACTGTCCGAAAATCCTCATTAACCTGGTTTTATTTGTAATTTCTGTAGTTTTAGTTCTACAGTTCTGAAATGTTTTGACTACTTACAGAGTAACCTACGCACACATTGCATATATATGCTGACTTTGATGTAAAATAAGAAAATGGATAAAGAAGTAAAGATTCACAGTTCAGTCCAGTCAGGGAGTTTATAAGACCCCCAAACATTAGAGAGAAAATCCCAACAATTAGACAGTCCCCTATAAGCAGCACTTGGCAACAGTGGGGACAAAAGAACTCCCTGAGAGGCAGTTATCTATGAGACCTGTTGGGTGAGGGTTGGGCAATTAATTTCCCTAACGGACCACATGAAGCAGAATTTATGTTAAAGTGCAGTCGTGTGTCTGCTTGGTGCTGCTTGTGCTGTTCTTGGTCTGTCAGCAGGCGCAGAGAAGAGCGGACTTGTAACATACAAAGAGTTGTAGTGAAACAGAGTGTTAAAAACAGTGAAACCTGTTCACTGCAGCAGCAGTCTCCCCCTCCTCCAGTTTGAACAGAAACATGCATGCAGACAGACTTAAATTACACTTAAGAAGCTGGGAGTAGAGCAGAACTGCTCTGTGTTGTTGTCAGAGGCTCCAGGTGCTTGGAGATTTCTAGTGATGCACTGAGGCTTGGTTCCACAGCTTGCATACAGTGTAACAGAGAAACATCACAGCACAAGAAGAACAGCTTTATTATTTGTAACATTCGTTTTCCCATTCCAGGTCCCAATGACAGGAAACCCACAGAGTTTCTGCTTGTCAACGGGCAGAAATATGCAGTTGTTGGGTAGGTGAAATCACATATTTCATGATTTTAAATATTATTCTGTCCTCACATTGAAAACAACTGTCATTAAAGTTGGAAGTTAGACAGCGCAAATGCTTTTTAAATGTGAACATTTAGTTTTAAAAGATTTTCTGAGTAGCCTTTGTGTTCCTTCAGGACGGTTCTGCTGCTGATCCGGATCTTTTTAGAATACTGCCAGTGTGTCAATGACATCCCATCCATCTCTACAGACATGCTGACGCGTCTGGCAGACCTCCTCAAGGTCAGAAACTCAACAGCACTCAAATCACACGATCCTACGTTAGTTCAGCCTCTTGTAGTTAGTAAACAGGAAAAGACTTTGTTTCCTAGAGACAATTTGATCACAACACTGAAGTGTTTACATTTGACACAGCCGTGACATGCTGGTATGCTAGCCTTAGGTTTAGAGTGGTGGTGTTTACTGGATTTTCTTGGATTGTCTTTCTGCAGCACTTCAACTCTCGGAGCTGCCAGCTGGTTCTGGGAGCCGGAGCTTTGCAGATCGTCGGCCTCAAGACCATCACCACCAAAAACCTTGGTATATAACACCTGCTACACACACTGCTTACAAGTAGACCTGTTTTTTCAGTATGTGAAGCAACTTTTAATGGTTGAGAATGCTGATTTTTACTGTTAACTGTGTGTGTTGTAGCATTAGCTTCCCGCTGTCTGCAGCTGGTGGTTCACTACATTCCCATCATCAGAGCTCATTTTGAGACCAAACTGCAGCCCAAACAATTCAGTGTTCTCAGACACTTTGATCACATCACCAAGGTAACACTCAGCATGAGCACTTTAAGTGTGGCCTCTTGACTTCCTGGCTAAATAAAAGTTTGAGAGAAGAGTTAAAAATAAAATGTCATGACAAAATCTCCAAAGATTTCAGCTCGATGTGAGTCGTGTTGCTGAGGCTGTTTGTTGTGTTGCAGGACTACAACGATCACATAGCAGAGATCTCTGCTAAGCTGGTGGCCATCATGGACAGTCTGTTTGAGAAGGTTCTATCAAAGGTAAGATGAGGGCAGGGAACACGAGAACACTTTATGAATGGTTTTAAATTTTATGCAAGCATAAAAATAATTCTATTTACAGAGGACTTTCAGTTGTAATGAGATTCAGGCAGTTGCCCACTGTGTAGGCCTAATATTTCCACAGTTGTGTTAATTCTTTTTTTTTTTTTTAACTTTAATAATAGTATTGAATTAATGTAGACTTAATAGAATCATTGCTATTAGATAATAGAACAAACAAATAACCAATAATCTAACCTACTAAATTATACTTGCACTGTATACCTGATGGTCAGGTATCCATTTCTGTCCTTTATTAGTACAGAATTTATGACTTTTTGACATGTGTAATGCACTTTCTCAGAATCTTTCTGTGTATTTTAAATTGTTGTATTCCAAATGTGCACAGAATCACATGACCTCAGGCGTATCCTTTTATGTCCTCAGTATGAAGTGAAGGCTCCGATGCCCTCAGCCTGCTTCAGAAACATCTGTAAGCAGATGGCAAAGATGCACGAAGCCATTTATGAACTTTTACCTGAAGAACAGACACAGGTGAGATCTCTTGTTTTCTCTACACCGTATCTGTGACAGCTTGTTGATCAGAGACTTGAGAGTTGTGTATCCATATACAGATGCTGTTTCTGAGGATCAATGCCAGTTTCAAAATGCATCTGAAGAGGCAGCTGGCTCGGCTTGGAGTTATTAATGATGGAGGACCGCAGCATGGGTAAGTGCCCTGAAAACCAGCTAATGATTGGAGTATGTTGATATGACAGAGCAGCACTTCCTGCTTCGCTCTGAAGAGAAGTAGCACCTCTTTTCCTGTTGGTGTTCCCCGTTGTTTCACATTTTATTGAAAGAGAATTTTGAACATTACATGAATACTTGACATGTCTTTTATCTGCTATATTAAAGTGCTAGAATTGTACTTAACAAACCTGACACAAATTTAGAGTTCCACTTCTGTGAGTTAGTTTTGGAATTAACGGAGGTGATAGGTGTGTGTCAGTGACAGCTGCTATGGTGCCAGAATCATTGCTGCCAATTTTGAAAGAATATCCTCATATGTGGCTCTCATTTTTCTTAAAAACAAAAATAAGGTAAAAAAAAAATCTGGTAATTCTTTGTTTTTACGTTCATCGGGCCCCAATGTGACCAAATATCAAAGAGAAATTAAAAATGCTGCTGTGGAAGAGTTCAGGTCTTAGGAGGTTATAAACTGCTTCTTGTCAGAGCATAGCTCTTCCCCATCTTTCATGTCTTTGACACTTTGACTCGTGTTTGCAGGCTGGTGGTGGTAGACGTGGCATTCTACACCGAGAACATCCAGGGGCTGAAGAGCCTCGAGAGGCTCGACCTGAACATGGTTGAGGTCTGGGAGCAGAAGAGGTGATGGAGGATGGAATCCGCATCTCCAGAACTGACCTTACCTCAGCAGTTATGGGAGCCTGACCCCCGGGGGCCGATGGTGGGCTGGTTGAGGCTGGAAGAGGCCCAAAGGGACCAAAAATGCAAGTATGGGAGAAGAGCAGCAGCATACCGGTGCTTCAGAGACTGTTCAGAAACGCACAGCGCCTGGTGAAAAACTGTTGCCACCTCATCGCAGTGTGTGCAATTCAATAGAAAATGAAAAAATAAATTATTACTGTTTTAGTGGGAGGGCAGGATGTGGATTATTCTTATGAAATTTGGGGGTAATTTATTTTTCTTTCTCCGGAAACATTCTATACTGTGTTAGGCTTTTTCCTCCAGCAGTCTGCAATGCTGGAGCTGACAGGATTTTTATCAACACCGCATGCTCGGCAGGTTACCCTTTTGCATACTCGGAGAGCTTGGGAGGGGTCATTCTTATCGCTTAAAAAAATCAACAGGGTTCCTGTTCCATGTTAACACTATTCCAATCCTCTTTGATCAGCTGCTTTTGGGTTTATTTGCTTACTTTTTTGTACTCCAAAAAAATAATAATAACAGTAGCTGAGAGAAAGGTTTAATTTCAGTATGTGGACATAGTGACAAGATTCACTTCAAAAGGTTTAACTTCCACCTTAAAACAGTTTGGTCATGCAGTTGCTTCAGCACAGTCAGATCCTGGTCGTTGTGATGATTGACAGTGGCGCAGAACTCGCTAAACTGATGCAGAGAGTTTGCAGGATGTGAAGCATGAATATCAGCTGTTAACTTTTGCATCTTCCAGTCTGTGTGAGTTGTTAGTTTTCTGCGAAGATGGAAGAGAAAATCTGATTAAACCTATCATCCAGAATACCTTCTTCTGATGCTGCAATATTGTATCACAACTCCCCACAGGGGTAAAAGTAACAAGTGCTTACAGCTCTCCCCTCCTCCTGCTAGCGGAGTTTTCTTCATGACATCAGATTTGATCAGATTTTCTCTTCCTGACTGTTACCGAGAGCTCCCGTCACACGAAGCAAACGACCTGTCCAGATGCAGTCACAGATCAGTCTCTGCAGCAGTAAGAACACTACAGGCTGACAGGCTGCTGTTTGGAACCATTCGACTCCCAAATGCAAATATTCATCTACTCTCCTAGTCTGTGTGATGGCTTTTGTAAGCAGCTTGTTTCCAAGATAAATCTCCTGGTATGAAACTAATGAGCTGGTATTGCAATAATTTGCCCTTCTGAAATGATTGATTAATCTAACATGTGCAGCCATAGTCATTCTTAACTCCCACACTAATCAGAAGGCATAAATGGTGTACATATGGTGACAAGCACAGTTGGATTAATGTGATGTGACTGCAGCGGTCAGCGTCAGGCTCGCCAGAGAACAGAAGCATTAACGATCATCACTGTCTGCTTCAGAAGTGCCTACTTTGGATCGACTATCAGAGACGACACATCTGAGCTCTCCACTACAGTGTGCCTACCATACCACTGTGTGTGTGTGTGAGTGTGTGTGAGTGTGAGTGTGTGTGTGTGAGTGAGAGAGACTTTTTGGGGTTTTGATGAGCATGTGTGTATGAGTCCAAATGAATCTGTTTCCTTCAAACCTGCTGTGAATAAAACAGGATGATGGAGCGACCTATTGTCAGTCTGTTCATCTGTTGCACATTGTCATCTTCAGAGCTAGCATACTTCCTGTCTGAGCCTCACAAAACATGTTAAGGCAAATGTAAGTGTTATTATTTCCAGTTAGCCAATGTTACTACATCGGTCTATTCTGCACAGTTCTAGCTGTATTCATTTTCTTAAAACTCACATCAAACACTTCCTGTGAGATCTTTGGCTTGAAACCACTTAAGTTTTTTAAAAACTTGATTTTCGACCCTTTCTATCACTTTCCAAATCGATATGAAAGATTTTACATGAAGTATTTGATTCAAGCGGAGTTACTGAAGTAAGGATAGAGAACACTTAAAAGAGATCGTTTGACATTGCTGGATGTACTAGATCTTTCTCACATCGGCTTTTTGGATCATGTATCGCTTGCTTTCACTGAAGTAAGCTTTAAGTTACTCTAGACAGTGAGAATGACGATGGCTAAAAAGACATACGAAAGGTTTGTCATATCTATGGTTGATGGAACAGCCAAAAACTTTACAAGGTTTACTTGAAATATTACTATTACTTGATAACTAAAAAAAAAAAAAGAACTCCTACCAGTGAGCTAGAACAGGCCAGCCTAAACAACAGTACAAAACTAGTCATGGCAGCACAAGGACCAGAGGCAACAAGACTGAGACTCTCCAACTGTGACTCGTACACTGAAAGGCACAATCAAGTGACTAAGATGATGTACAGGAGCATCTATGGACTGGAAGTCCCAAGCCCTGATGGGAGACGGCACCAAAGGTGCTTGAGAACAGCAGGGTTATGGTCCTGTGACAATTTGAGTTCCAAGCAGCTTTTCGCCAGCCAACTAGAGATGGTGGTGGCTGACAGGGAGGACAAGATTGCTGAGATTGCCACATGTATCACAAATGCAGACAGCAACATCAGGAAGAAAGAAAATGGAAAAAAGATGAGTGCCAGGAGCTGAAGAGGCAGCTGGAGCAGATGAAGTGATCCCAGTGGGTAGGAAACTGGAGGAGCAGCTCAAGCAGATTCCAGCGAGGGGGACTGGTGTATATTTATTTATTAGAACAAATGGTAAAATGGGCTGTATTTGTATAGCGCTTTACACATCCAGTCATCCACACATTCACACACTGGTGATGGCAGCTACATTGTAGCCACAGCCACCCTGGGGCGCACTGACAGAGGCGAGGCTGCCGGACACTGGCGCCACCGGGCCCTCTGACCACCACCAGGCAACGGCTGAAGGACACAACAACCAACTGTCCAAGCCGGGGCTCGAACCGGCAACCTTCCGATTACAAGGCGAACAGAACACAGCTGCCCCAAATTAACAGTATAAATAATGACCAAAATCAGTAGTTATGTGCAAGCTCTGAATGACGAAATGTAGACCAAAAAAAGCACTTTATTATTTATTCTAGTTACTTTTTGATTTGGGTACAAAAACATGAATTCTAGTATATATGAATCTCTCTTCTGACCATTTAACACTGTGTGCTCTGTGATGAAATGATCATTTGTGAGTTTTGTGAGGAGGATCATCAGTAGTGATCCAATCTGAGTCTGCAACTAAGATCAAACCGGTTTTAAGTCTGTTTGATCTTAAGTTAAGTTAAGGCCGAGTGTCAGGTGACGAGCAAGACCAGGAGCATAATTATTCACTGATCTTTTATCGTTGGGTGCAATAAGGAATTGACAGGTTTAATCACTTTATATGCTAATGGGGTCACAGCTCTTAATGCTCCTATCTACCTATAAGATCCAAATGACTTTGTATGTTTTTGAGCAAACCCAGCACATTGATGCAGGAGTAAAGGGATGCAGCAGTGATTAGAAGTAGCAGCAACTCTGAGAATAGCACAGAGGTGCTGTGAGATCAGCCATCATTTTCATTTTTCTGGGCCTGTTCACAGAACTTTCTGATCTCACCTTGTACACAAAAAAACATAAAACAAATAAAGAATGAGTCCGACGTTTCCACAAAACACAGGAAGCTCTGCTGACCCGTACTGCACTTTTTTATTGACACAAGAAAAAAGATGACCACAGTGAGCCAGACTTTACAGTGATTGTCTTGCAGTAACAGCAAATTTCTTCTACACAGTGCTGGAGAAATTTGGAAGCACGATGAATTTGACCTCTGACCTTTTCAGGCTGACTTTACACTGACACAACTGTTTAAAACAAAAGCTGTAACAACCCTGCTGTTCATCAGAAGAACAGAATCTCTTAAGTCATCTTTAAGATCCAAATGGCTTTGAGCATTTTTCCCAGAAGGCCTCAGTGGTCAAGGATCCGCAGATTTCCTGAAACAATCTTGTTCTCCAGCATGGCTCCAGCAGGAATATCTATCCGGTCACCATGATTAGCTATGATGATGACAGTACCCTGATGAATAAAACGATTAACGAGTGAAAAACTGACAGAAATGTCACGTATTCTTGCAACCTCTGTTCGAAATCAAAGGTTATTGTTAAAAAATATAGTTGAGTAGCCCTGACAGGCTGGTGACCTGTCCAGGGTGTATCCCACCTCCCGCCCTGTGGCAGCTGGGATAAGCTCCATGAAAACTGTTGAGTCTGGCTAAAAATCTTTAAGATGGTCTTTCTTTGAGCAAACATGTTAAAAGGTGAACTAAACATTCTGTGTATGCACTACCTATTTGCTCTAAATTTCAATCAATATGTTCACAATGGTTAGTCAAGTTAGAAAGTGAAGGAGCTGCTCGTTATTCTGTCTAACATGGGACATAAATGAAATGTTTAATCTGGTCTGCATAGCAATAATCCTCAAAATCGGGTGGGGCCGTTTCCCCCCATTTCCTTGGAGAGTCGCAGTGTTTTAAAATTTAACTCTGAGTTTCTTTCCCTGCAAAATACATCTTGAAATGATCTCATTCAAATCAGAAAATAGTTGCAATGGAATTTCTCTTGGGAGTGGCTGGAATAAACAGAGGTATCAAGGAAAGATTTACATTTTATACTGTAAATTCTATCCAAGGACATTTCTTTTGGCAAATATATTCCTAAATATCTCACAAAGTTCAGTTAAGGTGGAATTCCTTTCTAATTTCTGGAACAGTACTGTAGGCCCGAATAAGGCTCGACGTTAATTCAATTCAAAGAGCTGAAATAATGCTCTGTAGAAGTATTTGATTTAAGCCTGTAGGTGGCGCTGTTCACCTGTGCCTCAGTTATTGGAGCGGTTGCTTACTTTGAGAGAGACGTTCTTCCCGAAGGTGACATCTCCAGACACAGTGAGGTGATCAAGCTCCAACATGTCAGGGATGTTTTCAAACCTTGCCAGAAACTCCTGAACCTGTGGAGCAACAAAGCAAAAAGCAACCAAACCCTGATTTTATTATTTAGGCTCTCTAACATTATAACATAAAACACCTTCAGATGACTGTTCAGACTTATTTAAATAAAACTTCATTTAAACTGAAATGTTTGAAGAATTGCAACATGCTCCTACTTTCTCACTATGCTGAGCAGCAAGCAGGTCTGGCAGATCGTGATGTTGTAGCTGAAAACATTATCTTTCCATTTCCTGAGAACTGATTTTTTTTTCCTTTAGTTAACTTGTAGTTAGATTTAATTAGAAATATAAAGTGATTAAACCTGTCAATTCCTTATTGCACCCAATGATAAAGTACAGAAGCTGAGAGAGGCTTGGATCGAGAGTGGAGTTGATGCTTTCTGGGTGGCAGCTGACCTTTGTGAAGGAGCTGCCCAGTTTGACATGAGGCGTGGTCGGGAACTCTCTCTTCTTGCTCATGGTGAGAGAGCCGGCGTCCAGGGTGTACAGATTGGACATCACCAGCAGCAGGTCAGATGACGTCTTCACGGGCAGGAAGCGGCTACGGGGTACGTTCACACCCATGGCATTGTTAAAGCTTTTGATGGCAGCACCCACAGCTGTCTCTAGCTGGATGACATTCAGCCCACCATCCAGGGTCTACAGAGAGATGGAGCGCTTCAGTCAATGGGAGGAAAAACAGTTCCAACAGGCTCATAATCAAATATGTTCATTCCACTCCTTATTGTTCACTCATCTTAGTGGGGTACTACCCACTAAGATGAGTGGACGATAAGGAGTGGAATGAACAAATTTTTTGAACTCAGGACTTTACACAAGTCCTGAGTTCAAAAATAGCTTTCAAAATAAACCAAATCTATTGACAAAATGTGCAGAAAAAACTGCTATGAGCTAATGTCAAAAATATCTATTGTGTAAGATAAGGCCTGGGATGCATGATAACACCAATTTGTATCCTAAGACGACATATTAACAGTATTCGTCTGATAAAGCCTCTTGAGAAAATGGAAGCAGGGTTAAAAAGAAAAAGTAAAAGACAAGCAGCACACACCCAAAACATTTTAATACTGCCCCCAAAACTTTTCAGAGCCTCATTACTTGAAGTACCTTTAAAATATCGCTTCATATCACAACACCAGAGAACACAAAAGCTCAGGACTGTGATTATGACGTTTTTAAAGGTACATTCCTTGAGTATTTTGTGGTACTTTGATTCTTAAATATCAGTTTTCTGACATTACAAGTTACAAACTTTGCAGCCTCTAGGAGCAACGTATATGTTCTACATGCAGTTCTGAGTTTGACATCCGACTCTTTTTCCTCCCAACACCAAGTGGCACCTCTTTGTTGGATGGTTGTATTTAAGAAGGATCTGAGAATTGTTGCTTAGTCATGAGCAGGAGTTTTTTTAAGTTATCCATGAAAAGGGAATCACAGTGTCACTCGTGTCAGGCACACTGGATTCCTTTGGCTGAGGTTAGTGGTAATGTTTTTGCAGTGGTAGCTCCTGTGCTTCTTAAACAGCCTCACTCCTACAAACAAGTCTAACAGCATAAGGTTAAACAAAAAGATTTCCACAGGATTACCTTTGGATTGACGATGATCTCCAGGTCCATGGAGTTCTTCTCTTGCAACCTCTTGATGGCAGGCAGAGAGATCCACAAATTGTTGGTGTTGAAGATCTTGAACTTGGTAACAGACTTAAATTCGTCAACATGGGCCTTGGGGACCTGTGCGATCTCCAGCAGCCTCAGACGATCCTCATACTGGATCAGAGTACCACCCTGGACAGAAGGGAAACAGGCTGCACAGGCCGAGCTACACTTTCTTCAGCCGGGGCCAGATCGCCATGAGGGAGATACTAAACATACCTTGACGTCGGCTCTGGTCTTGTCTGTGACCTCCATGATGAACTCGCAGCGTTTGTCGGCCGGCTGGCTCATCAGATGGTTGAGGATGAACAGGTCAACTGTGGCTCCCAGGTTGTCGATGTTGGAAACAAAGATGTACTCTTTCCCTTCAGCAATGAGTTTGTCCAGGAGCCCGGAGTTTTGGAAGCTGGCATAGATGTCTCCGTGCCCTGGTGGGTACCAGGCCTCAGCATTTTCGCCACTGGTGCCCATGCTCTTAGCAATTGGCAGGAGGGACTCCTTGTTGATCCTCGGATACCTATTAAGAAAATAAAGAGTCCCTCATTTAGACTATAAAGAACTGAAGAGCTCTCTATTCCAAGAGAAGTGAAGGAAAATCCGATGGTGGACAAAACAAATTTACCCTCAAAGCAACTTTGACAATTTTATTTTTGGACAGCAGATGTAAACGATGGCCCTTATTTACCAACAGTTTTTACACACAAATCTGTGCGCACAAATGTTTAATGCTCAAATCACTGACTTATAAATTATATTTTTCTATATTTTGTGTACTTTTGTACTTGTCTGTTTACTACCAAATCAGAGAAGACAGCATAGCTCGATATGTCTTCAGAATCTTGAATCTGGAAATGTTTTTTTAACATCATCATAAACATTAGTAGTGAATGCTGATGCATACATGCCTGTTCTTCTTTATAGCTCATGTAGTGTGCTTCAAATCAAGAGACATTTCAAGTCTTCTAAAAACTTGCTTTCCTTATAGTCGTTGTCCTAAAGCCTAATCTGACTGTTTCGCTCTGGAGTCAAATCACTGGATTGTACTTTTTGATGAGTCCTCTGTGTTTGCTCTCATGAAGTTTTCTTTTCAGTGCAGACCTGAATATTAACATCAGGTCTGATGGACAGTGATCTGGTCTTTACTTGTCTGGATGTTCTGAATGGATCCAGCATTGTCTTCCTTCCAGGTTTTGTTTTTTTAAGAACACACCAAAGATTATTTGTCCACTGCTAACGCTCCAGGTTTCCTTTTAACGGACTTGTTGTAGTTTTACTGCTTACCACTTTAACAATGACATATGTAACTTCCATCTGTCTCTGTTTCCATCCACCAAAAAAATAATGAACCATTTCTTTAATCACCTCTGGCTTTTTACACTTATTTCATACTTAACAGATTTTGTTCACAGAATCTCCGTATGTGTGTTTGTGTGTGCGCACTGCACCTGCTCTGATTGAAAGTGTGGATTTTGACTTGGTGGTGTTTGTATTTCTGCAGGATCTTCTTTGTATCCTCGTCGGTGTTGAAGGAGTTCATGAGTACAAGCGGCACGTCAGCATTAAAGGTTTTGTTTAGATGCTGAAAACACACAATCATATAGCACCATGTTAGAACAACAATTGCCTCAAGGTAGTTCACCAGAGGCAAAAACATGACCCTGGACTCATCCTGATCATCAGAGGTTAAGATGTGCAGTGTTTTTCTGCATTCTTACCTCAATTTGTTTCACTGTCAAGTCCAAGAAGGTGTTCTCATTGCGGACACTGATCAGACTCTTTGGGCCCTTGCAGCCCATGCTGGTTCCTAGACCGCCATTCAGTTTGACCACAGCAAGTTTGTTGAGACTGACAGCGATGTTGTCGGGTAGTCCCCTCGCCTTGATCCTGTCATAGGGCTGGATCTGAGCAAAAACCCACAAATGAGTAAGATAGGAGTTAAAAGTCTACGAAGAGTAGAGCTTTTTTTTTTAATACTGTAAAACAAAACAGTGAAGAGGCTCAAGTTAAGGTCAAGGTGAGATTGAACAAACAGTTCAGTTTGTTTTACATGCAAGTCATCAGGATGTTATGCAACAATACAACCAGGCTTTAGTCTGATAAGCACAGACAGCAAACAGCTCTGCAAGTTACACAGTGAAACCCATCAGTGCTAGATTTGTTTGTTCACTACAAAGCTGCTATGTCACCACCAGAAATGAGGAGTAACGCATGAAAAGTAGTGCATTACTGTAATCTGATTACTTTTCTCAAGTAACGATTAAAGTAAGGGATTACTATTGCAAAAAGTAATTCGATTACTGTACTTTCCCGTGTGCACGCTGCGTTACTAAACCATGATTTTGTTTGTGAAAGTGTCTCATGACAATGACGTACGAGCGTGCGATGTCCGTGGCAACAGACGTGTGCAGATCAACAATGGATAATATGAGTAATATATTATGAGATATATATTATAATATGAGAGAGTATGATCGTGCAGCGTTTAAAGCTCGGAAGTACTGACATTACTTAGAGTTTGATTCTGTAAAAAGTAACAAAAACATTAGCGTCCGCTGTTCACTCTGTGAGGGAAGAAAACTTCTTTCTACAAAAAGTAAAGTTCAAATTGTGCGAGCACCCAGCACGCTGCCACGGGAGTGTGAAATCCACAGAGAAACCCCCGGATCCCCCCGCTGACATGGCCACTGCAGCACCGGGCAAACCTCCACCCGCCCCACTCCTGCTAAACAGGTGACAATAGATTTAAGAGCGACAGGACTCGGTGCCGATGAGTTTTTGATTTTATTTATTTTTTGCTGTGTTTTACTTACATGTATTTGAAAGAGTGTGAACACAAAAATATTTGATTTTATATGCTGGAAAATGAAGAAAATAGGTTTAAATGTTAAACAAATTTCTTCAAGTCAAACACTGTTGCATATAATTTAATTTTTGCTTGATGCATTGTGCATAAAGTTGAAAGATTAAACCTAAAAAATGTTTAAAAAAAAACTTTTTCATTTGATTCAATTTTATATGATGGATTATGCAGAAAAATTTCTGCAGCCATTAACAAACACCAGAATAAACACCCCGAGGCTGCTTTTATTGTTGCTGGCGACTTCAACCACACCAACTTAAAGACAGTCCTCCCCAGATTCCACCAACATGTCTCCTGCCACACCAGAGGAGACAAGACTTTAGACCATGTGTATTCCAACCTGGCTGGAGCCTACAAAGCCACACCCCTCCCCCACATTGGACAATCGGACCATCTCTCCCTGTTCCTCACACCTCGGTATTCACCACTCATCCAACGTGTGAAACCTGCTGTGAGGACAATTAAAGTGTGGCCAGAGGGGACAGACGCAGTGCTCCAGGACAGATTTAAAAACACAGACTGGAATATGTTCACCCACACAGACCTGGACCAGTACGCCTCATCTGTACTAGATTACATCTCCAAAACCACAGACAGTGTCACCACCCAGAAACGGATCACCATGTACCCCAACCAGAAGCCTTGGATGAACCGGGATGTTCGTCTCCTCCTGAAGGCCCGCAACACTGCCTTTAGGTCAGGAGATGCACACGCCTACAGTACAGCCAGGGCTAATCTAAAGAAGGGCATCAAAAAAGCCAAACACCATTACAAAAAGAAGGTAGAAGAACACTTCTCCAACTCCAACCCCCGACGCATGTGGCAAGGACTCCAGACCATCACAGACTACAGGACCACCAAACCCTCCCCCGCATCCTCTGATGTCTCCTTCCTCAACGAGCTCAACAACTTTTATGCTCGTTTTGAGCGAGGGAACCCCACAACCACAACCAAAGCAGACATGACGCCAGACCACCAACCTCTGACTCTCTCCCCCACCGATGTAGGAGCGGTGCTGAGCAGGATCAATGTCCACAAGGCTGCAGGCCCTGATGGCATCCCCGGGCGTGTTCTCAGAGCGTGTTCTGGGGAGCTTGCAGGAGTGCTCACAGACATATTCAATCTGTCCTTGGCCCACGCTGTGGTACCGGCCTGCTTCAAATCCACCTCCATCGTCCCGATACCCAAAAACTCCAACCCATCTTGCCTCAATGACTACCGCCCAGTAGCACTCACCCCCATCATCACTAAGTGCTTAGAGCGACTGGTCCTAGCACACTTCAAATCCTGTCTCCCCCCCACCCTGGACCCCCACCAATTCGCATACCGCCAGAACAGGAGCACAGAGGATGCAGTCTCCATCGCAATGCACTCTGTCCTCTCACACCTGGACAACAACAACACCTACACCAGAATGCTGTTTATAGACTTCAGTTCAGCATTCAATACAATCCACCCCTCACAACTCATCAGGAAACTGACAGACCTGGGCATCAGTTCCCTCATCTGCAAATGGTTACTGGACTTCCTGACCAACCGCCCCCAACACGTCCGGCTGGATAACCGCTGCTCATCTACAATCACAATGAACACCGGTGTACCACAAGGCTGTGTGATGAGCCCTTTCCTCTACTCCCTCTTCACCCACGACTGCAGACCTGCTGATGGTTCCAACACCATCATTAAGTTTGCAGATGACACCACGGTGATTGGCCTCATCAGTGACAACGATGAGGCCGCCTACAGGGAGGAGGTGGATCGTCTGGCTGAGTGGTGCGACAGAAACAACCTGCTGCTTAACACCGAGAAGACCAAGGAGCTCATCGTGGACTACAGGAGGAATGCTGACCCACATCCACCCATCCACATTAAGGGCACGGCTGTGGAGCGTGTGAGCAGCTTCAAGTTCCTGGGAGTCCACATCTCCGAGGATCTCACCTGGACGACCAACTGCTCCAAGCTGGTCAAGAAGGCTCACCAGCGCCTCTTCTTCTTGAGGACTGAGGAAGAACCACCTGTCCTCAGACATCCTGGTGAACTTCTATCGCTGCACCATCGAGAGCATCCTGACCAACTGTATAACAGTCTGGTACGGGAACTGCTCTGCCTCGGACCGGAAGGCGTTGCAGAGGGTCGTGAAAACTGCCCAGCGCATCGCCGGAGCACCACTTCCTGCCATAAAGGACATCTACAGGAAGTGGTGTCTGAAGAGGGCTGGGAAAATCATCAAAGACCCCAGTCACCCATCGCATGGACTCTTCACCCTCATGCCCTCTGGGAGGCGCTACAGGAGCCTCCGGACTAAGACCACCAGGTACCGGAACAGCTTCTTCCCCACAGCCGTCAGACTCCTGAACTCTGCCTCCTGACATCTGACCCACGTTAAACTCATGGACTGAACATACACACACCCACAATGGACAACTGTACCCTCAAACACACAATAATAACATGGACTGAACCACCACTCACAACCACCAGCACTTTATATAGCCTCTGTAGAAACTATCTACACCCTCACTTATCTTAACTGCACTACTGTATAGCTCTGTGTAAATAATCATTCTGTACATTCGATAATCTTTAATCCTACAACTGTTTACAACTTGCATAGTTCCCATTTCTGTATAACTGTATATCTCAGATTCTGTAAAGTTATTTATTTCATATTCTGTATAGTTTTTCATATTTATATCCTGTTCATAGCCTGTACATAGCTTGTACTCACTACAGCCTGTACATACTTATAGTTATAGAATATTCACAACATACTTCATACCGTGTACATTATAACATACCATAATAGACCCATTTCTGTAATATACTCACATATCTATATTATTGCTAATATATATTGTAATATATCTATATCACTAAAGCACTTCTGGATGGATGCAAACTGCATTTCGTTGCCCTGTACCTGTGCATGTGCAATGACAATAAAGTTGAATTCTATTCTATTCTATTCTAAAAATAGAATTGGCCTGAAAGGTCTGTTGCTTTATTACGTATTCAGGTTGTGCATCATGTTTTTAAAAAGTAACTAAGCAATAAAGTAACTAATTACTTTTGAAAATAAGTAATCAGTAAAGTAACAGGATTCCTTTCTTGGAGAAGTAATCAGTAACTAATTACTATTTTAAAGTAACTTGACCAACCGACTGGGAGCTAGTTTGACCTAGTTGTCCAGCTGTCACAATTTGCCCCTCTTTAAACTTTCTCAAATCCTCACGCTTGCCCATTTTTCCTGCTTCGACCAGATCAACTTTGGGGACACAATTTTCACTTGTTCCCCAATATATCAAATCCATATTAGGAATATCTGCTTGCAGATATTACACAGAACCAAGAGTAATAAAAGACTGCCTGGCGCTTGAACTTTTAGCTCACAGGTATTACCTCATTATTTGAAACACTGACCATGTTTGTAACAGCATATATATCCATTACAGATAATAAGGAAAAACATAACACTTCCACATTCGTGATATAATGTTAATGTATATTTTTATAGAGAGATGTTTCTGTGGTACAAATGTCTACAGTAAGACCATTACCTTTACTTGAACCCTTTTTATATTCAGACAAACATGCATACCCAGATACAAATATATGTGTAGCTGGGTATTAGAACATGGACAAGTAAACTAAATGTGTATATATGTATATTCATATCATTTCTAGTAAGAATTAAATAAAAAAATGTGTAGGGAAACCAATTTGGGTCTTTTTAATGAATCTCTGTGGTGTTTTTTAGCTTCCAAATGGTGCATGCCGAATAAAGCCTGCTGGATCTATACTGGGTGAAGCTGTAGTCTACAGTTATGGGCAGGAGGAGTTTTCTATTTTAAGGTTTTACTTGGATATTTGTGGCTCCATTATTAAACAGTAACTTTTTCCAAAACAGATAACCTCCCGTAACTGGAATGAACAGAGTTACTTTTGGAAGTGCAATCGTCTGACTTTTCAAACCTCATGACACAGTGTGACACACAGAAAGGACACATGTATTTATGGTCACACTACACACCATATCAAAGCTGTATTTCTGCCCGTGCTTCTATAAACAGCTATCCAACAACAGAGCAACTGTTAAATATATAGCAAGTCACACTGTAACAAACACTGGGACATCTTGTATTGCTTTTCTCTTCATGCTTTGTGACGTTCTGAGGTTTTTAAAGATCTACTGGAATGGTGTGAGCTTGGAGGCCGACCAAAGACGGTCAGCTGCAGGTGATCAGTTATAGAGGAATCTATGACCTTTGCTCTATGACCTCAGTAAAGTCTTGCCTCACATGTTTGTGGATGTATTGGAGAGCAAATTGGGTTTAGTGTCTTGCTCAAGGATATTTGGCATGCAGACTGCAGCAGCCGGGAACTGACCAACAAACCTTCTGATTAATAGAGAACCTGCTCTGCCTGTTGAGCTACAGGAGGCCAAAGCTTGAGAAAACAAGTGGACAGCTCCACGGCCACCAGTGCATTTTGGTTTTTAACAGCAGAAATGAATTATATCCATTATTCCTGTAATATTCCTTTGAGATATCCACAGCTCATCATGACTGTAAATATATTAGTGTTTGTTTCAACTCTGGAAAACATTCAGTCGAAGTCATTCAGAGACTCTCTTTATGAAATAAACTGACACATGAAAATGTGAGGGTGGTTTCATGGACAATGTCAAAAACTGTGTAAATAAAGGATTTAAAACCTCTATCACATTGTCTTGATGCATGCTCAGTCACCAAGGTATGGAAATCCCACAAAGTCGATGCTGTACATATAAAGGCGAGTGTTACGCATGTCTTGCACCAGTAAACTTAGAACGCAGTGTCTCATTTTCTCTGAACTACGCTCATGACGACAGCGGTGGTTTGAGGCACAGGGTGATTAAGGTTAGAAGGGGAGTGCGAGTGGAAGATGTGTGGGTGCTCCGCACGACACTCTGAAATGCTCCAGCAGTCAGGCTAATCTTAGTCCTAACCTTCACTTGGCTGATATTTTTGGGAACACCGTAGGCAGGAACTGAACATGTGTGTGAAATGTCACCATGCTGACCAACAGTTGGCTTTGGCCTGAGCGTTCACGATCCTCAGATCTGGTTGCAGTAGCTTGTTTTTGAAGTATGACACCCGTCGCCACAGTGGTGTAGGAGAGTCAGGAGAGTGCATGTTAACCTTAGCATAAAGACTGGAGTTAGGTAAGTAAGTGCTAGCCTCACTGTTACAAGTTAATAAGTAAACATTGTACTCTAATAATACGATTACTCATCTTTAAAATGTTTCTAAAACGTTGCCTGTTGATTTCTTTGAACTTTTAATATAATTCATCTGAAGGATAAATAAACACGTGAAAGAAATTGGTGTTTGGAATAAAGCACAGTGTAGATGGTGTTTGCAGCCATGAAGCCCATCACCACACTGGCTGCAAACTCTTGGGACAGGACATCTCTACATGAATTGAATTGAATTGAATTCATGATTAAGCTGAACTATGCAGTAAGTGAGTTTGCTTTTTAGGGGCATATAAAAGTGCATTGCTTAATTTAATTAAACACTGAACAATGAAAATTTGAAGTCTTAAAAAATGTTTAATTCTTAATTTAAAAGCTTCAGAATGTGTTTTCAAAGACTGTTCAGGGTTGGAGTTGATCTAAGAGTGGATGCTGCTCCTGCACATACTGTATAACATGTATACAGCTTTAAGATATAAACTGAAGCAGTTAGAAAATATTTTGAAAAATACATTTGCTCATCTGTAGATTATGTAATTATTCCCTTACAATTTAAGCAGCTGTGGATTGTTAGCAGCTCCCAACTGTGAGGTTTTTCTTACATATTTCTGTTGCCCTCAGATGGGTTATATTCTAGCTTACTTTTATTTAGCTTACTTCTAGAATAATTTATTAATCCCTGAGGAAATTATGTGGTCGCAGTTATTCCAAGACAGTAAGAACTGTAACCAACTAAACTAAAAGTGCAGATGATGCGCAGAGAGTGAGGGTGTGCAACTATCACACTGCGTACTTGCGCTTCAGATGGAACATTTAAAGCACATATGACAATATGAGCACCAAGCCGTGTTAACCAGAAACATTATCTTGTGCTCACCAACTCCTCCGGTGGCCGGCTGATCTTGGCCCAGTCCACTGAAGGCCCTTTGACTTGCAGGAATCTGTGGAAGAGCTTCTTGAAACCATCAAAATCTTTTCTGGAGATCTGAAACAAAAGAAGTCAAATATCAAAACTCACTGATTAGGAATCTATGTTTAACGTCTATATGTTGCATTTATCTAGAGTGATTTTTCACTGGCTTTCAAACTACCCTTCCTACATTAAATAAATCAATACAAAATAAGCTTTATTAGAAACAGTTAGTCAGTCGGACGCCAGAAAGGTTGGCTATACATCAATAAAAGCTTCAAACTAAAAATACAAAGGTGATTTTATTTACAAACATTTTGTTTTTGTCAGCTAATCATATTAAAGCTCTAATCTGCAGGTTGGTTTACATGTCTACCCTGGTTTCTTAAAGTGCACCCCTAATAATATTTTATGTAGCCCACGAGCATAACAAGGACAAAGTGGACTTCATTCACGGTGCATACTGTGGTATATTAGTGCAGAACAAGACCAAGGGGATGTCTTTAGAATTTCAACTTCTTATGTGATCATAGCAGATGAAACCTTCATAACTTGGATGAAGACAGCTGGTTTCAAGAGGTGAAATGGCTTTAAACCAGCACAAAAACATAATCAACATGAACAACCACCTCATTAAAAGACAAACTGAAAACATTTCACACAAGCGCAGTGTCCCTGAACTTTGAGACCTCACACACAAACACAAAGTTCATCTGTGAAAACAGGTTAGAAGTGTCTAAAGTTGCTTTTTCACTTACTCATATATGCTTGCTTCATAAATTAGCACCAAAACAGGTTTATAAGCTATCAATTAATGTTGTAGCATGTTAAAAGAAAAGGAGCAGCATTGTCTTCGTTCATCCTTCAGAGTGACAGCTACACCACATTAAAATCTTCATAATGTCTGAGGCCGATTACTGAAGCAGGTATGAATCATTTACAGGACCTCTGGGTTGTTCACCTCAGGTTCCCCCGTCAGGCCAAATTTCTGCCAACAAAATCTACGTGCTCAGATGAATGTAATGGACTCTCTGTACGCAATAATGTACAAACATTTGTTCTACATATATAACAGATCAATGAGTCCATGGCATCTGTCACCTCGTGTGTCCCCCAAAAACTACAAGAATGTAACAGAAAATTACAAATTTAACAAAAGTAGCGAATCAGATGCTGTCTTATGCTACAGTGCAAACACCGCATCCTTCAAAAACCACATCGCTTCAGAGCTAAATCTGACAAAATGAAAATTACTAGTAAAAACCAAACAGTTAATGGCAAAAAAGCTGATGGCGCTTTGTGTCATTACAACCTACGCACCAACTCTGTGACCACCCTGTGATAGTCTGCGTGCAGTAAAAGTAATGGGTATGTGTTACCTTATTTGACATATGCATGTTTTCTCTCACATATTAACTACAATTAGGTAAATGAAACCTCAATTAACAAAACTGTAGGGGAACAAATAGTATTAAATTACGAAAAAGCTTTTCTGGGGCTGCACGAGATAATCCTATGCAGAAAAATCCCACGTTTACTCCTGTCCTGTGATGTTTGAGAGGATTTTTCAGAGTTTCAGAGCATTTGTGGGGATGTTTGGAGGGAGCAGCAGAGCCAAAGGCGTTCCCACCTCTGCTTCAGCTTTGTTGGTTGTGGTGAGCAGAGCCTCCAGCTCGCGGTGCATCGAATCCTCATGTTGCTGACGGAGCTTCTCCTCAAACTCTGTCATTGCTCTCCGAGTCAGATCTGTAAGCATACGCATGGATCGTCTTCATTTAATTTAACTGTAGATGTGTTGCTCAAAGATTAAATACACAGCCTGTTACTGGTTTCCAAATATATTTTAGAAAAAGAGCCACAGTTAAAGGAACAATTTTAATCTGCGAATTGGAATTTATTCTTTACTGCATTCTTAGGTGCCAGCTGCAACTTTGAATATATTTTAATATTCATTTAGCTAATTTCTCTGTTCTTTTATTTCTCTGTCAGCTACATAAATTATAAGTGCTTTAAAAAAATAAAACTTTAAAGCTCAGGTTTGACAGGAATTGTAATTCTGGAATTAAACGCTTGTACTTTATCCTTAATACATCAAATATTAGGTCACACATTAAGCTTGGGAACAAATAATTACATACGGAATTACATAAGAAAAAAAAGTTAGTGCAACGCAAACCAATCAGCAGAAGCTCACTTTTAAAACAGTACGAGGTGCTTTTATGTCAGTGTTTGTGTCAATACTAAAGGCTGACTTTCAGGATGTCTGAGGACGTGCTGGAGTCTTCAAGTCGCTTTTTTACCCCTCTGGTAATCTTGGTGACTAGAAGTTTAAGGAAAAACCAGAAAATCTATTGACACTAACAACACTAATGTCTGAGAGAACAGACTTGCACTCAGAAAGTCCATCCTGTCAACCAAGATGCAAACTTACCAGCTACAGTCAGAGTCATTTTAACAGTGGGGGCGAGCTCAGCAGAAACGAAGCAGCTGGCAGCTTTTGGTGGCAGGTATGTCAGCTCACAGTGAACAATGGTCCCAAAGAAAAGCAGAGTGAGCAGCTGTCAGAGAACAACACACATACTCCTCATCCTCAGCTCAGAGGAAGCTCACAGAGCCGCTGCTCTGACCCCAAGCTTAATTCAAGGCCTGCCCCCAACCCCACACACCAATCAAAAGCTGCCAGGGGGTTTGTCACAAGGCGCCGTGTACCGTTGAAACATTCAGTTAATCAGTTCTTTAAGAAACAGAATACAGATTGGCTTTTTATGTCCTGCATTACAGTAAAAATCTGATTTCTAGATTTCAGATTTTTTTTTTTTAGTGTCAACTTTATATTAAAAAATAAAAACTATCCAAAGTCCTTAAAGCTTGAGGTAGACCTGGCTGACAAGCCAAGGTCAGGATTGCTCATACTATAACAACTTTCTCAGTCACAGAGTAGGTCCACCCTAAAACTGTTTATTCGTCTATTTTACCTTTTGCAGTTGCCCACAGTTGGGGGTTGCCCACTCATGTCTTCATATCTACCTCCTGAGGATTCCCACCCCATCATTCTACTTTGACGAGTCTCTCAAGCTTCTGTAGATTTGATGGCCACAGCCTTTCAGTGGGATGTGCAGGTCGGTCAATAATATTCACTTTGGACTTTGCCATGTAGTTCTTCACCAGAGATGATGTATGTTATGGGTTGTTGTTTTGAAAGACACAGCGATAACCTAGATCTAATTTTGCTGCTGAACACTTGAGGTTTCTTTCAAATTTCTTCACGTCCTTTCTTTATGATTCCTTTCACAATACTCCCAACACAGTGTTTCACTGAGGGGATGGTGTTCTTTGGGTTTCTTTTTCTAAACATAAGAAGAGCTTCAGTTTAATGTCATCTGACCAAAGGATGGCCTTCCAGTATGCATAATCTTTCTCCAGGTTGTCCTGAGCTTGAACATATCGCTTGTGCAGAAGTGGAGTTTTTCTTGGTGTGTAAAAGGTTCTGGTATTGACCTTCTTTAAGACTACAATTTCTGACTGGGAAGTCAGTCATTGCTATCTTCGTAGTGGTTCTGGAGTCTTAAGCCACTTCTCTCACTAGTTTTCTTTTCAGCATGTTTGAAATCATCCACTTTTCATCTCTGTCAGGCTTTTTCTATACGGTGTACAGAAAAAGTCTGTTTTTTTAGCATGTTTTTTTCAAGTGACAAACCCTCGCTTAAGTTTTTATACTGTGTGTAAGTTGGAAGTTATCCTTCACATTAAACTCAATTTTGCTTTGAGCATTACAGAGATGAAGCACTTTCATTGCACAGCTGTACTTCATGCTAGTCCAGTTTTTCAGGGGGCTAATATTGTTGACAATTCTTTTTTTTCGTTATTCTATTTTATTGTGTGCAAACAGAAATAATTTATGCTTCTAAAGAAAACTGGTATGTGTAGAAACGCTATGCTGAAAATAAAATATTAATAAAAAAAATCAATTCACCTTTTTAAATGTGAGGTTTTGCTATATTTCTTCCATTCAGATAATCCATTTAGTTGGTTTTCCAAGTTATCAGTGGTTTGTTGCTGAAATCACCTGCATGTAAATTAAGTTCTCAGAGACGCTTTAATGGTGACCTTTACGCTGCTGTTTAAAGGTCAAAGGTTGAGATTCCACTCCAGCTGGCACAACGTAAAGGCACGTATCATTGCACCACAAAGAAAAAACTGCAACGTTTGCTTAAAATTCACTAAAGCTATCAGCTGCAGATTGTTGTGTGACCATTTGGCTGTAGGGTGTGTGAAGACCGTGGTGAAACGTTTCTGTTCAGCGCGCACACACACAGGGCAGAAGCACTTTCGTGTTTGAGCGCTTTTCAATGTTCATTTACGCTTCTCCAAACACTTGTTTTGACCAACGTGCAAAGCAGCCACAGCTCTCACTGAGCTCTTACTCACCTGAACACTGTCAAAGTAACGGAAGGGCCTCAAAACACACCCGAGAACAACACGGACAACTTCAGACGGGGATCGAGTAGGGCTCAGACCGGGGAGTTCATTTTAATTTAAAAACAAATAACATTAAAAGGTGTCAACACGAAAAGTCGTCATCCTGCCTTTAGCTTGTAGCTGACAGCAGCCACAACCAGCTCCGCGCAGCGCGAGCCGGGATGGTAAGTGACGTAACGGTGCGCCCTTTAGTGCCAAGTGGTGATTGGCTAAAAACGCCTGTCAATCGAAGCAGGGCCATAGTTTCATGTGCGATACTGCAGGTCATTAACCCTTCTTCCTTTTTCTACAGATAGATCCACCAAACTGCAAAACTCTACAAAGAAAACCCAGAAAACCCTGTTTACGTCCCCAAGCCCCCAAAATTGTCACATCTAAAACTTTTATGCTGTTTGCTGCAGGTTTTAGCCCCATTTCTTTATATTATTTATTTATGGTTATAACGGGAGGAATGCATGTTTTTAAAAGGAGCTGGTGGATATTTAAATTTATCCATTTATCTGTCTCTCTGCCTTTTGTAGGCCAGTGCTTAATTTTACAAAAACAAAACAAAAACAGCTTTAATATAACTGCCATTTATTCTTTTGAAGTTAACAAGCTTTCATTACTGATCTCCTGTTTCCACATATCTTACTCTGGTTTTATTTGTATTGTGTTCATTTCTATTAAAAAAAGAAAAAGAAAATCTTCTATTGTTGATAAAAAAAAAAAAGGTTTCATTTATATAAACACTGGCAATACAACTGAAACCCTGTAGTTACCTATTAATTTAGTTGCAAACAGGAAGAGTCTGATTATAAATTATTAACTGAACGCAACACAAAAAAATCCTCAGCTGTTTATGTGCAGATACTGCCCTCTTGTGGCTAATAGGCTTTTACTGCAACTGTCTGGAGGATTTAATAGAAATCATAAAGTAAAGGTTGAGCTTTGAAAACCTCAGAAGGCAGAACAGAGTGGTAAAACACCACACTATGCAGTGTCTACCTTATGACACTGCATAGTGTCATTATAAGGTAGACACTGGCTAAAACTTTACAATATTGGTGCTCATTTCCCACACATCACTGCAAGTTGATTTACAAGATTGAGATACAGAAAAGATATCAATAATATTTTAAAATAAGACTTAAAAAGGTTGTGCTGCACATAATGTCCCCTATACTGCATTCATGTGTCTTTCAGACTGTATTCTGACAGTGGACCATCTATTATAACAGATCCAGGTGGGTATGATAGTTTAACCCCAGCCTTTAAAGAAAAGTTTAAAACCTGTATTGTATCCACTGCTGAGACTCCTAAACATGAAAGAAGCACAAGTGAGGCCTGATTTGGTCGGTTTCTTGCTTTATTGGTGACATGTTCCGTTACAGTTTCTGGACAGCTACTGCGTGTTATCTACCACCACAGACATTTTTCAGTGTCTTGCAGATGTAGGAGGCCAGGCTATGTTCAATAAACAGGTTTTCTGAAAACCTGAAGTGGCCAAGTGACACACACACACTCACACGCATAAACACATACACACAGAGGTGACACGCGGGCGCCAGCTTGGACGGTTTATTATGGTGGAATCTCAGAGCCGAGAGCAGCGCGCCTTTGGGGGAACTAAATTCTGGACACCGGCGCGTGACAGTCACTGGGAGAGGAAATCCAGGGCAGTGTCTCGCTCCTCCACCAGCTCTGCCGCTGTGGCGTCCATCTTGGCTCGGGAGAAGTCATTGATGGGAAGGCCATCGACCACTTTCCAGGTCTTGTTCTGTGGATAGAGAGAGAAGAGTCAATGGTCGAGCTATGAGATTTATTGCATTTTGTCCAAACTCATCTTCAACTAAGGCTGTCAGCAAAAGAGCATTGTTGTTACACTGTTATTGTTACTGTGCGACAAACATCGACTAAAACCATGAAGTGACTTACATGTGACTAACCTACAGTTTTGGACACTAATGTATCTTATACATCATCTGGGAGACGAGTATATACACTTTATATACAAGTACCAGTTATAATGCCGACTAAATTTACATGAATGTGATAAGGGGCACACGTTCATTTTGCAGCAGTTAAGTAATTAGGCAAGCTAGCCAACCACTTTAATCTGATTTTGGTTAAGCATTGGGTAATATTAGCCAGAATCACATTTGATCACGAAAACCAAAAGATCCGTTCAGTGAGAGTTCTGTTGCTGTCCACTGCAGTATTCTGCTGTTTGACAGGCTTTAATATTTACAGCATGTTTTTTTTTCTTCTTTTTAGCTGATATCAGCTAACATCAGCTTACTTGCCAACGCTGACAAACTGTGCTTGATGCCCAGGCAAAAAGAAATACACCCTCAACAACCTTAAAGAGTTTGGGCCATGTTCATTTTCTGAACCGATGGAGGCAGAAGAGTGCAGGTGGACATGCTGTTGAAAAGACAAATCTGTTTGCTACAGATTTACAAGCACTAACATTGTTTATTTAGCTTAACATAAGGACCATAAAGCAGCAGCAGTGTGGGAATGATCTGCAGCAGCTGTTTATGCAGACAGATGTATGTAGCCTGTATATAAACCAGCCCAACACAAGAACCTGGACAGATTTTGAACAGTCACTTCCTAATCTGGACCTATTTTACGGTCCAGCATGTATTCACCTTGATTTGGACTGGGAAAGAATAGATCAGGTCCTCTGGGATGTTGTAGGAGTTTCCAGAAGCATAGACACCCATGGAGACAAATTCACCCTTGAAGACAGGTAACAGTTTCAATCAGTTTGCATCAATAACATGTAATCAATGTATAAAGAAAGACTACAAACTCAGCAACTTGTCTGGAAAAAAAGAAAAGAAAAAGCTTTTTTGATGTGATCTTACAGGTCTAAAGATGAGGACTTACCTTTCTGCCCATCGGGATTCTTATTATTGTCAAACACTAAAAAAAAATAAAATAAAATTGAGCTGGCATTAATCTCTGTATCCACACTGACCTCCTTGGTGCCAAACCAGATGTCCCTCATGTGGTCACAGATGGCCTTGGCGGCAGACATGGCACTGGACAGCTTCCTGGCCTTGATGACAGCAGCACCACGCTGCTGCACTGTCTGCAAGAAGGAGAAGGTTTCACATTAGAACAAAGTTTCTGTCTGTTTGTTATGTTTGGCATGGAGTCAATAACTCACAGAGATGAAGTCTCCTCTGAGCCAGGCATCGTCCTTGATGGCTTGGTAGGCTTCCGTCTCGGCTCCCTGGAGGTTGACCTTAGCGTGGTGGACATCGGGGTACTGGGTGGAGGAGTGGTTGCCCCAGATGATGACGTTCTTCACTTGGTCAGAGGACACGCCACAGCGCATCGCCACCTTCAGGAGAGAATACAACAAAAACAGAAGTAGTATTTTAAAATAGTAACCATGATATGTCAACACTATAATTAATGGTGCGTTTTCCAGTTAGTGATTATTCGATATAAAATCTTTTATCAATATAAGCAAAAAACCCCAAAACAAACTGTTACTGGGGAACTTAAGTGTATTTTTCCATCTGACAGAATCGAACCAAAGGAAAGTCTGAGCACCTGAAAAAACACTTTGTGCAACTAAATGTTCTGGGCCCTTGTTTGTGCGTGATATTGTTCAGCTGTCTTTGCAAAGACAAATGTCAGTTTCAGATCTTAATGTACATCACAATATTATAATACGGTTTACTCATTGCCACCAAAAAACAAAACAAGTTTAAAGCATGTCCGGACATATTTAGGGCAGAGACGAACTACAGTCACGTCAGATAGGATCTTATGCATTACTATAGTTCACAATTCAAAATAATTTCATGATGACAACTCTCGTCAGCTTGATTTAAGAGTTTCTCACAGAAACTGTCCCAGCAGGATGAGTGTTTAATTGCCTCAGTGATGTGTGGTCAACAGCTGGTTGGAGATGTGAGCAGGTTGTCCTGTATTATACAAATGGATATTGTAAACAAAACAATAGTAAATTGTAAACACATGTACCTGGGAGCAGGCTCTGTTGTGGTCCAGTCGGGTCAGGCAGGAGAAGTTCTCTTTAGGGATGGATGGAGCAGACTTGGAGGCGATCAGACAGTTGGTGTTTGCGGGGTTTCCAACCACCAAAACCTGTCAGGGTGAGATCCAAACATATCTGTCAGACACAGAGTCTGAGACAATTTCCTGAATTTGCTTGGCCTGCAGCAAGCAAATGAACAACTGGCAAAACAGAGTCACAGGGTGAGCAGAATTTAGAAGATGCTCAAATCTTCTGTTATCCTGAAAATACACATTTATTAAAAAAAAAATTTAAACTTTTAAACTAATGGAGTAATCAAAAACGTAATGTCGGTGTTTACAGTAAAGAACGGCACTAGCGATTTAGCTCTACGCTGGTAGTGACCTGGGTTTGTAGCTGCTCTGTTAAAAGTCATTTCTAAGCAGGGCGGGTGGTTATGGCCCACGGCGCTCTGTTGCATAAACAAACTCAGAAATGAATCACACAAATAAATTTAGCTCTCTTGACAAAAAGGACTTAAAACACAAATATTCTTCTCCCCTTTGTAAACAGAACTCTGGCATGAAAAAGAAAGATTTTTGAAGATAAAGTACTCGGGACTAATCCTCACTGAATTAGAGATTTTAAGATTAGCCACAGTACAAAATGCAAGTTCAACAAAACACACTTGGAACCTTTGGAGACCTGCAGTTCTGTTATGCAGCAGCATGACGCTGCTGTGTGACGTCCAGCAGACAAACAGATGGTTCTGACATGCAAAAGACGTTTTCTGGATAAGCACTTTCACTTCCTGTGTTCATCAGCTGCAACTGGCTTATTAAGTCACAGATTTTCAACAAAATATCTGAAAATAATATTATACTAATATAATAATATTACCCCCCCCCCAAAAAAAAGCGAATGGAATGAACGTAAATATGGGTATAGTGAAAGTCGAGGGGTCACCTTGACAGTCTTCTTCGCATACTTGTCCAGAGCAGCTCCTTGCGTCTTGAAGATGGCCACGTTGGCCTTGAGCAGGTCCTTCCTCTCCATGCCCTCCTTCCTGGGCATTGAACCCACCAAAATGGCGGCATCAATGTCCTTGAAAGCCACTTCTACCTTGTCAGTGGGGATGACCTCTGTTGGAGACGAAGCATGTTAGCTGTCGCAATTGGGACTTAAATATTCCAATATTTTGACAACATTTTGATGAGCGAGATGAGAGAGAGCCTTTATTAGTCAGTTGCCCACATTTGTTTTAGTCTGCAAACCCCAAGCACAATCCTGCCAGGAGATTTTCTTTCTGTTTATCACTACACTGCACCATGAGCTATCTGAACAAAGGGGCCCCTGCAGGAACGTAATGATAAGAAGAAGTAAATGCATGGACTGATAAGACACACACTGATTTTTAAAACCAGCATCGGTACCCAGTGTACCCAGTTACTCCCTGCAAGCGTAACTTTGCGCATAACTTTGTAAGTTCTGACTAAAAATAGCGACTACTTTAATGAAAGTTACAGAAGCTTGGCATCTCAAAGATACGTAGGGTATAGCTGATTGGCCTGCCTACTATGCGATTTCTTTTGTTCTTAGTTGTGTACAAACTTTGGACAGTAGTATTTATTTTTTAATGGCAAAATCAGTGTGATAATTTATAAAAAATGATCATTTCCCAAGTGAAGATAGTCCTCGATAGGGTCACATTAACCTTCTCACAATTTTTACTGTAATAAAAGCTCATTGTTACTGAGCGACTGAGTCCACATGAATATCTGCAGCCTTGGCTGATTCTGCCTTTGCTGATAAGATGTGCTTGATGTCTGATGTTAGACGTAAGCTGGCTGGTATCAGCCTGGACTTCAGTCGGGGTTCATCTCTACTCCATTCATATTTGTCCCACCACTGCTCTGATTGGCTGCTGTGGTGCCTGAACCAGCAGCCAACCAGAAACTGTACTTTAGACACTCCTCCAAAGAGCAGCAGCAGTAGACAGAGAAGGCTTCTGCCCACAGTTTATGAAGGGCGCACGCACGCACACACACACACACACACACACACACACACACACACTGTGTGTACTGCATTCCAGATGGAGCACAACAAGCATCTGTGGCTGCATCTGGCCGCTGACTTCTTAAAATCTCCATCCTTCTATCCACTTGAGCTTAAAATGAGCAATAAACAGCTTTTGAACAATGTATTGCATGCTAACATAATAGAGTGGTTTCTGATTCAAAATAATTAGCAAAAGCTCTGCAGAATATTTGTCAACATCTTCAAAGGCAGGCAACACCTTTTAAGATTCCAGAAAATAAACGAGCAGTTATTTTTGTAATTAAAAGGCTAGTTTAGATCCAACTGATTGAGAAGATTCACCATGAATTCTTGCCATGCACGGACACACGGTGTGGGCTTACCCTTCAGAATGGGGAGGGCGCAGTCCTGCAGCTCCATGACGACTCCATCAAGCACTGGCAGCATGGGGGGGATGTCCAGGAGGATCAAGATGATTGGCTAAGAACACAACATGGTGACATCACCGTAAGACAACTTGAATTATGGTGTTCAATGTGCATCACACAAGTTCAAACCAAACACTTTATTGTAAGTGATATAAAACAAACAAAAAACCCAAAAACTTTTGACTGATTTATTTGTAAGCAAAACAGGGTT
Source organism: Simochromis diagramma (assembly GCF_900408965.1). Lineage (NCBI taxonomy): Eukaryota > Metazoa > Chordata > Actinopteri > Cichliformes > Cichlidae > Simochromis > Simochromis diagramma. The sequence goes on along the minus strand of NW_024387304.1, from coordinate 2,857,729 downwards.
TATCCACGAAAAACACTGATGTGGCTTAAAATTAGATTTCGCTAGTGGCTAAATCCAGGGACAGATAGATACTTGGGGAAATCCATGGTTAACATCAGCCGGGCATCTACAGAATTATTTCGTACTTTGTCTTTCGTCTGGCTAACACTGGCTATTTCTAGCATGTCCTCTAACGTGTAAGCTCTTTCTAGTGAAAATGCTATCTTGAACAGACAGGATCAGTCATTTATCCAAACTCCCTGTGCTGTCCAGTATCCTGGCAGACAAAAGCAAGCAAACTTAAGTCACTTAATAATGCTTTGATAAGGTTATGCAGAGCTCATTTTATAAATGTCGGGAAAAATGTGCAAAACACTCAGTGCAGCATGTTTCAGTATAAGCAAGATTATTATTTTTTGTAATTAAGGTGAATATAGCATGAAAGTGAAAGGATTTGGGACAGATTAGCTCCTTTCTACACCTCGTACAAAGACCTTTCGATGCATTTCCCGGTGTCACCTCCCACATGGAGTGACTCATTAAGGTCATGTTTTAAACTGCAATATTGGCATGGAATCAGGTTTCAGATGCAATCACTAAAGTAGAACCTGTTGTTCCTAAAACTTGTTCTTCCAAACCTTCACAAGTGTGGGAGTTTTCCCATGCTTTTCTCCAATGCCTTCCTAAATCCATATTAGTTATTAAAGCTCTGTTATTTTATTCTAATAGCATACCTTTGCATGATTACGAGTTTAATACTCTTACATTGGCTTCATCTTCTAAAACAAGCTGTTTTAGCCCCTCCCACTTAGAGACCACACTCCCTTTAAGTCAACTTTCTTCAAACGGCTGCACTCATCAAACATAAGAGTGAACAGCAAGTGGGAGGGGCTTTTGTGCTTACAGGCAGCACTGTGTACATGAGATGTCCATGTCAGTGAAAGAGCGTTTAGAGCAGCCTGAGCTTTAGGCTCACAGAGACTACTTGTTCATAAAGAGGCCTTTTATTTGAAAACTTTGTTCACTTCTCCTTTTTCCCTACACTCTCTCACAGATCAGAACTCCATTAACTATCCCTGAATTAAGGCATGTTCATTACTCATGCTAATTCCATTATATAACAGTCCCAGTCAGAGATCGGGATCTGGGAGAAGGGGACTCTGCTGCTTCTGAACATTATGTAATCAAAGCTCAGAATGAATCTCACCTGGTCCTTCCCGAACACATCTCCCTTGGCGATGCTGTACAGCAGGGAGTAGGCAATCTGGCCAGCAGCGCCGGTCACCAGAACACGGATTGGTTCAGCCTGCGTAGACAAAAACATTAGCGTCACTGACCCAGTTAAACAACTGAGGCAGGAAATGAAGGAGCAGTAACTATCATTGTTGGCTCACTGGCTGTGACTTTTCTTTCTAGTTGAAAAGCACATATGTATAACAAACTAAATCTTTACATTGAGGACAGTGATGTCTTCCTCATAGACAAAACTTCACAACAAAGCCCGTTATGAAAATTAGGACAAACAGAATGATCTAATATTCTTGCATAATAGCAAGAGTAGCAAAATTATTGTTTCTTTTCTGTGAGCACTTGGTATCTCTGTCTCATTGTCCATGCATGAAATTCATCAAGCAGTGGACAGACATACTTAAGTATATACACAAGCATGGAAGGAATTCCTTTCATGCTTGTATAACTTCGCACTCACTTTAATGAGAAATAATCAATGAAATGGGCGAATTGCATACAGGGTTAACGTGCATTTTAAACACAAAATAAACTGCACACAAGTATGTTCAGAGCCCGCCTTGCATTATTTCTAACTGGGCGGTTTGTAAGAGAGATTTCAATCTGATGGAGCTCCTGTTGTGATTGGTTACCCCAACAGATTGAAAGAAAAGGCCGCTGATGTAATTTGAGGCCGATGCCACGCCACCGCCTCTCCTTCATATTAAAATGGAGGTTTTGATGTACAGTGAACCAGCGACTGTTAAACAGTACAGCGGTGCACTAACCCGCAACAGACCGTTGCTGTATTACATCTTCCGTATTTTCGATAACGCATCTCCTTCCTGCGCCACAGCCTGCGCGTGTCTGCTTTGCCCTTGGGTCTCGTACAACACAAAGATAACCTTTATTAAAAACTCGTAACACCATCAGCATGAAGTGAGATGAAACAATTACTCTGCCGCCTTCTTGTCAATGTTAACGATTAGTTCATCATTAAATAAACGGTTTTTTTTAACCAAGAGAAACGGTATTATGATATTCGACGTCTAGTTTACATAGTTACTATCAGCCAACGAGGTCAAAATATTCCAGCTTACCATTTTAACTAGCGAATGCAGATAGGTTTGCTGTGCGGTGCCTGATTCCCCCTGTCAGAGTCGGACTGGACTGCGGGGTCACCTCTAGCCGTGTGTTGCAAGTCAGGCGGCGAACCGACTCTTCACACTCACCATGGGATTTGTAGTCCTTTTCAATATTAATTCAGATGTTTTGACACAGCCGAGAATACAGAAAAGAACCCATTCTCCCACAATGCATCACTCTGGTGAAACCGCGCCCCTTTGTGCTGAATATGGTGGATGATTTTCTGAAAAGCGTCCTTTTTAACAGAGCATCTATAAACTGTATGTTGTCGACATCTTGTGGTCGGCAGCGGAACATCATTTGTTTCGCAAAATGACAGCTTTGAAACTCAAGAACGGCATTATTTACACTTACAGAAGTATGTTTAAGGCCCTCTCTATGGAACGTTTTAAGAATGAGCAATCTAAAAAACGAAAACATCAATGGAATAACATAATAACACTGGGAATATGGGGACTCAACACTGACCCAATGAATGGAACCCCATAAACCTTTCTGACCCTGAAACTACCGAAATATATCAAGAAGTGGATGAATTCCCTTAAAATTCTTAGAACACTTTAATAGTCAATTAAGTATTCACAGAACTGAGGTGAAACACACACACACACACACACACACACACACACACACACACACACACACACACACACACACACACACACAAATCCCCCTCTTGCTCCTTCAGGCAGTCTTTATTCTTCAAGCTGGGTCTTCTACCAGAGCTGGCAGCTTGAGGGTCCTGCACAGTATCTTTGCTGTTCCTAGGACTGCGCTCTTCTGGACAGAGATCTCAGATGTTGTTCCTGGGATCTATTGGAGCCACTCACCTAGCTTCAGGGTCACTGCACCTTGTGCTCTGATTACCACAGGGACCACTGTTACCTTCACCCTCCACACCTTCTCGAGCTCTTCTCTGAGCCCTTGGTACTTTTCCAGCTTCTTGTGTTCCTTCTTCCTGATGTTGCTGTCATTCGGTATTGCTACGTCTATCACTACGGCCGTCTTCCTGTGCTTGTCCACCACTACTATATCTGGTTGGTTAGCCATCACTATTTATGTCCATCTGTATCTGGATGTCCCACAGGACCTTAGCTCGGTCATTCTCGACCACCCTAGGGGGTGTCTCCCATTTTGACCTCCGGACATCCAGGCCATGCTTGGCACACACTGTGCCGGCCACTTGGTTATGGCATTCCATGTATGCCCTGCCTGCTAGAATCTTGCGCTCTGCTGTGATGTACTGGAGCATCTTTACACAGCCTTCATCTGGGGCCTTGCCTGGTGTGATAGACCCCAGCCTCTAAGGATCTTGTACTTAGAGCTTGTTCATGTGCTTCCATGATTAGTGCCTCTGTGCTGTCTTTCAATCCAGCTTTGTCAGCCTGCTGGTAGGATTTCTAGATGTCAGCCACTTCCTCTATCTGCCAGTGGTACATACCGTGCAGAGGGCTTGTCCTTCCATGATGGTTCCTCCTCTTGCTCTACTTTCTTGGGTTGCTGCTGCCTCAGGTATTCATTGAGCACCTGGTTGGTTGTGGCCATCTTCCTGATATAACTGAGGATGTTCGTTGTCTCATCTTCGACTGTGGTACTGACACTCACTAGTCCCCGGCCTCCTTCCTTCCGCTTAGCGTACAGTTTCAGGGTGCTGGACTTGGGATGAAACCCTCCATGCATGGTCAGGAGCTTCATTGTATTGATGTCAGTGGCTTCTATCTCCTCCTTTGGCCAACTTATTATTGCAGCAGGGTACCTGATCGTGGGCAGGGCGTGGGTGTTATAGCCCAGATCTTGTTCTCTTCATTCAGCTCACTCCTCAGGACTTGCCTGACCCTCTGCAGGAACTTAGTGGTTGCGGCTTTCCTAGTGGCCTCTGCGTAGTTCCCATTTGCCTGTGGGATTCCCATGTACTTGTAGCTGTTTTCGATGTCTGCAATGTTGCCTATGCAGAACAGCAGTGGGAACAGCGCATCTCCTTGGTAGATACCACACTTGATGGTGACTTGTGCTATATGCTTGAAGTCGACCTCTATTATTGTACCCATTGAGTTTGTGATGAAAGCTCTTAGAGTCCTAAAGCATGGTGGAGGTAGAGATTGCTTGTGTGGTTAAGAGTTTAAGTGAGTCACTAGTGTTTATTGATGATTCTGGAACTTCCTCAAAGGACTTGATGATTTTTTCCATTAAATTCAAGATGAAGGTCATCATGCATTACATGACATTAAGTGTTTATAGATTAATGTCAAACCGTTTTCTTTTCCCGTTAATGAGTGAACATTTTGCGACTGTGTGAGGTGTCAGAATTTCTTATAGTTTGCATTTTAGAATTCAAATTTGTAACAGTCTTTTCATTTATTTTATTATTATTATTTTTGTTGAAAAACAATAAAAATCAAATCAGGCTAGCAAGCAGGTGTTATTGCACAGGGATTGGTGTAATACAGGTTTATACTTCCGATTTAATTTTTTATAGTACTTTCAAGCTCAGAATTGGATATGAATAATGGAGTCATTTCAATGATTTCATGTTTACTTATTATTATTATTATTATTTTTTATAATTACAAAAATAAAAAACAAAAACAAAATAATTTTTCAACTATGAGATAAAGTATTTCTCATTCTCTCTGTAAGTCAGAAGCATAGTAGATGACACCTTTTGGCTAGCAACAATATTATAAATAGTAAATGCATCTCTGACTATTCACACCAAGCACATTTATTCTACATCTAAGTACTTGGAACCTGTGTATTTTTAAAAGACCAGGCTTTTCAGGCTCATCAGAACTCATGAGGCTCCCTTACTAACCTCCTCAAGAATCCCTGAAATCCTGTTAAATGTTTCCTCTGGGATTTTTTTTTCCCACTCCAAGACCCCTATAACATCATGTAGGCTTTTTTTTTATTTACCACAAGTCTTTGCCTTTGAGACTTTTGTTTCAGTTGATTTGTATCCCCTTTAAAGCATCTAAAACTCTAAAGATTTCATTTCAAACTCTAAGCAGCAATATGTTTTCCTCAAAACATCGCCCCTGATGTAGATAGTAGAAAAAGTCAATCTGAAAAAGTCAGTCAGTTTTACAGTAAAGTGTGAATTATTTTGATTGCTTTCAAGTCAGGGCCAAAAGTGAACAGTTACTTTTGGTGAGTTCACTTCATGCACTACAGGAAGCTAACATGATCAGCTGCTATCTTGTTAAGTTGCCAGTCAACCTAGCAGGGGGTAAAGTTGCACTGAGCTGAGCTATCTAATCTGCTGTTGTGTTGTGGCACAACCAAGGTCACAAACAAGAGTCAGGAGGCTGAAGTGACCTGATAGCTTAGCGGTTAGAATGCATTTCACATGGGGAAAATAAAATAACTTCAAGCTGTGAGTCCCCTGTTTTTTGCAAGTCATTCCTCTGCCCTCTTTCCACTCTAACTATCCAATGATGCCAAAACTTCTTTCTTTTTAATGTACTTTCTCTATGCATCCTTTCCCATTGCTCATTGAAGCTTAACCTATAAAAGAAATCCAAATTTAACAACAAAATGTAGCCTTTTAAAAATATTTAACCACAGTTATACTGATAGTTACACTGATAAATATAGGATATAGTGGTAAGGTATGTTTTTAAAGAGAGTGGTTTTTTTTGGCTTTAAATGGGTGTCAATCATAATCAGGGACTGCAAATATCCAATCTGTAAAAGAATTACAACACAATGCAGAAAGCCTGAATGGGAGAGTCAAGGCTGTAGCGGCACATTTTCATATTCAGCCATCACACATTTTTTGGCTGTGTAGTGTATTTTAGCAACTGATAACTGAAGGGAGGGAAGTGAAGGAATGCAGGGTCTGTTCTAGGAGAAAAAAACAGAGGACCAAGTGAGTTTTTCAGTTACAGTCAGAATTCTTCTGCATATCATTCAGCTCAGCCATGTTGGATTTGTGTGGGCCCAGTTAAACTTTCCCGAAACAGGTCTGTGTTGGCGGTAGCTGGGCGGGAACTGACCGCGGTGCTGATAATCTGCAGCGTGGTGTACTGAATCAAAGCAGCGGGAACAACCATCGGTGTATGGCCTTCAAAATAAAAGGATGGAAAGTGTATAATATTTGCTAAGCCTTCATTGGCAGACAAAACATCTATGTTACACGATTTATGTCCTTTTATTCTGTTTATATAGTTTTAAGGATGTTTTTCTTAGGTGCACTGTACATGGGTTCCTGTATGAGCTGGGAGAGACTCCAGCAAGCCAGGGAATTTTTTTGTGTGTTCATTTTTCATGCAGAGCAAAGGTTTAGGGTGTTGATTTATTATTCATTCAAATGTTTTAAGTTTACTCTGTGTAATTATTCTTTTCAATTTTACTTTAAAAAACAACATGTTTTATCATAGTTTTAATTTGGACATTATCATAATATATTTACTATTGTACTTTCTGCCGTGCCAAGGGTGTATCTTCATGCTTGAGTTAAAAAAACAAACAAAAATCGGGGGCTTTTTCTTTTATTTTGAAGAAACCCTGCGGAAGTTGGTTTGCTTATTTTAGTTTGGTTGTCAGTGTAAGCTTTACCAAAGCTGCTAAGTGTGAAGGCGACGGCTGTTGTCAAATCAATGACAACGGGGTGAGAGAAAGACGCAACCTGCTGAGTTTCTTCATTCACATGAATGTAGCAAAGGTTTTCCGGTAGCCAGTTTCATACCAGTAGTTAAACGCAAAAGGCCCAGGTGAAACACAACATAGGGCTGTATAAGTTAACCATCGGTTTACTACAACAGTTAGAACAATGGCATGCACCTGTCTAACGCAGACATGAATTATTAATATCAATTAGTTCGAAAGCTAAAGTGAATAGTGACCGTTTGCATCGGTCAAGTTTGACTTTAATGATGCGTTCAAGGACGCGTCGTCAGCTCCGTCCCCAAGGTGGTAAAACTAACATCCTATGCTTTGCTGATGCTGATTTCCACTCACCCGCGATGAAACGGTCCGCATCACCAGATACATGGAAGTCAGCAGCGTTAACATGGTGCCGCTGGTGTTTAGTTGTCTTCTACTAAAAACAGACGTCCTCTGAAGCAGAAATGGCGCCTCAGTAACGAGAGAAAGACACACAGAGAGGGAACGACACACAGACACCCTCAGAAAGAGAATACGGCAGGCGAGGATCCCACCGCGACACCAAAAGCGACTGTACCCGCGGTGCAGTCACATTCACGGCTTCTTGTTTCTCGTATGCCCGAGTCACACCTCCACTCTCTACCTATACACACACATTAACACACAAACACACACGATTGCTGCAGTCCGTCTAGTCCCTTAATGAGATTTTGAGGACGCAAATAGCCTCTGACCAAACCGCTAAAGCTTTTCCTCTGCAACCATAGGTGTAAATTAATCGTCATAATGGGCGTAATATAGTAGTGCTTTTCTAATAAGAATATCTGTAGTAGGTGACGTCACTGCAGGGGAACGGGATATCATGGCTGCTCCAACCCAAAATGTATGTTTTTCAGGTCACATGAGGACTGCTGCAGAATCAACGCTGTCTTGGAAGGAAAGCAAGGAGCAATAGTAATGCAGGTGTTGATACAGAGATGTGCAAAGACATTCAGACAGGGCTCGATTTAAAGACAGAAAAACTCACAATGTTCAAATAAACTGTTTTGAGGTTAGGGGAGTTCGGGTACAATAAAGTTGGCCACAATTATATTTGATCATGTAATAATCAAGCTATTGTTTCGTGATTAATTGATTTAACTACTCTTTTGATGATAAATGTTCAAATGGGAAGATGGAACCTAAAGTATATTTACATTTTAAGGAGACTAAGGTGAAATATAAGTTTGGACACACCTTCTCATTTAATGTTTTTTCTTTATTTTCACTGCATTCTATATTGTAGATACATACTGAAGACGTCAAATATATGAAGCAAGATATATGGAATTATGTAGCAAAGAAAAAAAAAAGATAAATAACTCTAAATATATTGCTGTGTTGACAGCGCCGCAAACCTTTGGCCTTCTCTCACTGAGCTTCATGATGTAGTCACCTGAAATGGTTTTCACTTCACAGCTGTGCCTTGTCAGGGTTCACTTGTGGAATTTCTTGCCTTCTTAATGAGGTTGGGACGATCAGTTGTGTTGTGCAGAAGTCAGGCTGGTACAGAGCTGCCAGCCCTATTTGACAACTGTTAGAATTCATATCATGGCAAGAACCAATCAGCTAAGTAAAGAGAAATGACAGTCCATCATTACTTTAAGAACTGAAGGTCAGTCAGTCCGGAAAATTGCTAAAACTTTGAATGTGTCCCCAAGTTCAGTTGCAAAAATCATCAAGCGGTATGACAAAACTGGCTCACATGAGGACCGCTGCAAGAAAGACTGTTAAATCTTTCAGTGTTTAAAAGCAAGGCTCCATTGTGTAAATTAGCATATTTATGCATAGTGTAGCAGCAGTGTCTACTTTAAAATCACTTTAAAAAGCTAGTGTTCACAAAGAAAGATGCAGAGTTGCAGTAAGCTGCAATAAGTAAAGATACTGATGCCAGTAGCTGTGCGTGCTGACATTGTTCACAAAGGACATTTTACATGCTGGCAGGTTTCTGACTGGAGGACCTGTACCCATTAAGATCATTCTGTGAAATCTTTATGGGTCAGTTAATGATAGATTTGAACCCTTTCTCCCCTCTTATGCACAGATGCAGCACTGATTCATTCTGTGAGTTATATGCCTTTTGTATTCTTGTACTATTCTTAAGTCAGAATGAAGTCGTTTAACAAACATTCCTATGAAAGTAGTCAGGTGGAGACTGACCAATAATAACTGAAAAAGTATCCAATACTCACTGAAGAAGTTGAGTTTTGCACAGTACTGTGTGTATTATCATTTCACTTTAAATACTGCAGCTATTTAGGGAAGGGAAACAGAAAAAGAACGGTAGACACAAAGTAACTCCTAAACACTATACAATACTTTTCAAATGATTGTGTTTCATACTGTTGCACCTGCTGACTCCTGTCAGTAGAGGTCACTATATGCATACAGGTGCAATATGGTGGCTTCTCTTTTGCAGTCAGAGGGGTCATGTTTCAAGAATATTTGGAGTAGAAAATAGTTAAGCACACGTGAATATGTATACAGAAATTAAAGAATGTTATTTCAAATAGTTAATAGTAATGTCAATAATTGTGTGAGTCTAAATGCTATATATTAATATTAATTAACTCTCTCCAACTGCTCTGTGGAACAAGACATGGCTTTTATTATTATTATTATTATTATTATTATTATTTTGCAAAGTGCTGGTCTTATGAATTAATGTTATGGTCTATGAATTCTGTCTGGCACAGTGGTTAGCACTGCTGCCATATAGCAAGAAGGTCTTGGGTCTGAATCCACCATCTGGCTTCTGTGTAGAGTTTGTATGCTCTGTCTGTGTGTGATCTCACTGGGTACTCTGCGTTCCTCCCACAGTCCAAAGACATGCTGTTAGTGGGGTTAGGTTAACTAGTAATTCTAAATTGCCCATAGGTGTGAAAGGTAGTCTGTCTCTTTATGTGAACCCTGTGACAACTAAAGCATTTACTGCAGAATTATATAAACCTGTTTGCAAATTAAAAAAAAGAACAATTCTGGTGATGACAAATACTCACATAGCTGTGACCCCCACCCTCCTGGCAGCCTGCCCCTGCTTCAATCTTGTGATAACTTATTGTGAGGTGAATTCTTCTTTCATGCTGATATTGGTAGCACAGATAGTCACGACTAGGCACACTTAAGTTATTTGAACAGCATGTCCAAACCTGGCAAATAACAGCCAGCCAGCTAATCAGTCAGTCAGTCATAGCACACATAATCTGAGTACGTATCAGTATAAGTAATATGGGGAGAGAAATCCTTACACTGGGGCTCTTAAAAATACAGTTTGTTTGGTTTTAACATCATGTACAGACAGGGGTTAAAGTTAGATTTGGCAGATGGGGGGATTCTAAGATCAGGTGCAGAGTGGGGAAAAGAATTATTTATAAATTATCAGTATAATTTGTGTTGTGAGCCCCAGTAGATTTTTCTTGCGTACAAAATGTCGTTAGCAGACATGCTGATGTTCCAATATTATCTTTCCAAACCCGGAACGCTATAAAGTTAGAATAAAATATATAGTTGAGTGAATCTAATCAACATCATCACTTTAAATATAAAATGATTTCTGGTACTCGTGATGTAACCTAGTAACAGTACCTTAGATGTAACCAATCCAACATACTGCATCACTGTAAATTTGATCACAATAGTACAGACTAACTAATTTAGCCTGCCCTTAACTGCCTGTATCATGGCAAAATGTGTAATAGAATAGCACAAAATTATCATACATCGTTTTTTTTCCCCCAAGATATAAACAAATAAATTAGCAAAACATTGTGGTTAGATCTCATGCCATATTTAAATTCTATAAAATAAACGAGGACATTAGATGTAAGAGTTAAAAGTCTCAAAATAATCATCCTTCCTCTCCTGTCCTCTCCATAACCAGTGTGGCACATTAACGTTTTTATTTTGTTTTCAATTTTACATCTGCATCATGAATGCGTTGAAGGTGTGAGTCGTGGGACAATATTTTGTTCTTATTATTGAGCAAGCATCTCAATGCTGTCAGTCTCTGCTTTGCAACCCTATTCCATGCTCACTTCTTATTTAAGAGTTGATTCTGCTCTATTTCTATTAAACCGTTGCAGTCACTGTTTTAATTATGAAAATGTTCATGGTATCCAGTTGAAGACGCTGTTTACAAAGCTTAATTCGGGAACAGTGAAGTTGACATTTTGACATTGTCTTTCACATACTGGAACATGTCCAACATCTAGCGTAAAGCTTCATGTTCTAGTTTATGCTATAAATCATGTGTTCATTGTTATTTAGTTAATTAAAGTCATATAAATGTGAGAAACTGTCTACTCAGGGCCCCTGGTATACCAAGTGCTTGCAGTGAACTGAGGGTTTGGCCTAATATTCATTGGTTATTGAGCTAGTTTCATCACACAGACCTAGCAACCCTAAACAAAATAAAATTTAGTTCAGATCCTGGGCTTTTGCATTGCATTGCATTGTCTTACTTGTGGACCTATTACAAGTGTGCTTCACAATATAAATGTTTGTAATTGAGAATTGCTCTTTTGAAACTATTTCTGTTTTCTGCTACCTGCGGACAAATGCTCTGCTCTGTTTACTAACTTGTCTCTGTGTGATTAGATGCTAACCATGGATTCTACAGAAGCTTTTTGTTTCTCCCACTCTTTCTAAGCGGTACAGGTGACAGTTCTTGGGCTCTTTCTAGTGACCTTTGTGTCATTTTGAACACAGTTTTAGTGTCAACTAAGATATCATAGTTATGTCATAGTTTTTCTTCATCACTTTTACTTCTTCTGAGTGGTTAAAATGTTCATATACACCAGGGCTCATTATTTAGTTTCAAACCATGCAGACACATATCCTCTGTAATAATGATATCGGTTGTGGATCCTTTCTGGCCTTTGGATTGTATGGTTCGATCCTGGTACGCTGGACTTTTTATAGTTCAGCTGCAGATGCCCAGTCAGGTTGGCATCTGATGTTATGGGGCAGCAGGAGACAATATTCTGCAATGGAAGGTAGCTGCTGTTGGGGAGTGCGATTGTCACGGGAGGGTGTGTTTGAGCTGCAACAATTTTCAAGTGGGTATAACGTGCCAAAGTAAAAAAGAATCTTAAATGCACTAGAGGAACCAAGTAATGAGATGATAAATATAATAACTTCAGCTGTCATTATATATAACAGTTGTAAAGTCGTAGTATTACACTTCTGTGTACAGTACATTTGTGAGGAAGTATGGATTTTTTTCTTCTCATTCTGAAGCTTCAGGAGCTGGAGTTAGTGGGACCCAACATTTTTTGCTGGAAGCTTAGATTTTGCTCATGGTGAGCATTCACCATTCTGTATGTCTCCCATTGATATACATTCTTTATGTAGAATAAACACTTCTAATACAAATGATGTTTTTTCTGGGAGGTTAAAACTGCTTTTACATGCTGTTTTCTGTTGATTACTGAGCTACTGCAGCTCAAAACTACATCCAGTACCAGCTCTTACTCTAAAGTCTACGACACCACATGCTTAAGAAGACTTAACCCTTTAAAAGTGGAACCATGAAATAACTGCCAGAAATCTTTAATTGTTTGATAATGGAGTGTTTGTTGAACCTTTAGACAAAATATATAAGAATATATCTAATTGTAATCTGCATATACCTGTATATGAGTTTTAATTTGTATCACATTTGCTACATAAGGCATTTTTTTGCAATTTAGTCATTAAAAATGTGTGATGCAACATGTGTACACACACACACAAATGCAAATCAGGAAGCAGAAAAAGTCTAGTGTGTGTTTTGCATGTGAGGGCTCGTCACATGAAACACCAACTGCCTGTTACAAATATTTATAATCAGCTGGTACTAATGAGCAACATTTTTTCTACTTTAAGCACCTCTTCAGGTTTGACAGCCGAAGCATGAACAAAGTGCTGTGGTGTGGAGCTGACATGTCATGTTAGTTGCTTGACGGTAACAGAGGCATGGCTGAGCCTGTTTGCCACATCTCTCATTACTTTGTATTGTCTGTACTCCCTGCCCTCCACAGCTGTCAGTCTGTGACATATGCCTGTGGAGGGGGATGTTTCACACACACACACACACACACACACACACACACACACACACACACACACACACACACACACACACACACACACACACACTTGTAATTGAACAGTTTATTTTCCTTAAATTAAATTTTATTAAATCACCATTATTTATTTTACTATGTTAAAATATCAATGAAATTACAAATTAGACTTTGAGTTAACATGTAAAAAAACATGAAAAACCTGTAACTGTGAGTAATCGTATAATTTAAGTGAGAAGCCAGGCAGAGAGTGATTAAAACAACCATTATGAAGACAACCAAGGGAACAGTGTCCCCTGCCCAGCACAGGGTTCAAAAGGCTCCACCCCGGAGCCAGGCCTAGGAAGTGTGCCGGAGGGAGAGTCCATGAAATAGCGCAGCCTAAAGAGGAGACGTGGGCCTGTTCTCCTTTCGGCCCACTACCAAAAGGAGGCGCTGAAGGGGTTTGGTGCAGTGTGTGTTGGATGGCAGCCACGTGTGGAGTCCCTGGTGGATGGAGTCCCGACTATTGCAGCTGGTGTTGATGGGTCATGGAATGTGACCTGTCTGGTGAGGAAGAGCGAGTTAGGTTGGGAGATGTTGGGTTCATCTCAACACACCTCTTAAACCTTGTTCCAGTCTGGAGTTGCCCTCAGTGAGGGCTTGTGGGCTAGGATGGTTGTCCATCTTCTTGGTTTGCTGCCTATACATTGGCGTTTTTACTGGTGGGCAAAAGGTTGTTTCCCTGCACCTTTGGGCCAGCGACCAGGTCCTGATGTTGTTTTTGCGCTTATGCAACAAACAACTGTTTAGAGTCGCTGGATGGGGTGCTTAGAGGTGATCCATCTGCTGACTCCATTGTTCTACTGGGAGACTTCAAAGCTCACGTGGGGAACTGCAATGAGACCTGGTGAGAGGGGTGTGATTAGGTTAAAAGGCCTGCCTGATCTGAACCCGAGTGGTGTTGTCATTGGACAAAATTTTGTCCATAAGAAACACCATGTTTGAACATAAGCACGTCCATAAGAGCATGTGTCACCAAGGTTAGAGGTGGATTTTTTTAATTGTATCATCAGAACTCTGACCATATGTTCTAGACACTTGAGTGAAGAGAGAAGCTGAGCTGTCAACTGATCACCACCTGGTGTTGTGCTGAATTAGGTAATGGGGAAGTATAGATCTGTCACACCTTAAGGTATAGTGAGAGTGTGCTAAGAATGCAGGGCATCGGGCATTGGTCTGTAAGATCTTCAACTCTGCAAGAACCATTTTTAGTGAAATAAAACAGAGCTCTAGAAATTCGAGTCTGCTCTTGTGCTGTATTTTATCTCCATAGAATACAACACAAGCCATGTGGTTGGTGTACTGAAAAAGGGTTGTTTTTCCCAAAAACACTAAATGCACTATGCTTAAAATTAGAGATGGTATCTGTTTCCCCAAACCAAACTAAGTGCTGGATCCAAGAGAGAGAGGCCTGAGAGCTGAGGGCTCTCCTTCTCCTTTTAATTTTAGAAACTCTAGGAACCACAAGTATGTCTGATGCTTGAGAGAAAAGTGGTCTATTGGGATAATATAATACTAAAAGGTATAATAGGGCTTCATTATTCAGGAATTAGTGAGAAAAGAAAAAGAAAGGAAAAGAAAACACAAGCAAAGTATGGGAAAATGATGACAAAAAGAATTATTGACATGCTGCAGTGATATCTAAATTTAGGGAGTAGGAATAGATGGAGAATAAGTAGTAAGTGTATTGCATGAAGTCCTGCAGCAGTCTGAGCATATAATAGAATAAGTAAGGGATAGTTCACAGTCAGCCGATCCAGGCCTAACTATAAACTTTATCGGAAAGTTTTGAATCAAATTTTAAAACTAGAGAAGAGTTCCACCAGCAACCACACAAACCTCGTGAACTCCAGTTTTATTTCGGAGGAAATAGTCACCCAGCTTCAGGAATACTACAAGAATGTTATAATACAAGAAACTGATTCAGGTTATTTTCTTTGGTGATTAAATTTCATCTACGCCCTGGCTCTTGGGATACACTGAGATAGCAGCACACACTGTTACTCAGCTTTAGCAGAATCTTCAGAGTGAGCTGTTTGGCATAGGCAGCCCTATTAAGGAGTGTCCGTCTTCCACATTCCAGCAGTCCCTTGCCACATGGTCACCTCTCTATTGCTGTTGCTGCCAATTACTTATTGCCCCGCACTGCAGCAAGCTCTTTGCAAGAGGAAGTGTGGCTCCAGGTGACATTCTTCCCCTGCGCAGCCTCAGTTCAACCCTGTATCTCTTTTGGCACCTACCTACTGGTGTGTCCTGTGCAGAGAGAGTCTGGTGAGGATCTTCTGCCGGAACTTGAGAATGAGCTAGCGAGTCCACCTGTTCCACCTAAACCTGAGCTGGAGGAGTTTCAAACTGCCTCTGCATGACCTTCTCCACTTCCACCTCTTCCTTCACCTCTGCTGCAGACCGTCAGCCAACACACTTTGTTTGCGATTTCTTTTTTTTTCATTCAAAAAGGTAGCTGATAGAGTATTACTTGTGTCCCTTTTAATTTTTTTTAAATCTGAATTTGAGCTCCCTGTAGCCATAATGCTAAAATATTTACCATACAGCCCCCAGAAAGACAAGCTGCATAGCTCGACTTGGAAATAGTTTGTTGACAATAATATTTCTCATTACTGTGAGCTCTGGTTGCAATTATGAAGCTGTCTATCAGGTTGTCAGGATGGAGGAGGAATGTGGAGAATGCAGTTTTCTGTCTGTTCAGCTGGATATTAGCCTTTCACCAATCGTAACTGAACATATAGAGACAAAGAACTTAAATATTCCTTCTTCTGAACCAGTTGTTGTCACTTTTGAATTGGCATCACTCCTGCAGCTTGTCACTTGTTTGTTATGACTCATGAACCAACAATATGGGGATTAGGAATATTTTCAGGAACTTTCAGGAACAACAACACAGACAAAGAGGAATGTGATTGTATCGGACTAACGGTTTTTGTTTGGTGCATGGTTGACACTTGAAATTAAGGGTAGTGAGAGCTTCTACTGACCTAAGGTTGAACTTACTGTAGATGATCTCATCTACGATGGGTGGCTGTCTCCTCAGTTGTGCGTGACTCAGATACATGAAGCTGCCGGCTTGGTGTCTCCATGCCGTCTTTGTCTTCATCTTCACCCCTATGAAGCCAACACCCATCCGCCTTTTTGTACCTGTGGTTTCCAAACTGGTGGTGGTTAGCTTTGTTCATCTGCTTCTTGAGGCCACTCTGCTGGCCGCTTGAGTAGATTCATATCTCAGCAAGAGCGACATGTGCATGGTCACATTCCAATGGGGATTTGTAGAGTAGATCGGAGAAACTCATCTAAACCCAGGATTAAAATTCAGAGCCAGTTCAGATGTTCTGATAGCAAATGCTGCCGGCCTGCCTATATTCTTCTCTTGTATTTCATGGGAAAGACTATCAGCGTAGCTGTTGGCAGCAAACACAGGCTGTTTACAGAACCACATTAATGACTTACATTCTGGTATCAGAAACCTCCCCACTGCCCCCAAAATTATCAGTGGAGCTGGAAACCCATCACTCGGCTCTAAAGAACCTTGTCAGAGCGTCAGCACTTGGCAAGCCTTTGGGATGATTAAGACTGGTCGTGCCCTGCACCCCTCCATTCTCTGCACACTCTTATCCCCCCTCCCAATGCTTGCTGGCAGCAGCCTCTGTTCTGTCTCTGCTTCTTCCACTTCTCCTGCCAATCACACTTACTCTGCCATCTGCCTGGAATGGCACTGATAGAAAACACCCTAAAGTGCTGGTTCAGGGCCAGAGACGATTCTCTAGACGCTGATCAATGGTTAATGGTGAAGACAGAAGAAGGAAAGTGTTGTGACTTCCTTTGCAGGCCAAAAGGATGCTTCCCCTCCCTAAAGACTGACAGAAAGGCTGTTTGGCCTCAGACGAACACAACAATTTGAGGAATTTTCAGGCTGTCAACTCACATTTCTGTTGTCAGTCTGGTTCAGAGCACTCTGCTTCAACATCTTAAACTTAAAGAACCTTCTTTTTGCTAATTTTTGTCATGCACTATTTTCTGTGCTCATGTAAAAAAATTTTGAGCGCACGTAAAAAACAATTTGCAAGTGTTGCATTTTGAGGAGAAATTTATTTTGAGCAAAGAAAAGCTAAATTTGAGTGAACAAAATTCATTGCTGTGTGCAAAAAATGTATTTCAGTGTTTTCTATTATCCACACACACACAACAGCAGCCCCTCTCACTCAGTTTTTTGCATTTGTGCTTGCTCGCAATGTGTTGCTTGTGCTCTCAACATTTCTCTCCGTGCGCGTTCAACTCTTTCTGTACACCGTTATATTTGTGCCACAAACCCAACCAATCGCAGACTTGGATGCAAAAAAATCTGATTGGCTGTTTTGGTCTCCAATCAGCTCGAAATGACGAAATGCAATATCCCAGAATCCATTTTGTCCAAAACTCAAACGAGGCAGTGGCGGAGGAACACAGATTGGCGGAGTTTGAAATATTACTCTTTCTGGGTCACAAAATAAACTTTTAAGATATTTTCATGCGAGAATGGTGCTGTGTAAACTTCAAATACCTGCTCGATTCATCAAGACATCACATATTTACATAAGTGCTCTAATGTTTTTTTTAAAACTTGTTTTATTCATTTTAATCTTTTAATTTTATGCACATTGCATCAAGCAAAAATGAAATCATATTCAACACTGACGTGAAGAAATTTGTTTAGCATTTATGCCTAATTTCTGCATATTCCAGCATATAAAAAAACTTCTTTGTGTTACACTCACTCTAAGCACTATGTCCTATTGCTCTTAAGTCTATTTTCACTGGGTTAGCAGGAGTGGGGCTGGTGGAGGTTTGCCCCATGTCAGTGGGGGGATCCAGGAGTGTCTCTGTGAACTTCACATTCCTGTGGCAGCATGCTCGGTGCTTGCTCAGATTTGAAGTTTAATTTTTCACTGTAAAATGAAGTTTCCTTCCCACGCAGAGTGAACAGCGAACGCTAATGTTTTTGTCACTTTTTATGGAGTCAAACTCAAAGTAAATGGACTGATTCTTATATAGCGCTTTTCTACTCACCCGGAGTACTCAAAGCACTCTATACAACACACCACATTCACACAGTCACACCCATTCTCACAAGCACTACCTTTATACTGAGCGCTTTCTAACTATACTCACACACATTTATACTCCAATGGATGCATCGGAGAGCAACTTGGGGTTAGTATCTTGCCCAAGGATACTTAGCATGCAGACTGGAGGAGCCTGGGATCGAACCGCCAACCTTCCGATCAGTAGGTGACCTGCTCTACCTCCTGAGCTACAGCCACCCCGAAGCAATGTCAGTACTTCCACGCTTTAAATGCTGCATGATTGTAGTCTCTCCCACACTCCATATTATCCATTGTTGATCTACACATGTCTATTGCTGCTACAGATGTCGCTCGTACATCATTGTCATGAGACACTCTCACAAACAAAATCACGGTTTAGTAATGCAGTAATGCAGCGTGCTTACGGGAAAGTAACAGTAATCTAATTACTTTTTTGCAATAGTAATTGCAAAATTACTTTACTCGTTACTTAAAAAAGTAATCGGATTACTTCCCATCTCTGCTTGTAATAACCAAAATCATTTTCATGTGTTTGCATGTTTAATCCATCAGTATGGGTTCTTTAATGTAAATTATATTTAAATGCGAAAAAATAATTATTGCTGTTATCCATGAATGTTTAATTTAACTGTTTTACACAAAAAGCAGTGAAACTGTATTGCTTTCAGTTTTGACACCACATTCAGTTAAATTACTCTGGAGTTGGTGATTACTCAACTCAAAGTAAATCTAAACCACCTCAGTTTATGTTGTAAACCACTTACTATTTTACCTTCTACTATTTGTCCTCTGTCACCTTAGCCTGCTCTAATCCTGCCCCCACCCCCAGTCCTGTCTTTGCCTCAAATTTTTGCATGACTGCCTCCATCGCCTTTCTACTCACCTTTCTTCTACCCTACGGATGAACTTTTCAACCCTTCAACTCTGCTCACATCCTCGGGGACAGGAGACAAAGTCCTGAAGTGTTTCATGTCTTTTCTGTCTGTGCGTGACCTTTTAAAGTCTGTGGTCTTATTTGCTTACTGGCATGCCCCAGCAAGAGGCGTCACCTCTTGCATTGCTTTGACTCCTGCGGCCATGTTGTATATGCCTACACCTGTGACCTGATGAAGGCATGCACTAATAAGCTCTTGTCCTCATCATGTCCCCATCATTCTGACATCTGTCAGTTGACAATATAAATATCAGGCACGTGCACCAACATGACATCTGTCACTATGTGGACACTTATTCTAAACATCATGACTGGTACAGGATCTCCTTAAACTGGGGGAATTATAGTAAACATAGTTGTGATGAATATTCCTTTTTTTATTTCAGTAACTGATTCAAGGTTGTACACGGTTGTGTTTACATTCTTTAATTAGTCCCATTAAAAAAATAAATAAAAATAAATAGTCTAATAAGGTAAGTAAAAAACAAAAACAAACTGCCACATAAAACAGCCATCAACACTGGACAGGGACAGGGTCTCGTATAGCTCTAAAATTCTCTGTTTTTTCCTGAAACTCTTTACCTTTCTTTCTTTTTAAAAAATAATTTCAGATGTAAAACCCTCTCTGTCTCTGTGCACAAACTAGTACTAAGTACTAAGAAATAAAAGAATGATTTAATTAAAATATAATTTATGTTTTTAACAAAATATATTTTATTAACTTTAAAAATGATCAGCAAATACTCATTGTAAAAACTTTCTTTTTTTCCTTTCCCCCCCCACTTGGGTTGAAACATCCTTAGATTTCTCATGTGGAAAAGATTTACGTTTTGTTTGTACTCTTACTGTGAAACACCAGGCAAACACATGTTAGGGAGAAAATTATTAAAATAATTTGAATTCAATTTTATTTATGTTGCACCAAATCACACTATCACTCCATCCGACGATCCCTGACACATCTGCATGGGTTAGTTTCACCTGATGTGTCACATGATCCAGTCTGTTTTGGGAGAATCTGAGGAAGCCTGCTGGATGTGGCTGTGTTAAATCCTGGCGCCACTCTGTCCACTCATCCCTACATTGCCTCCTCAGGCTCTGTACTCCTTTACATCACCTTTATTCTGGGCAAGAAGTGAGCCGAACATCCCCCAAAAGACCTACAGGCCAACAACAGAGAAAGAAAGAGTGAGAGCAAAGGACTGACAAGGAGAAATCAGAGACACTAATAAGAGGAGAAAGTTCGAAGAGAGAGAGAAAGAGGTGTAATTTAAAACTTGGAATTAGTGTGACACAAGGAAAATCAACAACATAGCCACTAACAGAAACATTTATAGTTGTACTGTTTATCCGGTTGTTCAGTGATGACACGACGAATCCTACTTCCGGGCCTAAAGTAGTCTGCGTTTAATATGGCTTTTGTGTTGTTAACATGTTTAATGTTTTGTATTTTCTTCTATTTGATCTCAAAAAGCTCCTAAAAAAGTCAGTGATCACTGTTGACCTCCCTCGGCTTTTATTACCGCTAATCATTTATTTAAGCTCAGTTTTTAAAACCTTAGGATGTAACTACAGCCCAGCCCATGCAGCAGTATATGAATGACTAACCTCGTATTGTGGATGGATTATCTCAGTTGTTCTCCTGGCTGAAGTTTGGTCCTTTTACGGCATCCTGCCATGCGATTACATTTGTTCCTGACCACCGAGAACACTCACGTTAACTTTTATCGAGTGGAAAAAAAGTTAGCTTGTTTATATTATGCTAACATAGCTGTGTCGCTAGTGGTCACGTAGCACATCATTATATACCAGCTAGCCCAACTTCAGTAACCCTACAAACATCACTGCTTTTTAGTTTTCTGTCTTCATTTATGCTGGAAGTGATAACAGAGCTGTACGTTTTAATTTGTTTCCAAAACCCCGCAGTCAGGACATGCTATATTGTATTTAGATAGAAGCTAGCGAGCTAACTTCCTGCTTCTAACTTCTAACTCCGTTAAATGTCATAAATTCCGTTTTCATGGATGCCTGGATGTTAAACTCAATTGTTACACCTGGTAGAGCAGAACGCTAATCATTTTATTAAAGATGAAAGACTTTAGACAGTTTTTCAACTCTCAGTAATGCCATAGTGATCGTTTGATATATGGACCTGCAGCGGAGTTTAGGCCCAGACACGGCTAGTGACGTCAGACTGAACAACCGGATAGAGTTCCGCTCAGCTGTCTTACATAAAGACAGCTACTCTGTATATAGAGTGAAGTAAGTAAACCTTGGACAGCAGTGTTAAAAAAGTAAATTTCAACTTGCTTTTGTTGGACTAGTTACACCAATTTACTGTACATACTGTAACATTCACAAGAACCAGATGGTTGGGTCTCAGTTTGTCCGTTTATTTGGCACATAAGCAAGAGGATTGCTAACTCAGGGGAGAGCGCCCTCGTACTACACCTCTCTTCAGCCTGGCACACACTTACACACAGAACCACCAGGTCCCCCCTCCCCTTCCTGAACACCACCCTCCCTACTTCCTGCAGCACAACCAAACATGAATCTTAAAGGAACAACAACAGTGTGCAGAGATAACCAACATGTCACTGTACAATAACACTTAACCATCGTTACACTGCCCCCCCAGCAATAAGTTCCTCGTCCCCGAGGGAACGACACAGTCTCTGAGGCGGGGTGGTAGCCTACGTTCCCTCCTTGACCTCCTGAGCCCCTGAGGTGGACGCGGAGCTTCGGGGCTTTGGGGTGAAGAGTCTGAGGGAGGGGAACGCAGCGCCGGTCGGGGGCCCCTCTGAGCAGGGTCATGGACGCTCTGTACACGTCCCTCTGGGAAGGAGGGGAGGGACTGCCCTCTGTAGGGGGCCATCCGGTCTCTGTGTAGCGCTACTATCCTCCCCCTAGGAGGCAACTGCACCCTGTAAACAACCTCCCCCACTCGCTCTAGGACGCTGCAAGGCCCCACCCAGCTGCTATCCAGTTTAGGACACCGTCCCTTCTTCCTCTTTGGGCTGTAGACCCACACCAGCTCCCCAGCACGGAAGTGTCCTCCCCTTAGTGGTGATGTCGTAATTCCTCTTTTGGCGCAGGCCTGCCTTCGCCAGCTGCTCTCGGGCGTAGGAATGTGCAGAATCCAGCCGGTCCTGCAGCTTCCTTGCGTAGTCAGGACATGGTGCCTCGGTGGTGCCTCTGGCGCGTCCGGGGGCTTCCCAAAAGCCAACTCTGCAGGAGTTCTCAGCTCCCTCCCTAACATGAGCAGGGCAGGCGTACATTGGGTGGAGTCCTGCACTGCCGACCTGTAGGCCATGAGGGTAAGGGGAAGATGGTAATCCCAGTCCCGTTGGTGTTCTGAGGTAAGGATGGCTAGCTGCTGGGCCAGCGTCCTGTTAAACCTTTCCACCAGCCCATCGCTTTGGGGGTGAAGTGGGGTGGTGCGGGTTTTCTTAATCCCAAGGCGTTCACACATGGCAGCAAATACCTTGGACTCAAAGTTACGCCCCTGGTCACTGTGGAGGGTCTCTGCTGTTCCAAAGCGGCTGAACATCCCCTCCACTAATACATCAGCGACAGTCTCAGCCTCCTGATCTGGGATGGCGTATGCTTCCGGCCACTTGGTAAAATAGTCCATGGCCACAAGAACATAGCGATTTCCTCTGTCTGTGCGAGGAAATGGGCCCATGACGTCCACAGCTACTCGCTCCATTGGGGCTCCTGCTGGTTGCTGCTGAAGCTGAGCCCGGGACTGGTCCTGTGGCCCTTTGTGTGAGGAACATGCATCACAGCTGCGGCAAAAGTCCTCCACATCCCTCCGCTGTTGACCCCAGTAATAGCCCTGGTGGAGGCGGCGGAGAGTCTTGGAGACCCCAAAGTGGCCGGAGCCAGTGCTCCCATGGCAGGCTTCCAGCACAGCTGGCCTCAGCGACCTTGGCACCACAACCTGCCACCTCTCCTCCCCCGTGGCAGGATCCTTCCAGGCACGCTCCAACACCCCCTCCTTCAGCCTGAGAGCTGCAAACTTGGCCCATAGCCCCCTGGTACAGATGGAAAACCCAGTGACCTCATCCCAAAGGGGTTGCTCCCCCTTCTCCAGCCACTGCAGGACCGGCAGCAGGTCTGTGTCTTGTTCCTGCCGTGCCCTCCACTCCGCTGCATCCACCACCAGAAGAGCCCTGCAGGCGAGCTGTGCTGCGCCGTCTATTGTCGTGAGTTCCCGCTCTATTTCCTCTCGTTTCTCACAGTAACGGCAGCCAGCTGCAGCACATGGGCGGCGAGAGAGGGCGTCTGCGTTAGAATGGTGCGTCCCTGCTCTGTGCTCCACAGTGAAATTGAAGGCTTGGAGCTCCTCCAGCCAGCGAGCCACCTGTCCCTCTGGCTCCCTGAAAGACATCAGCCACTGAAGGGCAGCATGATCAGTTCTGATAACAAATGCTGTGCCGCACAGGTAGTACTTAAAGTGTCTCACCCCCGCCACCACAGCCAACAGCTCTCGTCGTGTGACACAGTAGCGCCGCTCACTCCTGTTCAGGACCCGGCTGAAGTACGCCACCACCTTCTCCCCTTCCGGCCCAACCTGCGACAACACCGCTCCCAGCCCCACATTGCTTGCGTCAGTGTCCAGGACAAAAGGCAGGGCGGGGTCAGGGGGGGCAAGGACTGGGGACTCTGTCAGCGATCTGCGGAGGGTGTCGAACGCCTGCTGACAGTCCTGGGTCCAGATGAAGTCACGGTCCTTCTGTAGCAGGTGGAAGAGTGGTGCGGCTATGGAGGAAAAGCCCTTCACAAACCTCCTGTAATAAGACACCAGTCCTAGGAAGCTTTTGAGCTGTTTCTGGTCTGCTGGTGTGGGCCACTCGGTAATGGTGTGAATTTTTTCCTCCAACGTGCTGATGCCCTCACGACCCATCTTGTGGCCCAGAAACTCCACCTCCCTCCTCATGAAGTGGCACTTGTCGGGATGCAGCTTCAGGCCTTCAGCCACCACCCTCTCCAACACTTGTCTCAGGGCATCCAGGGCAGCATCAAAGGAGCTCCCGTGCACTAGAAGATCATCCAGGTAAACCAGACACCGTTGCCGTGGGACGCCAGCCAGCACACTGTCCATAAGCCTCTCGAAGGTCGCGGGAGCGTTGCAAAGACCAAAGCTCAGGACTTTGAACTGCCATAGTCCCCTGTTAGTGCAGAAGGCTGTCTTCGGTCTGGATTCCGGGGACAGTGGCACCTGCCAGTAGCCACTCCGCAGGTCCAGGGTGGAGAACCAGGAGGACCCGGCTACTAAGTCGAGAGCCTCATCAATCCTGGGAAGGGGGTAAGAGTCCTTTTTCGTCACTTTGTTGAGTGGTCTGTAGTCCACACAGAAACGCATCCTAGGACTTTTTTTTTTAGGCACCATCACCACCGCGGAGGCCCACGGGCTATCAGATGGCTCTATGATGCCCGCCTTCATCATTTCACACAACTCTCTGTCCGCAGCCTCCTGATGAGCCAGGGGCAGGCGGCGGGGGCGCACTTTAATAGGCTGGGCATCCCCGGTCTCAATGACGTGCTCTACCAAGTGTGTCAAGCCAACATCACTTTCTTTCAGGGCAAAAATGTCACTAAACTCTTTTAGTACCAGCCATAGACTCTCTTGCTGCTGTGGAGTCAGCCCCTCACAGTTCTTTGACCAGATACTCCTCACTCCTGAGAGCCTCTCCTCCTCCTCCGCTCGCTGTTCTGCTGGCGGGTCTGCAGGGGTCTCTGCGGTGGAGGTGGACGCCGCGGCAGATGCTGTGCAGACCGGGGGAGGAATAAGCGGCACCTTCTTCCCATCAGGGAGTACGAGGAAGCCTTTGCCTAAGTCCAGTACACCACCAATGGCTCGTAAAAAATCCAGCCCAAGGATGCAGGCGTCCTGCACGTCAGCCACCCAGGCAGCATAAGACACACCGAGGTCCCCCACCTTGAACTGGAACACTCCCCTCCCTCTCATTGGGGCCAAATCACCGGTCACAGTCTTAAGTTGCACATTAGTCGGTTGCACAGCAGCTCCGGTTGGGACAACATCGGGTCGGACCAGCGTTGCATTGGACCCCGTGTCCAGCAGGGCCGTACAGGACACCCCCGCAATCGTCACTGGAACATGGCAAAAGCCGCCAACCTGGGTCCAGCCCACAGCGATGGCCGCACCGGGTGGAGGTGGCGGTGGTGTGGGGATGTCGTTCTCCCAGGCCCGTGTACTCCCGCCTACACGGGCCCGTGGGCGTTTCCCTGAACCGCTGCGAGCTTGGGGCACTGCCTGATGAGGTGTCCGACTTGTCCACATCCCCAGCAGCTCTGTGGTCGGCGGTGTGGGCCAGCCCGAGGGGAAGGCGACTGCAGCGAAGCTGCCTGCACCAAACTGCACAGGCCCGCTGGCGTCTCCATCTGTTCCACAGGTGCTGACACAGCCCTCACCACGTGTGCGTCATCTGCGCCCCCAGAGGATCCTGCAAGCATCTCCCTCTCCAACGCTAGCTCCAGGGCTGCACTGAGTGTGGCCGGCCGAGCAAGCTGAGTTTGCATACGGAGCTCTTTAGGGCTCAGGGCCTGCAGGAACTGGTCCCGAGCTAACTCCGCCTGCACTGATGGTGGCATGCTGTCATATGCCCTCCGGCAAAGGCACTCGACTTCATGGGCCAAAATGCGGAGGGGCTCACCTGGCAATCTGCATCTGTTGTGGAACTCCGACCTCAGCAGCACTGGTTGGTTATACTGCCCGAAGCGCCTCTGAAGTGCTCCGACCAGAGCATTATAATCTCCCCTCTGCTCCTCGGTCAGCAGCAGCAGGCATGCAGCTGCATCCTCACACAGGCACAAAGCCAATTGGAGAGCTTTATGTTCCTCCGACCAGCCAGCTGCAACAGCTAACAGCTCGAACTGTGCGATAAACACTTCCCATGGCGTCTTGCCGCTGAACTTAGGCGTTTTTATATTCGCTGCAGCTTGCTGGGCGCCGCCATGTTTGTTTACATCACGTGACGGTGCGCCAAGCGAGGTCGACTCCTTCCCGCCGGAATCGCAGCCGCTGTGCGAACAGTTCCCGAGCCTAGTCAAACCTGGGGAAAATCCAGCCTCGGCAGACAGCCGCAGCGCCGTTTCCCTCACTCCATGGGCGGGCGAGCGCGAACGTACCTCCCTCTCCTCCGTCTCCTTCTTAATCTTGCCCGGCAACATCCTCGTCTCGTAACGGCAAGCGTCGCTAGCAACAGGGTGTCGGGCGTTCTGGGTTTTTTTTTTCTTTCTTCACTTCTGACACCAATGTAACATTCACAAGAACCAGACGGTTGGGTCTCAGTTTGTCCGTTTATTTGGCACATAAGCAAGAGGATTGCTAACTCAGGGGAGAGCGCCCTCGTACTACACCTCTCTTCAGCCTGGCACACACTTACACACAGAACCACCAGGTCCCCCCTCCCCTTCCTGAACACCACCCTCCCTACTTCCTGCAACACAACCAAACATGAATCTTAAAGGAACAACAACAGTGTGCAGAGATAACCAACATGTCACTGTACAATAACACTTAACCATCGTTACAATACTGTACTATGTGTGTATTTGCATGTCAGCGCATACTGACATTTAGAGGATTAAAGCTTTTTGAAAAAAAGTAGTTTAGATAGTTTAGAGCTTCTCGTTTAATGTCTTTCCCCAAAGACAGATTGAGAGACATGTTCAAAGCCTGGTTACTTCTACAGTGTATAGCTGCATAGTCGCTACACAATGTGAAAGTCATTGTCAGGTTGAGCACCCCTCATTTTGTTATGAAATGTGAGTTGCAAACACTGTTCAGTAAGAGTAACTCTTTTCAGTGCTGTAAGAATTAGACAAATCTTTCATATAGTATGATTTGCTCATGAAAGTGACCATTTTAGCATCTTCTCCTACAACATACCATTTGCTTGACTTAAGCAATAGTTACGGCTCAGAACAAAGACAGTGATCTCTGATACAATTAAAAGAAGTTGAAACAGGAAACAGTGATTTTTATTATTCTTATTATTATTCTGTTTTACTTTGTTGTACAAGATAGATACAACAGGGCCATTTCCACAGTACAACCCTAATTTTAAAAGTAAAAAGCAGAATGCAATCATTTGGAAGTCTCATATAAACCCATATTTTATTCATAGTAGAACATAGAAAACGTATCAAATGTCCAAATGGACAAAATTATTCATTTAAAAAACCAGATTAGTTCATGTTGATTTCAGTGATTATCACACTATAGCATGCTCTCTTCTTTGAACAACAGTTGTAAAGTCTGGGAAGTGAGGAGATCAACTGCTTGCCTTTTAGGAGAGGAATGTTGACCTCTTTCTTGTCTGATAAAGGATTCTAGCTACTCAACCTTTCTGTTGCATTTTTGGGTTTGTGATGGAAAAAATGTTTTCAGTTGGTGGAACATCTGGATTTAACCTGCATTTGTAGAGAGCAGCTATTTCTGGAATTGTTCCTGAGCCCGAGTGTTTTCCATGCCAGAATCATGCCTGAGGACCAGTAGATGACAGACACTGAATATTGATTTTTACCCTTATTCCTTGAACATAGAGATTTCTTCAGATTCTCAGAATCCGTTGATGATATTATGCATTGTATATGGTGAGATTGTCAAAATCTTATGTTGAAGGACACTTTTCTGATTTTTTTTTAAAATTGTTATTATAGAGCCAAGAATCAATCCTTCGAAGCTCTCTGCACTCTCTGTTCGTTCGCTCTGTGGTAGAGTATCACTTCCTGTTCCTGCTCAAACACAGGCTGTATCCCAATTCAGGGTCTGCAGCCTTAAAGTACGCATTTCAAGGCCGATTACGTCACAGCGGCGCGCCGAAGGCTGTCCCAATTCAAAGGCTGCTCGAAATGCGGCCCTGAAATGCGTCCTTCATTTCCCTGAATTTTAAGGCTGTGGAAGTGTAGACTTCGTGGCCCAACATATCCCAGAATGCATAGCGCGGCGATGGGTGTGGATAAATTTGCAGAAAAAAACGGCGGATGAGGGGCGGCCGAAGAGTACACTTTAAGTACTGAATATTATGTCACTTATTTATGTGCAAATGTTTAATAACGAAGAACAAAACATTACTGTTGGCCACATGTCGGCAAAGTTATGTGACATTAGTGACGTTTGTACTAACTTGGTTTTAAAGCCTTTACTTTAAAATATACGCCGTTCAATAGCTGAGCTTAATCTTACAGAGAATGATCAAAGCTCATGTAGAAACAAACAAATGAACCAAAGATTTTCTCCTTCATTTCTGTCAAACAAAGCTATGACACGTTTCCAGTGGTTAGTATCATGGTTGCTAGGCAACCTGGGCAGCGCAATGGAGGCTTTTTTTTTTTTTTTAACTTTATTGACAAACAACAGTATCAGCGCAATGGAGGCTAGACCGTCCCATTACACAAGCCTCGCACTTCCGGCCTTAGCGGTCTTTGAGTACACGGCCTTTGAGGATCGTTGAGGCTGCGTACTTTAAGGCTGCAGACCCTGAATTAGGATACAGCCACAGTGGTGTTTCTGAGTAGCTTATCTGCTTAGCAATTTAATTAAAAACTTTTAAATACATTGTTTTTTCATGGTATAATCTTCACGTGCTTCATCCGAAGCACACTTTCTGTGTACTCACTACCTAATTTATAGCCAAAGTATTCACTCACTGTCTCTGTACTGTTTCGCTAGCTTAG
Source organism: Simochromis diagramma (assembly GCF_900408965.1). NCBI lineage: Eukaryota > Metazoa > Chordata > Actinopteri > Cichliformes > Cichlidae > Simochromis > Simochromis diagramma. The sequence continues at coordinate 2,828,888 of NW_024387304.1, read as the reverse complement.
CTTAGCTCGTAGCCGACTCATTAGCACCATAGCTACTTCACCTGTCCCTCCTGCACTTTCTTGCTCATTGTGTCAGATGTTTAGTTACTCCTCTGCCTCCTTTAGCAGTAATGATAACTGTAACAAATGTAGCATATTTGCAGCTCTGGAGGCCAGGATTACTGAATTGGAGACTTGGCTTCGCAAGCTTCATTCACCCATAGCTAGCCAGGCCCCTGTAGCTGGTGCAGCCGAAGATAGCGTAGGCCCTGCTAGCTGTTCCCCGGCAGACCCCAAGCAGCTGGGGAAAGAGGGCGGCTGGGTGACGGTGAGGAGGAAGCATAGTCCTAAACAGAAGCCCCAGGTACACCACCAACCTGTTCATGTGTCTAACCGTTTTTCTCTACTCTGCGACACACCCGCCGGGGCTCAGACTCTGGTAATTGGTTATTCTGTTCTCAGATATGTGAAGCTAGAGACACCGGCAACCACAGTCAATTGTCTTCCAGGGGCCAGAGCAGGCGACATTGAAGGAAATTTAAAACTGCTGGCTAAGGGTAAACGTAAATTCAGTAAAATCATAATTCACGTCGGCAGTAATGACACCCTGTTACGCAAATCGGAGGTCACTAAAATCAATATTGAATCAGTGTGCAACTTTGCCAAAACAATGTCGGACTCTGTAGTTTTCTCTGGTCCCCTCCCCAATCAGACCAGGAGTGACATGTTTAGCCGCATGTTCTCCTTAAATTGCTGTCTGTCTGAGTGGTGTCCCAGAAACGATGTGGGCTTCATAGATAATTGGCAAACCTTCTGGAGGAAACCTGGTCTTGTTAGGAGAGACGGCATCCATCCCACTTTGGATGGAGCAGCTCTCATTTCTAGAAATATGGACAAATTTATTAAACTCCCCAAAATATGACTATCCAGAGTTGGGACCAGGAAGCAGAGTTGCAGTCTTACACGCCTCTCTGCAGCTTCTCTCCTCCTGCTACCCCCCCAAAAACCCATCTCCATAGAGACTGTGTCAGCTCCCAAACAGACAAAAAACAAACTAAAAACCAGCAACAAACAACTTAAACATAAACAATTACAAAGAAAGAACAATACAGTATCCACATCTGAACCAAAGAGTAAAACAGTGAAATGTGGATTATTAAATATTAGGTCTCTCTCCTCCAAGTCTCTGTTAGTACATGACTTAATAATTGATCAACAAATCGATTTACTCTGCCTTACAGAAACCTGGTTGCAGCAGGATGATTATGTTAGTTTAAATGAATCAACACCCCCGAGTCATTCTAACTACCAGAAATCTCGAAGCACAGGCCGAGGGGGCGGTGTGGCAGCAATTTTTCACACCAGCCTATTAATCAACGAAAGACCAAGACAGACTTTTAATTAATTTGAAAGCCTGATGCTTAACATTGTCCACCCCAGCTGTGAAACTCAGAAACCAGTCTTACTTGTTATCATCTATCGTCCACCTGGGTCTTACACAGAGTTTCTGTCTGATTTCTCAGACTTTTTATCTGATTTAGTTCTCAGCTCAGATAAAATAATTATTGTGGGTGATTTTAACATCCATGTAGATGCTAAAATGACAGCCTCAACATGGCATTTAATCTGTTATTAGACTCAATTGGCTTCTCTCAAACTGTAAAAGAACCCACCCACCACTTTAATCACACTCTAGATCTTGTTTTAACATATGGCATAGAAACTGAACATTTAACAGTGTTTCCTGAAAACCCTCTGCTGTCTGATCATTTCCTGATAACATTTACATTTACAATAATTGATTACACAGTAGTGGAGAGTAGACTTTATCAAAGTAGATGTCTTTCTGAAAGCACTGTAACTAAGTTTAAGAATATAATCCACCCACTGTTATCATCTTCAATGCCCTGTACCAACATAGAGCAGAGCAGCTATCTGAATGCTACGCCAACAGAGGTCGATTATCTTGTTAATAATTTCACCTCCTCACTATGTACGACTCCGGATATTGTAGCTCCTGTGAAAACTAAGGTCTCTAATCAGAAGTACCTGACTCCGTGGTATAATTCTCAAACACGTACCCTAAAGCAGATGACTTGTAAGCTGGAGAGGAAATGGTGTGTCACAAATTTAGAGGATCATCATTTAGCCTGGAGAAATAGTTTGCTGCCCTCTGCAAAGCCAGAACATCTTACTATTCGTCACTGATTGAAGAAAATAAGAACAACCCCAGGTTTCTCTTCAGCACTGTAGCCAGGCTGACAAAAAGTCAGAGCTCTTTTGAGCCAACCATCCCTTTAACGTTAACTAGTAATGACTTCATGAACTTCTTCACAAATAAAATTTTTATCATTAGAGAAAAAATTACCAATAATCATCCCACAGATGTAATATTATCTACAGCTACTCTTAGTACCATTGATGTTAAGTTAGACTCTTTTTCTCCAGTTGATCTTTCTGAGTTAACTTCAATAATTACTTCCTCCAAACCATCAACGTGTCTTTTAGACCCCATTCCTACAAAACTGCTCAAAGAAGTCCTGCCATTAATTAATTCTTCGATCTTAAATATGATCAACCTATCTCTAATAATCGGCTATGTACCACAGGCCTTCAAACTGGCTGTAGTTAAACCTTTACTCAAAAAGCATCTCTAGACCCAGCAGTCTTAGCTAATTATAGGCCAATCTCAACCTTCCTTTCATATCAAAAATCCTTGAAAGAGTAGTTGTCAAACAGCTAACTGATCATCTGCAGAGGAATGGTTTATTTGAAGAGTTTCAGTCAGGTTTCAGAGCTCATCACAGCACAGAAACAGCTTTAGTGAAGGTTACAAATGATCTTCTAATGGCCTCTGACAGTGGACTCATCTCTGTGCTTGTCCTGCTAGACCTCAGTGCAGTGTTCGATACTGTCGACCATAATATCCTATTAGGGCGATTAGAACATGCTGTAGGTATTACAGGTACTGCACTGCAGTGGTTTGTATCATATCTATCTAATAGACTCCAATTTGTGCAAGTAAATGGAGAGTCCTCTTCACACACTGAGGTTAATTATGGAGTTCCACAGGGTTCAGTGCTAGGACCAATTCTGTTTACATTATACATGCTTCCCTTAGGCAGCATCATTAGAAGACATAGCATACATTTTCACTGCTATGCAGATGACACCCAGCTCTATCTGTCCATGAAGCCAGATAACACACACCAATTAGTTAAACTGCAGGAATGTCTTAAAGACATAAAGACCTGGATGGCCGCTAACTTTCTGCTTCTTAATTCAGATAAAACTGAGGTTATTGTACTCGGCCCTGAAAAGCTTAGAAATATGGTATCTAAGCAGATTCTTACTCTGGATGGCATTACCTTGGCCTCCAGTAACGCTGTGAGGAACCTTGGAGTCATTTTTGACCAGGACATGTCCTTCAACGCACATATTAAACAAATATGTAAGACTGCGTTCTTCCATTTGCGCAACATCTCTAAAGTTAGAAATATCCTGTCTCAGAGTGACGCTGAAAAACTAGTTCATGCATTTATTACTTCCAGGCTGGACGACTGTAATTCATTATTATCAGGATGTCCAAAAAACTCACTGAAAAGCCTTCAGTTAATCCAAAATGCTGCAGCAAGAGTCCTGACAGGGACTAGAAAGAGAGAGCATATTTCTCCTGTTTTGGCTTCCCTTCATTGGCTTCCTGTTAAATCCAGAATTGAATTCAAAATCCTGCTCCTCACATACAAGGTCTTAAATAATCAGGCCCCATCTTATCTTAATGACCTTGTAGTACCATATCACCCTATTAGAGCACCTCTGTCTCTCTTCCACAGCATGTCTTTATCCTGTCTTCCTTCTCTCACCCCAACAGGTCGCAGCAGATGGCCCCGCCCCTCCCTGAGCCTGGTTCTGCCGGAAGTTTCTTCCTGTTAAAAGGGAGTTTTTCCTTCCCACTGTCGCCAAAGTGCTTGCTCATAGGGGGTCATATGATTGTTGGGGTTTTCTCTGTATCTATGAAGAGCCTTGAGGCGACTTTTGTTGTGATTTGGCGCTATATAAATAAAATTGAATTGAATTGAATTGGCCAAAACGGCTTGGGAGGACTGTATATATTGACTTTTATTTATTATAGTGTCTTTGTGTATCCATGAGAATAAAAGTATTTAGCTGTTATCATGTTAATTCTGCTCAAGTTTTCAGGAACTTGTGCTTGTTGAATGATTCTAGTTTCTTGTTGTTGTTTATAGCAGTGCAGTATTGTTCATTAGATGCATACTGCCATTATTTCTCTCCCTCATAGTAAAGAGAGTTTGGGTATGCAGTTAAGGACCGTCCTACATTTCTTTATCTTGCTTCTAAAGATCTATTTTTTGGGTCATTGTTGTGTTGGAAGACAAAACGATGACCCAGACCCAGTTTTGCTGCTGACTGCTTGGGGGTTTTCTTTCAAAATCTTCACATATCCTTCTTTCTTCATGAATCCTTCTACTTCGATAAAATTCCCAGTCCCAAACTCACATAAGCATCCCCTAAGTAATTGTACTCCCACCACTGTATTTAGCTATGGGGATGACCTCTCCCTGCTTTCTCTGTAAGCAGCGTAAAATGAGACGAAGCCATATCTCTTTGGCCAAAGGACACACTTCCAGTATTCCAGTACATTCTTTTTAGAAAAACTTACCTTTTTAGCATTTTGTTGCACCTTAAATGAGATAATATTTTTCACTAAATACCAAAAGGTCTCAGTTTAAACATTTTATTTAAATGCTTTTTTTTTGCATCTGCAGTCATTTATTTTGGTAAAATGTTGTTATTTAGTGATGGTACCTCCCTCCTATTCCTTGCACATACTGTACATGGAAACATGGAGATATGGAGTCCAGGAACAAGAGTCAGACACAGAACAGAGTGGATCATCAGTGACAAAAATATATGATGCTGATGATGATGATGCCCAACATGGGCTGGAAGATGGTCACAAAGTTGCTTACATATGGGCAGCAAATGATAGCTCACAGGTCACCATAAATAAGATACTGGGCTTTTATACAGAGTTTTCAAACACTTCATATGATTTATTATTTGTCTTTTACGTTTTCTTTATGTAAGTATTTTCTGAGTTAGAAACTTCCTCAAAGTCCTCAAAGGGTAAAGAGCTATTACTCTGTTCTGTGACTGGGATGAAAACTGCATTGTTCCTCCTGCATCTGAGGTTTGACTAATGGATGGACTCTCCTCTCCTGCAACCTGGCATAGGCTTTCCCAGGGTGGCTTTAGTTGGAGCACATCCTCTGGTCCCCCTCCTTGGAACCACCACACCGGCCTGCTAATCGAGAGGTACCGTCCCAGATCTCCATGCAGCATTGTAGAGGCGTGACAGACGAGACAGCCCTACAACATCCAGAGCCTTCAGGAGCATCCACCCCAGGGGCCCTGCCACCAAGGAGTTGTTTAATTGCCTCAGTGACTTCTCCCCCAGTGATGAGGGAGAGGTCACTGTTTTGAAAATCATTAATTATTGATATAAACAGGCTGATATTGGCCCAATGAACCATTTGATGGGTTTGATTAATTAAACCACACAGAGACAATGTAGTTATACAGTAGCTTTGAACTTTATTTTTTCTTCTGAACCATTCATTTTATTAACATGTACAGTAATTCAATTCAGTTCAGTTTTATTTATATAGCTCCAAGTCACAACAACAATCGCCTCAAGATGCTTTATGATATAAGGTAAAGACCCTACAGTTGTGTGAGATCCAAAAGCAAGTGATCTATAACAGATACATGTAAACACACTTACACAATGCCCATGTATTTGTATACATATCTTCAAACTGCACAATCACAGAGAACAGAATTCGACAAAGGTAATTAACCCCGTATAATTGAGGCCGGCTGGAAGATGAGAAGACGAGAAGAAGAAGAAGAAAGAAGAAAACAAGGGGAGGTAGAGGGATACATGATCTCACTGCTCATCATAATGAATATATAAATGCATCTTTTCGAGCTCTAGGAATCTCACCGGAGCTGGGGCATTATCCTGGCGGTGGTGTGTCTTTGTTCTTCCCTATAGAAGAGCAGCAGTGAAAGCAATCTGTCCTGTAGTGGAGCTCCATCCAGCAGCCTAGCCCTGATAAGGAGACCCCCTTGGCCACCCCACTGGTGTCTGGTCCAGCGGGCTTAGCTTCGCCTTGCTAATCCCCCCCAGGAGAAAAAAAGTGCTTTGATTATTTGCTGACCATTAAAGCCCAAACTGCGAGCAGAGGTGGCATTTGTTTCAGGGGTTATAGACAAGGTTGAGGCCATGATTGGCACATTTATTTCACAGTGTTTATCACTTCTAGTGATCCGTCTGCCTGCTTAATAATGTCTGTCTGTAGGATCAGTGCAAAATGTTTTATGCTTTTTGTTCAGCTCTTTTTCATTCCCTTTCTTACTTCCAGTGTAAAAACAGCCACTTAGAAAATGGAGGGTCTATGAAAGAAGCTAATCTCACAGTGTCGAGAGGCTTGGTTTATTGGGCTACAAGGTGCTACTCAGGCTGCCATGCTACAGCACCTACAAGCCAAGGTGGCAGGTATGCTGTCTGGTCCAAATATGAACCACAAAGGCCTAATTATGGCACACACACACACACCCTCTAGCCCCCAAAACCTCCAGTGTAAACCCTTGACGATGCAAATGAACCATGTAGGTTTGGGTGAGATAGCACGAGGCCTTTAAGCTATGCAAAAATATTCACAATTCCAAACTAGAAAATGAAGAGAAAAATAATAAGATATGAAAAGTAGGAGAAAAAATTATTATATTTTGCTTTGCTGGCTGTATATTTAGGCTGTATATTTAGGCTGGAGTGTGCTGGGGATTTGTTACCGTCTATCACCTTTCCCTCCCTCCCTTTCTCTGCATCATCTTCCTCTAATTAAAGTGTTTGTTGTCACCCTCAGATCCAAAGTGTGAAATTAAGTTAGCAGTTTATGTAAGAGCCGTGGAGAAAATCAAACACTTTGTTCATCAGAAAGACAGGGACTTCAATCACTCTGAGCTGGGATGTATGTTCCCATTGTTGACTTTGCTATCTGCATGCTAAGCCAATTTTCTACTTAAGTCTCCCAGCTTTAAAAAAATGTTATTTGGTTCCCTATGTGGTGTTAATTCTTATCCCTTACTGATAAGCACAGCCACAGCAGCTTGGGAAAATATAGGCCCAATTATAGAGGACTTTACATTCCAAATAATTCTAGAAAGACAAGAAAAAATGATTTTGATGTACCAGTAAAAGAGAAGGTGTATTCTGAGGCCCGATGGTCCATTTCACAAGCAAAACCCTTAACAACTCCCTGTTTCCACATCATGCTGTGTGTTGGTGCCATATAAACACCAGAGGTAATATAAATATATAGGTACTCGTAAAAGAGAAAAAGTACAGTTTACACATTTAAGATAACTGAACTTTGTGCTATATTAATATAATTATAAAATAAGTAAATGAGTTATAGCTTTCTGACTATAACCCATTGATCCATTTTATTTGAACTATTTCACTTTAAAACAAAGTAATGAACTGACTGGTCGGCTGAGTGACATTTGTCCATTAGCAGGGAGCATTGGTGAAAAGCAGTCAAATGAAAAAAACAGAGACCTGGGGTTATTTTTCTGAAGCTCAAACTCAGAGATTTTCTTTGCCCAAACATATCTATTGCACAACAAAACAGTAGGCTAATGCAGCACTCTTTCCGATTTCTTTTATCCAGGACGCCGTGTACCACTGTTCCCCCAACTTGGTGCCAGCTGAACTTGCTAGGAGATTTGTCATGAAACTCCAAAGCCTCTATTGATATCAGTCAGTGGTGTTATTGTCCAGCTGGGTGGAGGACTGGCCAGGTGTTACATTCTGTGTTGCTAAATAAGCTTGTGTGGCGTGGAGAAGACTTCGGTCAGTCCGGAGACTCAAACCCTGGCCAGCTGCAGCTGCTGCTCAGATGTGGAGATCAAGATTTTTTAGTGTTTGTGTTTGTGTGTGTGTGTGTTTGGGCTGGTAGGACAGGTGTGGCCACTGGTTGTGACAGCAACCTGGCAAAGATTTAACCCCTTCGTGCCACCTGCACCCCCCACCCCACTTCATCACCACTAAACCTACCCCCTCCCCCATACCCCTCAGGGGGAAACAGGATCTGGTCCAGAGGGATAACAGGAGAGGAAGAGAATCCAATTTCTTATCCAGCCAGGCAACTGACTTAATTCTAGTTTTGGCAGCCAGTGACTAGACTGCTGCTGCTGCTGCTCGACTGCCTGCAGCCTCCCAAACAGAGGGAAATATAGAACTACAGTACAGGAAGAAAGGTAGGAAAGGAAAAGAAAAAGGAAGAAATTACTATTAGTTCTATAATGAGCTTCATGAATAACAGAAAGTAGAGTGGATGGAGGATAAAATAACTGTCATATTATCAATTATAAAGCTTTAAAGGTACTAACTGTATAACTCTGAAACTGGCATTAAAGTAGTGTTTCATGTCATTCAGCACCATTCATTTCCACAGCAAGCACATTTTTTTCATTTTAAGTGATCTTTAAGGATCAAACGAAAAAATGTACGAATGGATATAAAAAGGTTGGAACCAAAAAAACCCAAACAGGACGCAAATCAGTTTGCTGGTTAAAATTTTAATAATTTATGCCACACTGCGTGCATATGCAATACATTTTCCAAAAAAAAGCTACAACTTTACAATCCAGACAGTTTTCATAGATACTTTACAAATCAGGTTTTAACCAGATGGTTATCTTTAATAAATATTACATCACTTCTTGTGAAAGCAATAGTTAACAAAATCAATTTGTTTGTATTTAATTATGTTTTCGATTTGTTTATAACAATTAAAGTGTTGGCCTTAATGGAGACTGCTGGATCCTGGTTATACAGGGTGGGCCATTTATATGGATACACCGTAATAACATGGGAATGGTTGGTGATATTAAAGTCCTGTTTGTGGCACATTAGTATATGTGAGGGGGCAAACTCCTCAAGATGGGTGGTGACCATGGTGGCCATTTAGAAGTCGGCCATCTTGGATACAACTTTTGTTTTTTCAATAGGAAGAGGGCCATGTGACACATCAAACTTATTGGTAATGTCACAAGAAAAACAATGGTGTGCTTGGTTTTAACGTAACTTTCATGAGTTATTTACAAGTTTCTGACCACTTATAAAATGTGTTCAATGTGCTGCCCATTGTGTTGGATTGTCAATGCAACCCTCTTCTCCCACTCTTCACACAGTGATAGCAACACCGCAGGAGAAATGCCAGCACAGGCATCCAGTATCCGTAGTTTCAGGTGCTGCACATCTCGTATCTAAAGAGGGAAACACATCATCATGTAGCAATTTCAAATATCCAGTGGCCTTGAGGTTTCCATTGATGAAGAATGGACACACTATTGTTGTACCCCATATACCACACCAAACCATCACTTTTGTTGGTCCAACAGTCTTGGAGGGATCCATCCAATGTGGGTTAGTTTCAGACCAATAGCGGTGTTTTGTTTGTTAACTTCACCATTCACATAAAAGTTTGCCTCATCACTGAACAAAATCTTCTGCGTGACCTGAGGGTCCTGTACCAGTTTTTGTTTTGCTCATTCTGCAAATTCTGTGCGCCGATCTGGGTCATCCTCGTTGAGATGCTGCAGTAGCTGGAGTTTGTAAAGGTGCCATTTGTGAGTAGCTAATATCCGCCGAAGGGATGTTCAACTAATGCCACTCTCCAGTGACGTGCGGCGAGTGCTACGCTGTGGACTCTTGCTGAATGAAGCTAGGACAGCCACTGATGTTTCTTCATTAGTGACAGTTTTCTTGCGTCCACATTTTGGCAAATCCAACACTGAACCAGTTTCACGAAACTTAGCAAGCAGTTTGCTAACTGTAGCATGGGAGATGGGTGGTCTCGTAGGGTGTCTTGCATTGAAATCTGCTGCAATGACCCGGTTACTGCGTTCACCAGATATCAACACAATTTCGATCCGCTCCTCACGTGTTAACCTCTTCCAGATGTCAATGGCTGTGAACAAAGAGAAACTTGTAAATAACTCATGAAAGAATAAAGTTACGTTGAAACCAAGCACACCACTGTTTTTCTTGTGACATTACCAATAAGTTTGATGTGTCACATGGCCCTCTTCCTATTGAAAAAACAAAAGTTGTATCCAAGATGGCCGACTTCTAAATGGCCATCTTAGACACCACCCATCTTGAGGAGTTTGCCCCCTCACATATACTAATGTGCCACAAACAGGACTTTAATATCACCAACCATTCCCATGTTATTACGGTGTATCCATATAAATGGCCCACCCTGTAGATTTAAATGGCTCAATTTTAGATTTTTTGGGTTGGTTTAAATCTTATATTAGTGTTTTAATTCTGATTTCACGAGCATAAATAATAAAAGAAGGAAAAAACACACTACACTACACTACACACTCCTACAAACACACAAGTAAGAACCGCAACAGTTCCAGTCCATTCGTCCTGTAAGAATCGTCCACTGAGCCAAGCAGATTGAAAAGGAGGAGCTGAGGCTGTGGAGTATGAAAGAGGATAGAAGAAGAAGACAACAGGAGAAAAGTGAATAAGAAGAAAGGAAATAGGTGGGGGGGCAAAAAAACAAGAAGGGAGGGTCAGTCTTCAAACAATTCCTCCTCCACCCCACCACTTAAGAGACCCTTTAGGGGGGAGTCAAATTGTTAACACTCCTACGACCACTTTAATGATGAGAAAAGAGGCTATGTGTGTGTGTGTGTGTGTGGGTGGGGGTGGGGTTGGGGCACTGATGTTTCACCCAGTCGGTCAATTTCTACTTTAATTAGTCTCTAAATGAACCCACTGCAAACACAAAAATACACACTAGGATACACATATGATAATTTAAGTGCTTTTTTTCTTTTGTTTGATATAAACTTTGTTTTAATTAAAGCTGAAAAGTTGGCTCACACATTAGAAGTATTGATTCGGATGTGAAAGTCTTAACGTTTGGCCTGGATCTGTCCTCTGGGTCAGCTGGTGTTGAAATTTGTGACACTGTTCTTTCTTTCTTTCTTAAAAACTGATGCAAGTTGTCTCCTCATCCAGTTGCTGCATGTTTGCCTAAATGAAACCCAGTGTTTACTATTGTGCAGATACTCAGTGAAATAGAAACAAAATGCATTCATATTTTTTTAATGTATCTGATGTTTTTTAAACGGTAAAAAAGCCTTTAAAAAACCTTGAAATTATGTTTTTTAAGTTAGATGTAAATCTAATTCCTTTAATCATCTTAGTTTATCTGGTTTAAATCTGATCATTACCAGTGTTGGTCAAGTTACTTGAAGATAGTAATTAGTTACTAATCACTTCTCCAAGAAAGGAATCCCATTACCTTCTTGATTACTTATTTTCTAAAGTAATTAGTTACTTTACTACTTAGTTACTTAAAAAAACATGATACACAACCTGAATACGTAATAAAGCGATAGACCTTTCAGCCCAATTCTATTCTTCTTCTTTTTTTTAGAAAGACGTTTTCTTCCCACGCAGAGTGTACAGCAGACGATAATGTTTTTGTCACTTTTTACGGAGTCAAACTCAAAGTAATGTCAGTACTTGCAAGCTGTAAACGCTGCATGGTCGTACTCCATATTATGCATTGTTGATCTACACACGTCTGTTGCTGCCACAGATGTCTCGCACTCGTACGTCATTGTCATGAGACACTCTCACAAACAAAATCACGGTTTAGTAACGCAGCAAAGCAGCATGCTTACAGGAAAGTACTTTTTTTGCAATAGTAATCCCTTACTTTACCCGCTACTTGAAAAAACGTAATCGGATTTTGTGTTACTGCCCATCTCTGATCATTACACAAACTTATTTTTAAATTTGTTTTTTATTCTAAACATCAACTTAACACAAGTCAGTTAGTTACAGGCATGGAAGGAATGGAAGTGAATTCAGTATAACCTTCACTTGGTTTGTATGTTTTACATTATTATGTAAAGAAACAACCTACAGAAAGTGAGTTTCCAAACTACAAAACACTGTCCTCGGAGAGTTTTATCACTCCAAAGGTTTTGCATTTCTACATCTGCTGGGGCTAATGCTAACCTGCTATGTTTGACTGAGCATCTGATACACAGGAAATTAGACATTCGCTGACTGGTAACCCACAGGTAGCTGGTTTGAGTTCCCTTTCAGACGCTGACATCTCTAAGATGAATGTATGATTTCTGCAGCACTCAATCTAGATTTGCACATTTATTGTCTATGTGGAACACAGAACACACTTAATGCACACACACAGACACACTGTGTCTGCTGTTTTTCATGAATACCCTTGCATTTGCAGTAAACACAAAATGAAAATAATCAGTAAAGCGAATCGTGGCTCAAGAGTTGGGTGTTCGTCTTGTAATCGGAAGGTTGCCCGTTCGAGCCCCGGCTAGGAAAGTCTCGGTCGTTGTGCCCTTGGGCAAGACACTTCATCTACTGGTGTTGGCCAGAGGGGCTGATGGCGCGATATGGCAGCCTCGCTTCTGTCAGTCTGCCCCAGGGCAGCTATGGCTACAACTGTAGCTTGCCTTCACCAATGTGAGAGTGAATGTAAAGCATTACATGAAGGAACCTTTTAAAAAAAACAAGCGCGTCCATGCTCACAGGTGTACACACGGGTGATCACACCCACAAACTACACCCTTTTTGGCTCCTACCTCAAAGCACACTGTGTCCTGTTGATCTTATGTGCTGCACAATAATGTTTAATATTTAGTATTTACTGTCATATTCCCATATATCATTGTGATGTTGTTTATTCTATTACTCTTGTTCTCTTCTGCTTGTTTTCTTTTTTCTTTCTCAGCAGGTGATCCAGGTGATTGATATATGCATTTTTTTTTCTTTTTTGTTTTTCTGCTCATTCTGTTGGTTTTTGTTTTTTGCCCTTCTCCCCCGTCCCTCTTCTCAGCTGTTTCTTTCCCTCTTTCTTTCTCCCCTTCTTTCCCCCAGTCAAGTCTGTCCCGTATTCAGCAAGTGAAAATAAAATAAACAATAAAAGGTGAATCATATGGACCATTATGGCAAGGCTGGGATGGTCAATTTGGTAAAGTAAATCCGTTGGGCATCTTTCTTTGCCTTTAGACAATAATTCTGATGGCAAAAGAGCCAAACGGGACAGGCAAAAAAAAAAAAAAAAAAAAAAGAGAGAGTGAATGTAAAGCGCTTTGAGGGGTCCCAAAAAGCGCTATATAAATGCAATCCATTATTATTATAAAATAAAATGTACCTTAATATCACATGTGGTCATCTTCCAAGTGGAAAAAAATAAAGGCTCATTAGAAAAGACTCTTACTTTCAAGTTGTCAGGCTTCTGACTCAAAAAGTAAAGAATTTTATAAATATATAAAAGTTGACTATGACAACAGCTTAAATTGTAGTTAGTATATTCTGGCAATGAACAGAGTAAAAAAGGCACCAAAGATCAAGGAATGAATAGATGTCTTTTTTTTCATATTCCTCATATTGAAAATGGTAAGGCAAGAGTGCTGTTATTTGATGGGCTGCCACATTTTTTGTTAGATGACAGTATTAGTCATACTGGGAGTGAAAAAAAGTGTGTGCTTTCTATCATTTAGGACTGACGTTCCCTTACGTGAGGTCCAGATGCCACCACACTTTCCAAATTGATTCCTTTTAACTGAGATCTAATCTAGATTGACTCTCAGAATTTAATTCTTTGTTTTATAATTTGCTCTTAATCGCCTTCCATCTCTGCTAATGATAAGGCTGCCACTTTGCTTAGAATAAAGCTCCTCATTGTGAGCCTCTAAAGCTCTTAAATAAATAAGATTAGCACATATCTTGTGTTACATTACCTCCATCCATCCATCCATCCTGTGCTTATGCAGGTCAGAGTCAAGGGGAGTTTTCTGTCATTTCAGCATACAAGCTGTAAATGATGTGTATTTTAAAATAGGCACATTTTTCTTTCTACTGATATATGGTTAGGGTTAGGATTGCTGCTGGTCACAACAAATATAGCTGTCACATTATGCTACACGTATGCGGATCCAACAGTGTATGTTGATTTGACAGAACACTGGATCCTGTGTATTCCAACTAACCCAGCTGTCACAGAAAAATCTAGATCATGTAATTAATCTGATTTCAACGTAAGTTTTTTTTCTCCCTACTTTAAAGATGCGCTAACACCAACACTGACACGTTGCGTAATATCATTAACCAGGTAGTGATATTACACAGCGTCAACGTTGTGGCCCAAACGGCATCTGGTGAAATATTCCCACGATTCTCTAAGTTGAAATGGGATAAGTTTGCCAAATTTTAAGAGACTGTCTAAGCCCTTTCTTTTTGTTTCTGATGAACACATCTGGTTAGTGTATCTTACCCAAAGATATTTTGGCATGCAGCCAGGAGCAGCCAGGGATCAAACCGCTGACTTTCTCTACTCTATATATTAACTTCGGAGAGTTTGCAAAAACAAAGTGTATAGCAGTAGTTAGCAACAGATCAGGCACTAACTCTGATTTCAGCCAACAGATCTGACTTAGTGCTGCAAAAAAGGAACATGGCTGAAGTTTAAAGTGGGTCAAAAGTCTCTTTAAAACATCAGTGTTTGTTTTTGCCTGGCTAAATTTAATCCTGGGTTCTTGTGTTGCACAAGCCTGTCTGTCAAAGCAGTGACAGCAGCAATGAAACCTGCATACACATGCTCTGACTTGTTACTGGTGCTCTAGAAACAAAACCATCCGGGAATGCTCAATTAATGAAAAACTTTCATAGTGACTGAATAACAATACAATAGAAATTTGTGGACAAGAAACTGTTTCGTTTCAGAATGGTGTCACAGAGACTAACTGTTTTATTGGAAACAATGAAAAATAGAGTCTTCTGTTTCGTGGCTACAGGTTTCAAACAATTTAAAGATGTCCACTATGATCTTGAATAGAAGGACTCTAATTGTTGCTTCTCTATTAACATAATATTTTTAGTGTTTTTGCATTAATATGTGATTTTTCTGTGTTGTTTTTATTTTTGTTATTCTCATAGCAGATATTTCCCAGGCTAGTCTTAGTCTGTTTTACTTGGTCTTTGTCTAACATTAAGACGACTTGGGATTTTTTAAATCCTGCAGGTTACCAGTGAAACTGTGTCATTTGTGGATGCTGTTGACATGGGATAAAATTAAAAAATTGCTGCTTAAAAAACACTTGTCAGGGTAAATTTTAGATAAGTACAGGGACACCAGGTACAGGAAATATCAGGTTGAAATGGCAGTTTCATTGAGTTTAAAAAACTACTATGATAAAGGTAATCTCGATTTATGATTGTCATCATAAGTCCTAGATTTTAAATGGAAAGATAAAATAAACAGCATTTTTGCATGTCACACTTCCTTAACTTCCTGATCACAGAGATTGAAATTGTTGCCACCAGTTTTAATACATTTTTCATTGTGAGAAATCAGGTTTTATGCAAACCACAAATGCTTACACTTGTATCTTTTACCATTAGATGTTTTCTAAAGAATAATGATTAAATGAGCAGAGCTACTTCCAACCTAAGCCATAATAGTGACTTGTGACGTGAGACATTGCCTCTGGGAAAAAGAGAATGGGATTTTTACTTGTAGTGCCAAGGGTTGCTTAAATAGTGCTTCCCATTTTGAAACCCCCATTACTCCAGTCAATACAGCGCCAGTGACAGTTACGGTGGTTAATCATTGTTTATGGGTAAATGCTGCCCTTGTGTGTTTTGACCGCTACGATTATGCCATCTGTCATGTAAAAATCTTTCAAGATATTGGCCAGGTGTTGTTTCCATTCTGAGTGACGATTTTTGTCAAACAAAGTTTTTATTGTCATATGCTGTGTTTTCTCCAGAAGTCCTCATAATGTTTAGTTCCAGGGACTAATGTCTGGAATGGTTCCTTTAGCCCCTTTTATCTTCTTTTTCAACACACTCTAAAGCCCCATGAAGATTAGGCAAATTAGTTAGCTGATATATCTGATTGCATATCACCATTTCCCACTGGATGTCCTTTTCTGCATAAAGGCCTGTACTACTGAGGATTTCTTCTGAACCTCAGTAGTATTTTGTTGAAGCACAAACGTTTAAAAATGGCAGAAAGCAGATGCAGATTCTTACTTACTTCTTTAACAGAGACCAAAATGACATCTACCATCAATGGGTGCATGTTTACAGTCAGATTATATGACAGGGGAACGATCGCAGTTGCATGTTTCAGTCTTGGAAGCGGTCACAGATCAAATGGAGGAGGCCAGCTTTTCCATTACTTGTGAAACAGACCAGGATCACAGCTCAGCAGAAACACATTCCTCTTTGCCACCCCAAGTCTCAACTTAATGGGGATTCCCTAGAAGGCACAGACTGTCTTCTTTCTTTCTCTCTCCCTCTTTGCTCTTCTTTAAGTGTTAATCCTTGGGAAACTTCCATCCGTAGCGGCTCGTTTGAAGCAGGCCAGTGGCAATCTGCTAAGTACGGCCCCCAGTCATCAGAATCATTAGATTAGGCTTAGCCACGGTCCTGACAAAGAGATTTCCTATCGCCATTTGTTTCAAGGAGAGACCGTGCTTCAGCCAGCACAACCTTAGAACTGGGAGGCACTTGGAAAGAAAATGCATCAAACGTAGGAAACTGAAAACAAGACACACTCCATCTCTCTCTGATTTAGGGTATCGGTATTGGTGCAGCCTATGCTGTTTTCATGTTACAATAGGTTACTGCCCTGGAATTGTACAGATACACTTATTGAATTGGTTAGCGGTGAACTAATTAGTAATGTCCACACCTTACACACAGAATCACAAAGACAAAATGTTAACTTGTTACAAATGCATAGATAAACATTTACAAGGGGTTTTACAATGACATACAAGCTAAAAGATCAATGAAGCACTGATAGTATATATCACACTGTCATATTATTAATGTAAGCATAAATGTCATAAATAACATGATGCCTCCATCCAAAGACTACAGAAACTTTTAGCTATGTCACTCATGCTGTCCCCACTCTCTCAAATTAATATTAAAAATAATTGATCTAAATCGTTACATTCAAAATGCATATGAAGTCCGTGTGTCCGTGATGGTTAAGAGGACTTTAGTTATCGTATCGTTCCATTTTGTCAGCCAGTAATAAAAATTCACACACAATTACTTTACTATTACAAATATGTTGTGAACAAGCAAACTGAAGTGCTTAAGAGAAGAAATTGAAAGACATTAAAAACTCATTCACACCCTGAAATTGTTCAAATGTTCATAGGTTTGATCATAAACGTCTTTAAGTTTGACTGAAGTTTATAAATCTCACCAACTTCCTGTGCAGCTAAGTTGCTGAAGAGAAATCACTTCAAAGAGTCTGCTTTTGTCTCATGCAGCATCTAATCTTCCCACTTTGAAGACAAACGTCATTGTCTTTTCCATTGGTGACAGCTCTGATAGGAACATTCATGTTGGTGGTGGAGGAAGTGGCGTTGTTAGTTGGTGTGTGTGGGACTAGATTGGCTTCTTAAACAGGTTAGAAGCCATTTTGTGCTGAAGGAGTCCCGGACATGTCAGGGCTCTTGACAGTCTGCGCTTGGGATTAGTGGGCCAGCAGTAAGGCAATCCCTAATCCCTCAGGGTAGTAATCTATTTACCCACCATGCTAAAAGGGATTTCCATATGAAACTATACACACAGAGATGCAGTCTGTAAATGTTCAAAATTATAACTTGTTTTTTTTTATCCACTTTTCCTTGATGTTTTTCTTCTTTTAAATTCTAACAGCATACAAAAACGTGGGGTAAACAAATTATCTGTTGCAGGAAAATTGAAACACAATTTTGCTTTTCTCTAGTTTCTCTACTTGAGAAAGAGAATTAATTCCTGAATTCAATAAATGTTTTCACAGATGAACACCTACCAAAGTATAGTACATGTTTGCTATAGTGTCTCTTAGATGACATTTTGCCATGATTACACACAAACCCCACCACACATGCACACAAATATTGTGATAGTGTATCTAACAATCAATGCACTATCATGACGTGCAGCAATAAATTTGGAGGAATGCAATCAAGGTAAATTTAGGAATAAGTTAGAAATTTCCAGGACTTTACAGAGATGCTTCTGTTCGTATAGAGCTGGAGGAGAGTCTGCTTGTCTGTGTTCTCTCTTGGTACCCTCATTTCCTCCTAAATATATGCTTTGCAGGTTAATTACTGATTCTAAATTGTCTGTAGGTGTGAATGGTTCTCTGTGTTAGCCCTGTGATAAACTGGAGAGTGTCCTAGGTGTACGTTGCCTCTCACCCAGTGACAGCTGGGATACACTCCATCATCCCTGTGTCATAAAATTGATGCTTTTTTTTTTTTTAAATGAAAGTGCTATTAATTTATAAAAACATCTGTTGGGTGGCAAGGCAAGGCAAGGCAAATTTATTTGTATAGCACAATTCAACAACAAGGTGATTCAAAGTGCTTTACAGAGACATTAGGAACAAAAACAAATAAAAAGCATGATTTAAAAAATAAAATTGAAATCTGCACATAACTGATATGTTACTAAAACATATTAGCTGTGTGTAGCACTTGCTTATCTGACAACAATTCATATTATTTGACAGAGGTCTCAGTCTCTAGTAAAGACACGATGTAATATAGTTTCTGTTTCTCGTCTTTGTGCTAACTTAGACAAAATGCATCGTGGACTCTGTAACTGACAAACAAACATAAAAACTGAAATATGAGTACGTGCTTATTTGTGTCTGAGGAATTTGAAAACATTTGCGTTCACCTGCACATTTAGCAAGATTTTTATAAAGACTGATCTCCTGTCAGTAAGTCCAGGAAGTTTCTGTGTTGCTACCATCTCCTCTATGAATCATTTATTTTAAATCAACAACACTCATGAGGAAACTTTAATATCCTTGAAAGTGCAGTTACATCAGGAAAAGTGAGGTGATCGCCTGTGAAGTCATTGTTTTCAGCAGCCTTCAGGAAAACTGAGAAGCTAAAAAGCAGAGTCACTTAGTCACTACAAGGATTCAGAAAGTAAATATTCATACCCTCAGGGAGCGGCCCACTGCACAATAAGGCATATGAAGCAGGCGTTCAGAGGGAAGTGTCCTTTCTCTAAATGAAACTGCATTTATTGGCTGAACATGGCCTGAAGATTAGTTTGTTCTAATGTGCTAAATCTCGGCTCATGTTTGCGTGAATCTGTGGTGCGTGCAGCTAAAGCCCAGCGGGATGCAGAGCGGGCAAACACACAGCACTGATGCCATGTTTACAAAAAGCTGTTTGTCCAGCTGTTGGACAGACACAGTGAGGAAGCGGGACGCCACTTAATTAAAATCGTGATTCGTCCCTTTTTCCCTTGGATCAAATAAGTTGTACATTACTGTCGACATGGCCAAACAAACAGCAGGGATGCCAGTGTACATGTTTGCTAACCTGCCCGGCTATGAGCCCATCACTGCAGGGGGGAAGGAGGGGTTTGATTATTGACATGCTGTTTGGATATTTTCTTCTGGTTGCCAGAGATAACATTACAACTGAGTGCAAAGCTAATGCATGCAGCTGATAGTTCTTAAAATTAACGTGTATTTAGTTCAATGAAATATTAACTCTCTCTCTCTCTCTATATATATATATATACATACATATATATATATATATATATATATATATATATATATATATATATATATATATATATATATATATATATATATATATATATATATATGTATATATATATATATGTATGTATATATATAAAACACCCGGCACGCCCCTGCGGGCGGTTTATCCTTCAAGCTCGGGTCCTCTACCAGAGGCCTGGGAGCTTGAGGGTCCTGCGCAGTATCTTAGCTGTTCCCAGGACTGCGCTCTTCTGGACAGAGATCTCCGATGTTATTCCCGGGATCTGCTGGAGCCACTCGCCTAGCTTGGGAGTCACCGCACCTAGTGCTCCGATTACCACGGGGACCACCGTTACCTTCACCCTCCACATCCTCTCGAGCTCTTCTCTGAGCCCTTGGTAATAAACCACATATATATATATATATATATGGTTGTATTAACATTCAGCCGCAGTATGTTTAGAGTGATAGATCTGCTGCTGTTGGTTTTAATCTTTTTAATCAGTCTCTTACTTAATCCCGTTCCTACCTGATTTACCTACTAGGTATATTTTGTTCTCAGACATGCTCATTTTTTTCATTGAATAAAGAGTTAGTGAATAGGATAGAAAATTCTCCAAGATGGTAATCGCTCACAAATTCAGATGAATTGAACTTTCTCATGGCTCACTCTGAAACATATTTTATCACTGACTCACTGAATGTCCTTGAGTTCCTCGTAGTTCTTTGTCAGGACTATGACCAAACTATGTAAAAAACGATGTAACAAATTACACACATTGTAATACATTTACAATGATCTTAAATTTAAATGCAACACCCCAGAGATTTACTTTCAGGGTGTTGCATTCATTTGCTGCTTCTATAATTCCATTATTTTTTCTATAAGGCATTTTTTAGGCATTTAGTCCATCTCCTGCTCATGGTGAAATGATTGGCCAAGTTTCCAGGTGCTAATATGTATAAATTAAATAGAATAAATGAAAAATAAAACACTTGGTGAAATCTTTCTGAAAAAAAAAAAAAATTTAAAGCAATATTTTTCAACCAAGCATAAAAAAATGCCTTTTGGTGCCATAGCAACAACTTACACCATAAATAAAACAAGTAAAATGTTCAAACTGTTGTTCATGTGACCATATCTACACCTTCAAACCAGTTAAGCCAGTTTAGCCTGGTTTATTTTAAAACTAAGCTAGTTATTGTGTGATACTCTAAACTGCTGTTCACTAGCTAAAATTGATGAGATTCATTCTGTATTTAGGAATAAAAGTTTCGTTAGACTGTTCATGTTTATACAAGACTTTATTATAAAGACACGAATGTACATCTCTCAAATTTCAATGCAATACTAACGTTGCGTGTCTAAATTCACATTTTTAATTTTCTTTCCTCTGCAGAGAACAAATAGCAGAATCTTTCACCTTACAAACAATTGCTGCAATTAAGTCTCCAAAATAAAATACCCACAGTTCCTCAACAAGAATCATGTTGGAAAATGATAGCAGCATCCTGTTTCAGATCTAAGAAAAGCCAACTCAAAAGTCCAATGTATATTAATCTCAGAGAGGATGTGTTTATCTTCTGAAGAATGATCTGTGTGGCAATCCCAGACTGGACTATAACAAATGTTCCATTGAAGTTTCACTAATAAAGGCCTTCAAAAGGTATAGCGTCAGTTTGTCTTGAATCTTGGAGTAGAAAAATAATCCTGGATGAATCACTCCACTGAAAAGCACACAGTCAAAGTTGAGGCTTCAAATCATATTGATTGGCTCACAGTTAAACTTTTTTCCTTTTTCAAATGTCACTACTTTTACTTTAAAGGATCTCCAAAAATAAACCACCAACAACAAAAAAAAATACTTCTTTAAAAGCACAGAAGAAAAAAAAAAATACAGGAAGTCACAGCACTTGGAAACGCCATGAGGCCTGGTCTTTATAGTCCAAACAGTCGGAGGCGTTGAAGTTGAGTTTCCAGGCTGAAGCTGCTGTCTGCTCTTTGTAATCCAGACAGTCTGTGGAGTTAAAGGCGAGGCTGGGTGCGCTGTATGCCTGGTGGTGGTGCGGTGGGTGGTGGTGATGATGGTGGTGTCCTGACGTCTGGCCAATGTGATGATGTGGGTGTCCTGACATGGAGCTGCTAGTCATTGGGCTGAGCTGGTGAGGGTGGTGCGGGTGGTGGTGGGAATGCATGGGTGCCAAGTATGAGCCGCACTCAACGCCACCAAAATAGGAACCTGATGCTGAAGCCGGGTATCCCTGGCTGTACGCTGCTGCTGTCTGGCTGTAGGAAACAGGATAGGACGACGTTCCACTTGTCGCAGATGATGACACAGAGCGCTGCATGCAGGACGCGCTGGTAGGGGCGGCAGGGTCAGGCAGAGTGGCCGGTGCTGGTGCTGGTGAGATAGGTGCCGGGCTCCAGATGGATGACACTGGAGCAGTGATGGAGGTAGATGTGCTAATAAGACCAGGTCCACTTAGACCAGAGGAGACAGATGAGGAAGAGGAGGCGGATGAAGAGGAAGAGGTGGAGGAGGAGCTGGACACTACTGGCGGAGTGAACTGACCGCTGCTCTCTGAACCAGTGCTCTCTCTGGTTGGAGATGACTTCTTCTTCAGTGGTTTTACCTTGGCACTGTTGCTGCTCTGCTGCTGCTGCCGACACTTGGCTCGTCTGTTCTTAAACCAGACCTGAGAAAGGAGAAGAGGTCAAAAGGTCATCGTCATGCATGCACCAGGTCAGAAATAACAAACTGTAAAACCGGGCTGAAATAGCATGAAGGAAACACTTGCTGTTGCTGTTCGTTATTATACTTCCTCATGTAATCCCACCTTACCTCTTGTACACACTTGCACAATAAATACATAAATTAATTAATTAATTAATCTTTAGAATGTGTAAATATGGGATGTTTTTGGCACTAAAAATATTTCAAATGAAATGAATAAAAATTATGAAAACAAAAACAATTAAAAACAAATCTGTTTCTTACTCATTTTTTCAAACTTGCCAAAGATTTAAGGCATCTAACAATAAGATGTTTATGTAAATTACAAATTGTGGTGAATGCAATGTCCAGTGTTGATGATATTTTAAAAATACCTGATGCATGCCAGCGACATCTTTAACTTTAAACTTTTGTCTGGTGCCTCCTTCAGTAAGTGCTGTGGTGATGTATATAAGTGATGACATGCTTTAGAAAATATTTTGTAAAAAGTGGAAAATGCTGATAAATAAAAGTATTATAAAATATTTTGATTTTTAAATGTAAATAAATTTTACGTTTTGAAACATTACATCTTGTAAGTCTGATACACTGCTTTCATAATGTTCAAAAGATTGCATTAAACTATATTAACTGCCTAAGAACTCTTTTTATAGCAAACCTTTTTATCACATTTTATTTTAATAAATCCTGTGATGGCGTTTATGGTCACAACTATACGATGAGTATATTAATGTAAAATGGTGTTCTATGACATTGTGGTTTATAACATCAATTTAAAAAGCGTTTTTAAATGCAAATCTCCATAAGAAAATCAACCACTGCAGCTGAAATAATAATACAGATATCTGGGCTTGTCATAGTGTCATATCCCAGATATGCTATAATCCCAGCAGAGGGCTGCTAAAGCCAGCCATGGAAAACCTTTCAGAGCCTTCTTTAAAGAAAGCTCACCACATCAAAAGGTGGCCCTGCGTTCTGCCACAGCCCAGCCAAATCCTTCCCTTACATTAAAGACTTTTCTCATAATCATGCAGATGCCTGAGGTTTTAAAAAATCCATCGAAAGGTGCCACGAAATGTAAAACGACAACTTCGGTGCATGGAAGTGCCTTTTCTTGTCCTACATTTAAACATTTAAGTTCTAAACCAGGAAACAGGTTTTGTGTGTGGCTGACCTGCACTCTTGATTCCGGCAAGTTAATTTTCAGCGCCACCTCCTCCCTCATGAAGATATCCGGGTAACGGGTCTTGGCGAACAGCGACTCCAGAATGTCCAGCTGAGTCCTGGTGAAGGTGGTTCGCTCCCTGCGCTGCTTCCGCGGGTTGGCTGAAAACGAAGTGCTTGTTTAGCATTGGACTGAAGTCTATTGAACACCGTATAATACTAGTTTGCTCGTCCCAAATTACAAATTTCCAAACCTCGAGCATATCGCACCTTCATTAAGTCTTTTGCTTTTAATTTTTGGATGCAGAAGTTATATTCCTTTTTAAGATTATTTAAATCTTGGCATATAACCATTTCCTCCAATCGAGACAAAGGGGAGTGATAGGCCTGTATGAAATATCATATTAAGG
The DNA here is from genome assembly GCF_900408965.1 of Simochromis diagramma. NCBI lineage: Eukaryota > Metazoa > Chordata > Actinopteri > Cichliformes > Cichlidae > Simochromis > Simochromis diagramma. The sequence goes on along the minus strand of NW_024387304.1, from coordinate 2,804,888 downwards.
TCTTGCGAAGTACTGCGAAATAAAGCAATGACAAAGTTCGGTCTTGAAGTTTCACTTTTGGATTTCAAAGTAATTTATCTAATAAGAACATTTACCAGATAACAGTGCTCCTTACAAATTCACCATCGAAATTCCAAAAATGTTAAAGGACGATAATATGACGCTTAGCAGGGATCTGTCACAATCATTACACTCACTGCTTAGCAGTACGAAAACGGAAAACAAACCAAACCTCCCATTAGCTTGAAGCAAAACACTTTTTAGGCTATGGCAATTTGGTTATTATTATAAGGATATTATTAGGAATAATTTGGCTGAAACTCATGCGGTAGTCTGCGTTAGGTTCTCACAGCTAACCAGCGTTAACACGGGCTTCAGGGGTCCGGGCCCACCAAGTAATGTCACTAGTAATACACTCGAACTATAAGTCGCACTAATTATTACAGTCTGATAATGAAAAACTTAAAACACTCATATCCCAGATATGCCACTGCATATCTGCCACTGCCACTCAGTTTATTCAGTTCACAGTATAGAGTCTCTGCAGCGATCGGGGTATGACTGAGGAGGACACTGAGCAGATGGGCCTGTGCAGGTCAGAGTCTTTGAAATTAAAAAGAGGTCTTTCATCAGTTTGTACCACTTGTTTTAAAGCACGGTTAAAGCTTGAAAACTGCTAAACAAATAGAAAAAAAGCGTGGAGGAATATTATGCGCGCGCTAGTCAGATGTTCTGGTGTCCTGGTGAGTTAACTAATCCACTTCTGCACTTAGAGAAAACGCCTCTCCTGCTTTGCCTCTATAATCTGAGACTGATATTTGTGGACTTTCTAACTGCGGCTCCATTTCTACGTTACAGACGGCAAATGATAATTTTATAATGCTTTTTCATGGAATAGGAAGGTGAATCGATTCCCTCCCCGTCTCAGTATGTTGCATCTCCAGTTCACGTAGTCGTCAGTTTGGCACCGACCCTGCAGCTCACGGATCCTTACCGGGATATCCCACAGACGGGTGCAGCAGGTCCATGGCAGCTCCGCTCAGGCCCAGCCCGTTCATGCCGTACGGGGCCTGTTTGAGATAGGACATCATGCTAGAAGCAAGCGGGAGGAGAGACCGGAGTCTGGACGGAGAGGGCAGGTGTAGATCTCCCGGTTGTCGAGTGTTCAGCTCCCCTGTGTCCGGCTCTGGTTGTGAAACGCAGATGCGCGACAATTAATACTCATAATAAAAGAAACTTATTGAAAAGAGGTAATTTCGTAAGTGAACACTCAAAGCTTATCACGCAAGCAAAAAAAAAAAAAAGTGTTCGCTGAGAAATAAAACTCACAAAAAACAAACACAAAAAAACAACCAACAAAAAACCACACACGCAGAAACGATGCAAAACTTGACTTTGGGGAGAAGCCTGTCAATAATAATAACCCCAAACATTAATCACAGCCTTTAACACTCTGAAAACACGACAAACACAAATACAATTTCATGCTGTTAGAAAAAGTATAATAATATTGATCGTCAATTTAAACATTTGATTTTTTATATTTTTATTTTATATTTGGGGCGTTTAAAATCATTTTAGCCCATGAATGTTAATGTATTATGAACAATAATAATCACTGAAAACCAAATTACCCACCAAGAAGCTTTAAAGGAAAACACAAACATATGAACCTTTTCACATATTTGTGCTGGGGAAAACCCCCAACTCCAGCAGTAAAATAAACTGGAACAAAGTGTTACAAAACGCCTGAACTTTGCCTGTGTTGGAAGATAACATCAGTTTAGAGACCCCCCCACGCGCCCCAAAAAATGCTTAGGCTACGGGGGAAACTGAATTCTTTTTTCTCATAAAGAAAACCTCAAACTCCCGCTAAACTATTAATCTAGTAATCACATTTTTGACTTTTCTTAAACATCCACCAGGATGTTTTAACAGCCCTGTTATCACTCAGATCTTCATTATGATTTCATTAATTCAATAGATCAATAAAATCGACCTGCAGCAACGTAGGTTTGCATCAGTCCAAATGAACTTTTTTCTCAAGCAGACGTCTTTGCAAGTATCTGAGTCTTAAGTGGTTGCTCACTAGATCTTAATATTATAAATTAAAAAAGAAGTATTTGCTATTCCTGTCCTAGCTCATATTTTATTATTTCTTTTATATTTCTCCAGCAGTTCTTCTGAAAAAAAAAAGAATGCGCAAAATGGCACACGTAATCATCTGACACATGTAACATTACTGCTTTTCGCTGAAAATGAGTTCAAATAAGTAACATAACCTAAATTGGGGTAAGAAAATATAACAATAAAGACATGATAAAATACAGAAAGCTTCCATATCTACATTTACAGGGAATATCCATCATGTTGGATTTGATTCATTTATCCTTTTCTGTAAAACTCGAGTCTACATTAGTGTGGGGCTAAATATTGGCTGAGAATTTCCAAAATCCACTGGGGTCCGTTTGGCAGCACCTGGAAGGTGCCGCGGGCCTCCTGTTGGATCTGAACTGAGGCCTCAAGCGCCAAATAAAGCCCGACTTATTTCCATAACCACAGGAAGCAGACAAACCGCGCAATGTAAATGCTAAACTTGTGTGCAAATGAACTCCATTACAATTTAGATTAGGTCAACAGTGCGACAATTAGCAGAGTGCCCTTATCAGGAAAGTAACTGGTAGGCTGCGGGCTGAAAGTCCACCGACAGAATAGAAAGTAAGACCCCCCCCCCTAAAAACAAAACAACTTTTAGCTGGAGCGATTGATACGTTTAAAAGTTTTGTGTTGTTAAAGTTGTGAAATATGTCATTGATAAATAATTATATTTTTTGATTGACTGACTTGTTTTTAAACATTGCCTTTTAAAGATAGTTTTCGTTGATAAAACGATTACATATTCAAAATGGAAAAAGAAAGACACGTTCACAAGCGAAGGGAAAAGAAAAATAGATCATTAAGAACAATTAAAATTAGGAACACATTTCAGTCTCACCTTCTTCGGGCTCCTTATTTTAAAATTCCCTTTAAGTGTCAAAACAGTAAGATCCAAAGTTCAAGAAAAATATCCTCATGAAGCGCAATTTTTTTTTTTTGTTATTTGGCAGAGGTAAGAAAAAAGGTTCGGAAGCTCCACGTGAAAACCACACCTGTCTTCGATCTGTTAAACAAATGCGTACGGAGAAATGAACAAAAACTAAAAATAAAAAATAGGCCTTATTTCTCTCTTCCGCGAGCGTTTTGTCTCCAGCCGACGCTGACGGATGGAGATTAATGAACGTCTCTAGGGCCCTAGCTTCTATGAGCCCAGAAAGCACACGGGCCTTCTTTCTGCGAGCCAATCACGGCACTCTGCGCCTATACAAGGCACGACAGCGACCAACCAGCCCCCGAGTTTGACACCGAAAAGCCCGCCCCTTGCGAATCTAAGTCACATCACGTGACATGAGTGAAAAGTTCAGGTCAGAAAGTTGGAGAGTGGTTCGGCTGCCATTACAGCGAGAAAACCACGATTCAGGTGCAAAACCTGAGATGGAACCTTGATATAATTAAAGAAACATTTATAATAATTAATGTTAACATTCATTAAATTAAACGTTAGCTTTAATCTGGCTTTGAAGAGTAATGAAAAACATTGATATTTATTAGGCGTAGTGTTTTGAGTGTTAAGTCATTTCCAATATGGTTTCACACTTAGGTCGCATTAATATTTACTTCAAAGAATTTCCATCAGATAATAAAAATGGCAGAGCTTTTAAAAACAGTTAAACGAAAGAAAACACAAATAAACAAACTATTAACTATCACATTAGAAAAACACATTGTAGTGTTTCATTTAAGGTGTAATAATAGAAAAAAATAAACCTGTTTTATTCCGAGTTAATCACAAGCATATCTCAAACAACCTTGTTCTTCTATTGACAACATATCAAGTAAATAACCAAATAATCTATGTTAATGGAGGAACAACCACCCGAGAAAGTCTGCCTTGTGGCCTTGAGGAAAAAAATGAATAATAATCAAAAAGAATAAAATCGGTATGTTGTTTGGGTAAATGAGTATGAACAAGTTTGTAATCTATCTCATCGCTTTCCCCCGGAAATTGGCTGTTGACGAAGGTGACAAAGCCAGGGATTGATCACTAGTATCAAGATATCAAATGGACGGAATCATTGTTGTGGAGGGTTTTTGTGGGTCTAATCCCAAATTGCAGGAGTATTTTCTTAATACTAAACCCGTAAATCCAGGGATCAAGCAGCTTGAAGAGGTTTGTGTGTGTGTGTGTGTGTGTGTGTGTGTGTGTGTGTGTGTGTGTGTGTGTGTGTGTGTGTGTGTGTGTGTGTGTTGGAGGTGGGGGTTAAGTTTGGAGAGGCTCTCATCTGTGGTGTTGGTGCTTATTAAAAGCAAGATGCATAAAACCCCAGGTTATCAGAAAGCATGGAGGAGGCTTTGGCTAGGTTGCTGCACATTTTCCCACCTTGTATATGAAAATCTCACATAGAACCTTCCATGCAGACAGGGCAGAAACCCCCTAAAATCTTCAGTGTGCAGAGAAGATTTTAGGGGGAGAACACGTGATCCTGGATAACTAAAACACACTATCTGCTATCACTGTGATTTTCCTCAGTTCTTGCCCAGCTGGGACTTTCAGGTAAGCAATACTAAAACTTGATAATACTGAAAAATTGCCTCAGTAAGAGGCAAAACTGTACAAAAATCTTCTAATCTGATGCATTGTCTTAGGTGATGTAAATTTAGGATTGTTTCTCTAATAGTGCATTATTTCCCCAAGACTGTGTCATGTGATAATCTGTAGAAAACTGCTGTGGTAAGTGTGAGTGATCTAGTTCTTACTGAGCTTTGGGTCTTTGAACTATTTTCTTACGCTACAGGAAATGAGTCTGTACAGCTGATCTGCAGTTTGTATTTCATATATTTTTCTGGAAATTTCTCAGTATGATGAGAATGTGATTATGTAACACCTCCTCAGGACAATTACATTGAGGAGACGCTACTACAAGAAATGTTTTACATGTACTGACCTATATTGAATTTTCAAAATATCATGTAACTGTCCTTTTTGGATGTGTTATAGACTCTTTTACCAGACAAAGGTATTTTGAGTTTAATTAATTTTTTCCCCCAAAAACAGACAGCACACAGTAAACAAAGATAAATTTGACTGAGAGCATCATTAGTATTTTTCCCAGACATATTACAGAAAAATATGATTTATTTCATCAGCACAATGATGTGGAAAAATCATATGAAAATCTGATATCGTGATGGCTCAAGCTCAAGAGACCATCTGCAGTTAACACAGCGATTTTATACTGTGAAGTACACAGTTTAAAAAAATCTTTTAAAATTATCTGTTATATTTAAAAGCAGTCAAGCCTTTTTTTTACATTTTACATGTATATTTTTTTAATATCAGAAAATACTACCAATAAATGTAAACATATTTTTGCAATATTGATTTATAGATCATGTCATTTAGGCACACAGTTTGTATGATACCACAACCCTAAATCTGATAAGAATAGAATAGAATAGAATAGAATAGAATAGAATAGCTGTTACTGTCACTGTTACAAGAACAATAAAAGGCAGTTTGGCATCTCTCCATGTGAAATACACAATAGCGTAAGTAAGTATTTACATAACAACACAGATAGATTTACATTTACACAAGAAAGATATGTACAACTTATTCATACACCTGCATACATACACATACATACATGTATACATACATGTATATATACATGCATATATGCATGCGTATGTACATACTTCCGCATACATGCTTACACACACACACACACACACACACACACACACACACACACACACACACACACATACATGCCATCTGAGGAGCAGGTGCATTGAGAGGTGCAGTGTGTGATCAGTGATATTGCACATTGAGTGAGGGGGCTGTTGCTACGGTTATAATAAATACCGTTTGGTGATTACCTTTTAATCTCTTTGGTTATGTGCATATGTAACAGAGAGAATACACATTTTATGATCACCAAATGGGCGTGCACAGGTATGAAAAGATTTATCTGTTTAGAGGTGTCCATCTGTCAAGTTGGACACTGTCACTCTAAGATATACTTTCGTTAGCCATGTATGTGTCAACATTTCTTTTCAGGCCATCGGCATCTCAAGAGTTTTAGATTTCATGTATTTCAAAGATTTAACCTGTAGTTTCCAAAAAGTGCACTGAAAGAGGACCCGTGCCCAAGGACATCTATCTTTTTTCTATTTTTTTCAAACGAAAGTTTTTTTTAAATCTGTAAATCAAAACCAGAATTTCAAAATGTAAACAGGGAGGGAAATGTTTAAACACGTTGTCCAGAGTTTTAAACAAATAGAGAAACATGCTCTGCTTGATTAAAGAAAATGCAACATAGTGGACTGATTAAAGTCTGAAGTTAAACCTTTCTATTCATTAACCCATTTCCATTATGTAAGTAAAAGAAATCCTGAGAAATCTGGTAATGTGCACTTTATCAACACTGTTAACCCCCTAAGGTTTTGTCAAGTATAACTCTGTGTGACTAAATCACTAAATTTTAGGGAAATTCTGAAACTAGGTTTGAAATATTCTTTTGATTTTATGTTAATAGATTAAGCCTCAGTGCTAAAGGATGCCTTGCTCATATCTCTATTACACACGCTAATTCTGGCAAATGGAAAGGCAATGCGTTGGTTAACATGCCTTTTAAAAAGTCAACCCAAAGCATGAGCAGTATAGACCCATCTATATACAGGAGGCAGTCAGGGTGGATCCCCGAGTGCCTCCTGTTGAAACCTGTGTAGTTTCCATGAAAGTGTGTTCTCTGTTAATACTCTGTTAATTCCCCCTTAAGAAACTGTGCTCTCCAGAAAGTGTCCTTTCTCACACTCTGACGGTACTGCTACGAATCCACCCAGGTGTTGGACTGACAGAAGGCAGAAACCTGAAATGAAAAATGTCTCGTTATTCAGTGTCAGGTACAGAACAGACAGCAGCGAACACTGACAGAGACAAAGTGAAGAGCAGTGAGTGAGGAGTATGTAGCTGTCAGTCACTGGCCCCTATGGCCACACCCCTCTCATTAAGAAGACAAACAATGAAGATAGAAGGAGGGTGTGGTGGGGTGGTGGGGTTTACAAGCAGGGAGAAATCAGACACCAGGGCCACAAAACCAACTGACCCCATCCAGTACCCATCACCCCCTGAAACACAGAGAGGGATATGTATGGAGGGAATGACTTGGATGTGTGTATGTGCATATTGTGTGTGTGGGTGAGTGGTGGGATGGGGGGTAGACTTCCAATCCTTTTAGGATTATGCCCCCTCCAACCCCACACCCCCTTTGGCTCTGTTCTTCGCTCTTTCACTCTACTGCCCCTCGGGCAATCACCTTAAAACTTGCATAGCCAGCACTCATTCAGATGTCTCTAACAATGTGTAGCAGTGGTAACCATGTGAATGCTGGCAAGGCATGCAGGAATGCACAAATTCAGTTCCCTGTAACCCTCCCTGTAAATGGATTAAAAAAAAAACATACTGAAGGTGATGAAGCATTTCCCAGGAATGGTTATTTTAAAATGGTTATTACCTTAAAGTACTTCTCTGTTTGAAAGAGAAATAAGATGTGTGTACTGCATGTGATCTTTGCAGAGCAAAAGTTACAGTTCTTGAAAAAGGTTTGGGTCATTAAAAAAATATCCCCTGCTTCCCCCCCCCCCTATAAAAGCACCTTTGATTTGATTTAAAGAAAAAAAAAAGTTCGTTCATCATAATTTTCTTTCTTTTGAATTTCTTTGATTTTATTGTTTAAATCAGTCCCATCCAATCAGAATGTGGCAAACTAGCATAATTTCTTATTTCCCCCTCACCAGTTTTATTAGTAAATTCAAAGTATTGCATAAAACATTTACATTGTATTTATAAAGCACCAAATCACAACAACAGTCGCCTCAAAGTACTTAATATATATTGTAAGGTTAAGACCCTACAATAATATAGAGAAACCCCAGCAATCAGATGACCACTTATGAGCAAGTACTTTCGCCACAGTGGGAAGGAAAAACTCCCTTTTAACAGGAAGAAACCTCCAGCAGAACTAGGCTCAGGAAGGGGCGGGGCCATCTGCAGTGAGCTGTTTGGGGAGACGGGAGGGAGACAGGAAATACGTCATTTTCAATTCTGGATGCCAACAAAGGGTCAGAATTACACTGCATGCTAACAGTTGGAACAATAAATTTTTTTCAAAGTCTGCACTGCAAAAACCTAATTGTTTTTCAGTTTTCATACGAATAATAATGCTTGAGTTAAGCTGCCCAAAAAGTTGATTCTGTTCAACTGGATGTAACGTTTTTCATTGGGAGAAACGTCATCGCTCATCCGACTAACTTCTTCAGTCTCAGCTGACTGGAGGTTTCCTCAACATTATAAACAGTACATTTGCTTACTGATTGAAATTAGCACCACTTACGAACAATGGGCTGTAAGGTCAGTTTTATGATCGTTAATATGCAAATTCACATGACCATTGATTAACAACCACTGATCAAAGAACATTGATCAGTGACAACTGATCAATGGTCATGAGTACCATTCACAGAGAGTTGGGGAATGGTTGCAATCACAGCATTGTAAGATGGTGAAAGATGTACCCTTAGGCCCCCTCCTCGATTCAGAGATGGTCTTTTCCCTTGTCCAGGATGTGTACAGCCTAATCATTGAAAGAGTGTCCACTTGTCTGTAGGTGTAAATAGACTGCGGAGTCCTGGCCTAATGAGTTAGCTCTTCTGTTTGTGCTATCTGCTTAACCAGAGGTTGTTTGGTTTCCCTGGATGTATAAATCATAGCAATTAGAGATTTGACTTTCCCCCAGGTGTTTGCCACATACAGTGGCTTGCAAAAGTATTCGGCCCCCTTGAACTTTTCCACATTTTGTCACATTACAGCCACAAACATGAATCAATTTTATTGGAATTCCACGTGAAAGACCAACACAAAGTGGTGCACACTTGAGAAGTGGAATGAAAATCATACATGATTCCAAACATTTTTTACAAATAAATAACTGAAAAGTGGTGTGTGCGTAATTATTCAGCCCCCTGAGTCAATACTTTGTAGAACCACCTTTTGCTGCAATTACAGCTGCCAGTCTTTTAGGGTTTGTCTCTACCAGCTTTGCACATCTAGAGACTGAGATCCTTGCCCATTCTTCTTTGCAAAACAGCTCCAGCTCAGTCAGATTAGATGGACAGCGTTTGTGAACAGCAGTTTTCAGATCTTGCCACAGATTCTCGATTGGATTTAGATCTGGACTTTGACTGGGCCATTCTAACACATGGATATGTTTTGTTTTAAACCACTGCATTGTTGCCCTGGCTTTATGTTTAGGGTCGTTGTCCTGCTGGAAGGTGAACCTCCGCCCCAGTCTCAAGTCTTTTGCAGACTCCAAGAGGTTTTCTTCCAAGATTGCCCTGTATTTGGCTCCATGCATCTTCCCATCAACTTTGACCAGCTTAATAATAATAATAATGGATTGCATTTATATAGTGCTTTTCGGGACCCCTCAAAGCGCTTTACAATACCACTATTCATTCACTCTCACATTCATACACAGTTGTATGTGCATACAGTTGTAGCTTCCCTGTCCCTGCTGAAGAGAAGCACCCCCAGAGCATGATGCTGCCACCACCATATCTGACAGTGGGGATGGTGTGTTCAGAGTGATGTGCAGTGTTAGTTTTCTGCCACACAGAGCGTTTTGCATTTTGGGCAAAAAGTTCCATGTTGGTCTCATCTAACCAGAGCAGCTTCTTCCACATTTAGGCCACGGTTCCTGGGTTGCTCTGTTAAGTTGTTCCTTATTTTGATTTCCCCTTGTGACTTTTACCCTCTGTGTGCCCCTCTGTATCTGTGAGCCCTCATCTCCCCTCCTTGTGTTTCATTCAATGTTTTCCCCAGCCCGTTATGTCTGTGCTCTCTCTCTCTCTCTCCTCCTGTCTGAACCTCTGTGTACTTCCTGTTTTACTTTGACAGTCTCTCATCAGTATGCGTCATGTTGTGTTCACTCCTGCCCTGTCTCGTTACGATTATCTGTGTCAGCTGTGTTCCCCGTGTGCTCCCACTTCCCTCCTTAACCCTCTGTGGATTTACGTCCGCGTCTCCCTCAGTTCGGTGTCGCGTTCTCCCTCATGACTGTGTGTGATTCTACCTGTGTTTTCTGGTGAGCTTTATATTTAGTTTTTCCCAGTTTAGTTTTCTATAACTTGTGAGGTGCTTTTCCAGCAATAAAGCTGTGCTTTTTGAGTTTATCCCCCGTGTCCCCGTGAGTTTGCGTTTGGGTCCAATTCCTGCCTGCCACACAGCCGAAACCATGACACTTAAACAACCTCTGAGGCCGTCACAGAGCAGCTGTATTTGTACTGACATTAGATTACACACAGGTGCACTCTATTTAGTCATTAGCACTCATCAGGCAATGTCTATGGGCAACTGACTGCACTCAGAACAAAGGGGGCTGAATAATTACGCACACGCCACTTTTCAGTTATTTATTTGTAAAAAATGTTTGGAATCATGTATGATTTTCGTTCCACTTCTCACGTGTGCACCACTTTATGTTGGTCTTTCACGTGGAATTCCAATAAAATCGATTCTTGTTTGTGGCTGTAATGTGACAAAATGTGGGAAAGTTCAAGGGGGCCGAATACTTTTGCAAGCCACTGTACCTGAACCGATGACTTATTGGTGCTCCAGGGTTGGATCACAGAGTCCTCTTTTCCACTTCTTACATTTATAAGTTGGCCAGAATAAGTGAAACTGGGGAAACCATGGCACACCCATGTTTCTGCCTGTAGTACCAACCCTTGTATGTGAAATATGCAGAATCAAGACACAGTTCCAAGAGCAAACACACTTCGTGGGTGCTGAGGGTGGTTCTGTTGCTGAGGTTGGGGTTGTCCTGTAATTTCTTACGAACTACTTAAACTGCTTCACTGACTGGAACACAAGTAAAGAGAACGTCGCATGAGGCCATTGTTTCATCTGCCTCCCTAATGGCATCTCTCATTTTCTCAAAAAAATCCAAAGTGTTCTGGATTTGGTGTTTAGAGCTGCCTACCAACAGATTGATAATTACAGACAATTGTTCAATCCGGACAATCCAGATGGATGATAATGTTGTCGTCATTACTAAGCAATGTGAATGCCTTTCTCTCCTCCATGCTGATGTTGGATGCTGGGGACTTTGCATTGCTTAGACAGGCCAAATCTTTCGTCCATAGTTGGTCTGCATTGCTGAAAACTAAGCTGTTTTTAATTTTTTTTAAATTTACAGTTATAAAAGGGTGTAAAAGAGTGTATTTATTTATTTAATTATTTATTAAAAAACCCTAACCAACCTACCAACTGACCAAACAAACAAAAAACCCCTGAATAAACCAGCTAGTATTGGTGCTTAAAACCAAATCCAAAATAGTTTTCTTTTGAAGGTCCTCATTAGACCCTTAACAGAGGAAACATAATTGTTTCAGGGCACTTTCATGGGTTGTTTTGGATGTTAGAAACAAATCAATAACTTGATTTTTCAGTTGGAATATTTGTCAGTTCTGACACATCACAGCACAACAGCACAAAATGGGAACATTCATGCGGCGATCTGGAACCTTTGTATGATTATCAGATAAGTATAAATGAGCAATATGTCTTCTCATGGTCCTAGATGTTGGACTAAGGGTTTTTGAATACTTGGTTTCAAATACTTGTTTAAGTATTTTCTGCTTGATTCTCAAGTTAGTTATTGTTCATATCTTTATCTTCTTGCATTTCCTTAGTGCTTTCAATCTCAATTTCTATCTTCCTCATTACCGTTTTATGTTCACTCATTTTCAGTATTCATAGTTATTTCCTGTTTTACTTTGGTAATAATAGTCATCTATATATTGTCTTTGGATTGACTGATTAGCTGCTCACTGTATAACTGTTTGGAAAAGAGCCGTCTAAAATGTGAATTTACACCTTCCCAAACAACTGCTGATCTTATGCACATGACACTCCCACCCTGCCCTTAGTGTACACGAAAAAGGGAACTGCCATTTGTCCTTATCTTGTAGTCCAGTCAACTAGAAGCAGTGAGAGAGTTTGCTCTATCATCAGGGCTGGGCATTTGATAGGATTCTGGCACTACAGCTAATCAATCTGCAGCACAGAGCTGCCAGAAGATGTGTAACAAAGCTCAAAGAACCTCACAAATGGTCCAGTCCTGGGGATTAGCCTCTGCACAGGATTAAATATTGATTTTGAACGTCTAAAAAAGCTTATTGTATAAAACTGCAGCAGACTACAAAAGTAGCGGACTCTATTCATGAATCTGTCTTTCAGAGAGGAGCATGAACTTTCAAATACAGAGACCCCGAGCATGAATTAAAACAGAAATAAATGGAGGAGAAATCAATGGCAGGGATGAACTATGGTGGCACATTGTTAACTGGGGAATCACAAGTCTCCCTCACTTCTTCATGTTGGAGGTGAGAGGGTGGTATATTTGCTTCTTCTGATTGTGATGACTACTTTATTGTAAATCCTAAAACTTTCTCACGTTATATTTGACGATGGGCCGTTTCTATGGGAGTTCTAGTTTGTAACTCAAGTACAGCTGAACAATTTAATGGTTTTATGAATGATTAAAATATGTATGCAGTCCAGGGTGTCATCCTATGACAGCTGGAATAGGCTCCAGGGCCCTATGACCTTGAATTGGATAAGTGGAAGGAAATTGATAAATGGCTGGAAGTACTGAAGTAAATAGGCCTTTATTGGAAATGATTACGTGATTAAAAAAGCAAAATAGCAGCTTTTTTCAGTGATTGTGTGAATGTGTGCGTGAATGGGTGGATGACTGGATGTGTAAAGCGCTTTGGGGTCCTTAGGGACTAGTAAAGCGTTATACAAATACAGGCCATTTACCATTGTGAAAACATGTTGCAAAAAATTAGATGGAAGGTGAGTCAGTTTAGTTCACACGGTGAGAAAGCAACTATGTGGTACACAACTGACGTTCTACTAGCAGCCTGGGTTTAGGGGGCGTGGGTAAAGCCTGGTTCTGCCAGAGGTTTCTTCCTGTTAAAATGAATTTTTCCTTCCCACTGTTGCCAATTGCTTGCTCAAATTGGTCATTCAGTATTATTGTAGGGTCTTCACAATGAAAAGCATCATGAAGGGACTGTTCATGTGATATATATATATATATATATATATATATATATATATGTAAGGTCTAGCCTAGGACCCTTACTGGATATAGACGCCCCATGCGGAAATTGAACTTGCGCTCCTCTGCTCCAAGGGTATGTAGTCTAACCACTACGCTATCCAGCTGCTATTCAGAGTGCTAGGTGCAGTGACTCCCAAGCTAGGCGAGTGGCTCCAGCAGATCCCGGGAACAACATCGGAGATCTCTGTCCAGAAGAGCGCAGTCCTGGGAACAGCTAAGATACTGCGCAGGACCCTCAAGCTCCCAGGCCTCTGGTAGAGGACCCGAGCTTGAAGGATAAACCGCCCGCAGGGGCGAGCTGGGTGTTTATATGTATATATTAGGGGTGCAACGATATTCGTATCGATATTGAACCGTTCGATACAGTGCTTTCGGTTCGGTACGCATATGTATCGAACAATACAACATTTGTAATTTATTTTATCAATTTTCCTTCTGACGATGCTGTCTGTGTTGAGCGCTCAGTGAATCTGTGTTCGACTACTCCGCCTAGGCTGCACTGTCGAGCGCAGATCCACTGAGCGCTCAACACAGACAGCATAGTCAGAAGGAAGAGCGCAGGGCAAGCTAGCAAGACAGAAGTTAAGCTCTCCTTGCAACATGGACCTCATTCAGATCTGGCGTTTGGAATTATTTTGGTTTTCATGTGACGTATGACCCTGAAGGTAAGCGAGTCATGGACTAAAGTAAAACAGTATGTTGGATGTGCCATGCAATGCTCAATTACATTGGTGTGAACTAGTGTGTTAGCGCAGTTAGCTCGTTAACGTGTTTGCCGTCTAGCCCCATGCACGGAGCGATCGGCGGTAGCTCGTTAACGGAGATTTGCCGTGTTGTGGCGTTAAGGTCATTTCAACGAGATTAACCTGAAAGCACTAGTGGGAACACAACGAATATGACTGCACATTTACGCCGACATCATCCTAGTGCAAAGACAAGTGGAAGCAGACAAAAAAAAGCAAGCATGCTACTAACTTTAGCCGAGTCATTTAGACAGCTGTTAGCACATGATTCTCCTTATGCTGCTGAGAATATAGCCCAGAAGAAGCGGATAGTATAGCTTTTATTTTGGAAAGAGACATTTCTCTGTAATAAACTCTCTTTTCCAAAGATGAGTGATTCCTCAATCAGATACAGGGCTTGCAATATCGCTAGCCCGACGTCCCGGAGCTAGCGATTTTTTTCAGTCGGGCTACCAAAATCTATCTCTTCCCTGCCCGTCGGGCTATTGTAGGAAGGAAAAATATATGTCAATGCTTTTGCATTCTTTCAGAAATGTAGCTGGGTAATTATGTCATTGGCATCGGTGAGCCACTGTCAATATGTGACATATTGAAGTCGCGTTTGAATTTGCGCTTGTTTTTTTGCTTTCACTTTGCAATCGTGTGAACTGTGTATAGAGAGCGACAGCACTGATCTGTGAGTGATGATAATTTGTGCACCAATTCCTCTGACATCGTCTTATTAATCGTTAGCTTACTATGCAAACATGACAAGTGAAATCTCCCGCAGCAAGCTTAAACATGTGAGAGGTTGATCGCGCAGAGAATCGCTGAGCTTATGTGAGTGAGCGTGTAAAAGCATTTCAGTTCTGCTGAGCAAAATAAGACAGGTCAGGGTGAAGAAGTGACAGCCAAAGAAAAGCTTACCACAAAACGGAGAAGTTATGACAAATCAGACTATAAGGCAAAAAGAAAGTGCAGCTTTATGGTTTCATGGACAAAATAATTTCTGTGGCTGCAATATGACGAGCTAAATAACCAGGGCTGCACATAAGTGGTCCGCAGGTGCGCATTCGCTGTCAAAATAAAAAACACGCACAAGGGTTAGGGTTAAATTTAAAAACTGTACTTTTGAGTTAAAATATATATTTATAATTTTAATAAATGACAAATTAAAAATGCATGAACATTTTTTTGTATCGAAAAAATATCGAACCGTGACACCAAAGTATCGAACCGAACCGAACCGTGAATTTTGTGTATCGTTGCACCCCTAGTATATATATATATATATATACTGGATAGCGTAGTGGTTACACTACACGCCTTTGGAACAGAGGATCGCAAGTTCGATTCCTGCCTGGGGCGTCTGTATCCAGTAAGGGTCCTAAGGCTAGACCCCCTATGCTAAGTAAGCCTACCGCAGACATGAACGAGACAGATAAATATGAAGGCATGCCGGCTCGGACGTCGCCCGGATCAACAAGGTCCGCGTCAGGTGTTGAGGAACCAGGGCACCCTGACGAAAAGTGGGCTACTGGAACAAGAAGGCATCGGTGGGCAAGAGACGAAAACAGGGCAGAAAGGTGCGACAAAGAAGGTGCATAAGAAATACAGCAAGCTGTCCATACCTGAGGCCTTGGAAACTGCCAAGCAAAGACTCACAGCCTTGGCCAGCCGCTTGAGGAGGTACACCAGAGAGATAGAAGGCAGGAGAATGAACCAGCTGTTCTCCACAGAACCAGCAAAGGTGTACTCTCAGTGGCAAGGGAACAATAATAATAAGAGAACAGCACCACCAAGGCTGGAGACGGAGCAATACTGGAAGAGCATATGGGAGAAGGACGCAACCCATAACGGCAATGCTCAGTGGCTAGTGGATCTGAGGGCAGACCACAGCGACCTCCCTGAACAGGGTCCAGTAACCATCACAGTGGCAGATATCCAAGAAAGGGTCTCCAGTATGAAGTGTTGGACAGCACCAGGGCCCGACATGGTTCACGCCTACTGGCTAAAGAAGCTGACTGTACTCCACGAGCGTCTGGCAGCACAAATGAACCAGCTGCTAGTTAACGAGAGACACCCGGAATGGCTAACCGAAGGTCGGACGGTCCTGATCCCCAAGAAGGGACCGGTCCCCTCCAACTACCGACCAATAACCTGCCTCAGTACTACATGGAAGCTCCTGTCAGGCATCATATCGGCTAAGATGAACAGGCACATGGGTCAATACATGAGCGGGACACAGAAAGGAATTGGCAAAAATACCAGAGGCGCAAAACACCAGCTACTGGTAGACAGAACAGTCAGCTGAGACTGCAAGACCAGACTGACCAACCTGTGCACTGCCTGGATTGATTACAAGAAGGCCTATGACTCAATGCCCCACAGCTGGATACTGGAATGCCTAGAATTGTACAAGATCAATGGGACCCTAAGAGCCTTCATCAGGAACTCAATGGGGATGGGGCGTACAACACTAGAGGCAAACTCCAAGCCCATAGCACAAGTCACCATCAAGTGCGGGATCTACCAAGGAGATGCTCTGTCCCCACTGCTGTTCTGCATAGGCCTGAACCCCCTCAGTGAGATCATTAACAAGACTGGCTACGGATACCGACTACGGAACGGAGCAGTTGTCAGCCACCTCCTGTACATGGATGACATCAAGCTGTATGCCAAGAGTGAACGAGACATCGATTCACTGATCCACACTACCAGGCTATACAGCAATGACATTGGAATGTCGTTCGGACTGGAGAAGTGTAGTCGGATGGTAACAAAGAGAGGGAAGGTAGTCAGAACTGAGGGGATTGAACTACCAGAAGGCAACATTGCAGACATAGAGGACAGTTACAAGTACCTGGGGATCCCGCAGGCGAATGGGAACCATGAAGAGGCCGCTAGAAAGGCTGCAACCACCAAGTACCTGCAGAGGGTCAGGCAAGTCCTGAGGAGTCAGCTGAATGGTAAGAACAAGATCCGGGCCATCAACACGTACGCCCTGCCCGTGATCAGGTACCCTGCTGGGGTAATAGGCTGGCCAAAGGAGGAGATAGAAGCCACTGACATAAAGACAAGAAAGCTCCTTACCATGCATGGAGGGTTTCACCCCAAGTCCAGCACCCTGAGGCTGTACGCTAAGCGGAAGGAAGGGGGCCGGGGACTGGTGAGTGTCAGCACCACAGTCCAGGATGAGACAATGAACATCCAAGAATACATTGGGAAGATGGCCCCAACTGACCGAGTGCTCAGTGAATACCTCAGGCAGCAGAAACCCAAGAAAGAGGAGGGAGACGAGGAACCATCATGGAAGGACAGGCCCCTGCACGGTATGTACCACCGGCAGATAGAGGAGGTGGCTGATATCCAGAAATCCTACCAGTGGCTGGACAAAGCTGGACTGAAAGACAGCACAGAGGCACTAATCATGGCAGCACAAGAACAAGCTCTGAGTACAAGAGCCATAGAGGCTGGGGTCTATCACACCAGGCAAGACCCCAGGTGCAGGCTGTGTAAAGATGCCCCAGAGAGAATCCAGCACATAACAGCAGGGTGCAAGATGCTAGCAGGCAAGGCATACATGGAACGCCATAACCAGGTGGCCGGCATAGTGTACAGGAACATCTGTGCCGAGTATAACCTGGAAGTCCCGAGGTCAAAATGGGAGATGCCCCCAAGGGTGGTGGAGAATGACCGAGCTAAGATCCTGTGGGACTTCCAGATACAGACGGACAAGATGGTGGTGGCTAACCAACCGGACATAGTGGTGGTAGACAAACAGAAGAAGACGGCCGTAGTGATCGATGTAGCGGTTCCGAATGACAGCAATATCAGGAAGAAGGAACACGAGAAGCTGGAGAAATACCAAGGGCTCAGAGAAGAGCTCGAGAGGATGTGGAGGGTGAAGGTAATGGTGGTCCCCGTGGTAATCGGAGCACTAGGTGCGGTGACTCCCAAGCTAGGCGAGTGGCTCCAGCAGATCCCGGGAATAACATCGGAGATCTCTGTCCAGAAGAGCGCAGTCCTGGGAACAGCTAAGATACTGCGCAGGACCCTCAAGCTCCCAGGCCTCTGGTAGAGGACCCGAGCTTGAAGGATAAACCGCCTGCAGGGGCGTGCTGGGTGTTTGTTTTTTATATAGATATATTCCCCTCTTGCAGAAGATGGGGCCTTCTACGAGAGGCCTGGGAGCTTGAGGGTCCTGCGCAGTATCTTTGCTGTTCCTAGGACTGCGCTCTTCTGGACAGAGATCTCGGATGTTGTTCCTGGGATCTGCTGGAGCCACTCACCTAGCTTGGAGATCACTGCAGAGAGTGCTCAGATTACCACTGGGACCACTGTTACCTTCACCCTTCACATCTTCTCGAGCTCCTCTCTGAGCCCTTGGTACTTCTCAAGCTTCTCGTGTTCCTTCTTGCTGATGTTGCTGTCATTCGCTATTTCTATCATTAAGGCCGTCTTCCTCTGCTTGTCCACCACCAGCATGTCTGGTTGGTTAGCCATCACCAGTTTGTCCATTTGTATCTGGAAGTCCCACAGGATCTTAGCTCGGTCATTCTTGACCACCCTAGGGGGCGTCTCCTATTTTGACTTTGGGACTAGAACAATTCCTTGGAATTGTTAGTCTGCCTCCCTATCGATCCCGCTTATCATTCTTGCACTCTTCCTACAATCAGCTGAGCTGATTTCAGGTCATGTGTTGGAGAAGGAAAGTAGTGGGGCAGTCTACAGCGTGGATATTCAATTCAATTCAATTCAATTTTATTTATATAGCGCCAAATCACAACAACAGTCTTTAGAATAAAGGCGCCTTTATATTGTTAGGTAGACCCTACAATAAAATATACAGAGAAAAAACCCAACAATCATATGATCAAACCTTATGAGCAAGCACTTTGGCGACAGTGGGAAGGAAAAGGATGCATCAGTCACGGCCATCTGCCATGACTGGTTGAGAGACCCAGAGATTAATAACAAGTGTGATTCAGCAGAGAGGTCTATCAACACATGTTGAGTGAGAAAGGCGACTGAAAAGGAAATACTCAATGCATCATGGGAATCCCCCAGCAGTCTACACCTATTGCAGCATAAATAAGCGAGGATTCAGGGTCACCTGGTCCAGCCCTAACTATATGCTTTAGCAAAAAGGAAAGTTTGAAGCCTAATCTTGAAAGTAGAGATAGTGTCTGTCTCCCGAATCCAAACTGGAAGTTTGGAAGCTCTCCCTCCCATTCTACTTTTAAATACTCTAGGAACAACAAGTAGGCCTGCAGAGCGAGAGCGAAGTGCTCTAATAGGGTGATATGGTACTACAAGGTCATTAAGATAAGATGGGGCCTGATTATTTCTAGTCCCTGTCAGGACTCTTGCTGCAGCATTTTGGATTAGCTGAAGGCTTTTCAGTGAGTTTTTTGGACATCCTGATAATAATGAATTACAGTCGTCCAGCCTGGAAGTAATAAATGCATGAACTAGTTTTTCAGCGTCACTCTGAGACAGGATATTTCTAATTTTAGAGATGTTGCGCAAATGGAAGAACGCAGTCTTACATATTTGTTTAATATGTGCACTGAAGGACATGTCCTGGTCAAAAATGACTCCAAGGTTCCTCACCGCGTTACTGGAGGCCAAGGTAATGCCATCCAGAGTAAGAATCTGGTTAGATACCATATTTCTAAGATTTTCAGGGCCGAGTACAATAACCATAGTTTTGTCTGAATTAAGAAGCAGAAAGTTAGAGGACATCCAGGTCTTTATGTCTTTAAGACATTCCTGCAGTTCAACTAATTGTTGTGTGTTATCTGGATTCATGGACAGACAGAGGTAAGTGTCATCTGCATAGCAGTGAAAATGTATGCTATCAGAATCAGAATCAGAATCATGTTTATTGGCCAAGTATATGTGCAGACACATACAGGAAATTTGGTTCCGGTAGATGGTGGCTCTCAAGCACAGCAATGTAAATCTCACACACACACACACACACACACACACACACACACACACACACGTGTCTATATATACACATTACACATACATACACAAAGCTATGTAAACCAACTATAAATAACGAATCTAAACTTATATACATAAAATACAGAAATGAATGAGGTGGAATGAATACTACAAAATGTACATAAGGTGCAGTTGCAGTCTGGCAGTGGGAGCAGTGTGACAGGTCAACTGTTAAGAACTGTTATGTCTTCTAATGATACTGCCTAAGGGAAGCACGTATAATGTGAAAAGAACTGGTCCTAGCACTGAACCTTGTGGAACTCCATAATTAACCTCGGTGTGTGAAGAGGAGGATATTACTTTGATTTTTTACCGCAGAAAAGGATGAGAGCATGATGGTAAAGTGGAGGCTGCTCCAGGACAGTAACAATTATGCTGATAATACAACTTCGGGTCCTTGCAAGCACCTGCGAAGACAGCATGCTAATGCTAAGCTAGCCAAGAACACATAGTAATCTTAAAGCTGAGTGAATGCTGACCCCAGCCCAGCATCGTCATAAAGTGAGCCGTTATTTGTGGTGAAGTCAGCCACTGCTAAACTTCAACAGGTAAAAAAGGGATGAGAAGTCAGGCTGCAGCCTCCAACCTGTTCATGTTTCTATAGTAGAATCAACATGACCATCACTTTAAAGTTTGGTTTTCATCTTTGCTTTGTATTGTTGGCTTTGTGTTCATAACTAAATACTAATATATATATATATATATATATATATATATATATATTAGGGGTGCAACGATACACAAAATTCACGGTTCGGTTCGATACTTTGGTGTCATGGTTCGATATTTTTTCGATACAAAAAAAATGTTCATGCCTTTTTAATTTGTCATTTATTAAAATTATAAATATATATTTTAACTCAAAAGTACAGTTTTTAAATTTAACCCTAACCCTTGTGCGTGTTTTTTATTTTGACAGCGAATGCGCACCTGCGGACCACTTATGTGCAGCCCTGGTTATTTAGCTCGTCATATTGCAGCCACAGAAATTATTTTGTCCATGAAACCATAAAGCTGCACTTTCTTTTTGCCTTATAGTCTGATTTGTCATAACTTCTCCGTTTTGTGGTAAGCTTTTCTTTGGCTGTCACTTCTTCACCCTGACCTGTCTTATTTGGCTCAGCAGAACTAAAATATATATCCTGCTGCTTTACACGCTCACTCACATAAGCTCAGCGATTCTCTGCGCGATCAACCTCTCACATGTTTAAGCTTGCTGCGGGAGATTTCACTTGTCATGTTTGCATAGTAAGCTAACGATTAATAAGACGATGTCAGAGGAATTGGTGCGCAAATTATCATCACTCACAGATCAGTGCTGTCGCTCTCTATACACAGTTCGCACGATTGCAAAGTGAAAGCAAAAAAACAAGCGCAAATTCAAACGCGATTTCAATATGTCACATATTGACAGTGGCTCACCGATGCCAATGACATAATTACCCAGCTACATTTCTGAAAGAATGCAAAAGCATTGACATATTTTTCCTTCCTACAATAGCCCGACGGGCAGGGAAGAGATAGATTTTGGTAGCCCGACTGAAAAAATCGCTAGCCCCAGGACGTCGGGCTAGCGATATTGCAAGCCCTGTATCTGATTGAGGAATCACTCATCTTTGGAAAAGAGAGTTTATTACAGAGAAATGTCTCTTTCCAAAATAAAAGCTATACTATCCGCTTCTTCTGGGCTATATTCTCAGCAGCATAAGGAGAATCATGTGCTAACAGCTGTCTAAATGACTCGGCTAAAAGTTAGTAGCATGCTTGTTGTTTTTGTCTTTGCACTAGTGTAGCACCCAACTCAAGTAGCTCTGGATTAACCCTCGGGTAAGATGGTGATAGTACTCTGAGCGGGGCCCTGGGTACGTTACTTATTTTATTGGTAACAGGAGAACGATAGCTAACCAATTTAACCTTTGTACTTAGAAATCTTAATGTTGGCGGTGCCTCCACTTAGTGAAAATAAGGAGTTCTGTTTAATCTTCAACTAAGAATAATGAATTTATCTAACATGCTAAACCTCTCTTTACCTTTTTAATAACCCTTATCCTTATAAACTCTGCAAATCATAAATATGACACAACACAAAACTTTAAATTCAAAATGTAAGATTTAGTCAAACCAAAGTATGATTTAAATAAAAAAACAATATTCCAAGTTCTGAAGTGTTTCCTTACAATTGGATGGTTTTTCCCTCTTCACAATTCACAGTCAATGTTTAGACACAACACATTTATCCAAGATATTCCCCTTTCAAGTTCAGTTCAAATTTGTAACCTTTTAGAGCTCCTTTACTGAAACCGTTGCAGGCCTGATCGTTGCTCGGGCTCGTTGGGCCAGAAAAAAACACACAAATGGCCGCTTCGCTTGATAAACAAGCAGAAACAAAACGCACGTGCTCGTGGCTACTCACAAATCCTTTGGGCTAAGTGCGAGGACAAGCTGAGGGGCAGGCTCGGTTTGTGACCATGCGGCCTCCACTCGGCAACGTGGTCGGAATTAGCGGCATACATGGGCTGCTGAGCACACTGGGACAAACCCACGGAAATCCTATCCACAGCAGAAGGGTCCAGAGAATTCCTCTCGGTCCATCATCACAGGGCAAAACAGTCCATAACAGGAACGTAGACTCTGCATCCACGGCTATTGTTTTGACTATTCTCCCGTTAGCTCTGGTACACAACCTCCTCCGGTAACGTGCTGCTGCCGACTCTCACTAGCTTAGTTTTTCTTTTCTTCGCCTCACTTAGATCCCGCCTCCCTTACGTCTGATTGGACAATAGGTTTACATCAACCAATGGGATAAGAACAAATACAAGATTGACAACCCAAAATGAGCTTGTAAAACAACTTGAAGCAAATACAAAGTTTTCCTTGTTTTACATTAGATAACAAACCTTTGGGTTTCTTGTAACTTTAACTCCATGAACACTTGACTTCTATTTATTGTGATTTTAAACACGTTTTTTAATGCATTTGAACTCTTGTTTTGTTTTTTAAACACATATGAAATATTTATAATAAAGTTTTTACATGACAATATTTATATCCTCTTAACCTGTAGTGTCTAAAATAGATATTTGAGACCAGGCTACACTAGGATGATGTCGGCGTAAATGTGCAGTCATATTCGTTGTGTTCCCACTAGTGCTTTCAGGTTAATCTCGTTGAAATGACCTTAACGCCACAACACGGCAAATCTCCGTTAACGAGCTACCGCCGATCGCCCCGTGCATGGGGCTAGACGGCCAACACGTTAACGAGCTAACTGCGCTAACACACTAGTTCCCACTAGTAATTGAGCATTGCATGGCACATCCAACATACTGTTTTACTTTAGTCCATGACTCGCTTACCTTCAGGGTCATACGTCACAACCAAAATAAACCAAAATAATTCCAAACGCCAGATCTGAATGAGAGTGGGGGAGGTCCATGTTGCAAGGAGAGCTTAACTTCTGTCTTGCTAGCTTGCCCTGCGCTCTTCCTTCTGACTATGCTGTCTGTGTTGAGCGCTCAGTGGATCTGCGCTCGACAGTGCAGCCTAGGCGGAGTAGTCGAACGCAGATTCACTGAGCGCTCAACACAGACAGCATCGTCAGAAGGAAAGTTGATAAAATAAATTACAAATGTTGTATTGTTCGATACATATGCGTACCGAACCGAAAGCACTGTATCGAACGGTTCAATATCTATACGAATATCGTTGCACCCCTAATATATATATATATATATATATATATATATATATATATATATATATATATATATATATGTGTGTGTGTGTGTGTGTCCTCATTAGGACAGGGATTTGAGTTGGTGTGTGGGACTGCAGCCTGTAGGTGTATATTGTTAATTGTTAATTATGAGACAGTGTGTTTCAGATAATTTTATAGAGTAACATGAAAGTAACTTAACGAGTAGTACAAAAACCGGTTCTTGATTCCCATCCCTATCGATAAGGGAATAGATTAAGAAATTGAATCAATAAGTGATCGATAATGGAAATGAAACAGCTAAATTACTCAAACTCATACTCCATTTCTCATACATACTCGGCACAGATGTTTCTGTATACTAATTGAATTGAGTGATCATGTGGCTCACATGCATAGTATTCATATTTAAAACAATTTTAAATGATGATAACAACAGGAGAAAGTGAATTAACATCTCCTTAAAGTTCATTATGGTTTTTGCAAACAGTTTTAGTCATTCAGTGTTGTATTGAAGTGCACTAAAAGTGACCAAATTAAATTTTTGGGGGGCCTGGGTAAATGCCCTGGGACTGATCACTTGTTATATAATCTTTAATCCAAGAAAAAACAAAACTTTTTTCCACTTCCATTTCCACTTCACTGATTCAAAGATTTACAAGATGAATTCTCTGTAACAAGTTCATATTTCCCAGAGGAGCAATCTTCGGATTAATTCATTTTTGTCAGATAAACAGAGGAGTCACATTCTGTACAAAACCAACACCATCTGTTGTATGTCATTATTATTACTATAAAATGTGCTGTTGTTTTCTGATGTCCTTTATTGGTGATTGTAAGTTTGATTGGTTTAGTTAGTTAAAAGTGTTAGAGTTACTAAAAAAATATTGGGAACAAAAGTCCTGCTCAGTGTAACTATATAATATCAAATATGCACTATTTTATTTATACAGTGCCAAATCACAGCAACAGTTCCCTCAAGGCGCTTTATATTGTAAGGTGGACCCTACAATAATACATACAGTGAAAAAACCCAACAATCATTTGACCTCCATATGAGCAAGCCCTTTGGGACAGTGGGAAGGAAAAACTCCCTTTTAACAGGAAGAAACCACTAGCAGAACCAGGCTCAGGGAGGGGCGGGGCCATCTGCTGCGACCGGTTGGGGTGAGAGAAGGAAGACAGGATAAAAGACATGCTGTGGAAGAGAGCAAGTATGATTCAATGCAGATAGGTCTATTAACACATGGTGTCCAAATTCATAGGCTGCATCCTCCTGACGCTGCACTTTTAGACCGATTACATCACAGCGACGTGACAAAGGCTGTCCAAATTCATAGACTCCTACAAATGCGTCCTCCTTTTCCTCAGATTTGAAGGATGGGTCGGGTGTAATCCTTCGTGGCCCACCATATCCCAGGATTCATAGCGCGGCCCAGCCAATTCCAGTTTCCAACAATGGTGGCAGCTACTTAGTTTTAATATTATTCTTATTACTTTTTCTGGGTCACAAAATAAACTTTTAAGATATTTTCAGGTGAGAATGTAGCTGTGTAAACTTCAAATATCTGCTTGGTTTATCAAGACATCACATATTTGCAAAACTACTCCAACATTTTTGGAGACGTCTGTTACCCACCAGCTCGATAGCTAGCCGGGGCGATAACAGCGAACTCCTCACACATCGTTTTCAAACCTCCTGCGGTCTTTCGCTACTTAGGTTAAACTTAAAACTGTTATTGTTTGGCTTTTTTTAGTGTTTTATTTGTTCTTGAGTAAATCGGTTTGGCTGAGGATACAGCTGAACAAATGTCAAACGGAAAACTGATTGAACAGAAGTCTAAGATGATCGAGAATTTACGCCAGTGTCCTGTTATATTTTAGATAGAAAGGAGCAAACGGCTGAGTTTATTAAACTCCACCGAGACAGCTGGTGACGCAAAACTGAAGGCTAGACCGTCCAATTTCACAGCCGCTCACGTCCGGCCTACCCAGCCTTCGGAGGACCTGGCCCACGTAGACCTGGCCTATGAATTTGGACACCCCTATAGTGAGTGAAAAAGGTGACTGAAGAAGAAATACTCCCCCAGCAACCTACACCTATTGCATCATAACTAAGGGGGATTCAGGATTCTGTATGTAGTTTGTACTAAATACAGATGTAAAACAATACATATAAAATAATGGACTCCTCTTTGTATGCCTCACAGTCATTTGGTCGACTGCCTACCATTTTCAAATGAGAAAGTACTGGATAATGTTCAGACCTCGACACAAGCAAGTCATATGACAAACTGGCTGCTCCAGGAGTTAGACTAGTTTTAGACTAGTTGAGACAAAATGCTGACAGACTGGATGTTAAATCATAAATGTCATGCCAAAAAAAAAAGTGAAATAAGGTTAGGCAGTAAACTTTTATTGGACTAACAAAACAAAACAAAACAAACATGCATGCATACACACAAACACATAAAACCCTTAGCACAAACAGTGAAGAGCAAACAAAACCATCATGTCCTCGACAGAAGAGACTACAGCAAATACAGCCACTTCTCCTGCATCAATAATCCCCACTTAATAATCAGGAGATTAACTGATATCAGGTGTGCAGATGATGGTGGCTAGAAACAAATAGGGATGGTGGGTAGGGTGGGGCAAAAAAGCAGAGGGTCCCCTTAGCAAAGTGCAGCCCCTCCTTCATTCCCTGCAAACATAAAACTAATTACAATTGATTTATTATGGATCAGGTACCTTATCAGGTAAGAGAGGGAATTACCATTCTGAGCCAAAGGTTTGCGGCAGGTCACTGCTGAATGAGAAAATCAATCTAAGCTGAGTGTGTCACATCCCAAGGAGAACACAGCTAAAACACTTTCTTTTAAAAAGGCTGAAAATCATGTTTTTTTTTACATGACATTACTCAGTAAATATGAACGGATCACCAGATCTTGCCAGGGAGAATAATGTACACTGTAAAGTGAAAATTTCTTTGGCGATATGTTGTATTTTATAAAAGAGAAGAAACATTGCCTGATGCTTTCCTCTGAAGAAAGATTTTCTTTGTTTCCACCTTGTTTTTCTGTGGCTAGTGTCAGGCCCTCTCCAGGTCTCCAACACTTTTTTTTTTCACCCTGAGCAACTTTGAAAACTTCATCAATATGTTAATGACTTAATCTTTAAACACTTAAAGAAACCGTTAATAAACATTGATTTGAACACTCGCCACCATTAAGTCACATTAATCCAGTGCAAATAGCTGATACACAAATTGCAACACAGGGCAATTTGTGCAGGATTACTAAAAAGGAAAAATTATGTCAAAGACACTGATCATTCTTTCAGTAGCAGGAATGAAACGAGGCAGTTTGACTCTGTCAAAAGATGACTAAGTCTTCACTTTTTCTGATGATTTCAGCAAGTTTAAAAGGAAGATACTCTCTAAAAGAGAGTTATTGAAAAATAGAATCATTTTTCAAGAGTGTCATCCTCAACAAGACCACCTACAGTCACAATATTAACAGGTCTGGATTTGGCTTTTAAAGCTGCAATGAATAAAACAGATGTTTAGCACTGTGAACTACATTTTACACATAGGGAACACATAGGGAAAGATATTCACTAAGCACACTATCAGTTGTTAGCATCTTGATGGTCGCAATGAGAGAGCATCTTCACTAACTCATCCTGGATATTGGTTCTGACACTCACCAGCCCTCCCAGCCACCCTTCTTCTGTTTAGTGTACAGTCTCAGACTGCTGGATGTGGTGTGACGCCCTCCATGTATGGTAAGGAGCTTTCTTGTCTTGATGCCAGTGGCGTCTGTCTCCTCCTTTAACCAGCTTATTATCCCAGCAGGGTATCTGATGACAGGCAGGGGATAGGTGCTGAATTCCTAGATCCTGTTCTTCCCATTCAGCTGACTCCTCAGGACTTACTCTCTACAGGGATTTGATGGTTGCAGTTTTCCTAGTGGCCTCTTCATGGTTCTCATTTCAATCCTGTACTTAATGGTGACTTGTGCTGTTGGTTTGACGTTGGTCACTAGTGTTGTTTTCTATTTCCACTGAATTCCTGATTCAAGATTCAAGATCCTTTTATTTATCACGTACATAGTTATACAAGTATAACATGCAGTGAAATGTGACCTGATACGCTCCTCGACTGTGCAAAATAGAGAGAGAAAAACCCCCCATTATACAGTAAGTAAGTAGATATATACAAAGAAAACATTATGTGCAATAAGTGAGTGGATTATATACACTAAGTTAAAATAGAATAAAACAACCTGGAAATTCACAGTTCAAAAATCTGGGAATGTACATTGTGTGAGTGGGGTGTTAAAGTGACTTAAAGTGCCCCAATGAAGTCAGAAGGATCAGGCATGATTGGGAATATGTGACTCAGTTTGTTATGGTTGAGTGTGTGTGTGTGTGTGTGTGTGGGGGGGGGGTAGAAGCTCCTCTTGAGGGTCTCTGTTCTTGCCCGGATGGTGCAGAACCTTCTGCCTGATTGCAGAAGTTGGAACAGTTTATTGCTGGGGTGGAACAGGTTCTTCAGTATCTGAGTGGCTCTGGTCCAGTATCTTTTGGTGTAAATGTCCTGTAGGGAGGGAGGAGCAGTCCTGCAGCAGCGTTCTGCTGTATGGATCACTCACTGAAGAGTTTTTTTGTACTTGACACAGCTGTTCCCATACCAGGACTTTCTGTGTGAGGATGCTCTCCACAGCAACTGTATAGAAAGTCCTGAGGATCCCTGGAGAGGCCCTGAACTTCCTCAGTTGTCGTAAGTGGTGCAGGCTCTGAATAGCCTTTTTGAACTGGATCTGAATGTGGGCAGCCCATGTCAGATCTGAGGAGATGTGGACACCAAGGTACTTGAAGGACTGCACCCTCTCCACTGGAGCTCTGCTGATGATAATGGGCTTGTAGTTCCTGTGCTGACTCCTTGTGAAGTCCACCACCAGCTCCTTGGTCTTGCCGATGTTCAGCTGGAGGTGGTTATCCTGGCACCACATTGCCAGATGAAGGCTCTTGGGGTCCTATTGGGTTTGTACAGTTCTAGGCATTCCAGGATCCATGTGTGAGGCACTGTGAGTCATAGGCTTTGTTGTAGTTAATCCAGGTAGTGCAGGTTGGTTAGTCTGGTCTTACAGTCTTGAGGGATGGATCAAGACTGGAGATAATAAAGAATAGTCGTGGTGGACAAGCAGAGGAAGATGTAGCTATCCATCCTTCCTTCATCACAAGGAAGGAAAATGAGAAACTTGAGAAATACCAAGGGCTGAAAGCTTGAGAAGATGTGGAGGGTGAAGGCAACAGTGCTCCCCCACCCAGGTAATCGAAGCACTGCCCCAAGTGCTTCGATTACTTGGGTGAGTAGCTCCAGCTACTCCCAGGATTAACATCAAGATCGCTGTCCAGAAGAGCGCCGTCCTGCAGCAACAGTGCTAACCACTGTGCCACCATGCTGAGTTCAGTTCTCTTCAGTTTAATTGTATTTATATTGTAAGGTAAAGACTCTAGAATTCATCAAACGCTTGTGGGAAAAAGTTCTTTAATTGTAACTTTATGGAGTTTTCCTTGTGACTTTTTAAAATATGTGTGTTTCAAACATTTGTACCTCTGTTCTGTTCTGTGGCTTCTCCCACTCAGTAACCTGGCCAAGAGGACTCAAGCTTGAAGGGTAAAGACCGTCCACGGGGCGAGTGGGGAAAACAAGTGTGTGACTGGGACTTTCTTTCAGTTTTGTGTAGCTCATATTTTCTACAGCTGACCAGTTTCATGTAAGATTTACAGAAATTATAGGTGATCATTTATTTATTTATTTTTAACCCGTTGTATCCAGTAGTTTTAGCAAGCAGACTCATGGTCTGAATGCTTTGTTCTACCAAACACATTTGCTTTGCCAAGAGGAGTGCTATAGACTCTCTATAGGTCCCTCTTTTTTCTTTATACATCTATTTTATATAATTATTTAAATTATTTTCTGTGTAGTTATATAAAGCCAGAGCTGACAGGTGGTAAAAGAGAGAAGAAGGAGGAGGAAAAGAAAAGGGACAGAAAGTGAGATACAAAAAAGGTGGGGAAGTGAAAAAAATAACAAAGCACACATAAGCACACTAGGTCTTCAACTGCTGCATCTTTAATGAAACACACTAAAAAAAATAAATAGCACCTCAAAGACAAAAAATAACTAACCAGAAAACAAAACAAAACAAAAAACAGAAATACCCCAGAGACCCAGAGGCCACGGGCAGCTGACCCCACCAGATGCCGGCCATCACAGGACGAGCTGAGGTATTTAAATCTAACGTAAATATGTTTAACATGTTTTGATGGATTTATTTACTTTGTCCTCGTCTTTTGGCTGCTCACTTTAGGTCACTAGAGCGGCTTATCTGCCTCCATCTCACCCTATCCCTAGGATCCTTCTCTGTCACACCAACCTTCACGCCATTCATGAATTTCCTCTGTGGTCTTCCTCGTTTCCTTTTGTCTAGCAGCTCCATATTTACCGTAACAACTGTCCTTTCTCTGCTTATTTCCAAACTATCTCAACCTTGCCTCTCTAGCTTTTTCTAAAATTTATGATATTCTTGTTTAACACATGTTGGACTATGATCTCATAGACCTTCACAAGTGCTTGAGGCCAGATTTATTCCTTGCCTTCCATTTTATGCCCGGACATGTCAGGGCAGCTGTCCACTTGCACACAGATGGTACAAACTAAAGATCCTAATGATCTAAATACATTATTTTGAACACTTTTACTAGAAGATGTTTTATTGAGATATGAGGATGAATGATGAAAGTAAAAAAAATAAAAATAGAAGTAAGAATGAGGGCTGTTGAGTGTCCTTGTTTAGAATTATTGTGCATTTTAGATTATAGTATCAGTGTACTAGTTTCAGGTATTACCATCAACCCATGTGTGTCAGGGCTCTGTGTGCAGGCAGATGGAGAGGAGGATCCAAATGCGAGGCTCGGACACTGAATACAACTCAAAACAGCTTTATTGCTGGCACAAAAACAAAACATGAAGTGACAAGTGACTACTGACAAGTGACCACTGACTACTGAGAACAGATAGGCATAATCTGATGGTACGACACGACGCCAAGCACAGGAAAACACAGGGCTAATATACACAGGGTGGTAATCAGGGAATGGGCAACAGGAGGGAGACACAGCTGGGAGGGATTGGACTAACGAGACAGGGGGAGCAAAGCTGCACACACTAACATAAGACGTGGACTTTCACAATAAAACAGGAAACATGAATCACTAAACAAAGATGCAGACACAACACTGAGAGACAGCCTAGACACTGAACGAAACCTGCAATAAACATGAGAACACAACCAAGGAGCAAATCCTAAAACATAAACAGAAACCTATAATTCTCATAATGGTCAACAATGTAAAAGAATCAAAATACAAAATTAAACCAAGACACGAGAAACTCAAAATACTGGGTCAAAACTGACCCAGAACCGTGACAACGTGACCCTGACCTGTAAAGTTGGTTAAGAAAATGATTAATAAAAGCAACATAATTTTATGTTGTTTTTAAAACAGGATGGAGGCATTTTTTAGGTCAGCTAAAACAAAATCCTAATATCACCTTTTTTCGCCCAATAACAAAACCTTCATTTTTAGGTTATATTTTTGGCGATGGCCATAGATTTAGACTAAAAAATCAGAGGCTTCAGCACTTTTCTGTCAGTTAAAGAAACAAAAATATCCCTTCTACAGGTTGATCATTTACAAAAGTGATGTAGATGAAACTATCATCTACCAGACCCACTTTATAAAATTCTGCACATACAGTCTAGTTCAGCTGAAGACAAAGAACAGATATATAAAGCAAACAGTATCTCAATTTTTTTGTTTGTCCAGTGCCTTGATTTTGACGGGTTTTCTGCTCTGTGCTAAGAAATTGCTCAACAAACTTACACTTTTTACACTTTTTTAAAATTATAGAATCAGATTTACAGTGAATGGCATTTAATGTCATGTCTCACTGCTGTATAATTTTTTAAAATATATTATTTTAGCCCTTAGCCCTAATTTCAAAGACAATAACAAAATCTTGATATATTGTGAAAGACTGTAACTTACAGACTGTAAGATTTATTTATTTTTAATTTAAATCTTATTTTGTAGTGCAGTAATAGTCTTGTACAACACAACACTGAGGAAGACTAGATATTTCAACAACACAGGAATGGGCAATGGGCCAAGAGATTTGGTCCCTTGAACTGCAAACCCTGAGGAAGAAACCCAAAGGCCAGAAAACAGTTGGCTGATATTTATTTCTTTTCTGCAGAGGTGCTGATTTTTTCCCCAAAGAACTTAGTACTTATCTGAGTGGACAAAGCCTCCATAAGCAAATAAGATTAAGATCACAATCTGGCCAAGTGCTACATTAAAAAGATAAGGCTAATGAGAATGGCCTATGAGAACAGCTATGTCTCGTTGTCTGCTGAACAAAAGAAGAGCCTTTTTTTTGCTATTATAGATTATTAATATATAATAATATATGATATTATAGCTATGAAAATGTTTTATTAGTCACAATTTCATATGTTATATTTGAAATAAAAAAAGGATACAATATTCCAAAGATTTGGAGCAATTATTATATTTACACAGATTATCCCAAAAGGCTTTTATTTCACCGCTTAAATAAATATCTGAGGGATAACAGCTTTCGCACAAAGCTACAATCTCTCAGAAGCCCCACAGATACTGCCCTAAAGCGTGTGTCGTGTTGTTATAGTACATTTTTTCCTGTTTGCTTTAGATAACAAATCTTTCGTTGACCCCGAGGGTTAGGAGAGCATTACACATTAATCCCAGTTTTAATAAGTCTGTCTTAAGCCTGGGATCTTTGCTCGAAAAGAAAGAAAGAAAAAAAAAGGGGGAGGGAGAGAAGAAAGGGATCCGAGAGGAAAAGAAATATATTAAACCCTGTGATCACAGGCAGCTTTTCTTGTTTGTTATCCCTCCGTTTTACCTTTAATCCAATACTTGCTAATCCAATTTGTCTTTTGGGCTCCAACCCTAACTTCTCCTTATCTTACAGCTTTCTCTTAAATGTGCCGGAGCCTCCAGAGTCAGTGACTGCTCTTCATTTCCCAGTGTTGCTGGAGCAAACTGATGTATGTGAAAAAAAAGTTTGGGGGAAAAGGGAAAAAAAGGAAATTGTTGCATGTTAACTGCTCATAACGATGAACATAGAACATAAGAGGCTGCTATAGACAAGTTGTAGCTTCAGCCTGAATATGCATGAAGAGCCATAATCAGATCTTGGGCATTCACTCACTGAAGGGGAATATTGGGCAATACAAAGGGATTGATTTAATTACTTGGAGTGGGCCTGTGCTTTGGAGCTGCCTTGTTAGGAGGGAATGAAAAGGCTGGCAGTATCCTTGTGCTATTTTTGAGGGGGGGTGGAGAGGTTGAAGAAGGGTGGAGGGGGTGAAGTTGCAGATGGTGGGGGTACAGAGGTAGTCTAGCTTCTTAAGTCACCAAAGTAATCCCGGGTATGAAGCTCTCCCAATTGAAAGGACCTGCATTGATTGCAAAAAATGAACATGGTGCATTCTCTGTTTAATGTCCTCTGGTTTAATAACCTTCTTTCTGGGGTAAATTGCAGTGTATCACACACACATTTGTCCTTGTATTGAAAGCTTTCAAATTTTTTGTCTTTTCACCCGTGCTGTTTCCTGAA
Source organism: Simochromis diagramma (assembly GCF_900408965.1). Classification (NCBI taxonomy): domain Eukaryota; kingdom Metazoa; phylum Chordata; class Actinopteri; order Cichliformes; family Cichlidae; genus Simochromis; species Simochromis diagramma. The sequence continues at coordinate 2,771,405 of NW_024387304.1, read as the reverse complement.
CGCTGCTAAAGCTGACAAAGGATTGTGATAAACTAATTCTGACTTACTGGCTTTGATGTAGCTTAACAACAAATTTATTCTTTAAATTCGTTATTTTTTTCTGGCTGTTGAACTTGTTCCGTTGCAATTATCATGAATAGTGTAGCAAGACAATGAATTTTATTGGATGACTGTCTTTAACTGTTAAAATCACTTGAAGAAGCACATCAACTATACTTCCCACCCACATAAACTTATATAAAGTGAACTGATTTCACATATGTACTAATTTTTTCTTCAAGTTTCTTCTCTTTGCTGCTCCCCTTTCAGGCAGTTGTCTTTGCCCAAAGATGACGACAGATTCAAGGGTCTTTAGAGGAAAACAAAGCACTTAAGAAATTTTGAAGGGGGAGTAGATGTGAGACTCCAATGCAGAGCTCACCTGATAGATCCCTGAGAGGTGTATTCATCAAAAGGTCCTCTTTCTACCACATAGACTCACACAATAAGCCAGTCAAAGTGGATTCTAGTGCCTTTGCGCTCAACAGGCAGCGGTGACAACGAAGCCCTTAATCATCTCGTGACAAAAGCCAAAAGGCATCATCCCATTAAGCAGTGTGCTCTGCCGCTAATATGAGCTACTGCCCAGGAACCTTTCATAGGGCGTTCAGCTATTAAAGTGCTTCTGAACCAGCCAGCAGGAACCTAGACGGATTCACCTTTCATCTAGCAGCCTGTTGTTTGGTGGCTATAGTGAAGGCAAGCTCAAGATGTTAGTGATCTCATTACAGCGGTTGTGAGAAACAGCCTCCAAATTTGAGCATCTCTCTTCCTATTCGCATCCCTTTCAGTCTTTCCAACTCATGATTCATCCTGCGTCAAAGGCTTTGCCCTATCTTGGCCATAAATTGATTATTACTTCAGGTTCACAAATTTGCCATTTTCCCTGAAAAGTTTACTCATCCATACCCCCTGCAGCACTCTCTTTCTTATCCTTTCTTTTTGGGGAGGTACATTGAATGGGCGGCCAGGTTGAAAAGCAAGGAGGCCCCTAGCGTCACAAAAAACGTTCAGATTTCTCATTTAGTTGTCTTTATGCTGCAAGCGCCATGTGGTCCTTGAAGGTGTTGAAAACATGGGAAGCACTGGAGGGATCAGAGCAATCTCATTAGCATTCGCTCAGAATTGGAGTGGCCCGGCTGTATGGCAAGACCAAGTTCCCTGTTAGGCTTGAGACGGCTGTCTCAACTGCTGTACCCTTCTCCTCTTTGTGCCTTTGTGTTCTTTCAAGATTTTTTTTTTTTTTGTTATGTCCGGCTGCTTTTCTAGGTGGGATGTTGCAAATAGGATCATGGGAAAATGGATTGATCAAAATAAAAGTGAAATTACACAATGAAACACAGTGAAGTCATATTATTGTCCTATCTCCAAATGGAAAAGTACTGGGAGCTTTGAGGAAGACTCCAGCAATAAATCTGGTTAAAGCAAATAGACATTAGGTACCCAAAGTGAACTCAGTGGGTCAGAAGAAAGCTTTGATTATTTTGGATTTGTATACATTTAAATATAAGCCCATTTTATTCCAGGTTAGTGTTAAATATATGACTTTGTGTCTCAGACTTTATGCATATAAATAAAGTCAACTGTGTTAACCTAGAACATTAACTCAAAATAGTATGATTACATACCCTTTAGTTACATGGGACACACTGATTTCCTCTTGGTTTTCCATAGTGTCATCATTGCTATGACACTACCAACACTGAATTGTGTCAGGCTATGAAGCTTAGGTAGTTGCAGAGATGTAGTGATATAAATGAAATAAAATGAAACAGTATGGTTATATTAAAAAATAAAATAATAATGGGTGTCAGGATATGTGGATATATCAGGGATATGAGGACAAACAATGGAAACATCCTTCAGCCCTGGGATTTTGGCAACCTAATTAGCTAAAAGCAGAGATTAAAGAGAGAGATAAAATAGAGATTAAAAAAAATCTTTAGTCCATTATAGGTTTATGAACTGTTTTCTGGATTTGCATTATAAAATAAAGTAAATTAAGAGCAGCTAACTTGCAGTGATCATTTTTCTCTGATCCAGCATAGCGGTTTTACTCAAGCAGAGAGTATCATTATTATTATTTTGTATGTAATTTGGCCCTATGGCCAAAAAATGTTGCAAATGTAGTCACAACATCATGTTTGTTGACTCAGCTGTGTATGTGTGTGTTAATGGCCAGTATTTCAAATTAAAACTGATATTTTATTGTTCAAACTGTTAAAGAAATTTCTCCAGGGATGACTGCAATAGTGCAAAAGATCTATTTTTAGCGTCAGACACTATTTCATTCAAGGTCGATGTCATGAGTTCTTTTATTCCTCACTTTCTCGTTAGGAAGATTTTCAACATATTTCCTTATAGTAATTTCCTAAAAACCATGTAAATGTTACCAAAATCTTTCTGTTTAAATGGGGCAACAGTAACTGACGTATGGAAAACTGTAATGGATGTGGGTTTCACTCAAAGGGTTTATCTGCTAAATCCCAGCAGTTGGTCCTGTTATCATAGACAATGACACTAAATAATGTCAACAGCTCATTTCCACGAGATCTGGCCTTCTCGTTCTCAGTGTGTGTGTTTGTGTGTGTGTGCAGGAGAGTGTTTGTTATGGAGAGGCGTATATTAAGTGCTGGTGATGCAGCTCAAAAGCAGACTGACGTGACTGATATTAAGCCACCTCTCCACTTTACTGAATAAAGTAGCGGCTAGAGATTTAATTTGTTGGTGCTGAGTCAACAAATTTCTCTCTTTTATTCAAGTGAAGCATTCAAATATGTTAATACTCTATGGATTTCATAAATTTTAAAACAAACCAAACAGATGTGTTGATAATCTGCAAATGAATGAACAATTAAAAAACAAACAAACATATTTCACAGATAAAATCCTAAATTGACCAGTTGAGTGACCAGTTGATAGAAATGACTGATGCAGGCTTCTTTGCGGTTCGTCTTCCCCAGAGCCTGCCCAGATTAAAGTCAGTCATGAGAGGGCGCATGAGTTGAAGACAGGGGAGTGAGCAAATCCAAAACACTTCAAAATTTGTCATTAGACACAAATGACATTCTTTCATTACTGAGTTTATCAGAGCAACCAGCCATAAGACGCAGGTTCATGCACCCTTGAGCACAAAGACTCAAGTTGTTTTACATTTACAGAATCATTTAACTTCTTTAATTATTCTTCAAATTACAATTGCAAATAAAGGTGCTGCCTGAGGTGGATATGCATGGCCTGCAAAAAGAGCAACATTTTTAATGATTACTTTTCACATCGAACCAAACTAATCTCCCATGGACAAGAAATGAATGAAAAAGGGAAGATTTTCTCTGCCATTCTACTTTAATGGAGGGTGCATCCATCATCAGGCGCACTGACTGTTCTGGACCAGATGTTGCCGAACTAACCAACAATTGGGCTGAAAATAGAAAAGGAGCCAGGGCAGGGAGGTTGGAATAAATTAATTGCTAATTTCTTAGTCTTTGTTGGAATTAGGCTCACTTCTTTCCACGTATGTGGTGTGTGAATGTCTATGAGCTAAACATTTTTTTCTTCTCTTGCCCCCCCCCCCCCCCCCCCCCCCGCACACACCCGTCTTTGCTTTCCTGATGGTTAAGGGCCACCCAGAGGAGGTTGAGCGATGCAAAACCGAGGAGTAATCCCTCTGTTTATCTCGGCTTCGAAGCTCAGTCCCAACCTCTGCCTCTATTATCCAAAGGATTTAAGGCAAACTTTCATTTATTGGCCGGCCTCCGTTCTCTATCTCAGCTCCTGAGCTGAGGATACCCCTCCCCAACCCTCTGTCCCAGTGTGAGTGGATTTGCATAGAGCAACAATGCATGTTGCTAGGGCAGTGGGCAGTCAGCGATGGGATAGGCCTGCTTAGAAGCACAGTTTGCTCAGGCAGCACATGGCTATAGAAGAATTTGGCCTTCTGGGGGGAAGGAGCCGCACCTGCGTGGCATAGCAGCCAGACCTTGCTATGCTATTAAAACAGCAGATGTACTGCAATACGGACACCTCCCCATTCACACAAATGAACAAACAGTGCAGGAACTGCTTGGCCAAAAATTTATAAATTTGGAGCTGGGGTGACGAACTGAAGTGGTTTGATTTTCTCAGATTCTCCTGAAATTTGCACAAGATTTTTAATAACTGCTACAATAACTTTAACACAGTGTGGAAATTGCTGAATTTACATTTTGCATTTGACTTTCTTAAACTATGAAAATCATTTCAACAAACTGCACTTGTTGCTAATTTATAGGAAATGTCACAGGTGCCATTTTTTTCAAAATAATTTTGTTTAGATTTTGATACTACACTGCTCTGCAATAGTAATATAACAAAAACAATTACACTTTTCATGATTCAAAATTAATTCATGAAGTTCACGACCAAAAAATATTGTGACCATTACAAAAATTAAAGCAGACATAATGGATTGGATTGGAGTGTTTCATACAAGTTGTTAAATATATCGATATAAATGTAAACAAAGATGCAAGCTCTGTCATAAAAGATTTTAAATAGATGGGTTCAAACATATATGCCACCAGATTTGTTTTGTCTACCCATTTAAAGAAACTGACTATAAATGAAGAGTCAGGATGTTTTATAGTGTTTTACAAAAAAACTCTTTCATTTAAAAATCCTCTCAGTAAGCAAACACACAAAGAATGAGAAATCAGTAAATTTAAAAAACAGCAACAACTAATAAACACTGCATTACATTAATTTGGCAGTCATATTGTCCAAGTGTCTTAAAATACACTTCACTTCCACAAGAAATATAATAAATGGTACAATAAGAAACAACAAAATTAAAAACTACTATGTAAAAAATTTGCTTTTATATAATTTCATTAGGATTATACTACATTATTAATATATCCAGTGTGTTTGCATAGTGACTATTCTACAATTAAGCATACTGTAACTACCTATCAGAAAATCTACTTTAGTACCCAAATTAGACCCAATGTTCTATATTTTATTACTGAAAACAATTATTGTGAAAAACATCAGAAACTAACCATCAGAATAAAATTATAATAAAAAACATACTACTATTAGTTATTATTTAACACACATTGGGATTTTTTGAAGACCAGTGCGGTCCCATAGTCAGTTACTACTATGAATACACCACAGCCAAATATTATAGTCTCAATTGCAAACTTTGAGCTCATTTCACCATGTTTTGATCCCTGTCATTGTTTGCATGAAAGCGTTCACGAGGAGAGGGTGACCATATGTTCCTTGGTCTCTTGTGTATGAGTCCGTTGACTCTGCAGTGCTTGCCGTGAGTGCTGACGAAGCACAAAAGGGGGACACAATGTAAAGCAGTGACCTGCAGGGAGCTGAAATCCCCTTCAGTTACAGGTAAATAGAGACCACCCACCCTCACATCCACAAGAACTGGCCTTATCTCCACTTGCCGCAGACATCGTTTCCCTACAGAATAAAATAAAAAAACAAAAACAAAAAACAAAACAAACAACAATCTGTGGTTTGCTGAACCCAAGGTTTGTTTTCAGACACTAGTATCAACCTCAATAATGGAATCACTAATGTTATCTGTTTCCCAGTCATTCGATGGGGAATGACTATAAAGCTTTAACCAAATACTTACATATACTCATTGTAAGTATCTATTCTACTTCTATTGTACATATTAACCAGCATCTGTGTGTGGACAGCAGAGAAAGAATTTCATTGTACAGAGAAATGCTTTTCTGTACACATGACAATAAACGCTTGAATCTTGAATGAGGTCAGTCAACCTATAATTCTGTGGAGGAAACCTATGGAGGAATATGCCCAAAACCATACAGTTAAGCTTTTGTAGTTTAGTGTTACAAAATGATCTTTAACTAAAGATATGAAAGTTTATTACAAAGTTTAATTTATTAAAAGATTGTTACAAAAAGATGATCAAACATGCTATTAAAGAGCAAACAGTTTATGCAGATTATCTAAGCTGCAACTGGTAAAAGAACCCAGAAAAACACGCCTGAAACGTATGTTGAAGCAGGAAAGTGTGTCTTGTATGAGTTTAGTTCCAGTTTGTTTATTTTCAGTGCCAGACTTTTCTTAAATTCACTGACAATGTAAATGTAAAGTTTTACATTTGAACCAGGACTATTGCCAAGGTCCTATGTAGATAGGATATTTATTTTGGTCCTGGCCAAAAGCAACACATCTATTGAATAGATCTGCATCTGTATTATATTTTGTTTCTGTCTTACTTATTTTTTTGGCATTTATATTGAACTATATACCATTAAATTGATTTTGTTCCACTCCCCCAGCCTTAGCATATTCTCTTCTCAACCCATGTTTGGAGCAGGTCAGCTTTGGCTACTGTTTTCACTGTTGATTATGAATCTGACGGATTATGCTTTTAACACTTAAATACTCCATAAGTTTGTCTGCAGGAAGAACATAACATAAAAATTACAGTTTTGGTGACATCAGTGACTTTGATAGTCTTCATCAGTGCTAGCTGTATGGATTTTGCAGCAAGGGTAGGTTTGTGTACAAGAATTTTGTTTTATATACTTTTGTTAGTCAAAACAACACAAATCACTTAAAAAGTTCCTAGCTCATAGGGAAAAGCAAAGAATTAAAATACTCTGAAGTTATCTTCCTATTTATATACTTTTTTATGAAAAATAAATCACTTATGCCTATATGTTTTTGTAACTGATATATCCAAAATCTATATGTGGCCATATATACTTTTAAATATGACTTATTTAAATGATGTAAGCAGATGCAGACCTTCATAAAGGTATGCAATAAATACAAGCTAAAGGCCTTGTATCTAACAGTTCTTACAGACGGACTCGTCATCAATCATCATTAATTTTAAAGATAGTAACAGGTGGGTTTGAGGTACTTTTTACTTAAAAAAAGTTCTTCTTATCAACTGTGAAACTGTAAAACTGCTTTTCTGCAGACTAAGAGAAGAAGAGACGTTGCTGTGTTTGAGTGGGCTGAGCCAGCTGATAGCACACAGCGCTAATATATGTTGACAGTCAGCTCTTCCCTGCATAATTGACTCCACCTCCCCCATTAGCGCAGCTCTGTTTGGCTCCCCAGGGCATGTGTTAGAACAAATTTGAGAAGTGTCATATTGCACGCATTTCAACAGGGCCAACAGGGTTAGACTCACATTAGTGTAATGAATCAATCTGCTTTGCTAATGGATGATCTAACTCCATTAGCACAAGGAGCCGTCTGAGGCGTCAGATTCCACCAGGGAAGGAAGATTTCACCTCATCTGTAAAATCACGATATTACTAATAAAGGAAACGGATAAAATGAACAAGTTGGGGGAATAAATAAATGAACTTCAACGGCGTTGACATTCAAATAATAGCGATGCAAGAACATCATTTTTATTTTCTTGTTTTTTTAATTGTTTTTTCTTCTTTTTTAATTGATTAATTTTTATAACAAAATAGATAAATACATAATTAGTAGTGACTTTCTGAGTGCTGACCTTTCTGAATCTGAAAGACAGTTAGTTGGTAGTATCTATATATTCATGTTCAGCATGTCATACCAAACAAAAAATAATATCTGATTTAGCTCAAGGACTGGTTCGATTGGAAACCAAAATCATTCATTTGTGATAATCACAATTCCTGAAACACTGTTGACAAATGGCAGTGATGGGTACTTTTAGCATGTGAATGGAGGCAGATTACTGGGAGAGATTCAGTCTTTGCAGATTAACTGATATGGAAAGGATGACAGGCTGTCGGCAAGCAGTTGATAGCCACCTGCTGATCCATCAGCACTGTTGTTATGTTTTAAACTTATCTACCTGCTCTGCACAAATATTTGACAAGTGAACTTCTCTTATCCACAATCTTTGCACATTAAACCTACATTGTGTTTTGAAAATGGGATGGGTGCTAGAGTTGCTTTAAGATTTGTAAAGTAGCGTAGTAGACGTTTATGCATCTTTAAAACCTTCTGCAGGACGTTTTAAAATGCATTTTGGTGAGAAAGAAAGAACTCACTCAGTGACGTCCACACAGGAGCTGATTAATCATCACTTAACTGCATAACTGTCTTTAACCTCTGATCAGTGTTACAAGTTTCAATAGTACAAGTATAAATGGCCTGACAAATATACATCTTCTGAACTCTAGTCTTTTTCCATCAGATTTCAAACATATCAGTGAAGGTCATTTGATGCAAGAGAACATCGACATTCAACAAGCGAACATTTGTAATTTATCACTTTTTATTATCCCTTTATTAGATGAAAGTGAGTTAAAATGATCCTATGCCAGTTTCACTCTGTCTACTGTTCTGCAGAATGCCATCCATCCATCCATCCATCCATCCATCCGTCAAAGTCATGGTACAGGATGACATGTTGGTTCCTTTTCTGATTGCCAAACCTATGTTTCTCTCTGACTGAGTGTTTCAGTGTTGCAATGTTGTTGACCCATGGATGGACACAGATTATGTAATCAATTTAATGGATTAAATTGATGAATTATCAGTCATTAATAATTGAAGTCAATGGAAAAATGATAATAATCAAATAAACCTGTGATAATTTTTTGTGAGCATGAAATTCATATATCTTGCTTTGGGTCACTGTGAGTCATTAATTAGTTGTGCATTACATAAGCACATGTACCTTCACAGACATTTAACAGCTCTGGTGTAAAATGCTAATCAATGAACTCAGAGATGCTGACAGGTGTAGAATAAAAAAACGTTTATTTGTACTCAGTATGTAACTCTGTTAGCTCCATACACAACTATTTTACATACATGTGTCCTTTGGTGTGTATGTACGTTTGAATGGTCCTTGGAATCATCTTGCAATTACACAAGTAATTAAATATCAAATATTCTAATCCTTGACATGTTCTCCATAAACTGATCTCTTACAGTCTTAAGGTTGGTTATATAAATCTGTAAATAGCAACATTAATTTAATAATAATAATAATAATAATAATAATAATGCTGTGACCTTAAATCTTAACACTTAAAGAACCAAATACATACTTGAATATTTCTCTCTTAAAATTAGTAACTTAACTTTAACTAATAAAGTTTCTCATAACATAAAAGCATTGACATAAAGATCTCATGTCTTTCCACTTAAAGATTCCTAAGTTTTCTGATTTCTCTGAACCAACATAGTCTCACAGCAGGTTTATAGGATTTTTCCAAAAGGATTTTTAGTGTGACTTTCCAGTTTTACATCCATCACTGCTACTGTCTTTCTGACAAGAGTCCTGTTGACATGTCTCTGTTCTTACCGGCTCTGACCTCATTGGCATGGTTTCAGTGGCTTCCTCTGATGATATCCACAGCTGCAAATATTGTCTGTTCCTTCTCATCTCTCCCTCTCTTGGAGAGTACAACTGATACAAGCACACCAGTCATTTCCATTTCGTATCCTCAATTAGCTCCACCATGACTGGATTCCTGACTGAAGCGGAGGAAAGTCTTACACTCCATGTCTTCTGTTAAACTAAAGGCCTTGTTGTTGCTTTGCTTCAGCATTTCTGCCTCTGATTAGAGCTTTATCTGAATATTTTGGAATCAGTTTATTTTTAAGGAGAGTGGTGTGGATTTTTCATCTCATGAGCAGTTTGTCTGGGCTCATGCCAGTACGTGTTGTAGGAGTTGCACTCTAGCATATTAATGCTATGCCTTTTTCTTGGTGGTTATGTGGATTTGATTTGACATGCTTGGTGTCACAGACGCTACAAAAGTCTTTCCTCCTGTCACTGTTATACTATTGACTGTTAGTTAGGTGACTGCTCTGGGATTCTAAATCTTGCAAATTTCAGTATATGAATAACTTGATCTGTGTGTAACTGCAAGGTTTCCAAATAAGATGAGTATGTGGTATTTATCTTTGTATTCAGATGTCTTTTCTTTTGTGGTTGTTGGTTGTAATTGCTCCCTCATGTTTTACTGGGAAAAGTCAAATGTCTCAACTTTATGTTTGAAGTCAGCTTAAGCCACCACCACCTACTTTAGCACATTTTGACAAACAATGATGTCCAGAGTTTGATGTTTGAACTCCATATACTGTCTCTCAAAATGCTCCCTCACACATTGACAAATAGTTACTCACTGGAAAATAGTCTTTAACTTCTTCTGGGATGCTTCTCACATCCAAACTCTTTTTCTCAGTTTTCATACGAAACTAAAAAAAGAAGCTGGTCATTTTCTTTGTGCTTCTGACAGCATCCAGTCACACTTCCTGCTCCTTAAACGCCGTCTTGCAATAACACTGAATACATATCATTATAACTCTATAATGTGATACCATGACAATAGGTGGATTTTGTTTCCTGTGGAGAGAACTAGAGTAGATTGAGACTTATCTAAGTCTTTGAAATAAAGCAAATTTCCCTCTGCTTAAAAAAAAAGAATAAAAAAGTTGAATAAAACAAATAAGGACAGAGCCCTTTAAAAAAGTAAAACTAGTATTTCCACTAATTATTCAAAAATAATGAAGCTCAATGAGTAACCATATTAAAGCAAGAAAATACTCTTTCTGCCATTAAACAGGAAACAGCAGCATATCAATTCCAGATATCCAACCTCCTTTTATTCCGAATCCCCAGATACCAGGCGGCCAACCACCAACACCACCACCTGCCTCCAAATGTGCTATCCCCATCCTCCCCCTTCTCATCTCACCCCCACTCTGTCCCTGCCCCCATCCCCAAATCAAAACTAAACCAATGCGTTTCTTTCTTTCTTTCTTTTTTTATCTGCAGATTCTCAGACAATGCCTGGAGGATCCTGTAGCCTAATCTCCACCAATCCCTCCCGTCCCCTTTATCCCACTTTTAAAGAATGTTTGAAAGGGTGACACTGAACACTAAAAAAAGAAAAAAAAAAGTGTGTGAGCATTAAACAAAGCATATATTTTCTAGTATAAATTTAATTTTCTATTTACCTAAAATCAAAAGAATATGAACACTAAATAGAACAACATTTCTAAAATGTAAGAAACCGAAAATGGACTTTGAATGTCTAGTGTTGTTTTTACTAATGTGTTTCAAACAGGAGGGTACAGATGTGTCACTAAGCATTTACTACCTTAATAGTCCACTTAATACATGAATGCTTAATAATAATAATAATAATAATAATAATAATAAAATGCTTGTTACTTAACTATATATTACTAACAATATCTATATGGTGTTTTTACAATTTATTCATTAATAAATCAGTTCTGAAAACAAGGTTATCTGGATGCTTTCACAGTTACACACGGTCAACACACTTGTTTCTGTCAGCAGTAAAGAAAAATAAAGAAGACTCAAAAGTCAAGTTGACAAAATAACAACATTTCTGTGTCACAGCGTGACTCTTGAGTGTCACATGGGCCCACTCAGCATTGGGAAGAGTATTATGTTTAAAACACTTTATTCCTCCCATTGCTGTGAAAGATTATACTAGTTATCCCATCAAAGTTGAGTAAAAACTCCATTCTTGTGTGTTTAAGCTCTTGCATAGGAGGTCAATAAGACTCTGCCTCTGCTTACAAGACTGGGCCGGGTGTAATCTCGCTGAAGTTACATTAATTAAATGGTAAGCTGCTTTAGCAATACATCCCTAAAAAGAACTTGGCTGATAATATACTTAAAGCATTTGCAGGCTGTTTGTTTCAAAGCCAGCTGACGTTTAGCCATGCGGCTCACGTACAACGGTTTAAAACCTTCAGCTTAAGCTACAATGAGCGAGCTGTGGCTGGCAGCAGAAGTGAAATTTGAATTATCAAATGGAAACATATTTGTCTGAGCATGCTTGAATTATGACAGTAGCAGTCTGCTTCTGAAAAATTAAAATGTTGCAAACTAACAGGGTTTTTGGCACAGCAAATGATTTGTCGTAGGATGCATGGAAAAAGTGTAATGCTCCTTTTGAAACTTGTTTGTAAGACAGCATAAATCTCTTTAACCACCTATACACATCATGATCTCAAAATTCAAGTTGTGCTAAATTCGGTGTTGTACATATCAGGTTAAATTATGGTAATAGCAAAAATGAACTAACCTTACAGAACTATGATAGCATATTTCACAAAAAGGAAATTCATTTTAGTTATTCACTTTATTTTATTAAGCAGACTGCTAGTGTCATAATTCAAGCATGTTCAGACAAATTTAAAATTTAAAATGCATACAAAACACTTGAATATATCAGTTATTGATGCCTTTTTACTACACCACATTATGTGGCTTTATGTTTTATCACATTTAAAACTGCTGTATTTATTATTTAACTTTATGAATATTTTTTTAAATAAAACTAGATGAATAATTATGATAGATTGCTTTTAAAATAAATTACATGAAATCCAGTTACAAAATTAGCTTTTTTAAAAAAAAAAAAAATGTTCCAAGAAGATCAAACAACAAACAGTATTGCCTTTAATCGACTATAACACAATAAACATTGGAATGCATAATTCATAATCTGTTTTTTCATCACACAAACTTATTAAATACATTTTTTCAACAAAAAACAACTTTATACTGTTAGTTTACGATGCATTAGTGAAGCATATTATGACGTGAGTTCTGTAATTTAGTGTTTTTATTTTTATCCTATAACACAAGTTAATCTCCACAAAATTTACAATGTGTATGTATGAAAAATCTGTCTTTATTTTAAAGTAATTCTAATAAACTGATGTCTATCAGCTCTCCAATAACTATCGTTAGTGCTTTGCTGTAATTCAAAGAATTTGTCCTGGGAATTCCTGCTCTAACTTATGGAAGTCTGCTTAATTAAGCAAAGTGAAAGTAGATAATCCTTCCAACCTACTTGACAAAAAAAATCTGCTATTATAAAGTGGAAACCAATCAATTCCACACCAATACTGAAGAACAGAGTGCCAGAGTATATTTTTTTCAATAAAAGGACAGAATTGTGGCACTGGACCCCTGCCTGCAGCTCCAGACCTTGCCCTCGATCAAATATGAGCCTCACAAATCAATTTTACACTTGATCGCAACCCCACGCCCTCCCTCTCACAGGCCCTCCCCTCCAATTAAGCGTACACATTAACATATATATGATATCAGTAGTAAACATCACTCAGTTGGTAATTCACAAGCGCCGCTGGATAATAGGAGGGTTGAACACCTATTAACCCCAGCCAGCAGCAAAGAGGAGAGCTGGGAAATTCCCCAACCGTCTCCCAGAAGAGCGAGCAGGGGAGGCGGAGACAACAAAAGCCTTTGATGATCCTGGAGAGGTTGTTGATGGAGGAAATGAAGTGATGTCACCGGTAAACTGTGTTTGCTGTGTGTGTGTGTGTCTGTGTGTGTATGTTTCTGAAATAACACCGAGGAACCCTTGGGACATCCATGCTTTTGTCTGTAGACACCCTTGTTTTATATGTGGCTGTAACTCAGAGGTCTAACAGTGTGCAAAGCTGATTGGAGGTAAAGCTGGTTCTGTGTAAGGTCCATAATCACAAATGACCATGAGAGCCAGTAGAATTAATTCAACTGGACACTCAAAAGACGTCCTTAAATGCTCTTTAAGTGGCAGAACAGATGAACAAACAGTTAATCGCTTACTTGAGATGAAATCTGCTCAGCTACTTTGAAAACAGCTTCTAACTGGTTCCTCCTGTAACAGGATGACTGCTCAGGGGTAAGGCCATCATGCAGTCCAGCAACCTTTATGGTTCTGCTTTGATTCACCAGGAACTATTAGGGAAACCTTCCAGCGCCTCCTGTGAAAGACACAGGCATAAACACACAAACATTTATTAACATGTTCCACAGTCTTCCAGTTTGATTTTCTCATCCTGTGGACAACAACGTACAGGGATGCAGGTTTATTGTTAACTTTTGTAAGGTTTATTTAGTGAACATATCCAGCTGCAGCTCCACTGTGATCCTGAACTGGATAAGCACTTAAGAAAATGTGTCAATAAATGGACATACATCAACTTACTATATTTATCCAAACAGACGGGACCAATAATGCTTCACTGAGTTAGAGACTTTAACGTCTCTTCTATGTAAGAATGTCTCGTGCTGATAGACCTGCAAACTTGACAACAAAGGTTTTTCAGACTGCATGTAGCTGTCCTCTATGTCAGCTAACACATTTACATTCATGTCACACTTATTTCTGCTTTCCCATTTTATAATTATTACTTACATTTTGATTAGATACCTTGAGTTTGTAAATGATCAGATTACATAATTGGAATACAATTCAATACAATTCATGTATCCAATTCAGGGTTGCGGGAGGATGGAGCCTATCCCAGCTGATACAGGACAAAGACAGGACAGGCTGCCAGTTTATCGCGGGGCTAACACGATATGTGTAACAGAAAATCCACTTAAATGTTTGATATTTCTAATAATAATCATAATTATGACTATTATTTAAAGGTTTCTTTATAAATACATTTCGATTTTTTTAATAACCCCTAGAATATAAACCTGAGCTGTTTCAGATTCTGACCTCTGACCTCACTGCAGCTCCCTCTTGGAAGTACGTCTGCTTCTTGTCTTCCCCCAGTGTTGACCGCCTGCCCTTAATATCACGTACTGTACCTGAGGAACAAAAAAGGACAAACACTTGCCTTCATTTAAGAAGTACATTCATACAGAGGTAATCTATGGAAACACACTAGTTCACCCTTTGGGAGGAATCAGTTCCTGTGAAACATTTCTGTAAATGAACATCATGTGGAGAATGAATGAAACGAGTTCTTCAGGTGACTCAGCAGACCCACACTGACAAATGAAACTTCTGTGGAAGAAGAATCTGGAATTTTTGGATTTCCAATCCAGTTAAACTATTAAGGATTAAGCAACAGTGCTCATCTTTGCTCTTCTGAAATCTGTGTTAAACAACAAACATAAATTAGTAACAAAAATACAGCTGAGTAGAGGCTTTACAAACCACCAGCAGCCATAATGCTAAATTTTAATCTTCAAATGTTTCTGAGCCGTCTTCAACCTGCTTTTAACACATTAAAGTCCCACAGTCAATGCAGCCTGACTCAATCCTAGATGTTCAGCACACAGAGACACAGAGGTGCCGTTTAAAGTTTAGTGATAACCTGAGTCACTGATCATTTGCAGTATCACAGAGTCTGGCAGTCTTTGCATGATGTCCACGTCACTGTAAGTTTCTAGCTGACTCTCAGGTGTGACAGGTGTGCCAGCAGGAAAGAGTAATAATAACCTGCATCCTGAGGTTTGTCATGCAGGATTAAAGGAGCCAGGCTTTGTTCACACAGCTAGGATTGTATTTTACACTGACCCTGGGTCAGTATAAGTATCATACAGTTTAAACGAAGCACTGAAACTTGCACATATTTATTACAGATGCACTGAAGCTAATCGAGATATTTGCTGTCAATCTGTGGCTGTGATTAAACACTTTACTGGAAACTTTATTAACTAGTAACTTCATCAGTCATGACAGAAGCTAATATTTCTGTGCTAACATCGTTTAACCAGTAACAGCTTTACTCCAATATAAGCTAACGTTTACACCGTAACTTTAAGCTAGCACCATAAAGACGGTAAAACACGTAATAATATCTACAAATGCATCTTAAAGCTGTTATATTAGCACTCGGTGTATTACTAACATAACCACATTAACATTACTGACACTCGCTGACTTTTAATAGTCATTCTATAAATGCTGTACGTTTAAATGGTCTTATGGTGTGTTCACACCGAACGCGATGGACGCGAATAAAACGCCCCAAACGCCCCTAATTTGACGCGTGTACATTCGCGTCTCAACGCGTGTCCAAGAAAAATCCATCGCGCGTCAAAATTTGACGCGCATGAACCGGAAATGTGGGAGGAATGTGGGAGGGAGTTGTGCCAGACCGGTATGTTTGCAAGATGGCAGCTATCGAGCTAGCGCTTGAAGAGAGAGTCTCCCTTCTCTATTTACTGTGGAGAGCAGAGCAGCAGCGTAAAAGACGTCCTCGCAGTACCTGGGTCCATCAGGTCCTCCAGAGGCGTGAGCAGTTTGGTGAGTTTCACCACTTGCTCCAGGAGCTGCGCCTGGATGACGGCCGATTCCAGCGCTATCACCGTCGGCCAGTTTGAGGACCTGCTTTCCCTCGTCGGTCCCAGCATCGCCCGCCTAGACACCAACTACAGACGCTCAATCCCACCTGCAGAGCGCCTGTCCGTCTGCCTGAGGTTAGTAAAACTATTTAATACGGTAGTCCTTTATTGATATCTGTGCTAATATGCTAAACCATCCAGTTATACACTGCTAACATGGATGTGCTATGCTAACAGTGAATGCTGTTGGTGTTTACTGAAAGCAAACTGTGGTACAGAGACGACTCTTTAATATTTCTAGTGATACTCAGAAGCTCTCATCAAGTCCCGATTTAATTCGATTTATGCTGTTATCAGTGTTTGAATGATAGCATGGCTGTGGTGTCACATCAATGTATGCGCTCGGTGTTTGCTGATATCAAACTGTAGCATTAGGACCACTGAGTTAACCTTTGTAGTGATACTCACTCCTTTTTATTTAGATCTGGTTTGATTCTGGGATAGTTGAATATTTGTATATAATCCCTGCAGCTGTCAGACTCTATAACAGGGGTCACCAGCCTTTATTAAAACAGAGTTAGATAAAACTGAACAGTTTGGTTCATCTTTAGTTACATGGTTCTATCTTGATAAACTGTCTTATCACAGATTAATTTTTCAAAAATATTAATGATTTAAGCAAGGAAAGGGCTACATGTCAACACACAACTCTTTATTTCTATTAATGTCTTACTTCACTCCTACCTGATTGACATGTTTAGGAATTATGAGTGATTGGCTCACTGTAGTTGTGAAAGTTGCTACCAATCAAATTATGATATGTTAAAGTTAAAACAAAACACAACTGTTTTAGATATTATCTAATATACATTTTGTAATTATCCTTATAATTACAAAAGGTTTTATGTAAGATTTAAGTTTTGTGATTTAAATCTGACATCACAAAAGTATTTTGGAATTTGAATAATGTATTTTGTAACTGCAGTACACATAATACTGATTTTGAACAATTTTGTCCAGGTTCCTTGTCACCGGGGACTCCTTCACGACCAAGCATTCAGTTACAGAGTCGGTGTGTCCACGGTGAGCCAGATCACCCCCCAGGCAGCGACGGCCATCTGGGACTGTCTAGTGGACGACTTCATGGCTGCGCCTTCACCTGGAGACCGGCGGTCCATCACAGAGGGATTCCAGGAGCGCTGGAACTTTCCTCTGTGCTGTGCAGCTCTGGATGGGAAGCACATCCAGACAAAGGCACCCCATATATCATATAGGAGACACACACATTGATATACACTAAATATTTATTTCATTTCTTTTTTGTGGTGCCCAAATTGATGCACCTGCTTGATTTTGTTTAAACAATTATTGCACACTTTCTGTAAATCCAGTAAACTTCTTTTCACTTCTCAAATATCACTGTGTGTCTCTCCTGTATGATATTTAACTGACATTTTTTATTGTAACAACCAAGGATTTATACAGGAAAATAATGTCTATTAACAAGGTTGCCCAAACTTTTGTATCCCACTGTATTAGTATATTTTGTCATTAGTATAATATGAAATAAATTCTACATGTGTCAAGTCGTGTGCCAACATTTGCTGTGTAGTAGAACTGAGACATTAGTCATTATAAAAATTTATTTGAAATAATATTAAAAGTCTCAAACAGAAAAACATTAAACATAAATATATAAAATATAAGAATTTACAGAGAGACAGGAATAAAAACGACCAGCTGCTCTCCAGAGCAGGAACAAGGCTGAGGAGGAAATGCTCCATTGGAGACTGGTGTGGACTCTTCAGGGACTCCAGGATGGCCAGCTCCACCGCCGATGAACCGTCCTGGGACCTGTCCCTCATCTGCCTCGGAGCCGTCCTCCCCTGTGGGCCTGTGAAACAGCACAAAACACAAAGAAATGAGAAGGCTGCTACTAGATTTTAATTTCAACATTGAAAAAAAAAAAAACAATAACAGGATATAATCAGATTGGTTGTAGATATTTAGTAAAGGTGATCACAAGGCAATCCCACCGACTAAAAAGGTATCAGTGCTTGCTGTACATATCTGTGGGTGCAGCAGCAGGAGCTCAGGGACTGGGGATGCTCTGCTGCAGAATCAGTTGGTTCTATCAATACAGTATTAAATGTTAACAGGTTGGATATAATAATCGTAGAGTAGACAGTGGTCCCTCATTTATTGCAGGGGTTCTCAGAATAACTAGCCCCTGGTCACAGTTCTCACAATTGATTCTCAAAGTGCAAACCTTTGTAGATTGCAAAACGTAAAAGTATTATTATGCCGCGGTTTGTCTTCCTCTGCCCGCCACTTTCGTGCGCCTTTTTCCCTCGCGGTGCAGGTGTCTATTTCCGAATGAGGGTCGTAGTTATGGGTGTTTTTGTGCTGTTTTTTCTATTGGACGTGATGGTTATCAAAACCAAACGTGATAAATTTGGCAAGCGCAGGAGACACGGCACGGAGCAGATTTGTCAATCAGGCTGCAGAATGCAATGCTGTACTGTGCAATAAAAAATCAGCGAAAAAGCAAAGCAGTGACGGATGAACAGCGGGACCACTGTGTGCTGTTTATTAATAAACAATAAAATATATGACAACATGCATAAAAGCAGAACGGTATTTGTACGTCAGTGGGAAAATAGCGGTGGCTTGCTAGCTTTTGTGCGGCTTCCCTGGGTCAGTGAAAACTTTCAAAAGAGAAATGAATGAACTTACAAGGTTGCCCGATCTCTTCACATATCTTCCTCCAAGCTCGGTCCTTTTTATTCCTGTCTCGGTACTGAAAGCAGCTGGTGTCGTACAGCTCCGAGTTGTTTGCTACCGCATTGATTAGCCTTCCCCTCCATTGGAGTATGAAAGGCTTTGGCTGGATCTGCCCCTTTGACCTAGGTAACAGCCACGTCACCAGGCTCCTGATTGGTTGTCGCGGCGCGATTTGACGCTGGAGTTCAGATTTTTCCAACTCAAGCGGTAGACGCGAAACGCGCGTATGCACAAAA
Source organism: Simochromis diagramma (assembly GCF_900408965.1). Classification (NCBI taxonomy): domain Eukaryota; kingdom Metazoa; phylum Chordata; class Actinopteri; order Cichliformes; family Cichlidae; genus Simochromis; species Simochromis diagramma. The sequence goes on along the minus strand of NW_024387304.1, from coordinate 2,752,259 downwards.
TGCAACACAAAAACTCACGCGCGTGGTTTTATTCGCGAGTCAAACGCGCCAGACGCGCTACACTGACGCGCGTTTCACGCGTTTTGGCGTTTTCGCGACGCAAATCTGCTTCCGAATTTTCGCGGGACCCGCAATCGCGCGTCATCGCGCCTTTCCATTGACTTTACATGTAAACCTGACGCTCTATTCGCGTCCATCGCGTTCGGTGTGAACACACCGTTACCTGTAAACACTGCATATCCACCGGATTCCAGCCAGAGTGGATTCTGGAGTCTTCCACGCTCCTGTTAGTGATCCTCCATCTGGATGGATGAGAACAACCTTCTGAACAATCTAGCAGGAGATGGCCCATATCTATGGGACTGATTTGTGCTAATAACGCCCATTGTATGGACTGATAACAGCCGAAGCGGGTGAATAAAGTCACCCAGTAGCTAGCTGTGCCATTACCCAGCATACATCACTCCCTCCATAAATGCAATAAACCATACAAAAGTAATAGCCTATAATTAATTTATCTGCTGTATCTGCTGTTTCTCAGGTAGTTGTTTACATTATATAATATAGAGTGGTCTGTATACGTCACTACAATGTGATTTCGGAAATGTATAAATATACGGACAACAGGCTCTTCCGCGGAAATCTCTTGTTGTCAATAAACAACGTTTAGGGAGCTCTATAGTATTCAGTGAGAGGACCCACCACGTCAATTCTCGACGTGAGGGGGGTACCCTGCGCGTTGATAAGTGAAGCAGAGGGAGCCTGACCATGCGTCACACATTTGACGAGTTGGGAGTGAGAACGTGTTGGTTTGTCACACCAACTCCGACAAACGTTTCTGGTTTTTCTTGGAATATTCTAGAATCCTTCCATATTCCAAAGACATGCTTGTTAGAAAACTGGTGATTCTTTAAAGTGGCTTTAGATGTGAGAATACAAAGCTCTCTTCTTTTTTTTCATGTTTTCCACATCACTTTTTTAAAAGTGAAGTGGACTCAGCTCAGGCTACTCATAAACAATAAAATTTCTGTTTGTTGGTAGGCTTTCACAAACCAGCATCAAGGGAACTTTTCTCAAAATAGTTTTAACATGTGTGGACATCTATTCACCTTTATTCACATCAAGCAGTAAAAATTAGAATAGCACATATGTAAATGTGACAGGCAAAAACTTTGCGTCTGGTGTTAACAAATATTTGTTATTTTGTTTCTTGTCCAGAAAACAACAAGCATTTCAATACCAATTATAAATGCCTAGATCATTGATCAGATGTCAGTATCAGTGTTGGTCAAGTTACTTGAAAAAAGTAATCAGTAACTAATTACTGATTACTTCCCCAAAAAAGTAATCCCATTACTTTACTGATTACTTATTTTCAAAAGTAATTAATTACTTAGTTACTTAGTTACCTTTTAAAAACACGATTTACAACCTGAATAGGTGATAAAGCGATAGATCTTTCAGCCCAATTCTACTTTTTCTACATAATCCATCATACAAAATGTAATCAAATGGAAAAGTCTCTTTTAAAAACTTGTTTTATTCGTTTTAATCTTTTAACTTTATGCATCAAGCAAAAAATAAATTATATGCAACATTCTCTGACTGGAAGAAATTTGTTTAATATTTAAACCTATTTTCTGCACATTCCAGCACATAATTTTTTTTGTGTGTGTTTACACTCAGTCTTTCAAATAGATGCAAGTAAAACACAGCAGAAAATAAATAAAATCAAAGACTAGCGGTCCTTTTGCTCTATTTTCACCTGTAAAGCAGGACTGGCGTAGGCGTAGGTTTACCCTGGTGCAGGTGTGCCAGGGTAAAGAATCCGTGAGTTTCTCTGTGAATTTCCCATTACGTCGTTGCGCACTCGGTGCTTGCTTGGAAGTTTAGGGGGGTTTTTTTCCGCTGTAAAAAGAAGTTTTCTTCCCACGCACAGCGGACACTAATGTTTTTGTCACTTTTTATGGAATCAAACTTAAAGTAAGGTCAGTACTTCCACGCTTTAAACGTTGCACGCTCATACTCTCTCCCGCACTCGATATATTATCCACTGTTGATCTGCAGGCAGCTGTTGTCATGAACGTTGCACTCGCTTACGTCACTGTCATGAGACATTCTCGCAAAAAAATCACGGTTTTAGTAACGCAGTAACGCAGCATTCCTACGGGAAAGTAACGGTAATCTAATTACCGTTTTTGCAATAGTAATCCCTTACTTTACGCGTTACTTGAAAAAAGTAATCGGATTACAGTAACGTGTTACAAGTAACGTGTTACTGCCCATCTCTGGTCAGTATACATATAAATTTACATTTAAATCAATATACTTTTAAAACAAGTGCTTGAGCTCAAAAAGTTTTTGAATGCTACACGAAGTTAGCTAATGCACACAATTCAAGCTACACTGTAGGATGCACACTAATATGTGTTACTCTCCTCACCTCCTGCCATTACCTCACATTAGTCAAATTTAGACTTAGTTGATTGGTTGTAAGATGCATTATTTATGGGCGCCTTATCTGTTGTGGAGACCATTACTAAAAAGCCCATGCTTTTTAGTACAAGGACCAAAAATGCAAGTATCTAACCACTTATCTTTAATGTTAGGCAGGTGGTTCTCTTCTGACATTGCCATAGTAATTTATAGTGCACAGCTAATTATGAACAAGCTGCATTTGAAATAATTCAATTCAATTTCAATTCAATTTTATTTATATAATGCCAAATCACAACAACAGTTGCCTCAAGGTGCTTTGTATTGTAAGGCAGTTAGTAAAAAGTGTTAGAATTACAAAAAAATATTGGGAACAAAAGTCCTTGACTTAATATCAAATAAGCACTATTTTATTTATACAGCGCCAAATCACAGCAACAGTCGCCTCAAGGCGCTTTGTATTGTAAGCTAGACCCTACAATAAAAGATAGGAAAAAACCCAACCCCCTATGAGCAAGCACTTTGGTGACAGTGGGAAGGAAAAACTCTCTTTTAACAGGAAGAAACCTCCGACAGAACCAGGCTCAGGGAGGGGCGGGGCCATCTGCTGCGACCGGTTGGGGTGAGAGAAGGAAAACAGGATAAAGACATGCTGTGGAAGAGAGACAGAGATTAATAACAAATATGGTTTAATGCAGAGAGGTCTATTAACACATAGTGAGTGAAAAAGGTGACTGAAATGGAAAAACTCAATGCATCATGGGAATCCCCCAGCAGCCTATGCCTATTGCAGCATAACTAAGGGAGGATTCAGGGTCACCTGATCCAGCCCTAACTATATGCTTTAGCAAAAAGGAAAGCTTGAAGCCTAATCTTAAAAGTAGAAATAGTGTCTGTCTCCTGAATCCAAAGTGGAAGCTGGTTCCACAGAAGAGGGGCCTGAAAACTGAAGGCTCTCCCTAACCATTCTACTTTTACTCCAGGAACAACAAATAATAGTTAAAAAGTATAAAAAGGGCTGACTACATTCAGTTCTCTCACAAAATGGCATTGATAGACAATGCTAAAGAATTCAGTATGCAGATCACGAAAGGATCTGTTGTGTCTGTACTGTCCTGTGTCATTCTGTTCTGTCTGGTGTTGCACTGTTTTTGCAGTTTTTGCCGATTGCACTTTATGTGGTCCTGTGTTGTTTGTCTGTTATATGTAGCACCACGGTCTTAGAGGAGCACTGTCTCACTTCATTGTGCACTGTACCACCACACATACCATACCATACCAGCTTTATTTATATAGCACATTAACATAAAACCAGGTTTCACAAAGTGATGTACATATACAAATAGCATAAGCAGAAATGGTTGAACATTTGAACATGGTTGAGGTGACAATAAAGCCATGTATGTCGATCTGAAAAGGCGATGTTAACAGACTGCTTACTAATACTTTTCCAGTTAATTTTGTCACTCAATGAGTCATAAGAGCAGCTCGTTCACAAAAATCAAAACTAACCACTAACCAACATCTTCCCTCAGTCTGACAGAAAGCATTTGGCCAAGCACAAGGTATACCACTGCCTCAACGTCCTCCATTGTTGTGTTATCTTTGTGTTAGATACAAATAACTTTCTGTAAGGCAACAGTGCTAATCACTCATATTTTTAAATTCAACATCATAGTTTGTTGTTTTTGTGAGATATGGAAACCTCTACACCAGCTGCATCCATATTTGCAGATGGTGATCTGGTACCAACAACATAGTTTGACTCCATACAGCGAGGCAAGTTCAACATACCTGTTATCTGGATTCACCTGCCCTACAATTGGCAATCTTGTTAATATACCAACAGAAAGAAAAAACCATGGATTAAAGTTCCATCTAAAAAAAACCCAGACTTTTTATGCAACTGAAAAACTTTAGAGCTGAGATGTCAAGGGTGGGGAGGTGGACAATGTCACATTACAGCTATTTCAATGAACTAAAGCTGAAATGACTGATTTATTACAGTAGCAAAATACAATTAAGGGTTGGCATTTAGCCTCTGAGCTCAGTATTCTTTAAAAATATGTTTATGTTGCTAAATATCAACCTGGAGCCTACAGTTGTGTGCTGGGGTGATGTAGGAATGCTACTAATAATCATAACTAATAATTAAATGCAAAGTTGAGTAAGGTCACGTGCTTGGGATCAAACCATCAACCTTCTAGATAAGTAGATGACCTGCTCTACCTCCTGAACTACAGTCACCCCAGCTTTGTTGTTACTTCAAACTCAAATAATTAAACCAGTGGAGATTTCACTGGGGATTTAAAACAAACAGCTGTTGTTTGAGTAGCCTCTGACACCTAAATGTTTGTGGGACCATTTTATCGTATGGTATCACGAGTCACAGCCACTGAAGGGGCAGTGTATGTTATGATTTTGGATTTTAAAAAGCCCATTAAAGCCCTTGAACGGAACTCATCCTGCGCTTTAGTACAGCTCAGCAGCAGACCGAGCTTACTGCCTAGTTTTCATATGCAGGAGATGAAGAAAAAAAAACATTTAACCAATCATTTAACGGATACTTGACTTTATGAAAACAATGGAAACCCTGTAATTAAGACATTAGTGTTAAAAAAACCCCATTAAGACATCCTTTAAGAGCCCAATTTAAAAATACCTTGAATACTCTGAATGTGAAAAGTAATGTACTGTAAAGTCCTCAACCAGCCCACTAGACTCTAAGCATGCTGCTAATTGCTGACAATTGAATTGAATTGAAGTTTATTTACAGTTTGGACGGACCTTCTCATTTAATGATTTTTCTTTATTTTCGTGACTATTTATATTGTAGATTCTCGCTGAAAGAATCAAAAGCATAAATGGACACATATGGAATTATGTAGTTAACAAAAAAAGTGAAATAACTCAAAACATGTTTGATATTTTAGACTTTTCAAAATAGCCACCTTTTGCTTTGATTACTGCTTTGCACACTCTTGGCATTCTTTCGATGAGCTTCATGAGGTCATCGCCTGAAATGGTTTTCCAACAGTCTTGAAGGAATTCCCAAAGATGCTGAGCACTTGTTGGCCTTTTAGCCTTCAATCTGCGGTCCAACTCTTCCAAAACCATCTCAATTGGGTTTAGGTCAGGTGACTGTGGAGGCCAGGACTCCATCACTCTCCTTCTTGGTCAAATACACAGCGGGGAGGTGTGTTTGGGGTCGTTGTCCTGGCCTCAATGGCCACGAGTGTTGATCAGTAGTTGTTGATCAATGGTCATGAAAATTTGCGTATTAATGATCAAGGAACTGACCTCCCAGCCCATTGTTCACTCAGTGGTGCTGGTTTCCCTCATTATGCAATAAACTGTTTATTAGGTTGGGGAAACCTGCAGTCAGATGAGACTGAAGAAGTCACTTGGATGAGTGACGAAACGTTTCTTCCACTGAAAACGCTACGTCCAGATGAACAGAATCAACCTTTTGGGATTGTAAGGTAATAACCCTGCAATAATTACAGAATCATTGATCTTAAAAGTTTGGCTTTATCTCAGGAAGTACAGCAGGTCATCTATTAATCAGAAGGTTGGTGGTCTGCAATCTGCATCCCTAATATCCTTGGGCAAGACCAGTGTTGGTCAAATTACTTGAAAAAAGTAATCAGATTACAGTAACGCGTGCCCATCTCTGGGCAAGACTCTAACCATCGGAGTTTGAAAGTCAGATAGAAAGCACAGAAAAAAGTGCATGGGTTAAGCTGAGAGGAGCAGCCCACAGACCACTCATTCCACATATTTTGTGGAATTTCTGCGGCATTGCATCTCTTCCTGTTACACAGACATGTTTTGTGCTCCTTAATCTGTATGGCTTTGATTAATTTCATTTTTTTTTCTTTTTTTAAGTTATTTCATTATTTCAATTATTTCAAAGTGTGCTCTGAAAGCACACTTCCTGTGGAATCATCTGCATATTAAATTTATTTATTGTGTCACTAATAATAAGGCCTGTAATTATTCAGCTGTCTCACTTGGACCTTCTTGCTCAGGGTGTGAAATGTTTAGCTATTCCTTGGCCTCTTTTAGAAAGCCACTTGTGAGTGGCTATACACACACACACACACATATACATACATATATATATATATATATATATATATATATATATATATATATATATATATATATATATATATATATATATATATAAATATATATATTAGGGGTGCAACGATACACAAAATTCACGGTTCGGTTCGATACTTTGGTGTCACGGTTCGATACTTTTTCGATACAAAAAAAATGTTCATGCCTTTTTAATTTGTCATTTATTAAAATTATAAATATATATTTTAACTCAAAAGTACAGTTTTTAAATTTAACCCTAACCCTTGTGCGTGTTTTTTATTTTGACAGCGAATGCGCACCTGCGGACCACTTATGTGCAGCCCTGGTTATATAGCTCGTCATATTGCAGCCACAGAAATTCTTTTGTCCATGAAACCATAAAGCTGCACTTTCTTTTTGCCTTATAGTCTGATTTGTCATAACTTCTCCGTTTTGTGGTAAGCTTTTCTTTGGCTGTCACTTCTTCACCCTGACCTATCTTATTTGGCTCAGCAGAACTAAAATATATATGCTGCTGCTTTTATACACGCACTCACATAACGCTCAGCGATTCTCTGCGCGATCAACCTCTCACATGTTTAAGCTGCGGGAGATTTCACTTGTCATGTTTGCATAGTAAGCTAACGATTAATAAGACGATGTCAGAGGAATTGGTGCACAAATTATCATCACTCACAGATCAGTACTGTCACTCTCTATACACAGTTCGCACGATTGCAAAGTGAAAGCAAAAAAACAAGTGCAAATTCAAACGCGATTTCAATATGTCACATATTGACAGTGGCTCACCGATGCCAATGACATAATTACCCAGCTACATTTCTGAAAGAATGCAAAAGCATTGACATATATTTTTCCTTCCTACAATAGCCCGACGGGCAGGGCAGAGATAGATTTTGGTAGCCCGACTGAAAAAATCGCCAGCCCCAGGACGTCGGGCTAGCGATATTGCGAGCCCTGTATCTGATTGAGGAATCACTCATCTTTGAGTCCATGACTCGCTTACCTTCAGGGTCATACGTCACATGAAAACCAAAATAATTCCAAACGCCAGATCTGAATGAGGGTGGGAGAGGTCCATGTTGCAAGGAGAGCTGAACTTCTGTCTTGCTAGCTTGCCCTGCGCTCTTCCTTCTGACGATGCTGTCTGTGTTGAGCGCTCAGTGGATCTGCGCTCGACAGTGCAGCCTAGGCGGAGTAGTCGAACGCAGATTCATTGAGCGCTCAACACAGACAGCATCGTCAGAAGGAAAGTTGATAAAATAAATTACAAATGTTGTATTGTTCGATACATATGCGTACCGAACCGAAAGCACTGTATCGAACGGTTCAATATCGATACGAATATCGTTGCACCCCTAATATATATATATATATATATATATATATATATATATATATATATTGCTTTCACAGCTAGAGATTGACGAGGTACAACACACATGCTTTGACGAGGTACAACACATATGCTAAACAGTCAGCTCACCTGCACAGTTCCCCGCTCGCATCTTCTCCCGTACCCTGCCCACCAGTCCGCTCCTTTGACCACACATCGCTGGTGCACCATCTGCCGTTAACCCCACAAGTTTTTCCCATGGCAACTTCATTTCAGTTAGACATTTGGAAACCTCTTCAAATATTTCCTTCCCTGTGGTTGTGCCATGCATTGATTTTAATCCTAAAAGTTCTTCCGTAACACAGAGAGTTGAGTCCACACCACGGATGAAGACTGAAAGCTGGGCAGTATGAGAGGCGTCGCTGCTCTCATCCACAGCGAGGGAGAATGCAACGAAACTGTTTCCCTTCTCCATCAGCTGGTTATTTAGATTGTTGGCAAGTTCGCGTGTGTGATCAGCTACTGTGTTTCTGCTCAGGCTAACATTTGAAAATGCTTGCTTTTTCTCTGGGCACACAACGTCGCAAACTTTCATCATACAACTTTTCACAAACTCTCCCTCACTGAAGGGCCGGGCTGATTTTGCGATCTCTGCTGCCACAACAAAACTAGCCTTTACAGCAGCCTCACTTTGTGATATTGCTTTTTTGAACATAGTCTGTTGTGAAACAAAACTTCTTTTCATCTCTTCTGCTTTCCGGCGTCTTTGAGTCATGTCCAGGTCCTTGTATTTCTCGTGGTGTTTCATTTCATAGTGTCGTCTAATGTTGTACTCCTTGGTTATAGCCACATGAGCTCCACATACAAGACAAACAGGTCTGTCTTTTACATAGGTAAACAGATATTCTGTCTCCCACCTGTCCAGAAAGCTCCTGTTTTCGTTCTTTCTTTTCGCCATTTTGGGAGAGGTAGTGCGGCAGTATTCGCACGGTTGCTATGACTACGGTCAACAGAGGAGAGGGCGTTAATGGGTCCTGTCCTGACTGACGCGCCAAAACGCCAACAGAGCATTCTAGGATTAGTAATATTAGCAGTACATGCGCTGTATAAGACCGGCGGGCCAGCTCTAATAGTAATTTGGTATGGCCTCGCGGGCCAAATGTAATTAGGCGGCGGGCCAAATTTGGCCCGCCGGCCAGAGTTTGACACCTATGTGCTAGATGATGTGAATGCAGCACTATGGACGATACCATTACCGAGAACAAGCTGATCTACACTAAGATGAACAAGCATATGAGTGTCCCACTCAGCACATGAGGGCGACCGTGGCTGTAACCGGAAGGTTGCCGGTTCGATCCTTGGGCTCTCTGTCCTGGTCGTTGTGTCCTTGGGCAAGACACTTCACCTACCGCCTACTGGTGTTGGCCAGAGGAGCCGATGGTGCGATATGGCAGCCTCGCTTCTGTCAGTCTGCCCCAGGGCAGCTGCGGCTACAACTGTAGCTTGCCTCCACCAGTGTGTGAATGTGAGAGTGAATGAATAGTGGAATTGTAAAAGCGCTATATAAATGCAATCCATTATTATTATTATGAGTGGGGCACAGAAAATATCAGAGGCGCAAAACACCAGCTAGTGGTAGACCGAGTAGTTGCCCGAGGCTGCAAGACTAGGCTAACCAACCTGTGCACTGCCTGGATTGATTACAAGAAGGCCTATGACTCAGTGTCAAACACCTGTATCCTGAAGTGCCTAGAACTATACAGATCAACAGGACCCTAAGAGCCTTCATCAGGAACTCAATGGGGATGTGGCGGAAAAAACACTAGTATATATACTGTATATATTTACACTTTTAAATACCCTAGAAACCACTACTAAGTGCAAACTGCTCTATTGAGGTGATATGGTATTTAAGATGGGGCCAGATTTTTCACGAACATGTTTATTATGTACCCCGCCTTTCGCCCTATGACAGCTGGGATAGGCTCCAGCGCCCCCCGCGACCCTGAAAAGGATAAGCGGAAGCAAATGGATGGATGGATGGATGTTTATTATGGGAAGGATTTTAAATTCGATCCTGGAAGCTAATGAAGAGAAGCCAATATAGGCAAAATATGCTCTCACTTTCTAGCACCCTTCAGTACTCTTGTTGCATCACTTTGGATGAACTGAAGGCTTTTCAAATAATTTTTTAAGACAACCTGATAATAATGTTCATAGTCCAACCTAGAAGCAATAACTGCATGAACTATTTTTTGCAGGATCACCATGAGACAGGATGTTTTAAATTTTAGAGATATTGCACAAATTAAGGAAAGCAGTCCTGAATATTTTTTAATGTGCTCATTGAAGTCTGAATGTTCTGCTAGAGACAGACATTCTCTGTTTTTTTAGATTAGGCTTAAAACTTTTAATTCCCTGAAAGTATATGAGTGAAGAGATGGTCTGTACATACATCACTCTGCATTTAATCATTAATCCAGTCTTACTGTTTTGGCTAATAGCCAATTGGACAGGTAAGTTTTGTAGCCTGTGGAAGCACCTTGTGTATAATCAGTGTAGTTCTTGCTCAGTGCTTTATGAATTATGTTTATTGGCTCCTAGGAAAATGCACAATTAGTAATAGGTCCGTGTGATGGTTAGTGGAGTAGGTGGACAGGGAGAAGGTGATAAAACAGCTGATGAAACAGACCAAAACAAAATAACTTGTATTTAACTTCTATTTAACCCTCACTTTTAACCTTTTTGCCAGTTGCGATATTGGTGATTTAGAGAGTTTATCTACTTTTTTCTTTCTTACTTTCTTTCTTACTTCTAGATGAGACCTAAAAACTTCAGGATGGTAAGCAGCAGTGTTAGCATTTAGATGTTTCATCATTTACTTTTCTTGCTAACATATCAACATGACAACAATGATAACAATGCTGTTATCTTCTCTTTTCTCTGATTTCCAAGACTAATGCAGAAATGGGCTCGAATAGAGAAAACTAATTAGGTACATTTTCCCGATTTCCATGTTAATGTTTTGTTTGTGTCCATTGTTAGAGTTGACAATAATAAGAAATGCTAATGAGGGGCTTCTAATCACATTGTCCTAATGGGAAGGCTATTTACACATCACAGAGGCTGTAGTAATTCACGTACCCCCTCCCTTAGAAACAAAGGACAAGGTCTTTGTCGGGATGATATGAATATTGGAGAGAGGAAAGGGTAAGTTACAACTTACGACACACATTATTTGTACTATTTCTATTCCTAACATTACTCTGTTTTTCACCTTAATTTCTTCTGATTTGCATTATGAATGGTAAATGGACTGATTCTTATTTAGCGCTTTTCTACTCTCGCGGAGTACTCAAAGCGCTCTATACAACATGTCACATTCACCCAGTCTTAGTGCTTTCTAACTATATTCACACTCCGATGGATGCATCGGCAGCATTATGAGAACTTAGACTATAGTATACATCCAAAATGGTTATTGAAGAAATGTATTGTAACGAGGACAGCATTGAGCAAAAGCAAAGACATGAAGAGAAACTATGACTTTTTGGGAGCAAAAGTCTAGCAGCTTTATTTGGTAAATGGACTGGTTTTTAAATAGCACTTTTCTACTCTTCTGAGCACTCAAAGCACTTTACTCAATGGGTTGTGCATTCACCCATTCGCCACCACCCGCAGCAATATGAGAACCTACACTATAGAGAACCTACACTACCGCCTGAGCTACAGCCACCCCCAAATTTCAATTCCCGAATGTGGCGATGTGTCTCCCAGAGCAGCAGTTCAGTGACATCTATGTATATCTAGTAGGGAATTGCTCACCTTACACTTCTGCCAGGATAAAAGCTTTCAAAGGTTATACAGCTACATATATTTTTAATCTGGATGGGTAAATAATGGTGTGGTGTGAGAGGCAAAGAACAAGAAAATTGTTCATTGTAAATCTTATGGTTGACTGACTTGGCATTTACTGTGTCGCAGTAATGTTGTGTAATAACAGTTAAGTTGACCGAGTATTTTTCTAATGTCGTCCTACAAGTTAAATGAGCCACCGCTGACAGCCAGGGTTGCTGTGGAGAAGCACAGAGTAGTGCGATATGGTCTGTAAGCAGGGGCGGATCTAGAAGGGTGGCAAGCGCCACCCTAAAATGATCCCTTGCCACCCCAAGTGCCACCCCAGTTTTCCATATGACAGTGTTGTTTATTAAAATAAGATAGCATTAACAGTTTGAGCGTAGTTACAGTCAACAGTGAATATAAATGCTAAAACTGAATATATTGCATAGTGTTTCCCCCCTCCACCAGTAACAAATGGTTCAGCCCATAGCAGGACCGGCTTTTTCCTTGTTTTCAGTAGCAAGTGATGTTTATGATTGTGCCAGAGCACATTTTGAACAACACCATGGGAATTTCGCTTTTTACACAGGTGGTTGGATGTTACACTCTGGAAATGGAAGGAAGGTGAGTGTTATTAACCCTCTGTGGTCCACGGACACGCTGCACCTCCAAATCACATGACTGATATCGAGTGAGAGAGAGCGAGAGAGTTTTTAGATGTGGGAGATTTGTGACGTTTAGTGTGTATACTTAGTGTGTTGTCTTGTGTAGTTGTTCTGTTGTGTAGGTGTTTTGTTTTGTGTGTCAGTGAGGGCACTAATGAATGTCACAGAGGCACATTTGCAACGTAAACACTGTCACTAAGTAGAAAACCAGCGGAGTGATACACCTCCTGTTGTCAGGCCTGCAGGTTTATCCCTGTGCTGTTCTCATCTGTCTTTTGGTGGACAAACTTTTTTTTTACTGCCACACATCATTTGTGGGGCATCTTATTGCAACACCTGATTGTTCTCTCATTTTAGTTTTAGTAATATTTTTAAATGGTTGTACAAAATGAAAAAAGAACGGCAGGTGTATTGGCTGCATTTTTAGATAAATAGTTGTATATGTTTACAAAATGTACATTTTATATTTGCATTTCAAGTTATAAAATTTTACTCAACATGTCTGTGGTTTTTTTACAGTAACAAAATACTACTAGGATTTTAAGTTCTTTGTGTGATTTCAGATCTGTAATCCTAATGCAGTATGTCAGTGAAAAAAACAACTAAATTCAGTTGAGCTGAAAAGAATGAAACCAAACAAGGCAAGGGGAACAAAACAAAATGAAACAATATGAGGGTGAACTACAAGCGTAAACTCAAAAGGAATCAAAAATGGCCGGTTGTATTTCAGACCTCAGTGGGTTAATCCAACAAATCATGAAAAATTAGGTTTACATTTTTGTTCATGACAGTGCAGATTTCTGACATTTTGTGTAATTTAAGCTGTAACAATGTGATTGTTTTCTAACAAAAAACAGTGTGAAACTTAAGTTAGACTTGTGTTTGTAAATGAACCGCCCCATGTTATGTAGCTTTCTGGATTTTATACTTGTTGGGCTACATATTTATTTATTATACAGGCTATACAGTACATAAGATCAAAACTCACGTTTTATGTAACTAAAGTGTGTAATTATGTGGGCTACAGACAATAATTAAGTTATAGACTATATTTATATGAAAAACGTGTATACTTACTGCATTTGAATTATTTTAACCATATGTAACCACCTGCATATGTGTTTGAAAAAAAAAAAGGCTTTGATTTTGCCACCCCATTTGATTTCTTTGCCACCCTCATGCCACCCTAAGAAAATTTCTCTAGATCCGCCCCTGTCTGTAAGGCAGGGTTAGGAGAGGTGTGCTCACATGTTAGTGCCATACTCAACACAATTCTGGCAGTTATAAATAAACTTTGATTAGTACATCTGATAGCACAGCAACTATCTGGGATTAAACTCAAAGATGTTGAGTTGATGGGTGGATGGCTGTGGACCAAAGCACTGTTTTTGCTCTCCAGATGGACCAGAACGTCAGACATGAAATCTATGGATATTTTCTTCATTGAGATGATGATTGTGTATTTTTTTTCAGTGAACACCAAGATAAAAATATTTGCTGCCATTTTAAATTTCCAAATTTTCCAAATGTCATGAATATTGTGAAGAGCCATGCAGTCTGTGCTGTCTGATAAGTTTCTGAATTTATCTTATTGGCTCCCAACTTTTTAAAGGGTGGTTTATAAAACATCAGAATTGTACTTTGATGTGAGAAATGTAGGGTAAAAACTGTGTGGTAAACACAGCTCTTAGTTGTTCACCTCTTTATTTTGTCACATTCATAGCATTTTTTACCCGAGCCTTGCAACCTTCAAAAAATAAAAAACGAAAGCCAAAACAATGCAGAAATGTCGGGGAGTTAACAACTATTCAGTGTGAAAAGGCATTATTAATCCATTGTGGCAGTAATTGTGAGACACAGGTGGATTTCTTATATATGTCTGCACACACTGTGGTTAAATGTGGTTTCTGCTTTCACTGCGTTCTTACTTTACCCTGTTAGACATGCAGAGGATATATTTCACATATGGAAAAACATGATTTAACTGTTTTTAAAAAGTCAAATAGTTTACACTATTTCGATTTTGAAAATATATTTTTTCATTGTTTTTACTACAGACTGCATATGGGCATAGTCCCCCATTAGGTTTTTAACTCTGCGTACTGAAGATTCAGCATTAATGTTTTGGGGCCTGCCATGTTAGCTGTTAGTTTTTTTTTTGGAGTGGAGGTGATAATATTAAGGAGAATGAAGACTCAAGTTATCAAGTTAGCTAGTTATACTAGCTAGCAAGGATCAGTAGCAGGTGGCATTTATAAAGTGTAAAGTTGCACCTCAGATACATTTGCTAGTTTGTGTAAAGTAACAAGCTAGTAAAGTAATAGAATTTTACTCACTAAAACAGAAGCACAGACTTTAGGCAATTTGTATCACAGAGGAAGCTAAATTATAGGTTGCTTGATGCTTAAGCAATTAAACCTGTTACTTCAAATCCTAACTGCTGCCTTTCTGTAGAGAGCTTACATGTTCCCAATTGGGAGCCTGACTTCCTGCCACAGTCCAAACACCTTTATATTAGACTATATTAGCTATGGATGGTAAATGGTAACTGGACTGAATCTTATAGCGCCTTTCTACTCTCCCAGAGCACTCAAGAGCTTTATAAAACATACCACATTCACCCATTCACACAAGCACTTTCTTCTTTGCTTGTGTGTTTTCTATGTTACATTCACATGCATCCATACTCCAGTAGACACACTGGAGAGCAACTTTGGCACACAGACTGGGGGAGCCAGGGATCAAATCACCAACCTTCTGATCAATAGATGACCTCCTCTACATCGTACCTCCAGCTACCACAGGTGATGACTTCATACACAGACCATATTGATCAGATCAGTATCCCTCATCCAATTTGTGATTCAGTGGATGATGAGAGTCAAACCTTAATACTGATCTGTATGTTTGTTTACGGTACACATGTACTTTTAAATGTCCTCTATTACTGATGGAAATCTCACAGTCTAAGAAGGCTAACCTGCCACTTTTCGTATCCTCTCTGGTGAAATTGTTGTGCTTGTCCAATGAGTTAATGTTATCAGTGAATTATGGTACATCCTGAGATTTGTTTTTCACCCAGGTATCACCCACATACCTGAACCAATGACTTCGTGGTGTTCCAGAGCAGAATAACAGAGCTGTGTTTTCCACTTCCAGCTATAATTACTAACCCATTTCACTGTCTTCCTCTTAAATCCAGAATCAAATTTAACCCTCTCAGGCCCAAATTAAGTTTTTTGTTGCTAATGCACAACCAAGTCCTGCAGTGGTACTTCTGAGTAAAAAAAAACCTCATAAAATATGTATGTGGGGTAATCAGGTTGTTAGTTCTTAACTGTTGCAAATCTGCAACGTCTGCCTGGAGAGGGTTAAAAGCCTTATGACCACTTACGAGGTCTAGAATAATCAGACCCCATAATACTGTATCACCCCAATAGAGGACTTTGCTCTCAGCTTCCTGGGCTCCCTCTGTATTTGAATATTTTCTAAGTTAAATTAAAAAAAAAAAAAATCAATACAGAAATGTACAACTTCTGAAAATCTGTTGATTTATATACCTGTCCATTCATGGGGCTCTTTTACTTAAAGAAATATATGATAATATAAATTAAAGCACAAGAGCAGAGTTTCAGTTTCAATATTATTGTCCATATAAATGCATTTACACCAAAATATCTGGTAATGTTAACAGTTATTAAACAGTGAAGAAACTGTACAAAAATTTAAGAATAGTGTGTCATGAAATTAAACTGCAACTATATGGATTATGGCAGGAGTGTAAAATTTGGTGTTTTTCCAGGAAGTAAACACTTGGCTTTCTAGCACAACTAAAAATATCATTTGCTCTTTTAAAATTTGCAGGCTGTGAGTACTTAATACACTGTAACTAACATTACAATGTGCAAAAATTTGCGTACCATAAGCAAAACACAGATTTTGGTGATTTTGGTCAGTACAGCCAACTATATCATTACCCCAGTGGTACACAAACATTTACAAAGGCCTGTAGCATACATTTTTTGCGGAAATGTCACATTAAGGGCAGAAATTGCTTCATGGCTTCTGAAGAGTACAGCAGGATAATAAGGTCCTGGGTGTGTTTGTTTGTGCCTTCGACCTGATCGGCATTCTGATGAGCAGGCACGTCTGCAGGACTAATTGGCCTCTTTAAATGGAAAAATGTCCAGTGAGCGTGACCCATCTATGAGTCGGTAACACCCCACCACCTCCATCACCGGTCTGTTTATCATCACTTTATGAAAACAAAGCCCTCCAATTAGCAGAAGGGCAGTCATGGAAATAATAATGACCATAAACTGAATGGTCATTGAATGGATTTAAAAAGTTGAAGTCAAACAATTGTGATGCACTTAAAAAGTAATTTATTTATAAATCCCTGGAGCTCTGTGCTTTGTTGCTGTACTGTTTATGTACCGGATTTATATATGTAGCCACACTGGAATGTCAGCACTTAATTTTATAATATAATATAATATTAGCATTGATTAAATAATAATAATAATAATAATAATAATAATAATAATAATATCATAGTTCATTCAATATCAGTAAGAGCAGTAATAGTTAAATCATAGTTAAAGCATTTTAATTCCAGCTACTTAGATGAATAACAGACAACGAGGAATCTTTTCATTAGCTTCATTTTTATTTTCTAGGGTTAAAAAAACAACCAAAACACACACACACACACACACACACACACACACACACACACACACACACACACACACACACACACACAGAGAGTTAAATTTCTTGTCTTAATTTGTTGATAAAAGTAAGAAGAAAATAAGAACATATATTGAAGGTTTGCTAGTTATCATATCATTTATTTATCCTGAAGTCTCATTGACACTGTTTTTCTTCTTCTTGTGTTTTTTAACAGTGACCTGAGCAAAAAGACAGCAGATGTTACAAGAGGTATAGAAGCTTAATAATAATATAATAATACATTTTATTTCATGGCGCCTTTCTAAAACCCAAGGTCACCTTACAAAGAGAAAAAGATAAAACAGTAGATTAAAATAGATTCTAATAGATTCTAATAAATTAAAATACAGAAACCAGCAAAATACAACCACAAACAACAAATTAAAAAAAACAAAAAAACCCATGATATGACAGTAAGTAAAATCTGTATTAAAGCGAGTAATCCAGTTTAAACAAGTAGGTTTAGGGATGGGCATTCAGTCCCAACAGTAGGGCTGCCACGTTTGTACAAGGATGCCAGATGCTTAGGTAGGCCGGATATAAACCTATGTTTAACCAGAGTAGCGAAAGACCGCGGTGATCTGAAAATGATGTGCTGGGATTGTGCCGTTCTCGGCGGCTCTAGTAACCCTCGAGCTCTCGGCTAGCTATCGAGCTGGTGGGTAACAGACGTCTCCGAAAACGTCGAAGCACTTTTGCAAATATGCGATGTCTCGATAAACGGAGCAGATAGTTGCAGTTTACACACCCACATTCTCGCCTGAAAATATGTTAACAGTTTATTTTGTGACCCAGAAAGAGTAATTTTAAAACTTAGTAGCGGCCGCCATTGCCGGAAACTGGAGTTTGGCTGGGCCGCGCTATGAATCTTGGGATATGGTGGGCCACGAAGGACACACCAGACCCATCCTTAAAATTTGAAGAAAAGAAGGACGCATTTGTCGGCTACATTTGTCGGAGTCTACGAATTTGGACAGCCTTCGGCGCGTCGCTGTGGCGTAATTGGTCTACAAATGCGTCCCCAGGAGGATGAAGCCCATGAAGTTGAATCACAGTCTTTGCAAACTACTTTCCTGCCTTGATGGAAAAGAAAATGGACATCAGACGATTTTTTTTGAGAAATGAGAGGGGCAATCCTTAAGTTGTGGTGGCTCTGCTTCTGGGTCAACACATAAAACAGTTAAACAAACTTAAATCCTGTATGTCTTTGAGATTCTATGAACACTGGGCAGATCATTCCCAACAGTTGTGTTTTAAACTCTTAAAAATCAGCTGTTGCTTCTGTCTGCCTCTCCCCATTGATCTGTAGCTCCTCATCATCGCGGAGAGCTCACAGAAAGCTTTCTCCCAGCTGTAACTGGCGGCTTTGTTTTAGCAGCACCAGAACTTTCTGAAAAGCTCTGAAGCATGCTTGCTTGTATTTAAAAATGTGCGCGGCAGTAGTCGCTTGTTCTGTCATGCAGATACAGCTTTGCTCGCGTATCTGCTTCATTATCCGCTCAGATGATCGCACTGCGTGGAAACAATGGGACACAGCAGCATCATGAACTCCAGCTATAGGGAGATTTTTCAGGAGGAAAACAGATAAATAAAAAAAACATTCATGTTATAACTATGAGATCTGGTCTGTCATTTAAAATTTCATTTTTTTTGTCCCCTTACTTCTTAGATCATCGAAGAGTTCAGACGCATCACCAGTTTCGTTGGTGGAGACATTCATGCTGAAACTTGATGAGTACACACCAGGTCTTTTGCAGCTTATGCCTGCCAAAGGAGGAGCTGCTGGTTCCGAGATAAGACCTCTGCTGGACACTTTGAATGACCTATGTTATTTGACTTTTTTCACAAATATGTAATTATGGAGGGCTGCAGTGGGTAGCAAGAAGGTCCTGGGTTCGAATCCTGGCCCAGGGTCTTTATGCATGGAGTTTGCATGTTCTCCCTGTGCATGTGTGGGTTCCCCCCAGGTATTCCGGCTTCCTCCCACAGTCAGAAAACAGGACTGTTAGGTAAATTGGTCTCTCCAAATTGTCCTTAGGTTTGAGTGTGTGCGTGCATGGTTGTTTATCCTGTCTGTCTCTATGTTTCCTTGTGATTGACTGTCCAGGGTGTACCCAGCCTCTCACCTGTTGAAAGCTGGAGATAGACATCAGCCACGTTTTTGTTTTTAATTCAGTCTTAATGTAAGTAAATCACTTGACTTAGTCTCTTCACTAAATTGTATCTCCCTACAGGCACAGAGCATCGAGAAGAAAAGGGATGTCGTTATCTGCTGCTTCATTAGCTACCTCGGGGAAAGACAAGAAGATCTTTTTCATGACTGCCAGGTTTGTCATATTGATAACAGTTTACTTATTAACTCAAGGGATCCTAATGTTCTTCTCTCCTGTCCTCTCCTATCCCCTGTTCTCCCCTTCTCCATTCATCTTCTGTCCACTCCCCTCTTTAGATAAACTGAAATATATTGAAAAAGCATCTTAAATAAAATAAAATAAAACATGTGTATGCTTTTTGTTTCTTTCTTTTTAACACGTAGGAATGTGAGTATTACACAGACAATAAGATGAAGGTGATCGTGATCCACAACATCATGGCTGAGGAGGATCCATCAGATGTGTCCATTGTGATTGAGGGAAACCAAGTGATGGAGGGATGTGGAAGCCGAACAAAGGCATGTGTACTGCTGATGGGACTGATATATGCCCTCAACCTCGAATATCCGAAGGAGCTGAAGAACTTTTCAAAAACTTTTTTTGGAACTTGACGGGGCCAAAC
Source organism: Simochromis diagramma (assembly GCF_900408965.1). Classification (NCBI taxonomy): domain Eukaryota; kingdom Metazoa; phylum Chordata; class Actinopteri; order Cichliformes; family Cichlidae; genus Simochromis; species Simochromis diagramma. The sequence continues at coordinate 2,732,363 of NW_024387304.1, read as the reverse complement.
TACTGAAAAAGGTCCCCGGCCTCAAAAATAAGCTTGTGCAATGCACACACATTTCCCCTCTTGTTCCCAGAGGATCTTTTGTCCAGACATAGCTTGAGATATATATATATATATATATATATATATATATATGGGACATTCTCTAAAAATAACCTGTCTTTTACCAAAATTTGGAACTTAAGATGTAGCAGACACATACACAGTCATAATCTTTTAACGTAATGGCAACCACTCATACTTGTGTGACTAGATCAACCCTATTGAGACTTCTGTGACATCTTTGCATGTCTAAAGACATTTAAGTATAGCAACAGTAGCCATGGAACATTTTATAACAATTCACCCATAATAATGACTCAGAAACGCCATCAAACAGAAACCCCAGTATAAGCCTCGAGATGCCGGTCTCCTAATTGCCAATTTTCTCCGAGCAGGGGGCCCTGACATGACACAGGGGTCTATCTCTGGAGTTGGTATAGATAATGGAGCCCACCTACAGGGAGTGGTGACCAAACAGTACAAAACAATTAATGCTACTGCACCACTATCAAAGGCTTGCAGAGAAAACAGCAAGCCATGCGTGACTGGAGCAAGGGTTTACAGGGGAAATTAGTCACCTCAGAAGCAGCAGAGGAGGAGTTTGATTTGGTTCAAAAAGCTGCAATTAGCACTGCACATTAGGGGTACATGCCAGGGCAACTGTATGGGATCCCAACACTGCATATATGTAGATTTTATTTACAAAAAAATGGTGAATGTGGTATCCTCTGTAACTGCTAGTTTTAAGATTAAGGCTTTGGGATTTTGAGACTCTACACTTTAAGGCTCAACCTGACACCATGAAACCAATCCAACTGAGAAAAAAAAAAACACAAACTGATCATGTCCATATACTCAGTTCACCCTGAGAAATCCCATAATAAGTTGACAATTGCACGAAAATCACTACTGTCTGTTTCACTGTTAGAAAACAAAAATAAATAAATAAAGATGGTTAAAGTAAAAACCAACAACATTAACAACATTGTCGGGACTGGCATGTGTATTACATGCTTTGTCATGATATAGTATTTTTGTAATAGTAATAACTAATGATAAAATGCAGAATGATGTATAAGCACAAAGAGAGTGAGCAAGGATGAGTGAAGAAGAAACACTGCATTTCTGGAACTCTCCAGCATCTAGGTCTATGACACTGCAACTAAGAGAAGATTTGGGGTCATCTGATCCAGCCAAACTATATCTTAAAAAGGAAAGTTTTAAACCGAATCTTAAAAGATAAGAGGATGTCTGTCTTCTATGCTCTGCCTCACATTCTACTTTTAAATAGCCTAAGAACCACAAGTAAACCAGTAGTCAAAGAGTGACGTGTTCTACTGGGGTTATACTGTACTGTAAGGTTCGTAAGTTAAGATGGGGCCTGATTATTCAAAACCTTATATGAGATGATAAGACTTTTGAATTTGATTTTGGATTTAACAGGGAACCAGAAGTTATCAGGCTGTCTTTTTAGTCCCTGTCAGTATTCTTGCTGCAGCATTTTGGATAAATTGAATGCTTTTCAGGGAGTTTTTTGAAAAAAAACCCTGATACTAATAAATTACAATAGTTCAGCTTAGAAGTAACAAATGCATTAACTAGTTTTTCAGCAGAGTAAGTATCTGGTTAGACACGATCTCAGGGTTCAGGATTGTTCCATTTTTGGAGGTTGTGTGCTATCTAACTGGAGACATAACTCATAGACACACGAGACCCGCCATTACTCCTGTCAGTGTCCTTTATTATTTTTATATCCCCCTCACAACAACAACCCAGCACAAACGTTCCTACCTCTTATCATTTACCCGATACTACAAGTATCTTGCTCAAAGATATTTTGAAATGCAGGTTGAAAGAACAAGGAAAATCAGAGTTCTCCAATCAGATGACCAGTACCAGTTACTGGTTCCATGGTACATCATGAAACTGTGGAAATGAGTTTAACTGAACCAAATGGGCTCAAATTGAAAACTCACTAAAATATAATTTACAGTAATGAGAAAAAGAACATCTTCACAGAACTCTATACAGTCTCATAAAAAATAACAGCAGTTTTACTGTTTCCACAGGATTTAAAAGGACAATGGGCAAGCAGTTGCTACTAATCAAATGCACTTAATTAATCTTGCATGACCACAACAGAGAAGTTTGGGTAGTTTGCTGGTGTGGAACGTTTCACACAATGCCAACATTTTCCCAGCACTTGACGTAGCAGTAAATTCACCCCTAGGAGCTACATCTAAAACCCCACAGGCCTCACTTAAAGTTCTAAATGATAAAGTTAATGAAAGCACAATTAGAAAAAAACGGAAACAATATGAGTAGTTCAGGTTAGGTTTTCCCCAAAGTTATCAAGAGAAAGACTGGTTGTTGACAGCTAAACTTAGCTAAAACTGGGTCAAGAAAAAGGGCGCCAAACACAGTAGCAAATCTACAACAGACTGGCTAAAAAAAAAGATAGTAAAGATAGACTTTGACTATAGTAATGACCCAGTCAAAGCCCATACCTCAATGTGATGGAAATCATGTGCTGGAATCTGACTGTCATGATTCTGGGCCAGTTGTGTTTTGGTGACTGTTATGTATAATTATTGAGGTTTAACTGGTTAGTTCTTTGTTCACACGTCTCTGAGTTTACTTGTGATTCAATTCAATTCAATTTATTTATATAGCGCCAAATCACAACAAAAGTCGCCTCAAGGCGCTTCATAGATACAGAGAAAAACCCAACAATCATATGACCCCCTATGAGCAAGCACTTTGGCGACAGTGGGAAGGAAAAACTCCCTTGATCAGTTTAGTTACTTGTTACTTGTCCATTAGGCTGTGTTTATGTACGCGTCTTGTTTCCCCTTTCTGTTCCCATGTTTCCTTCTTCACTTTCATTCCATGCCTCCTGTCTCCTCTGTCTGTCATGTTTGTCCATGTTTCCCTCAGCCTGTCATGCCTCTCTCCCACTCTCTCATGCTCTCTCTCTGTAATGAACCGCTGATCTGTACCATAAGTCATCCTTGCGGGGGTTGTCGGAACTGTATGCGCAGTCGCACTAAGGACAGATGTGATCAGAGGCATGCCCCGTAACGCGTATAGAGCAGTCTGTCGCGGCAGGAATAAGTTGTACAAAGTCCATGTAAGTTACGATAATACTTTGATAAGTATGATAAGTGTGTTTCTAATGTAAGGTATGTTGCTGCGTTTGTATTGTGAGCTATCTGAAAACCTTTTTATTTTGTATTTACGTTATTTACATCCATGTGCTATTTTTTAGCTAGACATGTGTGTCATGCAAGCTAGCAGCACCCCATGAGAAACGGGCCGAAGTGTTTAAGTGTTTACCGGAGTTTTGCACCCTTGGCAAGCGGACTGAGGTATGTGATGAGAGAAGATCTGTTGTTATATTTTATTTAACTGAACTGTGTAATCCCTTGATGCTGTTTGAAGTAACCCCTTTTGTTTTATTTAATCTGTGACTGTATATCTCAGAATTACTTGTTTGAACTTGCCTGAATTAACTTAAGCTCATTGTTGTTATTGCTCATTGTTATAGTTCAAAGGGTACTGTACGGGTATCAATTTTTTCTTATTTTATAGTTTTCACGGTGCTCAACGTCCAGAGAATGAGCCGTGTGTGGTGAGGAAATAAATGGCTGCACCCGTTAGAGACTCTTCTGTCGTTCTTGATGCCAAGGGCTGCTACAGTGAAAACTCATCGCTGCCTTGCAGCCATCTACACTCATCTTATTCTTTCGTCGAACTGTGAGTAAAGGAGTGTATCGCATCATCCAGAGACTGCTGGATCAGTAAAGGACTCAAAATAAGGACATTATAAATACAATGTCATGCACACCTTCATCTTGTAAGCTGTGTGAACAAATGATCTTCAACATGGCAGTCTAAAGTAATGCAAGAAAAAAAAAAGACCTCTTCTGTATTTAACACAGTAGCATGTAAAGTTGTGATGCTGAATATCCCACATTTCTTGCATCAGAATGTCTAAGACTGAATCTGGGCTTTATGCTATCAGTTGTACTTCTGTAAAAACTTAAGTGGCAAATTGTCTGATTTGAGGGCATCATCAGTATTATTTGGGTTTTGTTGTCAGTCTGTGAGGTTAAAGGTGTAAATATCTAAGTTGAGTGTTAATAAGTTTGAAACCACCACTCAACCCATTTGAGTTCAGATATATACACTTAAAAGGGCAGGTGCAACAAGCCAAAAATAAAATTAATAATAATGTTGTCCCCTGTTGAAGGAATAGACAAATCTACAGAGGCACAAGAGGCCAGGTCCAGCTCCAGAGAGCGAAGACTAACAGAAAAGGGGCAGGAGATGCATGAACAGGAAGCCAAGAAAAATGAAAGGTCATTTAGCAAGGCATATGAGTCCTGGAAGGAGTTAGCAAGAGGAGTTAGAACAAAGCTGAAAGGTTTCTGCTCAAACGAAGACCTTGTTAGAACACAAACGGACATTAAGGCTAAAGAAGCATTAATGCATGAACTGTATGAGCCTATCCGACGTAATCATACTTCTACTCCAGATGTTGTCAAGAAAATGGATGCGTGTGTTGCCCTAACAACAGAAATTTGTGATCTCATTAGTAAACGACTAGAAGATATAGATAAGACTTTTAATGACAGGCTCGAGAAGGAGCGTGTAAGGATGATATTAAGTAAGGAGGAGTATGGATCTGTTTTTGGGAAAACTGAAACAGAAACAGTTATTTCAGAGCATTCAAAGGGCTCAGATTCATACTCTGGAGCCACATCTACGACTTCTAGCAAACGTGTGGATGCCGAAGCTGACCTTGCAGCTAAACTAGAACAGGCGAAAGCAATGCAACGAATACATGAACAGCAAGCCAAGTTGAGTAGCTTAGAGCATGAGTGGAAAATCAAGGAAGCACAAATGATTGCAGAAATGACAGCAAAGCTAGAGGAAGAGAGAACTAAACTGCAACAGCTACAGGCAGAAAATGAGGTAAAAGTAGCAGCAGCCAGAGTGAGAGCTTACAACAACTACGATGGATTGGAAAGCCTTAAGCATGAAGCAGATGACAAATCACAACTTGATAGCCAAATCATTGAATCTCAGAATCCATTGAATCCACAGGCTGAATCATTTCGACCTCAGTGTGCACCACCTGAGATTTTGCAAAGGCAACAGGAGGTCAGCTTAACACAGGAGCTTGCAAGCTTGTTCGTCTCCAACCGTCTGCCTGCACCTGAACCCACAGTGTTCACTGGTAACCCTTTAAAGTTTATAGACTGGAAGATATCCTTTATGGCATTGATTGGCCACAAACCCCTCCCCGCAGGCGAAAAAATGTTGTACTTGAAAAGTTATCTTGCTGGTGAGGCACGGAAGGCGGTCGAAGGATTCTTCTATCGAAACTCAGAAGATGCATATCAGGGTGCCTGGGAGATTCTTCAGGAGAGGTATGGAAGTTCATTTGTCGTCCAAAAGGCTTTCAGGGATAAACTGATGAAATGGCCAAAAATAGCTCCCAATGACCCAGTAGCCCTCAGAGAGTTTTCAGATTTCCTTCAAAGTTGTGCCGAGGCCATCCCTCATGTTAAAGGGCTGGCAATTCTAAATGATTGTGAAGAAAATCATAAACTTCTCAAAAAACTGCCCGAATGGCTGGTACGCAGATGGGGTCGTGTTGTTGTGGATGAACTAGACAGATGTCAAGAGTATCCACCATTTGCTCATTTCACCAGATTTCTACAAAGGGAAGCTAGAATAGCCTGCAACCCCATTGCTTCTCCCTTCTTATTAACCACTAAAGTTACAGATGAAAGGCTTCCTAAGAGAACCAAGGCACTCAGCACCAATGCTCAAGCTAAGCACTCTGCAGGTAAACCAGGGACCTTAATTTCAAAGCCAAGACCACCATGCTTCGTCTGCAACGATGAAACACACGGTGTCGCCAAGTGCCCAACCTTTGCCACAAGGCTTCCTGATGAAAAGAGAGCTTTCATTCGTGAAAACCGTCTTTGCTTCGGCTGTTTAAGAAAGGGTCACACTAGTAAAGAATGCAAAAGAAGGCACACATGCACTATATGTGGTCGAAATCATCCAACTTGCTTGCACATAGAGAGAATTGAGGGAGCCAGTGAAATGTTAAACAGTGATTCACCATCTGCAGGAAATGAGACAAAGGAAGTCCGCAATGTCATGTCACACACATTGACAAGACACTCCTCTGCTACGTCTAGCATTGTTCCAGTTTTTGTGTCATTGGCAGAAGACCCCCACAGTGAGATTCTCACATATGCTCTGCTTGACACACAAAGCGATTCAACTTTCATCTTGGGAGATCTGGTCTCTGCACTAAATGTGAAGACTCAGCCAGTGCAATTAAGGCTCAGTACAATGACAGCAGTAGACACAGTCATAGCTAGCAAAGTGGCTTGTGGATTGCAAGTTCGTGGGCTCCATAGTGAGTCGCATGTTAAGCTACGCCAGGCATACACAAGGGATTTCATCCCAGTCGATAAGTCTCACATTCCTACAAAGGACACCGCACTTCAGTGGCCACATCTGAGGCAACTGGCAAACAAGCTGCAGCCACTTCAAGACTGTGAAGTGGGATTGCTGATTGGCTATGATTGCCCATCAGCACTGGCCCCTCTAGAAGTCATTGTAGGGTCAGAAAACCATCCATTTGCTCAAAGAACCGTGCTTGGCTGGAGCATCATAGGATCAGCAAATCCATATCTTGATAGAAAGGAACATCAAAGCTTTGTACACAGAGTGGCAGTAAAGGAAATGCCATTGCCTCCGGTCAATGATGTGTTAAAGGCCCTAGAAATGGATTTCAGTGAAAGAAACTATCAAGATAAATATGTTTCTCAAGATGATGTTCATTTTGTAAAACTCCTCGGCAGCACAATCAGGAAAAGGAAGGATGGACACTATGAGATGCCACTTCCTTTCAAGGGCAGCTCTCCACCCATGCTGCCAAACAACAAGCAACTGGCTGAAGCTCGTTTGCAACACCTCAAGAGGAAGTTAAGGTCCAACAGGCAGTACCATGACCATTACACAGCATTCATGGAGGAAACCATCAGCAAAGGTGTTGCAGAACCAGCCCCCCCAGCACATGAGGGAGAGACAATTTGGTACATCCCACATCATGGGGTGTACCATCCTAGGAAACCAGATAAACTTAGGGTGGTCTTCGACTGTTCAGCCAAGTTTCTGGGCATCTCTCTGAATGACACCTTATTGACTGGCCCTGATCTGATAAACTCTCTAGTAGGAGTTCTCTGCCGCTTTAGGAGGGAGGCACTAGCCATCACCTGCGACATTGAAAAAATGTTCCATCAGTTCTATGTTCCACCTAACATGCGGAACTACCTGAGGTTCCTATGGTGGAAGGGCGGTCAGCTGGAAACAGAACCCCAAGAGTATAGAATGGCGGTGCACCTTTTCGGTGCTGGTTCCTCTCCAGGGTGTGCCAATTTCGGCCTTAAATATCTTGCACAGCAATGCGAAGCCGATTATCCTTCGGCTGCTGCTTTCATTGAAAAGAACTTTTACGTTGATGATGGACTGACTAGTGTCCCATCAGTCACAGAAGCTACAGACCTGATTATCAATGCACAGCAGCTGTGTAAGACTGGAGGTTTACACTTGCACAAATTTAACTCGAACAAGGTGGAGGCGCTATGTGGTGTTGCGCCTTCAGAAAGGGCAGTAACCACCGGACCTCTCAACCTTAGCCTGGATTCAACAGCGGAGGGTCACGTACTTGGCATTCAGTGGTCAATAGAAAGTGACACCTTCAGCTTCAACATTGACAAAAGGGACCAACCCTCAACTCGTCGTGGTATCCTGTCCGCTGTCTCCTCCCTCTATGACCCTCTTGGTCTTGTAGCTCCCTTTATCCTGAGTGGTAAATGTATTCTCCAGGAGCTGTGTCGCATGGGCGTAGGTTGGGATGATCAGCTTCCCGATAGCCTACATGCACGGTGGGAGCAATGGAAAAGGGATCTACATAGGCTAAAGGAAATAGCGATACCCAGATGCTACCATCCTCCAGACTTTGGCAACATAGTGAGGGTGGAACTGCATCACTTTTCAGATGCCAGTAACATAGGTTATGGTGCATGTTCCTACCTCAGATACAAGAATGGAAAGGATGAAGTACACTGTAGCCTTGTGTTAGCCAAAGCAAGAGTCGCACCAACAAAGCTCATGAGCATCCCAAGGCTGGAGCTTTCGGCTGCAGTAATCTCCGCAAGGCTAAGCGTCATGTTAAAAACAGAGCTCGGCATGCAGATTGACGAGGAATTCTTTTGGACTGATTCCCAAGTTGTATTGGCCTACATCAGCAATGAGGCACGGCGATTCCATGTGTTTGTCGCAAATCGTGTTCAGCTAATCCGAGAAACCACAGACCCTGCTCAGTGGCACTATGTGGATACGGCAGAAAACCCAGCTGACCACGCTTCGAGAGGTCTATGTGCAGGGGACATTCTGTCAACGAACTGGTTATCGGGTCCTAAATTTCTATGGAAACCTGAGATACACCCAACACTACATTTTTCACCAGATTTGCTAGTCTGTGACCCTGAAGTTAAATCGGTGAAAACCTTTGCCACCCATGCCAATGAGCAAAATGACATTCTGAACCGTCTAAGCCGCTTTTCCAGCTGGACAACGCTCATCAGAGTAGTTGCAAGAATTAAGAGACTAGGCATGAAGTCAGATCGTGTCAGCAGCATTGTGACGGTAGAGGAAAGGAGAAAAGCTTGTGAACTAGTAATCAGTCTGGTTCAGCAACAAGCCTTTTTGCAAGACATAAAGACACTTCAGAAGGGCAACTCTCTTCCATGCTCTAGCCCCCTAAGTTGTCTTGATCCCATCTTAGATGAAGGACTTCTTCGTGTCGGTGGAAGACTGACAAAGGCAACGCTCAGTCGAGAACTAAAACACCCAGTTATCCTTCCAAAGGAAAGTCACATTACAAGACTAATACTGTCTCATTACCACGCCACCATCTGTCATCAGGGTCGCAGTCAAACCCTAGCAGAACTCAGAGCAAATGGGTTTTGGGTGCTTGGGGGAAGCAAAGCAGTTGCCAAGTTAATACATAAATGTGTGCAATGTCGAAAACTTCGGCGCCCCACCGAGGCGCAACGCATGGCAGAGCTCCCGAAAGAAAGGACTGAAGCCTCCGCTCCTTTCTCGTACTCTGGTATGGATTGCTTTGGTCCATTTTCCATCAAGCGGGGCCGTAAGGAGTACAAAAGGTATGGGCTTATCTTTACATGCCTGTCTTCACGTGCTGTTCATATCGAGATGCTAGAAGACCTATCAACAGATGCATTCATCAATGCCCTTAGATGCTTCATCAGCCTCAGAGGAGCTGTTTGCCAACTCCGCTGTGACCAAGGCACAAACTTTGTAGGAGCCAGAAATGAGTTCAGAGAGGCTCTCAAACAATGTGACATGCAGGCACTGGAGGCTTTCCTGGCAGACAAACAGTGTGAGTTTGTTTTCAATGCTCCTTCTGCAAGTCATGCTGGTGGCATCTGGGAACGCCAAATTAGAACCATTCGTAATGTGCTAAATGCCACTACTGCTCAGTGTGCAGGAAGACTAGACGATGCCTCTCTTAGAACTTTGTTTTATGAGGCCATGGCTATTGTAAATAGCCGCCCCTTGACTGTGGGCAGTATCTGTGACCCAAAGGCACCTGAACCTCTTACTCCGAACCATCTTATACTGATGAAGTCCAAAGTTGCTCTACCACCACCTGGGAAATTTGTGAGAGAAGACTTGTATGCAGCGAAGAGGTGGCGTAGAGTACAATACTTAACTGAGCAGTTCTGGGGTAGGTGGAAAAGAGAATACCTCATGAATGTCTCCACAAGACAGAAGTGGCACAAAACCCGCTGTAATCTAAAAGTGAATGACATTGTTATCATCAAGGAAGATATGTTACCAAGGTGTCAGTGGCAACTGGGGCGTATCGTTGAAACTATCGAAGGCGATGATGGTTTAGTCCGTCGGGTCAAAGTTCAAGTAGGAGTCCAAAGTCAGACCAAGAAACAGGACCGTGCTTTCAAGCCCCCCATCATCGAGCGGCCTATTCAAAAACTGGTGGTTCTTGTTGAAAGAGAATAATAACAACCATGTTATTATCTGAGAGGAACTGACATACTGACATAAACAATGTAACAGTCCAGGTGGCACCTGCTCTATGATGTTTGTACACCTGTATATTGGTTGAAGTGGTCTCATTTTGTTGTTGTTCAAATCATGTATGATTAGCTAGTTTGTAAATCATAGCATGATTGGTGGGAGTGTAATGAACCGCTGATCTGTACCATAAGTCATCCTTGCGGGGGTTGTCGGAACTGTATGCGCAGTCGCACTAAGGACAGATGTGATCAGAGGCATGCCCCGTAACGCGTATAGAGCAGTCTGTCGCGGCAGGAATAAGTTGTACAAAGTCCATGTAAGTTACGATAATACTTTGATAAGTATGATAAGTGTGTTTCTAATGTAAGGTATGTTGCTGCGTTTGTATTGTGAGCTATCTGAAAACCTTTTTATTCTGTATTTACGTTATTTACATCCATGTGCTATTTTTTAGCTAGACATGTGTGTCATGCAAGCTAGCAGCACCCCATGAGAAACGGGCCGAAGTGTTTAAGTGTTTACCGGAGTTTTGCACCCTTGGCAAGCGGACTGAGGTATGTGATGAGAGATGATCTGTTGTTATATTTTATTTAACTGAACTGTGTAATCCCTTGATGCTGTTTGAAGTAACCCCTTTTGTTTTATTTAATCTGTGACTGTATATCTCAGAATTACTTGTTTGAACTTGCCTGAATTAACTTAAGCTCATTGTTGTTATTGCTCATTGTTATAGTTCAAAAGGTACTGTACGGGTATCAATTTTTTCTTATTTTATAGTTTTCACGGTGCTCAACGTCCAGAGAATGAGCCGTGTGTGGTGAGGAAATAAATGGCTGCACCCGTTAGAGACTCTTCTGTCGTTCTTGATGCCAAGGGCTGCTACACTCTCCCTCCCTCATCCTCATGGTCCCCTCTTACTCTCCCTTGCCATCTTAGTGGCATCTGTGTTTTGTCGTCCTTACCGTGTTCCTCTCCTTGTGTTCCATGCCGTCTCCCCAGTCTGTCATGTGTTTCATGTCTGCTCCATGTCCTATTATGTAGCTTGCGTTATCACAGTCTACGTCTCACTATTTTTCCTGTTTTATTTTGACAGTCTCATGTTCCATATTCGATTTGTTTAGTTTTGCTTCCTCTGTGGCGTCATGTTCATTTGTTTCAGCTGTGTTCCCCGTGTGTTTCCACTGAACCACATGGGGTGGCTGTGGCTGAGCTGGCGGAGCAGATCAGCTACTGACTGGCTTCCACAGTCTGCATGCCAAGTATCCTTGGGCAAGATACTAACCCCAAGTTTGCTCTCTAATGCATCCATCGGAGTGTGAATGTGTGTGAATGTTGGTTAGATTGCACTTAAGTATAGAAGGAAGTGAATGGGTGAATGGGGCATGTTGTACAGCGCTTTGAGTACTCTGGGAGAGTACTCGCCATCTGTTAACCTTCCCATATCTCAAGTGGTCATGTATGTTCCTGGTTTTCATGTATATTTCTTTTTCCCAGTTTAGGTTGTTGCGATTAGTTTCTTAATTAGATGGTTTTCGTGTTTGATTAATATTCTGTTTTTCGCTATTTTGTTATAATCTAGTTTCATTTCCACGTTTAGTTCGTCTGCATTTGGGTCCACTGCTCTCCACACGGTCTGCCATCACAGATCATGACACTGAGAGCTGTGGATAAATGTATGCCCACAAACCTGAAGTAATGAACTGAAGTAATGTTGTAAGAAAGAGTGGGCCAGATTTCCTCTATAATCATATGAGAGACTGATACAGAAGACAATTATGTAAGTATTTAAGTTATTGCTGCTAAGAGGCGGTTCTATAAGGATGCACTTTGTGTTCAAGATCGCTGCGTAGTCCTGTAAAAATGTCCTTTTTGTCTCTGTATTGGACTGGTGTTTATGAACAATATTGTGAATTTACATGAAATTCCCATATTTTGTATTTTCTATCTAAACATGTGAAAATGTTAATTGACTTATCTGGTAATGACGTTGGTGCTAAACATACCATGGACATATTCATTGCCAACATATTGCTTCCTTACCCAGTATCACCACAAAACAGTTTTTAGTTCAGTTTTATGATTATGTTTAGATGTTGGCAGCAGTTGGCTAACATCAACGAACCCTTTATCCAGACTTAAATAAAATTGTCTTTTGGCTCAATCAGTCCACTTTGTTGGATGTCATGTATGCTCACCAGCCATCTTAGACTACAATTCATGAATATTTATAGATTTTAACATTAAAAATGTTGCCTTTAAACAAACATTCTCACTCTGACACATGTTTAGTGTTTACATGTTTATTTTTAACTATTGTAGTGTCACCTGTAAAACATTGCTGTAAAATGTAAAACAGCAGTGAAGGACCTTCTCAGGTATTATCTCTGGTTACTTAACACCAAAGTAACATCAGTGCAATCTGCACACTCTGATTTCACGCTGACCTCTCAGTCCCCAGTGGGCAGAAACGGTTTTCCTGTCATCTTCAGCAAAGCACCATAGCCCCACAGGCATACTTATATTCAAGAGCAAAATGTTGAGTGCAGCTCATAATGAAGGGTCATTTGCTCAATGCGACTGAATAATATCTGACACGTTATTAATTACATGTTTCTTTGAAGCCTTATTGAGTGTTGGATTGGTGAACATAACAAGGTACAAATATGTCGTAACTCAAAAGAGTAATCTTATTATGACAGGCGAACAAACAAACAAATAACAACAATAACAACAATAAAACCATGCTGTTGACTGCTTTGGCAATTGCACATGTACAGCCGCCAGCTGATGCCTCCTGTTGCTTGTAGTCCTTGTAATTGTAAACATGAACTGTTGAACAGATAGAGACTTCATCTTGCTTTGCCCATAAACGGTGTAAAGAAGTTTAGCTCCAAAAATAATCTCAGAAGCAAAAGGTGATATGGTAACACTGGGATGATGCTGAAACATTTTCTACCTGACAGGAAGTAGTGTGTGGTATTTCATCCTATACATATGGCTCTATCTGTGGGAAAATAAAAAAAAGGGGGGGAGGGGGGAGAGTGGGGGATGTTTTAGTCAGCAGGGTGTGACCACAAATCTGAGGGGGCAGAATCACCCCTGCAGGAAATTCAAACCACCAAGCATGTTATTTGAAGGAAGATGGTAGCAATTGAAGAAATGCAGGGTTTGGACATATCATGAAGTGTTTTAGTAAAAATGTTATGGATCCCCAAATCCACACAACACAGAGTCCTCTGTATTTTTGTTCTTTCGTCTTTCATTAATTACATTGACAAAGTTTCTACACCATCACATATCCAGAGAGATCAAATTACTCACACATAATGTATTTAGGTTTGAGAATGAAACACATGATATAATTGTACCTCTTTATGTAGGCTAATAAAGAAGCCACTCTGAAGATGATGCTGTTATTGCATCATGTGCTGGCATGTGGTAAGAGATGACCTCATCATCATAGTGTTTATGGATCACTGGGCCTCTAGCCTTGATTTCTGTTATTGAATTATATGGAATTTTATTGAAGGAGTGGCTTTGCAAATCCAATAAGAGAGTCAGCAGTCCTTCAACATTCAGAGGCAACATCAATGTCATTCATTCTCTGACAAATTGGTCAGAATAATGAACCACATGAAGAGCGTGTCGAGCTAATTATAGTGAGTTTCTCTGAAGTCTTAAAAGAACAGAGATTAGACAAAGGTTGTTTTTTTGTGGGAAATGATATATTTATGGTGAAAAGTTCAGAGGGTTTTAAAAAAATTCTGTGAAGTTAATACAAGTAGACATCTGACTTCACCTAACATTTAACATGATGTGATGCAAATTGTGACACTGAACTGAAACAACTTAAATATTAACAGTGGGTACCTTAAAAATTTCAGACCTTTTATGAGCAGTTTCAATAAACAGAGTAACCAGAGATATAATTTTTTTTTTTCGCTTTCAAAACCTGGCACCTACATCAATATGCAACAAATCCAGAGCTGTTTCATATGGAACCCCCTTCAGAAACTTAAATGACTGGGATACCTATCACCAACATGTAGACAAATTATACAAGATGTCAATAATTTTTCACTTGCCTCAGGTGCAACCTGTAGCCCACCAGAACCACAGACACCACTTCCACTGGATTATCTTGTTGCTCTGTGTCCTCTCTGAAAGACTGCACAGGAGGCAGCAAACATGATGCAAATGGACTGATTCTTATATAGCACTTTTCTACTCTCCTGGAGTACTTAAAGCACAACATGCCACATTTACCCGATCACACCCTTTCTCATAAGCACTTTCTCTATAGTGCTCTATTAGTGCTTTGTAAGTACGTTCACACTCCGATAGACGCATTGGAGAACAACTTGCTTAGTATCTTGCCCAAGGATACTTGACATGGAGGATCGAACCACCAACCTTCCGATCAGCAGACGACCTGCTCGACCTCCTAAGCTACAGCCACTCATGTTTGTTTGCTAGCAGTGAATGCCCTGGAAATTTAGTGGTACTATATTCAGACTGGTGCTATCTGATATATACACTGGGTACTCAAACCAACTTTGACATATTTGATTTACATTTTAAAGGTCATGTTTTCTGAGGGCAAGCTGCTAAGTTAAGATGTAAGATGTTACCATCCATAGTGACTGAATATGGTAAATGGTAAATGGTCTGTATTTGTATAGCGCTTTACTTGGTCCTAAGGACCCCAAAGTGCTTTACACTATACACAATCATCCACCCATTCACACGCAAATTCACACACTGGTGATGGCAAGCTACAGTGTAGCCACAGCCGCCCTGGGGCGCACTGACAGAGGCACTAGAATATTCTAGTGCGACACAAATCACTACTGCTGAATATATGAACTGACAGGATTTATGGTCAAAACACAAAACAAAAGTCTCTGGGTTGAATGGAGAGGTCACAACAAAAATCCTGCAGTTGACTATGTGCAACTCAACCTCCATGACTTGCTTTAAGAAATGTAAAGTGATTCAGCAGGAAAAGATCATTCCATATCTTATTGAGCAGGTAAGGGAAAAATGAGCAGCCTTTTAATTAAAATGTGATAATAGGCAGTTCAGTTCATGAGGGGGCTAAAACCTCCTGGGTTAAAGGTGCAGCATGTATTCCTCTGGACATCTTCAGCCCCTGGAGCAGGATTGATCTTTGGCTCGCACGGGAGAGCATGGCCTTTTGTGGGTTTAAGGGCCACACACCTGTGCATGCATCAGGGCTGGATAAGCCCAGATTAAGCTAAAGTTACCAGCTCTCTCCCTGCAATGTCATTCAAAACCTCAACAGCAACCACATTGTGGACAAAGCACCTTTTGGGCTGTCCTAATAAACGCCATTAGCTTTGAGACATCAAACATTAAGGATTATGGGATTTTCTAGCCCCCCAAAAAGATGGAGGGTCCGTGGGACTCCCTCACTCGGTCATCTTTTTTCTGCAGAGATTATGCTACAATTTGTTTTCCTTTTTCCACCATTTTGTATGTCCCTCCTCCTTTTGCACATTCCACACAAAAAGTGCTACTGTAATCCCCTGCAGATGAAACCAGGAGCAAAGTAAAAAGGAAGATTACACAGGGCTTTGTAAATTGCTTCTATACACATGTGCATGGTTATTTAGGATCTGTAGACACTTAACACAAGAAGTGAGTAAGCACGGCACACACATACAGACACACACGCATACAAGAGTCAAACATAACTGTGTGCTCTTCTTAGTCCCCTTTATGCCTAACATACAGACTGGCAAAAAAGGGAGACTGTTAATTTGGCTTTCCCCCAAATTTAATGGGAAGAACTACACCTCTACAGATTAATGATTGTTTGCTGAATATGTATTCAAAACAAAAGTGTAACAATGACAGTTTGTGGTTTAAGGTGGTGTGACAAGTATTAATTATGGTCTCATTAAAGCCACCATGCTAAAAGTAAAGGTACTTGCACATACCACATTCTTCCAATCACACCTACATTCATGTAGCACTTCTATTCTATGCCTTGAAGTGTTTTCTAACTATTCCATCCAGACTCACACACTCATGGATGTAGCTTAATGAAAGCTACACTGTTCCTGAAAATGAAATACTTCCAACTAGCTGAACACCACCATTTTGACATGTTTACTTTTGTACTGATTCAGTTAGTTGGTACATTTAAACAAACTACAAATAAAAGATGGATGTAGTCTCTAGGTCTAAAAGTGCAGCTCATGCAGAAATACAAGTGGCTTCTTTTGTTGCAAAAAGACTGGAGGTTGTAAAGAAGTCTATGGAAAAGAAACCCTTGATTCCCTTCTTCTGTGACTTCAGTAAACATTTTCTTTAGGAGATAATTCCCTCTGTCTGTAATTTAGCATCTTACTGAATGCAAAATGGAATGCATTTTATAATTTATGATCCTTTAAATACTATTGTATAGAAGCCACACCTATAATATGCAGCTTCTGTACAGCAAAAGGAAAGGCCTTGTTCTGATGGAAGTAGTTTCCATCTCCAGTACACATATAACAATGACTGGACCCTACCTGAAAAGACCCACGAGTCAAGTCATCCCTAACAGGAGTCAAAGGTTGGACTGCTGCTAATCCATGTAACACTAGGAGGATAAACCTCAGGGCTGTGGCTTGCGAGCACGCCCCCCCCCCCCCCCCCCCCCAATATCTTGAGGGGGGTTGTTCCACAAAAATGGGGCACGAAAAGAAAAAGCACGCTCTCCGGTACTTTTTTTTCTGGCTCAATGACCTTTAAAAGGCCAGAATCCTGAGATCGGAGAGCACGGGATGGAACATAAGGGTGCAAAAGATCAGAGAGGTTTGAAGGTGCCAAACCATTTAAAGCCCTGTAGGTGAGCAGCAGGACCTTAAAATCAAAATCTGCTCGAACCTGACAAAGTAGTCAATGAAGGGATTTCAATACAGGGGTAATGTGCTCAAATTTTTCAGTTTTAGTTAAAATGCGAGCAGCTCCATTTTGCACCATCTGTAAACCTCTGCAGTGTCGCTTGATAAAACTTGACTGATTTTGGCTATGTTCCTTAATGATAAAAGGCTGTCTTTCTTATCTTTTTTACATGAGAAAGACAGCACCATGTCGAACCACACACCCAAGCTTTTAACCTTGTCCCTGCAATTTATGACATAGTCATCAATTTTCAAGATGAAATTTTGGGACAAGTATTGAAATTTTTGTAGTCCAGTGACTATCTACTCTGTCTTATCAGTATTAAGAAGCAGGAAATGATCTGATAACCAGCCCCTAATTTGCAGATAGACACAGTTCTAATTTAGACACTTCAGCACAATTTCCAATGGTTAAAGGAACATAAAGCTGCAGGTCGTCAGCGTAACAATGAAAAGTTACATTAAAAGAACGTAAAAGAACACCAAGAGGCAGCGGATACAGAGCAATGGGCCAAGTACAGAGCCCTGAGGCACCCCATGCCCCACTGCACAGGTCTCAGAGAGATCATTTTTAAAATTAACAGTCTGAGATCTCCCAGACAAGTAAGATCTCAGCCATGATAAAACATTTCCTGTAACTCCAATAAAATGTTCAGGCCTATCCAATAAAATACAGTGATCCACAGTGTCAAACGCAGCACTTAGATCTAGTAGTACTAAAACTGAAGTGCGATCGTTGTCTGCATTTACCAACAGATCATTTGCCACTTTGATTAAAGCTGTTTCTGTGGAGTGATTTGATCTAAAAGCAGACTGAAATGGTTCAAACAGATTGTTTGTTGACAGATGCTCAGTGAGCTGCTTAAAAACAACTTTTTCAAAGACCTTAGAAAAAAAAGACAGATGTGAGATGGGTCGATAGTTTGCAACCATGTCAACGTCTAGTCCAGGCTTTTTCAAGATTGGCACTACCACAGCTGATTTAAAACATTCAGGAAAGACTCCGGTCGTCAGTGAAGTATTTAAAAGAAACAGAATGTAGGGTCCTAATACTGACCACAGTTCCTTTATAGCCCAGGCTAATGAAAGGTTAGCACAGCCCTTACAAGGGTCAAAATAGAAGTGCTCACATTTAGTGATATAAATGTTATTCTATAAATAACTAATAAAATAAATATTTATATGAATTAGGTTTTAAATTTTTTGTTTTAAAGAGTACATTTGGGGGCTAATACTTCTTAATCTTCTTTAAACAATATTATGAATACATGATTCCACAAAAGAATTAACAAAAGATACCAACTGTTGAATCCCAAAGGCAATTGGGAGGCTTTAAAATACTTGGGCTAAATCTTGCTGTTACCAACTTATTAAACTGCATAATGTCCTGTTATACCAGACCTTCCCAAAGTGTTTGGCCCGCCCCCTAGGGGGCGCAGAGCCATTGCAGGGGGGGCGCGGCATGAAAAGGGAGAAAAAACCCCAAAAACAACACTTGGACACTGCTAGCATGGGGCGCCCACACAAACGCAAAGCAGGAGATGAAGCATCGCTGAATATGTTTCCAAACCAACTTCATTCTAAGCCAACGACTGGAAAATATGGTGAAGCAAATCTTCCCTTTGGTTTCACCTGCACAAGTGCCGAGGTAGGTCTCCCCTGCAGAATTGGTTTTCCCTTCGTCAGGAGCACAGCTGGGCTCTCCAAATCACGGACAAACAGCATCCCACATTCTTGATTTTTAGTTCACAAACACTTGTTGTAATGACTAGCTACTCCTGACATGTTGGAGATGTTAGCTCTTTATACAGTAAAGTTACAGCGGGATACAAATAACATCAGGCTGATCCTGCCACGATTTGTTCCCCCTGTTCAAATCACGGACAAACAGGATCCCACAGCTGTTTATGTTTTTAAACCCATTCTGCACAGAGAGGCATTTTTTTTTTTTTAAATGTATTGATAGCAATGTTGAATATTATTACACAGAAAAAAACCCAATTCCATGTAAAATAATCACACCGTGACGCCTCTGCCTTTCTAAATAGAGAGACAGTAACTGCGTGTTTATATGTAAGCGTGAAAAACCTGAAGATAGAGGCAAAATACTGTTAATCTATCGGCCATTCTGCAATTCCTCTCAATTAAACAATAACGTGGCACACAGCTGACGTGAAAAAAGGAAAATACCTTTAATGTTGCATGACGAACTATGTATTCCTCGTCCACACGTAAACGCAAAAAATGAGTCTCAGTTTTCGGTGATTTAAAACGCCGTTTACATGTGGACGAAACAGCTGCGTTTTCAAAAATACCCGTGTAGGTGCGGACGTAGCGTAAAAGAGTTCGTAGTTTATTTTCTTACTACCTGCAGATTACTTGTATTTGCCTTATTGCTTACTAAATGTTTGAGGTGTGAAAACCGCAATTGAGCAAAATATGGGTGTGTGTGGTTGGAGGATGTGTTAGCCTGCGTTAGTGTTAGCGTGCGTGCGTGCGTGTGTGTGCGCGCGCGCGAGGTGGGGCGGGGGGCGCGAACATTTTTCTGTAAAACAAAGGGGGGCCCAGCAAAAAAAGTTTGGGAACCACTGTGTTACACAGAGAAGGACAACTGCTGCCTAAGCGAAAACCCTTAGTGATCCCCTGTGTATCAGCAGTATTGGAACAGTTGAGACGCATTTTTTCTAAACAACACATCTCTGTGGCTTTTAAACCCCAAAACACACAGCGCCAAAAATTGGTCCACCCCAAGGATCGGATCCCCCAACACAAACAGAGTAATGTAGTGTACACTGTTAAGTGCCAGGAGGATTGCTGTGTTTTATATATCAGGGAAGCCAAACAACCTCTGGCTAAGAGGATGGCACAAGATAGAAGAGCTACCTCGTCAGTCCAGGACTCTGCAGTCTATTTACACCTACAGGCCAGTGGACACTGTTTCAATGATGAGGACACATCCTGGACAGGAAGGAACGCTGGTTTGAGTCTAGGAGGCTATTTACATGAAAAGGGAAAGACCATCTCTGACTCGAGGAGGGGGCCTAAGAGTACATCTTTCGCTATCTTACAATGCCGCTCCCGTACTCTCTGTGAATGGTACTCATGGTCACGGTCTTTGATCAGTGGTTGTTGATCAATGGTCATGACAGTTTTCCTATTAATGATCAAGGAACTGACCATTGCACCACTTCAACGAACAGCCCATTGTTCATTGAAGTTGTGTAAGTTTCTGTCATTGTGCAAATGTACTGTTTATAAGGTTGGGACACCTGCAGTCAGCTGACAATGAAGAAGCACTTGGATGAGTGACAAAACATTTCTCTCACTGAAAATGCTGTGTCCAGATGAACAGAATCAACTTTTTGGGATTTACTTACGTCAAGACATCTCAATGCACTAACCCTAACAGTGACCTGAGATGAATATGGTCCAATGATATGAACAGCCTTCAAACAGAGGGGCTGATGTATGCAAGCCTGTTCTGATCAGATTTTCTAAATTCTAAGAAAGTAAAAAAAAAGATTTTCTAACCCCCACCTTTACAAATGTTTATAATTTTACACTGAAAAGGCTTTTGTTGTCCCAATGATACACTTTTAAAATCCAGGTGAAGCTGTAAGTGATAATGAGAAAATGGAATTCCATTAAATCCTGACAAACTAGAAAAGACGGGCTGCTAAACTACAGTGTTGGGGAGTTCATGTACTGCCGTTACATATTTAAAATACAAAATATGAGTAACTGTATTCCGTTACAGTTACCGTTTAAAAATGTGGTATTCAGAATACATTTACTTTGTTGAAATAAATTGATTACACGGCAGTCTTTTCCTGTTTCATATGTTAGGCTATGCCCTCTCTATTTTGGTAATTCCACGCTGGTGGAAACCCAAACAAAACGCCCATTAAGAGGCTCTAATGCCTGTGTCTTAATCTCGCGGCCCATGTCACCTCTACTTGCGGGCCGCATAATGGCATGAAGAAATATTTTTAAAAATTATTCACAAAAATTATTATAATATAAAGGCATTAGACAGGCATAGCCCTGAAGAATGTAGCCTCATGGGCAGTGTAGTCCGTGCTGCAGGGAGAATGGACTGCCATACCCGTGATGTGTCTGTGAGCGCGAGGGAGGGAGAAAAAAGACAGTCAAAAAGTACGAGTTGTCACCGACCAGAAACGGGAGATGGAAGCATGTAAACATAATAATAACAACTGCAGTCAAGAAGAGTGCCTGATGAGCCTAGTTGTAAGTAAGCTATTAAGACTCGACTGTACACTTTTTTCGTGTTTTTCTTCTAAACAACAAGTTCCGTTGGAGCAGCCTTTCAACGCCTCTCTCTGTCTCTCGCTAGTTGACCCAGACAACAAAGTAAAGCTAGTTTTTGGCTACGAGCCCGACACAGAACCCGACGTATTAGTCAGAGGTCCCTTTACGGTTTTACGCCTTTACAGTGCGGACCTGTATTATATACGCACGGAATAGTTTTATATATGAGATCGCTGCAAAAAGTTGCAGCCTTACCCTAATGTCCACCCTACTGTTACTCATTTTATTTAAAAATCTAGTTGGTATTGGTATGGTGAGTAATCTTTAGTAATAGTAATAATTCACACAGCAATAGTACATTCATGTAGTTGTAAAAAGCATGATAATATATTAAGTAATCCAAAGTATTCATAACTCGTTACTCTCATTGAGTAACGTAACGGAATACATTACAAAATACATTTTGGGGCATGTAATCTGTAATCTGTAGTGGAATACATTTTAAAAGTAACCTTCCCAACACTGACTACAATGCACCAATCCCAGCTGTGTTATGAAGAGATCTTTCACCCTAATAAATAGATTCTATGGCTACATCCACAGGCACATGGGTATTTTTGAAAATGCAGCTTTTTCAGTCGTTTAAGCCTTTTGTTCACACCTAAACAGCGTTTCAGATCACTGAAAACAGAGATTTTTAAGAACTATTGCCAGGGTGAAGATTCTCGAAAACTCAGCTTTTGCGTTTACATGTGAACAAGGAAAGCGGAGATGTAGTCATGCAGCGTCAAAGGTGTGGGCCTTTTTTGACATCACACTGTGCGCCACGTTATTGTTTACATGAGATGAATTTCTACGATGGCAGATATAAAACACTGTTGCTCTTAATCTGCAGTTTTTACATTTTTTACACCCTTATGTGTATATGTAAGTGTTTTTGCTGGGGAGGGTGGGTGGGGGGTTGTGTAGGTCTTTTTTGGTTGGGTTTTTTTTTGCATTTTTTGTAGTTTTTTGTGTGGATGCGATTTAAAAAAACAATGAAAACAGAAAATCTCAGTTTACAAAAGGGTCAAGGTTACTTTATTTATACACGTAGGTACTTTTGCTTTAAAGAAAAAAAATGATAGCATTATCATATGATTAGTTAAAGCACTAGATAAATCTGATAAAAATATTAACTAGAGGTATCATCGCCCCCAGTGAAATGGATGAATGACTAACTACAATTGAGCATTTACTTCTTCACAGAGGGATTAAAAACATCACTAATATTTAAATGTACAGGAAAGCTAGACTGTTTCTTTCAATATTTCATTAAAGTTAGTTTTCTTTTATTTTTTTGCAGCCTTCATGCAAGCACATCCCACTCTCAAACCCACACATAGCGTGGCCTTTAGGCAGGTGAAGAAATCATCACTCAAGCCACGTTCAAAGGAGGATCCTCTGACTTCTCCCTTCGGCCGACATTGCGAAGGTCTCTTCTGCCTTAATCCTCTTTGACTTTATTCAAAGGTCATGTCTGATTTTCCAAATGGGGGAGGCAATAGTTGTGGAAGGCCTCTGAAGTGGGAAATCATGGTGTCTGAAAAACTGTGTTGTTTTGTATATATTAGAGTCTATTATAGAATTATTACTAATGGTTAAAGCACATTTAAACTGATGTGGCCACCAAAATGACAGCATCCTCCTGGAAAGTCTCCTCCCTCGCATTATATTCTCCTAACTGATGCAAGTTTTCTACCACTCTATTACAAATCCAGTCCCTATATTATACACAAAAATTTGTTCAGCTCATAGTGTCCCTTTGAAACTGTTTTTTTTTCTTGTTTTCACTTGCAACTGACTTCTGACCATGTTTATATTTTCAATTTGTCTATATTTATATTAGTCAAACAGCTAACAGTTTTGGTTAAGGGGTAAATTTTTACATAACCTGGGGGCATTAATTTATGCATTGTTGGTAGGCTAATTGCACACACATGTCCTTCTTTGCTATATCCATGAATCTTCTATGTGGGCTTCCTCATTTCCTCCTGGTTGGAGGCTCCAGCTTTGATATCCTTTGTCCAAAATATCCACTGCCACTCTTCTGCTTATATCCAAACCATCTCAACCTTTTCTGTCTCTAAAGTGCTCACTTTGCACTATTCCTCTGATGTAGCCACTCCTAAGCATCGCATTTAATATCAGTAAATTCAAGCACCTTGCTGACCTAGCTACCTATTCAGTATAGCGGTTAGCTGAATAACAGAGTAAAACTTTATATTTTTAAAAACACTAACAACAACACTAAAACAAAGATGAATCAAAAATATTCAAATTCTAATGGGCCCAATACATCAATAACCCAAGACATGAATTTGACCACATTAGGTTTTACAGTTTTATGAAGAAAGCAATGCACTAGCAGCCATGTAAAACAGAGCAAACACACAGCTAAGAAGCAGGAGTCAATTTAACCAAAGTGCATAAGAGAAAAGGTCATTTCAAAGCAGAGACCAAGCACTAATTAAGAGGAGCCAGTTCACTGCTTCTACACAGAGGTGGTTAAAAAGTCTGTCATAAAAGCTTCAGTGTCGGAACATCAGAGAGCCACTGAACTGGAACAACACAAAAACCAGAGAGCTGCACCTCAGAGAGGGACAGACAAAGTACAAGACAGCACTTTCAAAAGAAGTGCAGTCAAATTTATTCATAAGCTACACATTCAGATAAACTGTTCTCGGCATTGCTATAGAGTGGCCTTTAGCGTCATTAGCTCATTTTAAGCTAATGAACTGAGCTAATTGGTTAAGATTCTTCCAAAATTATCATTCTGAAAATACAGAACTTCAGCCAATTACATATTTTTATTTCAGAAGTCTTTTAAAACCTAACCTGTTTTGTCTTTATAATTGATGTTTTTTGGTTTTTTATAGCACTTTCAGAATCTCGGTACTTCACATAGTCATAGCCCTAGCATAGTCATTTTTCTCTGCTTTGGCCTCTACAAACATGTCTTTGCAGAGGTTTTAGAGACTTCTTTAACCCTTAGTTAAAGTTACATTGTATTGACATTTAGTTCTATTCACTTACCCTTCCCTAATAATATGCATAATCCTAGCTACACTGGCCATCTGTTACATTCCCAAACAAGGGCATGATCAGAGGTCATTAACCTATATGAAGGACAACAAGCAATGCAAATCAGCCACACGGCGCAATGTAAGGAGCTCTCTGATTGGTTGGACAGACATGGCCTGGCTGCCTAGATTTTTCTAACCTGCTGTTTGTGCTCGTATCTTTGCACTGCTGAGAAGCGCGTGTGCTTGTACAAAGGCCATTGGACCTCTGGATTTACATCCTGCCCAACAGGGATATGTGAAGAATTAACGGACTCTGCAGTGAAATGGAGAGCTGTGTCTGTTCGACCAATCAGAGAGCTTCTTACATCGTGCCACGTGGCTAATTTGCATTGCTTCGGAATTTCAGAAATGAGATAGCTAATCCAATAGCTAATTTAATAGCTAAATGTAACCCTAATAATACATTAACTATATGTATTAATTTATCTACTCCCAATTAGATCTCCCATCTTCTGTTTGTCACCAACATTATAACGTCACTTAAAACAAACAACAAAACAAACAAACAAACAATAAAAATAACAAACAAACAAAATACCTGTAAAATGATTTCTCATGAGCATGTTATGTTCAAACCTGGAGTATTTTAGCTGTCAGACCTTAACATAATATTTTTTTAAAAATCCCATCATAGACAATAATCTGGTTTAAATAAAATCATTAAATATCAATATAGTGTTAAATATTTAGCTAAAGAACAAACAAACCTGTTGAAATAAGTGATTATGCTATGCTGTGATGAATTTCATGACATGATGATGAATAACTCACAAGATAATACTGTCAGATGCTTCAGTTTTGACATTTTTTCCTTAGAAGGCACCAAGGCATTTTTGCATTTTCAGCTACACAGAACACAGTTGGAGACATTATCTATAACTAGACATTTATCTATAACTACTTGTGAGCTAATTATAATTCGTTTAAAACTAAAATGCAGGAAAACCTAATCAAAGGTCACAGAAGCAAACCTACAGAAAAATCATTTTTATATTTTATGTTCATCCGATTTAGAGTTGGCAGGGCCTTCACACCATTTTCTTTGATGTGAGGATCTAATTTTGTCAGAGGTTATAGCAACGCCAAGGCATTCACTGATCCTATTGTGGATAATATGCAGTAATATTTATGGTGTCATTTAGTGTGAAAAACAGTTCAATTTTCCAACAAAACTCTTCTGATCTCTTGGATGCCAGGCATCCAGAACTGGCAGTTGGTGTGATATGGACTCACCACGGTCTGTCCACAAACACATAGCACTCCTTGTTTGCCTGTTTTATTTGTATTGTATTATTGTGTGTGTCTTTATCTATTTTTTTCTCCTGTTCTTGTCCTTCTTATCTCCACCGTTTGATTGTTTTTCTGCTTAATCACTGCTTATTCCTGAGCCTTGTTTCTTTCCACATGTTTTCATTTCATCCTCCTCCTTCTCGTCTCTGAGGGCTTGTTTTCTCTTCGTGCCATGGCTCTTTTCATGTGTCCCTTGCCAGCAAAAATTGATGCTTAAATACACAGGAGGAAAAAACAAAACAAACAGACAAACAGCAGCCAGAGAACAGATGCAGACCAACTGCAAATTCTCTTACTGTATGACATTGGACAGAACAGGGATGACAAGTGATGGTGCAACACAGTGAAACATCATTCACAACAAAGCAGATTTTGAATGGCAAGTCAAGACTGCATATGCATTGTACATGAGCTGTACATGGAAAACAGAAAAAACCTTACTCATACAAATTGTGGCTTTGTATCATAAAGGTTTCTCACAGCTTTGTTTTTGAAATTTATTTCTACAATTTCTTACTTTTACAATTAAATGTAATAGGTCAAGGTTGAAGCAAGAAATGATTAAGTAAACTGTTTAAGGCTTTGTTTGTCTTTACTTCTGAGTGATTAGGATAACTTCAAAATTTCTCTCGAATTGCTTCTTCACGTAATCAAAATGAGGAGAGAAAGTTGCAAATTGACAGCAGTATTCTTACGAAAGGGGAAAAAAAAAAATATATATATACACACACTACTGGTCAAAGGTTTTAGAAAACCCCAATTTTTCAGTTTTTTATTGAATATTATGCAGATTAATGTCTCATTGCACTCTGAAATGAAAGCATAGAAGCACAGAACAAAAACTGTCAGGAATACCAGAGGAGAGAAACACCAGCTCCTTATAGACAGATGAGTCTCTCAAGACTGCAAGAACAGACCAACCTGTGCATTGCCTGGATTGACTACAAGAAGGCCTATGACTTGATGCCCCACACGTAGATCCTGGAATGCCTAGATTTTAAAAGATCAACAGGAACCTAAGAGCCTTCATCACCAACTCAGTGGGGATGTGGTGAACAACACTAGTAACCAACATAAAGCCAATAGAAAAAGTCACCGTCAAGTGTGGAGAAACCCAAGAAGGAAGAGGAGCAAGAGGAGGAACCATCGTGGAAGGACAGGCCCCTGCATGGTATGTACCACCAGCATATAGAGGAAGTGGCTGACATCCACAAATCATACCAGTGGCTGGACAAAGCTGTACTGAAAGACAGCACAGAGGCACTAATCATTGCAGCACAGGAACAAGGCTGGGATCTACCACTCCAGGCAAGACCCCAGGTGCAGGCTGCGTAAAGATGCCCCTGAGACAATTCAGCACATAACAACAGGGTGCAAGATACTAGAAGGCAAGGCATACATGGAACACCATAACCAAGTGGCTTGAACAAAAACATCTGTGCCAAGTATGGTTTGGAAGTCCCGAGGTTAGATGCCCCCTAGGGTTTTCGAGAATGACCGTGGTAAGATCCTACCACGAAGATGGACTCCTAAATTATGTCCAAAACACGAAAATGGAAAGATCGCGTTAAGTTATAAAGAGCAGAAGGTGGGAACACACACAACTGCTGTGTCATAAAAAAAAATCTAATGATCAATTTTGACATTTGAAGAGTGTAGATCGATTGGTTGTTTACATCACTCAACACAAGCAGAACTGCATTACAAAATGAGAAGACACATCATCCACATTCAGAAGCACATCTCTGTATAGTGACTGGTCTTATGATTTAAACAGGCAAATGTTCAGCATTCAAACTACAGGTGAATAATAGTCAAATGTTTCCCCCGTTATGTCGATATCAGCTAGTCAAGTACACACCTACACAGCATGTTAACAAACCCTGAAAAAAAAGCCAGAAAAAAAATTGAATCATTGCTGGTAAGGGTCTCTATATATTAGTATTTACGAAGGGTATGTTGTGGTTTACCTTACAAATTACAGTGGTCCCTCGCTATAACACGGTTCACCTTTTGCGTAGTGAAATTTTGCACACTTTTTTTTCCCCAGCGCATTGTGTTCTGCGGACCATTGTCGAGCTCCTCCGTGTCGTCTCTTCTTTACAGTACAGAATCGCTACATCGATCGCTAGCAGTGTGACTCTGAAGAAGATAACCATCGCACAAAAAGCTGGACTTGATTGATTCATCGATTCATTAATGATTAATTTTCTCTCGCAGCTGCTCTATTCCCATGTTTTGGACCTGAAAACAGGGTTTGATCTTTGGTTTTATTCTATAATACTGGACCTATTTTTCTACAAAGGTTTGAACTTTGGGAGTGTTTAAACAAAAGAGAAAAGTGTGAAAATGTTTATGCCTGTCTGAGAAAAGTGTATTAAGTGTGTAGTGAGGGGCTTTACAGCCTTAAAACATCTAAAATAATTGTGAAAAATAAAGTTGGCTACTTCACGGACTTCACCCATCGCTGGTTATTTTTTAGAACATAACACCCGCGATACACGAAGGACCGCTGTATACAAATACTGAGAAATATAGAATTTAAATCCTTTCTTGCTTTTGCTCTGAAGCGCGGGGTTAAAAATATTGACAAGTCGATGAACATCATCTACAGATATATTTGGTAAATGCCCATCTTGAGAGACATCTTGAGAATTGTAAATCGTCGCTTGATTCATCCATTTGGTTGACTTGTTTTGGAAAACCCGACTGTAAACAAGGAGCGAATATCACACCGGAAACGAAGCACTATAAAGGAGTTTCTCCACTGGAAGTAGCATATGCTAAGGTGCACAGAGTCTATGTTACATTTACAAGAGTCTAACATGTAATTTAAACATAATTATTTTAGGTTTCTATGGTGAACTTAATTAAATCATTTATGATCTGCGTGAAATTGAACAACTTAAAACTTGCTAAATGTATTCCTGTTGAAATGTCCTGATGCAAGAGTGGCTAGTTGCCTGGACTCACGTTATCCAAGATCACACGAGATTTCAAACCACAGGAAAATCACTGGAGTAATAAGAGGCAGAAAAGCATACACACACCACATATGTGCCATTGGTATTTATCAGTGGTGCTGTGTTTGTGTACATGTGATGTATTCATGCAGTTTGATTAGGTTAATGGTTCTGAATTGTCTATAGGTGTGAATATGAGTGTGAACGGTTGTTTGTCTCCCTGTGATAAATAGGTAATCTAAGGATGAGCAGAAAAGGATGTAGTGACAGCTATGTCCGAAATCCATTAAAATGGAACAAAAAACATGTACAAGTGGACAAGTTTTATGTTAACCAAAACTCTAGGCTTTGTTGAAAACTCCAAAAAATAACTCTTTAAATGAAAAACTGCAAAATAATCCATGATTTTTTTTAAATGTTCATTCAAATAATGACTTTTTAAAGTGAATTTATCAGTGTTAGTCTTCAATTCTATGTTGTTCTATCCAGATATGCTTTCCTTGCATTGGCAGTGTATTTAGAATCATTGTCACACAAATGAAGCTGCTACCAATCAGATGCTTTCCAGGTGGTAATGCATGGCAGATTGAAATCTGACTGCACCATTTTTCGAATCCGTTGACCTTGCTCTATGATTTTATGTGGCCTCCCACTTTGTAGTTCAGTTGCTGTCATTGCCCGTCATTTCCACTTTCTTATAACAGCATTAATAGTTGACGGTGGAATATTTAATAGTGATGAAATTTCATGACTGGACTTGCACATGTAGCAATGCATGCTAATGCCTTCTAGTAATAATGTCTAAGGGAAGCATGTTTAATGTAAATAGAAGTGGTCCTGGTAGAGAACCCTGTGGGACTTTGTAATTAACATTAATGTGTGCAGAAGACTCCTCATTCATGTGGCCAAATGGCATCTATTAGACATATATTAAACAGTGGTTTGGTGAGGTACATTTACAACCTATTGCACTTTTTCTTTCTTGTGATAAATTCTAAATTGTGACCGAAACTCAAATAATGAATTCCTCTGCAGGTGATCAGTTAGCTGTTTTACAACTACTCTTTCAAGAATTATTTAGGCAAAAGAAAGCTTGGAAATATACCTATAATTAGCTAACACATATTTTTAAATAATAGTTTAATTATTTTCACCTTAAAGGCCTGTGGTACATAACCCATTCATAAAGACAGACTGACCATACGTTGCTAAAAGTCTCAGAGTGATGGTGAAAAGCTTCTTCATGCATTCTAATTCTAGGCTGTACTATTGTAATTCAGAGATGGATCAGATGACCCCGAGCCATTCCTTAGTTTTGTTGCGATAGACTTTGGCTGCTGATGGGCTTCCCATGATGCACTGAGCATTTCTTCTTCACGCTTCTCTTTTCACTATCTGTATGTCTATACACCACTGCGCTATTCAGTCATTAGCAGTCATTAAACTCCAGCTCTCTCTTCCATAGTTTGCCATTTGTCTTTTTCTGTCTCTGTTCCCCTCTACACAACTGGTCATAACAGATGTTTGAACCACCTGGAGCCTGGTTCTGTCCAAAACTTAATTATTTTAAAAATGAGATTTTCTTTCCCACTGTCACCAAATGCTTGCTCAGAGGGGGTTGTGTAATTGCTGGGGTGTTGTTCTAATATTGTAGGGTCTTTACTTTAAGATGTAAAACATCTTGAGGTGACTGAATTAATTGAATGAATTATATAAATAAAATGGAATTGAACTGAGTTTTCCATCATGAATTTGCATCTAGTTTATTGATATGATTGAAGAAGTTGCATGACATTGATAGATACATAGTTGACCTAAACAGTTGGTATTAACATTGATTGATATTTTGCCAGATATTTCAACCTTGGACATTTAAAGCTGAATGGCTTGTAAGCTAATAAAGCAGCTCATGGATATTATATATTTCTGGTAGCTAAAGTTTTCCCTTTAGCAATACACCTTCACTCTGGAGGTCTCCATCTGCCATCTTGACTGAACAATCTTATCAGAGCTTTTGCAGAAGGGACTCCAGAGAAGCAGCAGAGAAAAGGCCTGCAGACAATGTGAATGTGTGAAGCACACTGTGACCAACGCCACAGACAGATAACAAACAGTTTATCAGTGAGCCAGAGAAACTCTGTTGGAAGAAGGAAAGCCATCCTGCAATAATCAGTGGAGGATGGGAACAAGTAGGAGTGGTGAAGAGGGTAAGGAAAAAAGAAACAGAAAAAGACTAAAATGCAGCAAGAAAAATAAAATAAAAGAGGCCAAGGGAATCTTTATTAAAGCAGCAGACTATTCATATTGCAACTGTCTGAGCCGAGCTGTGCCTTTCAATAGGGCGATAAATTTGAGGAATCAGATGGGTGATGAAATTGATAAAAAAAAAAAGGCATTCTGGTATCCCATCACTGCAGAGGCACTTGACATTTGTGATGACATTTGAGCTTGTTTGAATCTGCTTGAAATTGAGCATTTCATCCCAATGTAAGGCTACACTTTAGAAAAACCCTTCTTATCTGCAAGATTATGCAGCTATATTATATGAAGGTATTATGCAGTGCTAATAGAGCATGTAGATACTTCACAAATGATACCAAAAATGCCTCGCACCACACATAAGGAGGATTTGGCCCTTGAATAAAAGAATACTTCCGAGTATGCAAATGCCCACAAAAGAATTAAGGCTTAACAGATTTGACTCACTCAAACAATGGCATGCAGCTCTTTTCCCAAGATGCAACTGTGTTAGTTTGCAGGATTAAGGCTCTGGATTGTGACAATGTGTTGAATGAAAAAGGACAAAGCGACACCTCCTTTATTACAGGGGTATAACTATAAGTGCTTCTCTTGTTATGCCTCAGGAATGATTAAAAGCAGGAGGCAGAGAGAGAGAGGCAGAGGCTATACACTGCCACCTGCAGGAAAATTATGCTCACAGTGTTTTTTTTTAATTTTTTGGCTTTTTCCCTGAATGGTAGTGCTGCCCCGGTGACATGGTTTATGTGAAGAATTGTTATACAATTGAGTGTAATTGCTGTTATGAATGGGTTTACTGTTTCCTGTATTGTGGCTCCTGTGAGTTTTAATACAGTGTGTTTTTTTTCCTTCCTTAAACAACATTATTTTAAAATATAGTTTAAGAACGATGTTTAAGAAAACAACAACAACATACAAACACACAAAAACTATATTGTAGTGGTGTTACCCTTATGGTGGATGTAGCACAGGAGATAGAGCAAGGCATTAACTTAGATTGGTGGCTCAATCCTTGCTTGTTGTGTTTTTTATTTATTTAATTTATTTTTGTTGTTTTTGTTGTATAAAGCAATTTGCATGCTCAGGTAGAGTAGAAAAGCGCTATATAAGAATCAGTCCATTTGCCTTCCTCTTGCCCTCTGCCAGCTGGGATTGGCTCCATGAATTGGATAAACAGAAGAAAAGAGATGGAGGACATTCATTATTTAAATTAAAGTGATTATTTTTCCATGTTTCGTTACTGAATTACATGAAGAATTTTTTATTGAAAGACACAACTTCATAATTCAGGAATTCGGGACGTTTTACATTTCAATGACAATTAATACAGCTAAACTTCAGCTGCAAGTAGAGCTACATGGCAATCCATTCAAATCTTGAAGGTACAGTTAGTTATTTTTTGAGTTTATCTAATAAATTAATAGTTGTTACATCTACCAAATTGATTCATTCTCATATACTCGGATTAAATTAAAATACATAGAGTGAGCACCAGTTTGTGGTAGCAGACATATTGCCCCATTCTGCCCAATCACGTTATATGTATATGACTATCCGGTCGTTAAGTCTGACCTCACAAGCCGTGTCTGGCCCTAAACTCCGCTGCAGGTCCATATATCAAACGATCACTATGGCATTACAGAGAGTTGAAAAACTGTCTAAAGTCTTTCATCTTTAATAAAATGATCAGCGTTCTGCTCTACCAGGTGTAACAACTGAGTTTAACATCCAGGCATCCATGAAAACGGAATTTATGACATTTAACGGAGTTAGAAGTTAGCAGGAAGTTAGCTCGCTAGCTTCTATCTAAATACAATATAGCATGTCCTGACTGCGGGGTTTTGGAAACAAATTCAAACGTACAGCTCTGCTATCACTTCCAACATAAATGAAGACAGAAAACTAAACAGCAGTGACGTTTGTAGGGTTACTGAAGTTGGGCTAGCTGGTATATAATGATGTGCTACGTGACATATGTATTATACCAAAGGTGGAGGAGAAGAGACCTTGTAGGTGTTTGCATGCATTGGAGGAAGTTTTAATTGATGTCTGCACCTTCAAGCTCAAGATATGATGGATTACATATAATTTTAACATTGCGAAGAGGTCCCCTTTATGAAAAAGTGAAATGCAAAGGAAAGAGACAACTGACATCTGAATAAAATACCCATCCTCTTTCTCCTCAGTTCAGTTCAATTCAGTTTTATTTATCTAGCCACAATCACAGCAACAGTTGCCTCAAACTGATTTATATTGTAAAATAAAGCACCTACAATAATACAGAGAAAACCTCAAGCTTCTCTCCTGAACTGAAGTCTGGGCTCTAATAGATGAAAACATGCATAAACATTCGTATTTATTCCCAGTACTGTCACAGTTACTTACTGTCAGTGTTAGCCAGCAACTCCTCGTCCCCAGACAGCAGTACAATGAACTGGTAAGCCAAGTGTAAGTGGCTATAAGCTAATATTATGCTAGTTAATGTAAATGTGTCCTAAAAGTCACACTTTCCCTCTAATAAACAGTTTGATACTATTGATTATATTCTCAAATTGTATGACAGTTTATTCAAAGAAATTTTCACTAATGATGTATCCTCCAGCATCCTCCAGAGTAAACAGACATGGACAAATTTTTTCAAAATTACTCAGAGTTACACAATGAGCTTTAGTCAGTGTATACAATGTTTAATAATAACTGTAATAATTACTGTAACAAAGTGTCAGTGTTTCTGTCTGACTGATGCCGATGAGCTCATGTCATGGTGGTGCCTACCAGAGAAAGCACCACCATATACATAAAACACAAATATATGTTTTATGTATATTCTACGTATATTTACGTAGAATATACATAAATATACGTAGAATATATGTATATTTTTGTATATTCACCATATACCATATACATAAAACACAAATATATGTTTTATGTATATTCTAAAGAACAAATATACACAATTTTGTATATTTTTACTATATTGTCAATTTGGTTTATGTTGTATTTAGATTGCACTTGTTTCCTCATTCAACATTATAGTTTCTAAATAAATTCGGGACCATGTCTTAAATGTCATGTTTGGTTTCAGCAGAGGTGCAGTTATTGTGGGTTGAAGGATTAAAAATACTCAGATGATAACCAACAAAAAATAAGTGTCCACATTTTTCTTTAGGTTAAGCCCTAAAGAAAAATGATATAAAATGATATAAAATAAAGACTGTTGTAGACTGTTGCGTGTCTTTCTCATAATGGGGGTTGGCATTGCGTTTCACGTTTGCATGGTGTTCAATCTTCTGCCTTGTATCTTCATCCAATATGAGCAGAAAGTCAGTGTGCTGAGCTGGATCTCTTATCAGCTCAAGCAGTACATTCACCAACCTACCGCTCACCACCCAATCATACTTCACATAGCTTGGGTAATAGAAAAATAAATTGCAGCAGAGGAGGTTCCAAAACTGTGTGGAATTAAAAGAATCTAGAGCCTGATTCCTCTAATATAATGGAGCTTGTAACGCTGGGATTAGGTTATCAAACACAGATAGGATTACTTGCTAGCTCATCCTGATTCCACATTCAGTGTCAGCATTCCTCAGCTATTCTGACCAAAAGTAGACACACACACACACACACACACACACACACACACACACACACACACACACACACACACACACACACACAGTTTGGTTTGTAAGTATGCATGTGTAGTGACACATTATGTTTTCAATAAAAAATAACTAGAAGCAGCCTAAAGACTCGGGTTTCTGTGAACAATACCCGCCCACTTCAGAGGGAGGCTGAACTGACACTGTAAGGAGCTATAAAGATTTGTCAAGCATGTGAGTTGTCACAACAGCATGTTAACTGCATGCTAATACAGTCAGTGGCAGTGCTACTGTGAGCAGTTTCCAATCAGAGAGGGAAGCACATACAGCCACAGTCTGAGAACAGGATGTTTGACCACATATGCTGTGGCTTAAAGCACATGACTAAACAGTGGTAAGCGGCCCATGGTAAGGCATGCTCCATCTGCCATAGGAAGAACCATTTTGCCAGGTAATGCTTCTCGTAAAGAGGAAATGAAAAGATGATCAGTGAACTTGGTTGAAAATATTGATTTAAGTGAGACATTTTTGTTAGTTTGAGCAACTTTTAAAATGAGCCAGACACAGAAATAAATGCCATGGTAAAAGACAAATGGACAGTACCACTGGTAACTGGGACACTTGTCACACTGAAACTAGACACTGGTGTGTGAAAGCAAATCTGATCAGCTTATCTGACATCAAAGGAATGAAAGAAAGGCCCAAAATATAAACAACATAATCTACCCTGAAAGACTACAACGGACAAAATATTAAAAACTTTGGCACATGTAGATTAAAGTAATAGTGGAAAAAAAAAGTACAGTAGTCATTGAAGAACACGAATCACTGCTTGTGAAAAAGCCTGTAAAGATATTGGACTTGTGAGACGAGTGTACTATATCAGTGCAGATGTACAATCACCAAATAACTCTCTTGATGACCTAGTTCACATTTTTGCAGATGTATTTAAAAGACCATTCACATATAAAATTGTGCTAAAGAATGACGCAAAGCATGCACCAGTTATGCATGCTGCAAGAAGAGTCCCTGTACTACTAAAGTTCGACACTTCACAAGGTTTCTGGGTATTAAAGCTGAATGAAAGCAGCACCACATACTGCATCTTCAATACACCGTTTGGCAGATACTGTTTCCTAAGACTACCTTTTGGAATAATCTCAGAGAATCTCCGATATATTTCACAGGGCAATGGGGCATGGAACATGGAACAGAAGGACTGGAAGAAGTCCAGATTTATGTGGATGAGATAATTATCTGGGGCTCTATAATGCAAGAACACAAGGAGAGACGGAGCAAGGTGCCTGAGCGAGTACACAAATATAGACTTGGCAAGAGTAAGTGCCAGTTTGATGTGCAAGAAATTGTATTTTTTGGAGACAAGCTCACTGCACAGGGTGTTCAGCCTGACCAAGAAAAAGTCAAAGCAGCACTGGACATCCCAAAACCCACAGAAGAGATAGGAGTGATTAGTGAGTGAGCGATGACTGAACGATGAGTCACCATGAAGTAAGGGAGGTGCAACAGCTAATGGACTGGTGAGAGTCAACAACCTTTCTCTGAATGTGAACAAAACAAAAGAGTTGATGGGATGATGACTGTCCACTTAACATCGATCCTCTGTGGAGGTTGTAAAGAGCATCAAATGCCTTGATGTTCACCTGGCAGACGTTCCTCAACACCAGCTCCATAACTAAGAAGGCCCACAGCATCTCTACTTCCTGCGGAAGCTGAGAAATGCCCACCACCCAGTCTCACCACCTTCTGCTGAGGGACTATCAAGAGACACTATCTTGTGTCTGAATTGCTCTGTTCTGTCTGGTGTTGCACTGTCTTTGTTTTGAAGTGTTGTTTTGGGTTTTTTGCCATTTTTGCACACTCAAACTTTATGTGGTCCTGTGTTCATTGTCTGCTATATGTACATGGTCTTGGAGGAAAGTTGTCTTGCTTCATTGTGTACTGTACCACTGCTGGTTGAAATGACAATACAGTGGTCCCTCGCTATATCGTGGTTCACTTTTCACGGCCTCACTGTTTTGCAGAATTTTTTTTTTTGGTGCAATTTTGTTTTGTTTTGTTTTTTGGGGTTTTTTGGGGTTTTTTTACAGCACATTGTGTTCTGCGTCCTGATCAGCTGTAGACCATTTTCAATTAATCTCATGCCGTGTCTCCTGTACAGTACAGAAAGTGTTCCGCTTGTCAAATTAACATAAATCTTCACTAGCAGAAGACAACAAACACAACAGTGTCGACGTCAAAGGATTATAAGGTGCATTAAGTGAAACAAAATAGTTAGATAAGTCAAACTTTACTCAAGTCATTCTTTTTGCTTCCTCTATATCCGTACCATTGATTCATTAATGTTTCTTTTTTTTTTTTTTGCCTGTCCCATTTGGTTCTTTAGCCGTCAGAATTGTTGTCTGAAGGCCAACAAGGATACCCAATGGATTTACTTTACCGAGTGGATCATCACGGTCTTGCCGTATTGGTCCATTTGATCGACCTTTGTTGTTATTATTTATTTTATTTTATTTTATTTTCAGTTGTTTTAGACGGGACATGACTAGGGGATAGGAAAGGGAGAAAGAAAGATGAAGGAAAAGAAAAACAGAGCGGAAGCGGGACAGTGAGAAAGGGCACTTAAAAAGAGGAAGAGAGAGAAAAAAACAAACAAAAACTCCAGGATCACCTGTTGAGAGAAAAAGAAGAGAAAACAAGCAAAAAAAGAGAGCAACATAATAAACACAACACCATCGCATTAATCCAGCTAAGTTTGGAGACTTTGGAGGGCCTGGGAGTTCCCAGAGAGGTGGAGTCTATGACACGACCTGACATATAGACACAGACACAAACATGCATTCCCACCCTCATGCACACATATACAAATACTCAGCACTCACCCAACGTAAAGATAGACACAAATGGACATTGTACACACAATCACACTCCCCAAACATACTCTATACCCCGGGTCCAGGTACCCTCGCCCCCAGAGGGGGAAACGGCACCTAGACCCATGAGATGTTACCCTGGAGGCAAGCAGACCGCTCCGGCTCCACAGCAGCAGGGAGGCCCCGCATCCCAGATCCCAATCCGACGGCCAACACCTCGTCCCAGCCCCCCCGCCCCGATGGCCAGCAGAGAACGGGGGTGTGTGAAGACCCCATACCTCCCTCCTCCCGCTCATGTGTAGTGTTGCTGCGTGTTGTTCTAAAGTGCATTTAAAACACGGGAGGGCATGGTGCTGCTGCCAGAGAACAGCATTCATTAATGTTGAATTCTCTCGCAGTTGCTTTATTCCCGTGTTCTGGACCTGAAAACAGGGTTTCATCTTTGGTTTCATTCTATAATACTGGACTTATTTTTCTACAAAGGTTTGAACTTTCAGAGTGTTTAAACAAGAGAGAAATGTGTGAAAATGCAGATGCCTGTCTGAGAAAAATGTATGAAGTGTGTAAAACAAGATAAGATAAGATAAGATAACCTTTATTAGTCCCACACGTGGGAAATTTGTTTTGTTACAGCAGAAAGTAAAGTTACATAGAAAATTAGGAAAAAAACACTGAAATAAGATAAGAATAAGATACTGTACACAACAGAATAGAATAGAATAGAATAAAATAGAATGCAAATGCTATATACAATTGAGTATGCCAGAAAAGAGTATTGCATTTAGTGTTATTGCTATTGCACATGTGTGTGTTTGATCAGTTGAAGTCTTTGTTGTGGAGTCTGACAGCAGTGGGAAGGAAAAACTGCAAAATCTCTCCATCCCACATTGCGGGGACTCCCACGTCTTCATTGTGTTAAAAGTGATTTGAGTGCTCAAAAAGCACATAAATGCGCTACATAGGAATCAGTGTTTTTACCATTAACTTGGTCTCAGTGTTGCTTTTTTTAACATGACATGACAGCTGCACAGTAAAGCTCTGAAACATAACATTTTATACATTTAATTAGTGTTCAGTGCAGTCAAGTTCTTGCTTTGCGCACAGTCATGTTTGAACAGGAAAAGACTATCCCCAAAACTGTTCTCACAAAGATGAGAGCAGTAAATTGTCGCAAATGTTTTGGTATGCTGGAGCATTAAGAGTTCCTTTCACTGGAACTAAGGGGTCAAGCCCAACTCATGAATAAACAACTCAATTACATAACACCCCGTACACCAACAATGCACAATGCAGTCAGATAAGTACAGTTGTCTTGGCAACCGCCAAGCCCAGACTCATCCATCGGACTGCCATGATGGAGAAGTGTGATTCTTGAAACCAGAGAACATGTCTCCATTGATCTAGAGTCCAGTGGTGGTGTACCTTACCTTAAGTATCTGTTGCTTTGCTTTGTATTTGGTTATGTAAGATGCAGCTGCTTCGACCACAGAAACCCATTCCATGAAGCTCTCTATGGACTGTTCTTGAGCCAATCTTAAACTCAAGTTTGGAGGTTTGTAGTGAATGGAAAATATTTAGTAGCAAGGAAATTTCATGACTGGACTTGTTGCACAGGTGGCATCTTATCACAGGAATTTACTGAGCTTCTGAGAGTGACCCATTCTTCACAAATGTTAGATAGGGAACGCAGTGCACTGCTCCTGCTTCTGATTGAAGCAATAGTCAACTTAGTTAACAGTCAAGTGTATTTGTAGGTAGAATCATTAAAAATAATTCTTCCTGATGATGATTCCTGATCATACTTCAGTAAGAAATTTAGTTATGTTTGTGGTGTGATGCACATGCACCTGTTATGTTGTGCATGTCTCTTGGGAAAAGAGACTTAATTTTTTACTGCACACAGTGTATAGTAGAGAAGTTTTGGAAGTAGACTGTTACCCTGATACTAACAGACACAAGACTAAGGCCCCACACAGGAATTTGGCCTTGGTCATAAATATGCTGTTATATGGTAAATGGACTATTTCTTATATAGCGCTTTTCTACTCTCCTGGAGTACTCAAAGTGCTCTATACAACATGCCTCATTCACCCATTCACACCCACTCGTACAAGCACTTCTATACACAAGTGCAAACTAACCTGCATTCACATGCATTCACACTCCGATGAACGCATCGGAGGGAAATTTGGGGTTAGTATCTTGCCCAAGGATACTTGATATGCAGACTGGGGAAGCCAAGGATCGAACCACCGACCTTCCGATCAGTAGCTGATCTGCTCTACCACCTGGGCCCCAGCCACCCCATAGTATGCACTATACCCCCTTCTTAACCCTACACTGGAGGACAAGAGATGGTTGCAATGGTAACGGAAGCGTCATCTCCAAATAAGAAGTGGCCAGAAAGCTGCAGAAGAAGAAACCTGAGTCGACATCAGACCCAAGACCATTCTAAACTGTTTTGACCAATCACCTTGGTGCCCTGTTTATCACACATAATATCACACATAATAAAAAGCATTTGATTTCTGGGTGTGGGGCTTTTTGTTTATTTGGCTCTCCTGAGGAAGCAAAGAGAGATGACAGCCATTTTTAAACTCGAACCTTTGATTGCTCGAATAAAGAAAACATAAAGTCGGAATTTGAGTCATCAAATTTCAGGCATCATTGCTTTTTGTATTTAATTAATGGAAATATGGCTTTTGAGTATCAGTAGTGTTCCCTCAGGATAAGCAAGGAAGTAGTGCTTGCCTTGACACATTTAAAAATAGACATAAAATGTACCAAAGTAAAGATCTTTCTCCTCACTACTGACATGAAGCTTCTTGCCTGTCAATTAATATGTCCATCCAGCCTTTACATTTGTGCCATCTTGTGGCTGCAGTTGACTATTGTCGCTGAAAGCTGCAATTATTTTGACCTCATTGAAAACTGTCGCTCTCTCTGTAACACAGGCGGTCCATCCGCACTTCATATGGAAACACATTAGCAAGTAAATGAGCTCCAATGATTTAGCATCTAACAGACAAGTTTCTTCTTGCTAACCACCTTGGTCAATGTATGTGATATAGAGAAGATGGAGCTTGAAAAGGTTGTTAATAATTCCTTGAGTACATTAGAAGGGAAAGCTAATGTACTCAAGGACATTGTCAGAGCTGCTGTCCCCTGTCCATCAGGCAGGGGACAGCAGCTCTGACAATGTCCTTAACCTCCTGACTACCAGGAAAAAAAATGTTATCCAATCAATTTTTTTTAAATCCCTCAATGTTTGTAAGGTAATCAGAAATATTTGGTGACTGAAATATTTTTTTGGGGAAAAAAAGTTTTTATTTTTCAGATATCACGTGTCCACCGACAACAAAATGCAATACATTTCTTTCTGCTTAAAGGACTCCTTTTCTGGTCATTTGAAAAAACAGAACAAAATGGAGGAAATGACTACAAATGTCCACTACGGAGGACATTTTTTAAACACTTCAATACTATACTAAAATAAAGTTAGAATTAAGCATACTATGTTTTAATGTGTTACTTATCTACAGAGACTTATCTAAAATATGTTAACAACATTTATAGCCAAAAATTGCTCAGTAAACAGTTTTATGCACTTACTTTTGTTCTTTCCATA
The DNA here is from genome assembly GCF_900408965.1 of Simochromis diagramma. Classification (NCBI taxonomy): domain Eukaryota; kingdom Metazoa; phylum Chordata; class Actinopteri; order Cichliformes; family Cichlidae; genus Simochromis; species Simochromis diagramma. Next base: position 2,691,225 of record NW_024387304.1, on the reverse strand, counting down.
AAATGTGCTTGCAGCAATGGCTGCCATATTCCTTGATGAAAACACTAAAGTCCCTAGAGCCCCACCCCTTCATATTTGGTATAATTGGAAAGCCCTAAATGTCCTCTGTAGATACCAAAAGGAGGTAATTCTGTAGTATGCAGTGGATGGGAATTATTCAGGTTTAGAAAGGTCCTCTACAGAGGACAAACATGCAAGTTGAGTTCAGCAGCACTTTCAGATTAGCATCTATGAGAATGTCTAGGAATATACTTAACTAGCATTTAATCCCCCGTAGATATTGACAGTTAACCATGTCACTCACTGCTCACCTTTTAATTCAGCAGTTTTTGGGGGTTTTTTTGTTATCAACATATTTTAGTATCTTTGTTTTCTCTAATTAGATATGTGTTCCTCCCAGGACAGCCACTATAAACTTTATAAAAGATGCTGAAAATGAAACACAATATCAAGTACTTCAAATGAGAAATATTAATTACTTTAACACTGATTTTTCCATTTTTCAATTCATCATATATATATATATATATATATATATATATATATATATATATATATATATATATATATAATATTATATAATATTCATTATATTTCATATATATATATGTATATATATATATATGAAATATAATGAATATTATATTTCATATATATATATATATATGAAATATAATATTCATTATATTTCATATATATATATCTATCGATCGATCGATCGATCGATCGATAGATAGATATTAAATGTTTGTAAAAGTCACAGACGCCACTGTTGAGTATTGTCTTGTGTCAAGTGATTATGTTTTTATCTGATGGAGAATCAAGAAGAGAGATCACAGAGCTGTTCAAATTGAAATATTGTAGGCCATGAATACAGGAATATCACTTTATGAATATAGCCATTACTATGAAAATATTTCCTGTGAATTTGACATGTTCGCTTGAGAGCATTCAAGTGCTGGAGGTGTTAAAACATCTGAGAACATAAATATGGTTAGTGAACAATATAAATAAATAATATAGACAAATCGAATTAATACAATTACGAGTTTTAATTCCTTTCCAGATGATAAAAAAAAATATGTATTACAGTAATCCTTCATTATTCTTCTATTAAGTTGAATGTCAGAAATGTAATTAGAAACATTTTAAATTTCTAACGCCTTAATACCTTAATACCTTAATGCCTTCTTTATCACTTTGTCAACTAGTAACATAAGGATTCCAGTCTTCACTGCCCACAAGAAAATTAACTAATGCTTTAGTCATCTGAAATGTTTTCAGTGACATAGCTTTCTCAGAATCAAAGACAAAACAAAGAAAAACAGGATACACATTGAAAATAAACTACAATAAAATGAAATAAATGCAATACAGGAAGGTAATGGAATTAGAGACGCTTTTTTACTGTAGGACTTTATTATTGTTTTAGGGCAGTGAAAAACAGTTGGGATTCTGTGCATGTGTGGGAGGGTTGCACAGGATTAGGGTTGGAGGATGCTGCCTGGAAGGTCATGCTCAGCATGCCTCTCTGGTTGGAGAGCGATAGAGGAGGAGTGACCTCAGGTTTCCAAGTGAGGAAGATAGCTGAGGGTGGATCTACTATTACCACCACCAACAACCACTCCTCCTTACCTTACAGACAGCAACCAAGTGATGCTGTCCTTGGAGAATCTACCTGGTAGACATAAGGAGCATTCAGTCAAAGGACAAAGAAGGAGTTTCTTTTAACAGGAGGCAGGGATCTGAGTAAATGGTGGGAAAAAAATCTAGAAAAAATCTTAATACCATCAATGAAGTAAAAAGGAAGCTGACTTAATTAATTGTGGACTGCATTAGATGACAAATGCATTGCAGATTTTCCTGAAAACTAGCTTTCCAATGCAGTCGAAGCCTGTAAGTTAAAGCTGATTATCAGTCAACAATTATGCCCCCCCCCCCTTAACAGAAAGATTTTCTTTTTTAAAAAGCTGATAGTTTTAACGTGTTAGAGCAAAAATGAGATCAACTTAGACGTCATTGTCATCATTCAAATTGAATAATTTTTTTATGCAAACCTGATGAAAATCGTTCCAATATTTCCCCCTGAATGAAGATGTAGAGAAACTGTAGCTGATTTCCTGTTTTGAGCAGTGAAGGTCTGAGGGAACAAGTACCCTGTAATAAAGCAGAGTAAGGTCAGCAGACTCCCAATGTGTCAGCACACTGTGCTGGATTAGCTGCTGTAAGCCTATTAAAGTGGTTTGGACTGGGTGGGCCAGCACAGACTACACTTCACTCTTTACATGCAATGATGCTGGCTGGCTGGCTTGAAGCTGCGACCACAGTACGGCATGTGTCCTGTAGGAGTGTCCTTGACCAGCACGGTATTGGTAGACGCATTCCTACAGTCCTTTCAATGTTCTTTTAATGGGATGCAGAGAGCTCAGTTGGATAAGCTGCAGGACCAGGCTGACACCAGAACAAGTGCTGGAGAGGCTGGTCGGGCTGACTCTCCCACTGCACCTCCCTTACCCCCTACAGTGGCAGTGACGCCACATAGGATGGGGGCAGGCTACGACCCTCAGGTGTTCCTTGAAACATTACAGGCAATGGCAGAGGCATGCCAGGCTACCTGGCTACCTGTGCCGTTGGAAAGAGAGGCGCGGCTGTCAGGTCATGCTGACGGCCACGCAGCCAGAGGAGGCGGAGGGTTGCAGCCGGCAGCTAGTGGGACGAGGCTATTTCCAGGTCCCCACGGCCCTGCCCTGGCAGAGCAGCCACTGCAGCTACAGGACACTAACCCCTTTCTCCCAGATCTGCCTCACCAGGTCCTGCCAGCGCTGACCCACGGAGGGCCACACCAATGCTAAGGCAGAAGTGTTAGAGATGCGGGTGACAGGACATATGCGGCGGGAGTGTCCATTGATGGAGGTTGGTCAGGTGTTCCATGTCATTGGGGTCCCAAGAGCGACATACAGTGTTCGGGTAAGCTGCCAGGCTTTGGTGGACTCAGGCTGCATGCAGACATTCCTTTTATCTCAACAATTCTAAAAAAAGACTAGTTACAAAACAGCTAACTGATCTGCAGAGGAATGTTTATTTAAAGAATTTTACTCAAGATTCAGATTTCATCACAGTACAAAAACAGCATTGGTAACAGTTACAAAGAATCTTATGGCTTTTAACAGCGATTAGAGCATTCAAAAGGCATTAAAGGTACTGCTGCAATAGTTTGAATCTTATTTAATAGACCCCAATTTGTTGATGTAAATGGAGAGCCCTCTTCACACACTTAATGATGGACTTCTACAGGATCTAAAAGACACATACACTATACATGTGTTATATTACTGCTCCCCTATGAGCTGTCCCAGGCAGGCATCTTCTACCTGACACAAGACCATAAAAGTTAGCTCAAATATCTTATGTATCAAAGTTGTATTGGCGATTTGTTTTGATCTATAGTTTTAGTATTGTAAATTTTGTGTTTTATAGGCTTTTTCCATGTAAATTCCACATTCACTCAAGCCGTGAATACTTCTGGCTTGAGTGAATGCTGGTGCGTCTGGCTGCCGCTATTGACCGGTACATTTTTTGACTTGGATTTATCATTTTATTTTGTGCTTTTTTTCTAATTTTTCCTTTGTTGTCATTGTTATATTATGTGTTTTATTCTCCCCCCCCGCTTGGCTCTTTTGCCATCAGAATTATTGTCTAAAGGCAAAGAAAGATGCCCAACAGATTTACTTTACCAAATGGACTATCCCGGCCTTGCCGTATTGGTCTATTTGATTCACCTTTGCTTTTATTGTTTATTTTATTTTCACTTGCTACACACGGGACAGACATGACTGGGGGAAAGAAAAGGGAGAATGAAAGAGAGGGAGGGAAAGAAAAACATTGGGGAAGAGCGACGGTGATAAAGGGCAAAAAACAAAAACCAACAAAACAAACAGACAAAAAATACAAATATCAATCACCTGGATCACCTGTTAAGAAAGAAAAAAAAGAGAAAACAAGCCAAAAAAAAAAAAAAAAAAAAAAAAAAGGGAAGAGGAAACCGGAAGCTGAGACGATATATGATCTGTATCAGAAGCTGTGACCGCGCTGCAGGACTACAGATGATACTGCTCCGTGTCACATCAGAACATCATCGCAATAATCTATGCGAATATGACAGTAAATACTAAATATTAAACATTATTGTGCAGCACGTAAGATCAACAGCACACAGTGTGCTTTGAGGTAGGAGCCAAAAAGGGTGTAGTTTGTGTCTGTGAGCACCCGTGTGTACACCTGTGAGCATGGACGCGCTTGTATTTAAAAGGTTCCTTCATGTAATGATCTGCTAGAGGGTGTGGGGGGCCATACCCCCGTCCTCCAGGGCATGAAGCAGGTATGGAGGAGATCCAGGCTCCAGACATCCAGAGGCCCCCAGAACACAAGAGACCAAGAAAGACCAACAGAGGGGCAGCCGTGCCACTATCCCAGAAAGAGCTGAGGAGAGTCCCAGATGAGGGCTCACTCAGCAGCCGCGGAGCAGAAGCGGGGGGGGGGGGGGGGGGGGGGGGTTGCAGTAACGTGCTCGTGAGCTCCGCCAGCAGCCAGCTGTGCCAGAGTGACCGAGCCCCAGGCCGAGGGCAACTGACCCCCTTTGGGGGTGGGGGCTAGAGTTTTATTCTATTGTTAAGTGTCCTCTGGTGTCTTGAAAGGCACTTTCAAATAAGATTTATTATTACTACAACAGTCTTCTCTCAAGACATGTTTTGCACTTCAAGGAATAAAAATGCTTTTCATTGTGCCTTTAATTGTGCAATTTACAAATAGTGCAAAATGCAGACAAAAAAAAAAACGAAAGTAAATTTAAAGAAAACATTTTACTGAATATAATTAAGATTAATTATCATTGACTGTTCACACCCTCCCTCTGATCCATGTAGCTGTCTGGAGGGTGCAGCAGATTGAAGCGCAGCAGCTGCAGATCCACAACTTGCCGTTGCTCCTTTACATGGCCCCAGCACTCTCTGGGACCCCAGGCAGGTGGAGATGGGGGAGGCGGGTCAGAGTCAGCGGGATTGGAGTAGTTTTCCTCAGGATGCTGGTGGTTGTTGTTGGGGTCAGAAGGGGATAAGCTGCTGTTGCTGTGGCAGCGAACTAGGAATTTTCCCCGGTGGTGACGATGGTAGAACATGCCAGCAACCACCAGCAGCGCAAGAATTAGTGAGCTGAGCAGGAAGAAAAGGATGTATACACCTTTAGCTTCAGTGGACAGGCGTGAGCTGCAACCTGAAGGGAAAACGAAAACCCCGCCAAACAAAACAGGAGATCAGCAGCTGAATTAAAGCAGAATATCTGCAAGTCTAACTAAGATTTCTGATATGGGTCAAGCATACCTGTAGCCTTCATGTCCACACAGATGGTTCCTCCTGATCCCAGGCGGGAGTTATCCTGAAAGCCTGCCCGGCAATGGCATGAGTAGGAGCCAAACTGGTTCACACAGTCTGCATTGAAGTCACATTGAACAAGCTGGGTCCCACACTCATTAACATCTGAAACAGACATGCACAGAACTTTTAGCTGATAATGTGTTTAGTATTATATGCATTTAAAATAAACTATGTAAAAACAATGTAGTGTAATCAAATATATATTTATCAGTAATCACTGTTTTTGACTCCTTCCTGTTTACAGATTTGTCCAGAGTAACATTACCAAGCAATTTTGGACACTTCCATACCTGCAGTCGACACAGACATAATGATTGCCTTTCTCAGATTTCCTTTGCCACTGGCATCAACTTCAATGAGCCCCTGGAGAGCAGAGTGGATGCCCCTGTGGACATGCATGCCTCTAGGTCCCTGTCTAACTTGCAGCCAGAGGATGTACAGCACTCCTGCATGCAACCTGTGCACAAAACCTGTAATTATGTACCATAACATATACCTTAACAGTAAAGCAGCTTTATGGTCCATAGATCCCGTTTCATTATTGAGTCTAAAACAGACTACACAATGACATAAGTTCAGGCGCTGCAGAGGGAGGTTTAATGTAATAAATACACCAGTCCACAGTTCTCAAGTGGAGTTTCCAGGATTTGTTTTTAGTATGGTAGCAAAAGAGGAAAATGAATGAGAGAGGTGGGGAAAAGGTCTGGTCCTATATGCTGGATACAAAGTAAAAGGCACCCTTTTTTCCCCCCCAAGTTGGACATGGAGTCCCAGAGTGACAGTCAAAATGTCCAAAATGTGACGCAAATGAAAATTCCAACAACCACAGCAGAACAAAGGGTATCAGACAATGAAACGGCGATAGCAGACACAGCATAATTAACACAGATAAGAACAATCATGGGAAGAAAGAGACAGGAACTAAAACTTACACAGAGCACTAAAGAAAACAGAATCGAAAACTAGGGGACAAAAGCATAAACAGAAAGACAAGACAGAGGAGGACCAAAATAAGGAAACTGATCAAGTTAAACACAAGAACATCAAAATTGGAGCCAAAGTTTAATACAAACCAAAATTTCTAAACTAACACTAGAACAATGAGGCAATCTAAACAGGTACCCAGAACTCCAAAGAAACCAAACAGGGACTTAAATAATACAATTTAAAACTTCAAACACTACAATAAAAGTAAAACCCTAAACAGAAACCCAAATTCAGCAACTTCAAAATCAACACAACACAGCACTGCACAAGAGCATAAAAAATGTAAAACTACTGACACAAAACAAAGTGGCAAAACTGTAGTGAAATAGAAGGAATATCTCAAGAGTACAAGTGTTCAAATTACATTTTACATCTGATCCCATCTATACTTTCATCCAGTCGTGGTCGGTTTTGCAAGATTAGACCAATGGTATTTACGTGTGGAGTATTCAGTGTGGAGTTGCAGTTCTTTTCTGCATAGGTTCACTCAGAAAAGACAGTCTCATTCAAAGACAAACTTATACTTCAGCATTAATGGAAAGACTTGTGAGGATGTTTTCTACAAACCTTTTCATTCTTTTGGAAGACACCGACAGTTGTGCATGCAGAGCCTCCAGCTGTTTGCTGATCTACAGAAACAAAAGCCATGTACAAAGTTTAGTCTGGGCCTTCACCATTTCCTAATGCGTCAATGAAGCTTTGTTTTTAATATTTATTACAAAAAACAAAAACATGCACATGCTACATATGACACGCACATACACACACACGCACCAAAGCTTTTACTGAAAGCAGCAGTGATCTGGCCAGGTTGTCCCAAGACTTCAGCAAATCCTGACTAAAGTTGATCTCTATGGCCACTTCAAACAGGTGATCTGTCAGAGAGATTTCAGAAGACCAAAATAAAGTCATTATAATAACAGTTTCACTGGTAGCTCAGATAAAATAAATTAAAGTTGATCTCCAGATTAGACATACAGGCATACACAAAGTTTGGACACACCTTCTCATTAAATGTTTTTTTTTTCTTTAATTTTATTACTTTCTATACTGTAGACATCAAATATATGAAGCAAGATGTATGTAGCAAAGAAAAAAAAAAACCCTCTAAATATACTTTATATTTTAGATTCCTGAAAGTAGCCACCCTTTGCTTTCTTGACAGCACTGCAATCCCTTGAGCATTCTCTCAATGACCTTTAGGATGTAGTCACCTGTCAGGGTTCATTTGTGGAATTTCATACCTTCTTAATGGAGTTGGGATGATCAGTTATGTTCTGCAGAAGTCAGGTTGGTACAAAGCTGAAAGCCCTATTTGACAACTACTAGAAATTATATTATGCCAAGAACCAATCAGCTAAATAAAGAGAAATGACAGTCCATCATGACTTTAAGAACTGAAGGTCAGTCAGTCTGGAAAATTGCTAAAACTTTGACTGTGTTGCCAAGTGCAGTCTCAAAAACCATCAAGCACTATGATGAAACTGGATGAGGATGCCCCAGGAAAGAAAGACCAAGAGTCAACTCTGCTGCTGAGGATATATTCATCCGAGTCACCAACCTCAGAAATCTGAAGTTAACAGCGACTCAGATTAAGCCCAAATAAATGCCACACAGAGTTCCAGTAGCAGACATCTCTACATCAACTGTTCAGAGGAGACTGTGTGAATCAGACCTTTATGGTCAAATAGCTGCTAAGAAACCACAACAAGCAGAAGAGATTTGTTTGTGCCAACAAACAAGTATTGGACATTGTTGGGCATTTATTCAAAATTAAAAAGGCACACAGAACCAGCATGGTTACCACAGCATCCTGCCATCTCATCCGGTTTGCATTTAGTTGGACCACCATGTATTTTTCAACAGGACAATGACCCCAAACATACCTCCAGGATGTGTAAGGGCTATTTGACCAAGAAGGACAGTGATGGAGTGCTGCACCAGATGTCCTGGCCTCCAGTGTCACCTGACCTAAAACCCAGTCAAGATGGTTTGGGATGAGATTGAGCGCAGAGTGAAGGCAAAAGGGCCAACAAGTGCTCAGCATCTCTGGGAACTCCTTCAAGACTGTTGGAAAACCAGCTCAGGTGACAACCTCATAAAGCTCATCGAGAGAAATCCAAGAGTGTGCAAAGCAGTAATCAAAGCAAAGGTTGGCTATTTTGAAGACTAAAGTATAAAGCATGTTATGAGTCATTTCATACTTTTATCTACTACAAAATTACATGTGCTCATTCATAATTTCGATGCCTTCAGTGAGAATGTACACAAACATCTATGAGTACAACCAATGGCCACAACCAATTGTGTACAGGGAGTGCAGAATTATTAGGCAAGTTGTATTTTTGAGGGATAATTTTATTATTGAACAACAACCATGTTCTCAATGAACCCAAAAAACTCATTAATATCAAAGCTGAATGTTTTTGGAAGTAGTTTTTAGTTTGTTTTTAGTTTTAGCTATTTTAGGGGGATATCTGTGTGTGCAGGTGACTATTACTGTGCATAATTATTAGGCAACTTAACAAAAAACAAATATATACCCATTTCAATTATTTATTTTTACCTGTGACACCAATATAACATCTCCACATTCACAAATATACATTTCTGACATTCAAAAACAAAACAAAAACAAATCAGCGACCAATATAGCCACCTTTCTTTGCAAGGACACTCAAAAGCCTGCCATCCATGGATTCTGTCAGTGTTTTGATCTGTTCACCATCAACATCGCATGCAGCAGCAACCACAGCCTCCCAGACACTGTTCAGAGAGGTGTACTGTTTTCCCTCCTTGTAAATCTCACATTTGATGATGGACCACAGGTTCTCAATGGGGTTCAGATCAGGTGAACAAGGAGGCCATGTCATTAGTTTTTCTTCTTTTATACCCTTTCTTGCCAGCCACGCTGTGGAGTACTTGGACGCGTGTGATGGAGCATTGTCCTGCATGAAAATCATGTTTTTCTTGAAGGATGCAGACTTCTTCCTGTACCACTGCTTGAAGAAGGTGTCTTCCAGAAACTGGCAGTAGGACTGGGAGTTGAGCTTGACTCCATCCTCAACCCGAAAAGGCCCCACAAGCTCATCTTTGATGATACCAGCCCAAACCAGTACTCCACCTCCACCTTGCTGGCGTCTGAGTCGGACTGGAGCTCTCTGCCCTTTACCAATCCAGCCACGGGCCCATCCATCTGGCCCATCAAGACTCACTCTCATTACATCAGTCCATAAAACCTTAGAAAAACCAGTCTTGAGATATTTCTTGGCCCAGTCTTGACGTTTCAGCTTGTGTGTCTTGTTCAGTGGTGGTCGTCTTTCAGCCTTTCTTACCTTGGCCATGTCTCTGAGTATTGCACACCTTGTGCTTTTGGGCACTCCAGTGATGTTGCAGCTCTGAAATATGGCCAAACTGGTGGCAAGTGGCATCTTGGCAGCTGCACGCTTGACTTTTCTCAGTTCATGGGCAGTTATTTTGCGCCTTGGTTTTTCCACACGCTTCTTGCGACCCTGTTGACTATTTTGAATGAAACGCTTGATTGTTCGATGATCACGCTTCAGAAGCTTTGCAATTTTGAGACTGCTGCATCCCTCTGCAAGATATCTCACTATTTTTGACTTTCTGAGCCTGTCAAGTCCTTCTTTTGACCCATTTTGCCAAAGGAAAGGACGTTGCCTAATAATTATGCACACCTGATATAGGGTGTTGATGTCATTAGACCACACCCCTTCTCATTACAGAGATGCACATCACCTAATATGCTTAATTGGTAGTAGGCTTTCGAGCTTATACAGCTTTGAGTAAGACAACATGCATGAAGAGGATGATGTGGACAAAATACTCATTTGCCTAATAATTCTGCACTCCCTGTACTTAGTGAATACCTCAGGCAGCAGAAAGAAAGAAGAGGAGCAAGGAGAAGAAGCATCATGGAAGGATGGGCCCCTGTATGGTATAGATAGAGGAAGTGGCTGATATCCAGAAATCCTACCAGAAACTGGACAAAGCTGGAGTGAAAGACAGCACACAGGCTCTAATCATGGCAGCACAGGAACAAGCCCTAAGTACAAGAGAGGTGGGGGTCTATCACACTGGGCAAGATCCCAGATGCAGCCTAAGTAAAGATGCCCCAACACATAACAGCAGGGTGCACCACAACCAAGTGGCCAGCATAGTATACAGGAACATCTGTGCCAGCCTGAAAGTCCCAAGGTCAAAATAGGAGAAGCCCCTAGGGTGGTCAAGAATGAGTGAGCCAAGATCCTGTGGGACTTCCAGATATATAAAAAAGCTGGTGATGGCTAACAAACTGGGCATAGTAGTGGTGGACAAGCAGAGGAAGATAACCGTAGTTATAGATGTAGCAATACCAAATGACAGCAACATCAGGAAGAAGGAACATGAAAGGTACCAAGGGCTCAAAGAAGAGCTCAAGAAGATCTGGAGGATGAAGGTAACAGTGGTCCCAGTGGTATTCGGTGCACTTGGTGCAGTGACTCCCAAGCTAAGATCCGAGGAATAACATCTGAGAACTCTTTTCAGAACAGCGCAGTCATATAAATAGCAAAGATACTGCACAGGACCCTCAAGCTCGCAGGACTCTGGTAGAGGACCCTAGCTTGAAGGATAGACCACCCGCAGGGGAGAGAAGGGAATGACTTTTTTTTTTTTTTTTTTTTTTAATAAATGAGTAAATCTATCTATAAAACATTTTTAAAATCCTGCTCATGACCAGACTGTGTGTTCAGCATAAGGTACAATGACAATTTAGCCAGATAAAAAGAGAACCCACACTTCAGAAAATAAATAAGACATTCTTGTTCAATACTCACCACCAGGAAAATGTTGAATTTCTGAGTCATTTTTCATGTTTGCTATGAGGGACAAAAAACAAAACAAAAACCACACAATTAAAAATACAAAACCAAACCCCTCTCCGACTTCCCACGAATGAACCAGTTGTGTAACCCAGTGCTTATCTACACTTAACATAATTCAACACCACTCGACCACATAGATTATTTGTGTGCGCTTTTGTTCGGCAAAAAAAAAACCCATTTCTTTATAGTACATCCAAAAGTATCTAGAGTGCATCACTTAGCCCACATTTTGACATATTCTTTCACATGCACTGTAATAATAATAAATTTTATTTATAGGCGCCTTTAAGACCCTCAAGGTCACCTTACAATAGCACAAACAATAACAGCAATACAATATAATAAAACATGGCAAAATAAAATTTAGAAATAAGAGGAAAAAAAGCATGAAAATATAAAAATCAACTATATAGTTTATTTTCAGATCAAGTACAATCAACTAAATTTACCACAGGTGAACTCCAATAAGGTTGTTGAATCATCTCACAGATGATAACTGGAAACTGGATGCACCTGAGCTCACCTCTGAGTGTCATTACAAAGGCTATAAATATTTATCTACATGTTCTATTTTTGTTTTTCATTTTTTTTTATTAAAGTGTAAGAATTTCAAGTTTTTCACTTTGTCATTGCATTGTTTTGTGGTGTGTGTAGAATTTTGAGGTGAAAATGAATCAATCCCATTTTGGCTATAACATCACAAAATGTTGAACAAGTGAAGCACTGGCAATACTTTCTGGATACAGTGTATTCTTGTGTTAGGGTTGAAGGGGCCTTAATTACAAGGTTATAACAGGAAAACACTTAACATGTGGAACTTATTTTTACTCACGTATGTATCATGTACAGCTCTTTTAGAAAATCAAAGAGCAAGTTCAAATTTTAATAGCTGTTTAACCTGAAAATGTTCATTGAAAATTTGGTTGATCATGATCTCATTTCAAAGAACTAAACATATCTATATCAAGCGGTATAATTACAGTTAGTCAATCCAAAAAAGACGAGTACCTGAAAGATCCAGGAGAGTGTCTGTGTTCAAATGTACTCACAATTCGCTCTGTGGTCCGACAGTGGCTCCACCATGTTAGGCTGAGGATGAGTGTGATCAGCGTGCTGTATTTCTTGTCTGTCAGAGGATGGGGAAAGCTGGACTGAGGTCTGACTGACCTCTGTTATGTTCTCCTTCACTGTCCAGCTCAGAGTTGTGGTCTCATCCTCTGCAACAGTAGATTCCTCCTCATTCATTTGTTTTGCTGTTGTAGTGTCAGTGGTGACTTCTAGTTGGGTGTGAGTGATACCTCTCCCTGATCTGAAGGTCCTTTGGGTGGACACTGATGCAGTTGGCATGGTCGTGTAGTTCCCAGACAAGGACAGAGGGTTGTTTTCATCCACCTGAAGAACGACAGACGACGAAGAGTTTTACAATGTTTTCTGGAATTTACAAGCAAAATAAAAAACAAAACAAGTACTGCAGATTTTTGCAAGATTACCTGGTCTTTATCATGTTGTTTATACTTCTCTGGGTTTCCTTTTGACATATAGGGTCATTACCATTAATGTTTTAAGTTCCTGAGCAGTATCCAGTATGGCAATTTGGTGATTAAGTAATGTATGTTGGATCTTATTGTAATCATATTACATTTATGTGTAATTCAGTATTGTATTAAATTCAGTTGTCACATTACAGTTAACCAAACTGCTATCTCACTGTTACTTGAGCTACATAGATTATATGAATGATGGGGAAAATAAAAGAAAACTATGTAGCCTTGATTTTAATGCTAACTCACACAGTAATCACGTGACCTCACTTAATGTATGAAATATGACATAAAATGTGACATTTATAAAAAAAAAAAAATTTTAGAAGGTTAATTTATTAAAGAGAAAATCAAAACAAAGTGCAGAAAAAAGCCTAAATGATTTACACTGCAGAGGAACTGAAAGAAGTTGCTAAACTTTTTTCTACATGTTTTTAAATCAGTGAGTGAAATCTTTAACATTAGACAGTAATTTTAGTAGGGCTGTCAGCGTTGACGCCAATTAATCCAACATCACAATTTACAAGATTACAATTTTTAAGGCAATTAACCCATCTGGAGCTCAGAATGACTCAAAATTCCTGAAATGTCTCTGTCAACGCATTTCGGGCAGTTTGTCCAGTCTGTGCTCCATATGGGTTAAAAAAACTTAATTGCGTTAATCGTGATGATGCGTTAACATTGACACGTTGACTACTTTTTACCCATTCTTAAATTTAATAGTGAATATGCAGCTTTTGCCAGCGTTAGAAATATTGCCAGGCAGCGTAAGGCATCTAAGACTAACACTGTGTCCACTCACCCAAGTGTTTGTGTCTGCAGGCATCTTGGGCTCCGTGGGTAGCTCAGTCATCCTTGCTAATTGTTCCTCATCATAACCATACCCCATCTGTTCCCTCTTTGTACCTGGTCCAGATTCACTGAAGTCCATCAGCCCAGGAGATGTCTCTGACTCATTGCTTGTCTCTGTAAAGCCTTCCCCTGGGTTATAAATGACTGGCGATCCAAATGCCTGGTAGCGACCATAAAAGCCCCTGTACAGGGGGTTGGGCCAGCCACTAATCAGTAGCACTACATACAGAATATTGGAGGAGGAGGTGTATTTGGCCTCTTGCCAGCACTTCTGTAAGACTTTGTGTCCCGCTAAATCTCCAACTGGCTCGTCAATGTGGATTTGGTCCTGTTTGAGGTTACAGATGTCATCAGGGGTCAAATCCTCCAGGTAGAGATGAATCCTTTTACTCGGATCCACCTGGATTGTCCAGTTGCACCACAGGGGAGGATTGGAGCATAGGTAGTCCGGGGAGAAAAACTCACCACTGTCACTGTATAGCAACCGGTGACAACTCCGCAAGGCAAAGAAAGTGTTTTCAGCTCCAGAGTCTTCTGTGAACCGAATAGACAGACATGTCATTAAATGAACAGAAATGGTTTTATATATTATTACTAATGCAATTCACTTTTCAACCTAGTTGGCAGGTGCTGATTTCAGTACTGTATATAATCAACATATAGTTATGCATATTTTAAAATCAGGAAAATATACTAACATCATTCACTTTCACACTGAATAAAAACAATCAAATATTAACCTGTATAAGGAAGGCTCTCCCATAAATCCATATGGGCGATGTCAAACTACCAAAATGAGGTACAGTTTATTTAGAATCCAACTAGCTCAAATATAATGGTCATATTTCATAAGAAAGTTTGCATGTGCGTTGGTGATCAGGTTTTATGAAACTAAAATCAGTTTGTTAGCACAGGCTGAAACATTTAGACTTACAAAATAACATATAAACATAGAAAATCCCAAGTTAAACATTTGCAGACTCACCTGGAGGCTGCTCAGTATCTTCTTCATTCACCTAAAGACAGAAAGAAATACACAATTAAACTGTTAACACAAATCCGAAAGAGGTTATCAGTGAGGCACAATAACTTACCTGTGCATTACAGTCAAATGTCAACAAAAATATGAGCAGCACACACTTGAAGTTTATGACGGCTGTTTGTTTCATTTTCGTATGCAGTTAAATTACTGAAATTTGGGAAGCAACAAAGTCAATCTGATCCTCTCAGATTCAGTTCAACGGCTATTTCCTTTCCTGTCTCTGCAGGTGAATTGCATCAGTTAGTTGATTAAGTTTCCTTTTACTGGCTAGTAATATCCATTTTATCCAGCAGAGGGCACTGTAATATTTATTATTGGGCTGGTGCTTTCTGCTTTAAAGACAAAGCTGAAGACACTGCACCTATTTTATTTAGGGGTTTTATCTGCTACAGATATTTGCTGTGTTTGAGTTTCATAAACTATTTATTTAAATTTTTTCCAGGAAAAAAAATAATACCAAAAATCACATGTTGTAATTTATGAGATTAGAACACTTTATTGTCGGACATTCAAATACAGATTAGTTTAAAATTTACCACAACAACACACAATAACAAGAGACAGTTTTCATTTATTGAGAGTGAGGAGCAGATGGGTGGGGGTAATGGCTAAAACAATGTCAACAAAACTTAATCCTTATTCAGTCAACCATGGAAAATTGTTGCATATGAGCCAAACTCACTTTACTGCTTATTCAAATACACACATACAAATAAGCAAGAAAAACAGTTAAAATAATATTTCATAAATTGAATTATGGAAGTCTGTGAAAATATGTGTCATGTTTCTGTCAGATAAACCTGAATTCACAGCAACACCCAGTGTCGGATCACTTTAAGTTTTATTTCATTTCTTTAACTTAGTCACGTCAGTTAAGGCTGAAAAGCAATGCATTTAAAATGCAGTGATATTAAAAATAAGACTCCTGCTTATATTTTTCCTGGTGCTTCTATCCATGTTTTTATGATGCTTTGAATTATAAGAGCCTTCAGATGTGTGAAAAGTGAAAATGTGTATTAAGAAGAAAATGTAAAAGCAAACATGCACATGATAATCATGTTTTTTGTTTCTTTTTTTTGTGGCACGGCTGTTATATTGGAGTAATAGCAGTGAATTTCAGACAATGTCTGATCTATTATTTCATCTACTAAATGTAGCACCATCTGCAAATCTAAAAATGTAGGTCTAAATTTTATACACATTGTGCAAACGTTCAGCCACAGTTTGATGCTCAAGCTCTATTACCTTATTGAGTTACCTGCTTTTGTTCATTTTATTTGCAAGTGGTGAAGATTGGGATTTGACCAAATAAAAGTGGGATGAAAACAGAAATAACAGCTGGACTGTTTACCAGCAAACACATCCATTAAACAACAAATATTAACAAAGTAGTGAGCTATGTTGAGCTTATAGTAAGAGTGTTCTTTGTTATGAAGGTGACTTTCTTTTTGCCTGCATAAATCACCATGGTAACATATACTTACCGCATAACTTATACCAGGTTCCAGGTTAAGTTCTGAATTTCAGTTTAAATTTGGCGGGAAGCATCACATGATCAATAATACTTTTATTTAAAGAATGTTTCTTGTCTTTTATAGATTCTCTGCTGAAGGTATCTGTATATGCAATCTGTTTAACCTCACTTTACTCACATCACTAAATGAAGCCCAGTTGTGAAATTACAGCAGTGCAAACGGTGTGTCATGTGTAATGCATGTATTCAATTGCAAAAACTGTATAAAAGTTTGGTCTGTTTGCCAAGTCTCTTTAACATTGTTTTAATGCAGCTAATAAAACATAGATTAGAAAATTGAATTGTTGCATTTGTAGATGATTTATGGTCAATAATTTCCAATCAATAACATTTATTTCACTTTCATCTGACTACAAACTAAATGTCTTCTTTATTAGGCTACAGAACCTGACCTGAACACACTGAGTAACATTTACTGATTAAATGTATCAAAGTTTCAGAGTTCAAATACAAAGCTGTTAGAAGTTGTGTTAGAAATAAAGAGCAACACCAAGAGCACACAGAGCGGTAAAATAAATATAACTCAAGCTAAAACAAGTCACCTGGATCAGTGACAAAACAGCACATTACTCTTGTATTTTATTTACAGCATATGTGTTGCATTTTACTGTTTATATTATATGCAGCATTTTTTTCTGAATCTTTAGTGTTCTCTGTCACTCATGTTGAAAGATACATTTGATTCTCATCTGATACATTTTTTGTGGCACATCAAATGGCTCCTTTTGTGTATGTGCCCAGAGCCTGAAGCAGAAAGCCTGAGCTCCCAAAGAAATCTGATACTGATTTCAGGATCTGTCAAGACAGCTAATGCAAAGAAAGCCTCACTATGTGGAACTTGCTTGTGAAGCTAATTTAATATCTTTAATATCTTTGGACTTTGTTTTTTTCAGATTACATCTGTTTTAACTTTAGTCGAGTGAGGTTAATGTATGCCCTTTATACTGTTGACATAAAATACGTTATTTTGTATAAATTTGCTGCATCTTGAGGAAGCATACAAAATTCAGAGACACTGGAATGTTTTAATGATTAAAAAAATGTTGGGGGCAAAGCTTCACAAAGAGTCATCTGTGAATGGAACAGACATACATGTCATTAAATGAACAGAAATGATTTTATATATTATTACTAATGCAATTCACTTTTCAACCTTGTAGGCAGGTGCTGATATCAGTACTGTATATAAATCAACATATAGTTATGCATTTTTTTTAAATCAGGAAAATGTACTAACATCATTCATTTTCAGGATGTTCATTTTTACTTCATGTTAGTTCTCAAAGTGTTTATTGTGTTTTTAAACATACTGAATGACTCAAATTTTAAAAATGCATCAGATGAGAATCAAATGTCTCTTTCAATATGACTGACAGAGAACACTACAGATTCAGAAAAAAAATGCTCCATATAAAACTAAACAGTAAAATGCAACACATATCCTGTAAATAAAAAGTAGCAACCCTGTTGAACTTTGATTTGAAAAATATAGAATGGAAGGATTGAAAATGACTGACAAACTCAGTATTGCAAACAGCCATTAATAAAGCTTTCACTGGCAGTCCAGCTCGGGTTGGACAATGAAGGGCCAAATTGTTAACATCTCCTGTGGAGTTCGGCTGTGAACCAGCATCAAGTTCCTGTGGATACAAGGATTGTCTTTATACTTCTTTTCAATGTCAAATGTCTTGAAGCCATTGTGCTTTTCAGGAACAAGACCCAGCTTCTTGAGACACATCCCAGTGTATACATCATCAATGGGAAACAGCACTACTTGCTGAGATACATTGTGTAGGCGTATCGCCAACTCCCCAGAGTACAGATATCCTCCACCGCCAGCATAGGGAGGATAGTTACCCGCAAACACACTCTCTGGGATAAAGTATTTAAGTTTCTTGTCTCTGTGTGGCCCAGCATTTATTATAACATCGCCTATGAACAAATCCTTGGACTCACCCTCTGGCAGGCCTTCCAGATAGTTAACAATTCTTAAGGTGTTCACAAAGACGTCGTCATCGCCCTTAAGAACAAACCGAGCTTGAGGACAGTGTTTGGTAAACCACTCCAGAAAGAGGACCTCTTTCAGAGTTAGGTTTAAGAAGCTGTCTCTGTAGTCCCATTGAAGTATGTCTTTGTGAAGCTTTGCCTCATGACTCAGTAACTCCTGCAAGTCTGGGAAGTGGTCTGACGACAAGACGTTGCCTAGCAGGAACACCGTTACCACAGTCTGGTTGGCTAAGACTCCTGCTTGTCCCCAAGTTTCACGAATGGTCTGCCGCCTTTCAAAATGAGAGATCAAAGACTTGACAACCAGCAGTAGGAAAGGTTTTTCACGACAAACATGGGGCTGATTTATTAACATAGGGTATGTCCTACAACGCATGTACAAAAGAAAGTCCTGGAATTGCTTTGGTAGGGAGTTGTAGTCAAAGATTTGCCTGGGCACTCTGTAGTCCGGTTCACACGGGTCCAGAGGTCCAGTGTCATTGAGCCAATCTGGCAGTGTGTTGCGTGACGTGCTGGAGAATACAGAGTTAAAGTTGGGGTTGTAAATGAAATCCAAGCGTTGCTGCTCCTTGTTCCAGAAGGTTTCATTCAGTATGTGTTTACTCCAAAACCTCTTGGATGGGATGTGAACTTTGTGATGGCCACTTCTCTTGTGTCCAAGGTTCCATGACACACTTATCACGACACAGATGAAGACGTTAAGCATCATCATGTAGCAGAAAGCCTTTATTTTATGGCGACATAGAGCCACGCTGCCTCCCCTCTGCATCTAGACATGAGAAAAGATATTCTGTTTTCAAAAAGATAGAGAAAAAAACATCTGCAGTGTCATTGCATTACAGGCAAACTTACAACAAAGCCAGGATACAAAGGAGCACTTGGAAACATGGAGACTATTAAGTTGAGCCTGAAGGCGCGAACAGGAGTAAAACTGAACGAATCTGTGACAGCAGGCCAGTGGCAAGCTTAATTTCCCCTGGTTTTGTTTTAGAACTGTGACTGGCTGCACACAAAGCTCCATTTTCATTCCTAATCCTCGAGGAATGGCCTGCGAACATTTTTCCGCTCATCTTGACAGACAGGAGTCACACATTTTCAATTCAGCAGTGCACATGACACCAATCTGTGTACTGCCTGCTCATAAATAAAATTTACATATGTACCACTTGATGTCACTGTTTCTCTGGTAGTAGTACACCTACAGTATATATTTGGTAGGTTGTGTTTTTCAACTTTTACAAAGCTTATATATGGATATACATGTATTACTCAGACAACTGATCTAACAGTCAATGTTTATGGTTATCTCAGTGCGTGAGTTTTTAATAAGAGACTCGAGTAGTAAATAAACCTGCATGCATCTGTGTACGCTCATCACACTGGGAAAACACAAACAAACAAAAAAACAAAACACCCAACGCACAGTCTGTTAAAGTTCATTTGAAGTCAAACCTGATTTACAGCTTACAGCTAATAATGAGGGTGCAACCTGTCGGGTATGTTCACGTGTGAGCTTAATTATTCACAAACTCCTTCAAGTAAGATAAACTTATTTGATGAATATGGTGAAAATCCAGATCGATCTTACTAATTTGACTGATAATGATGTTATTACTTTAATACTGGTAAAAATAAATAAATTGCAAGCTATTGGAACAATTTGAAAATAGTCCTTTTTCCTGGTGTTTAGGCTTAAAATGCTGTTTTGTTGCTGGTCCGGTCTATAAAGATGCGAAAACTCATTATTCTTTCCTGATCATTCCTCCTCACTAATCTCTTGTAGAGGTGTGGAGCATTGGGCCCCTTCTAACCTTTTTGCTCTTCCCACTTTCATTGTGCAATATTTAGTGCTGCAAAAGTACCTATTTTATTTATGTATTATTTAAATACAAGCTTCTCAACCAATAGGCAAAGAGCAAAATGAAAGCATTCCTCATTTCACTAATTATAGGCTGCAATCAATATGCTCCTATCTTCAGATCATTTTACGGTAATAAAATATATAAAAGGCTTTTATTTGAAAATAAATAAATAAACGTTAAACTGGACAAGATAAGAGACTCTTTAAAAATTCGAATCATTCATCTTACTGTAATGCTGTTTATTTTGCTAAAATTTTACTTTTAAAAGTATAAGTGACACATCGGTGCTATTTTTAACAAAGCTTGTGGAAATATTTAATTCAACTCCCTTTACTGGAACATCTGCCTCCATTTCACCCTATTCATAGCATCCTGCTCTGCCGCACCGGTCCTCTGTATGTCCTCTTTCAGTACATCCATGAATGCTCTCTGTGGTCTCTCTCCTTTTCTCCTGCCTTGCAGCTCCATATTTAATGTCCCTTATTCAATATATCCACTATCATGCCACTGTACGTGTCAAACTTGTCTCTCTAACTTTGTCTCAAATGCCTGGCCTGAGCTGTCCCTCTGATATATTGATTTCTAATATTGTCCTGATCTTTGGATGGCTGACCCTCATCAATCTTCACTTGCTCTACTCCTTACAACTTCCTTGTCAGACCTGTTTCCATCTCATTCAGGTACTTGTATTCTGTCTTGCTTCTAGTGGCTTCATTTTTCCAGCTCAACCTCTCCAACCTAACCTCTGACAGCTCTCTACTCTCACTACAGATCGCAGTGTAAACATCACAGTCTACGGAGTCTACGATGTCTGACCTCATCTGCTACAAAAATTGTAGCTTGGCAGCATCAGACGGTAGTCTGTAGATGGCTTTAGGACGTCTAGTCTGTCCATCAACATAGCAAACAAAAGGGGAAACCATACGGCTGCTCACTGATCATCAACTCTCTCCTTAACAACTTCCTTTAGTTTCATGGTTTGGTTCTGAAGTTGCTACAGCTCTGCACATCACCCTTTCTAATTTCCTTGATTCAGGAACTCCTCAAATTACTCCTTTCATCTTCTCAGTACACTTGCTTTACTTGTTAGCACATTTCCATTCCTGTCCTTAATCACTTTAACCTGTCTTGGTACATTCTCAGTCATACAGGCGAGGAAATCCATCATCATGAAATGAGTGATGAAACACTTCTCCCACTGAAAACGCTACATCCAGATGAACAGAATCAACTTTTTGGAACACCCCAACCTGTTGCACATCCTTCCCAGCCCGATCTCGCTGTGTAAAAAAATCAATAATAGTCCTTTTCTTCTTCATTAGTATTCAGTCTCACATCGAACTCAGTATGAGCCTTCTCCTTTACCACCTCTCCCTTTGCTGTGTGCCTAGCGTCCCAATAACCTTTCCACTTACATAGTTTTCCGGACGATCCCACTTTTTTGTTGCTAAACTCTTCCTTTAAATACTTCCCTGTACTTCATTCCGCCACTAAGTCTGTTTGTGCTCTTTCCTCTGTCCAAAGGATAAATACCTTCTTAGCTGCTAATTCAGCTGTACTTTCCCAGTCATCAGGTAACTTTTCCCTACCACCCAGAGCCTGTTTCAAGTCTTCCCTGAACTCTGCGCAATATTCTTCTTTCTTCAACTTAATCCTTATATCTGCCTTCATTTCAGACTACCATCTGACCCTGCCAAGCTAAATTTTTCCCTGAGACCACCTTGCCGTCTCCTGGTTTTGTGTTAAAAACAATTAAATGCAATTATCTTAATTACAGGGAGTGCAGAATTATTAGGCAAATGAGTATTTTGTCCACATCATCCTCTTCATGCATGTTGTCTTACTCCAAGCTGTATAGGCTCGAAAGCCTACTACCAATTAAGCATATTAGGTGATGTGCATCTCTGTAATGAGAAGGGGTGTGGTCTAATGACATCAACACCCTATATCAGGTGTGCATAATTATTAGGCAACGTCCTTTCCTTTGGCAAAATGGGTCAAAAGAAGGACTTGACAGGCTCAGAAAAGTCAAAAATAGTGAGATATCTTGCAGAGGGATGCAGCAGTCTCAAAATTGCAAAGCTTCTGAAGCGTGATCATCAAACAATCAAGCGTTTCATTCAAAATAGTCAACAGGGTCGCAAGAAGCGTGTGGAAAAACCAAGGCGCAAAATAACTGCCCATGAACTGAGAAAAGTCAAGCGTGCAGCTGCCAAGATGCCACTTGCCACCAGTTTGGCCATATTTCAGAGCTGCAACATCACTGGAGTGCCCAAAAGCACAAGGTGTGCAATACTCAGAGACATGGCCAAGGTAAGAAAGGCTGAAAGACGACCACCACTGAACAAGACACACAAGCTGAAACGTCAAGACTGGGCCAAGAAATATCTCAAGACTGGTTTTTCTAAGGTTTTATGGACTGATGAAATGAGAGTGAGTCTTGATGGGCCAGATGGATGGGCCCGTGGCTGGATTGGTAAAGGGCAGAGAGCTCCAGTCCCACTCAGACGCCAGCAAGGTGGAGGTGGAGTACTGGTTTGGGCTGGTATCATCAAAGATGAGCTTGTGGGGCCTTTTCGGGTTGAGGATGGAGTCAAGCTCAACTCCCAGTCCTACTGCCAGTTTCTGGAAGACACCTTCTTCAAGCAGTGGTACAGGAAGAAGTCTGCATCCTTCAAGAAAAACATGATTTTCATGCAGGACAATGCTCCATCACACACGTCCAAGTACTCCACAGTGTGGCTGGCAAGAAAGGGTATAAAAGAAGAGAAACTAATGACATGGCCTCCTTGTTCACCTGATCTGAACCCCATTGAGAACCTGTGGTCCATCATCAAATGTGAGATTTACAAGGAGGGAAAACAGTACACCTCTCTGAACAGTGTCTGGGAGGCTGTGGTTGCTGCTGCACGCAATGTTGATGGTGAACAGATCAAAACACTGACAGAATCCATGGATGGCAGGCTTTTGAGTGTCCTTGCAAAGAAAGGTGGCTATATTGGTCGCTGATTTGTTTTTGTTTTGTTTCTGAATGTCAGAAATGTATATTTGTGAATGTGGAGATGTTATATTGGTTTCACTGGTAAAAATAAATAATTGAAATGGGTATATATTTGTTTTTTGTTAAGTTGCCTAATAATTATGCACAGTAATAGTCACCTGCACACACAGATATCCCCCTAAAATAGCTAAAACTAAAAACAAACTAAAAACTACTTCCAAAAACATTCAGCTTTGATATTAATGAGTTTTTTGGGTTCATTGAGAACATGGTTGTTGTTCAATAATAAAATTATTCCTCAAAAATACAACTTTCCTAATAATTCTGCACTCCCTGTAGAACTTGTGATCTGTTGAGAATGACCATAATGTGCAAATTTTTAAACACCTCTATCCACCTATGTTTTATAGGATCACTGCTCGAAAAAAACAAAAATGCAGAAAACCAAAAGAAAACAAAGAAAAGTTCACGACACTTTTATTTTAATTCCTACTTTTAGGCCGCAGACATTCACTTGAAGAGCGCACAGCTGTCCTCTCATGTCGCATAAGACTGGAAATTTCTGGCAGCTATTTAAATTAGTAACACACATACCTTTCAGATTCGCTCTATCTATAGCTCTGATCATCAGGCTACTACTTCGGCACCTGCACCTTCCTCATCCTGCGGAGGGAACGCGTTTTAGACATCTCGGCGTTCCAGAATCCCCTTTAAAATGTGCGAATCGGACGCTTCGTAAATTATCAGAGATGATCAAACCTCGCAAATATCTCCTTTGTACCATCCTCAACAAGGCTAATACTAGAAGCGTCCGTCCTTCCTGTGTGTTGCGGGTAGTGACTCCTCCCTAATTTCAAGAGCGTGCTCAAGAGGCCGGATAGAGGCTTCGGGCTCAACAGAGTATCCGGCAGTTCAGTTAGTACTTAAAATGTTTCAGAGCCGGGAATATGAGAGAAATTTGCATTTGGGAAATGTGGATGGAAACAAAAGTGTATGCAAATCAAAAATCATACAAGTTTAGGCCGTGCTTACCCTCGACAAAAGATTTGATTCACCACTGGTTGTTGGTTGCTGTTCTGAGCCCAAGTCTGGCAAAACACACACACACACACACACACACACACACACATATATATATATATATATATAAACCAACTTGCAAGATCAACGTGAAAGTTTTTAATAAGTGAATTTTTTCATTTGTTTTGGTCCAAATCTTTGTTTTGGCCATCTCGATCTTTGGTTTAGGGATCCTCGAGACATTTTAGAAAGAATCTTCCAAAATACTATATACAGTATGAATTGCTTTAAAGCTACTTTATACTGTTATAATGTCATGTCAGTAAAAAAAACCAGACTATTTCACCAGTTCACATTTATTATCAGGATAATAACCACTTGGTAAAAATCATTCTCCAGGCCACTTCATGTTTTTTTTTTGTTTGTTTTAAACATACTAAGTTGGACTTTTAGTAGTCTTACTAGCCTTTCTCCAAACTATGGATTGTCTAGAGATGGTTGCTGTGAAAATGTGAATGCTAGCTTTTTGGTGTTACTGCAGTTAAAAACACAATAATTACATCTGAAGATTAAGGACTGATGCAAGATGAAGAATCAAGTTAAGACTTCTTTTATGCTGTCTCAGATCCATCCTACAGAACTACATGAGGTGCAGCAGCAACAGTAGTATAATGTCAAGAACACTGTTTAGGACTAAATGAAAGGTCAAAAGACGTCAGAAAAGTATAATGATTTAATGTTACATGTATTAACCATCTTTGAAGATGTAAGGTCTCCAGGTTTACATTTAAATATGTATAAAACTATATTAAGTACTGTACCAAAGGTTGAATTGCAGCATGACGTTGTTATTTTAAACACACCAAATGAAACGAACAGTCTTCTCTCCTTATCCCTGCATTAAGATTTGTATTATTGTATTACAGTTTTGATGTGCCACTGGAAATCAAGCACTGACATTCTGAAGGTTTTTTTCCCTCTTAAGAGTTAATGAAACACCAAGAATGTACGGGGCTGAAGTTTATTACCACTGCCTTAAAGTAACCTAAACTTCTTTTATTTGCTTGAGGAAAAAAAAAAAAAAAAAAATTGTGCAGTGCTTATCTGTGTAACATAGACTTCCTCCTTTACCTTTGGACTGTTCTGTGCTTATCTAACATCATATGATAAGAGTCTGATTACTATCCGTGTGTGTGTGTGTGTGTGTGTGTGTGTGTATATATAAATTAGTCTTTGTTCTTCAAGCTTGGGTCCTCTACCAGAGGCCTGGGAGCTCAGGGGTCACTGCACCTAGTACTCCGATTACCACTGGGACCACTGTTATCTTCACTTTCCATATCTTCTCTGAGACCCTGGTACTTCTCCAGCTTCTCATGTTCCTTCTTCCTGATGTTGCTGTCGTTCGGTATCGCTACATCCATCACTACGGCCGTCTTCCTTTGCTTGTCTACCACTACTATGTCCAGTTGGTTGCCCACCACCATTTATGTCCGTCTGTACCTGGAAGTCCGACAGATGTTCCTGTACACTATGCCGCCCACTAGATTATGGCGTTCCATGTATACCCTGCCTGCTAGCATCTTGCATCCTGCTGTTATGTGCTGGATTGTCTCACGTGCATCTTTACACAGCCTGCACCTGGGGTCTTGCCTGGTGTGATAGACCCCAGCCTCTATTGATCTTGTGCTCAGAGCTTGTTCCTGTGCTGCCATGATTAGTGCCTCTGTGTTATCTTTCAGTCCAGCTTTGTCCGGTCACTGGTAGGATACACCCCATGTAATTTATTTTACATGAATTAAAAATCTACTTTAGTCATTTTAACTGAAGATGTCACGATTAGCATTAGTTATAATTTTTTTAGCTAATTACTGTTTGGGAAATATGCTCCTTGCTACCAGATACAGTTAGCATGTTCATACAAACAACTGAATGTAATAATACCCTAATTTGATACCTGAATCTGTCTAATGAAAGTGGCACATTTCTGATTTAGTTTTGTCAGGCTGTAGACAGTTGAAAGAGTTTCCAATTATTACTTCACATGTAGTTTAAACACAGTTTTATCCAACACCATGGCCATGAAGGTGATGCTGAAGGAGATAGAGATTAAAAAAAATATTAATAGTAAAAACAAACAAAAAAAACAACTTAATCTTTCGGTCCCTTTTAATAATAATAAAAAAAACAATTACACGTGGGATACTTCTTATTTAGTTTTACAATATCTACAATTATATTGTAATACATTGCTTTTGTTCACTTTAGTTTCATCGCATTTCTTATTTCTCATAATCCCAGAATCCCAAAGCTTTGCAAACTATATTGCAAAAAGAGGAATAGTTCTTCTTTAATGGCCACTTATTCTCAGAGGACGACCACAAGTATTATCTACTAGAATTGATAGTGGTGTGTATACCTGTACACGTACACACCACTTTCATTTCTGATAAATCTGTGAGCAAGTGGAAAAACTTTGCCTCAACATAGCACTCTTAGTCACAGTTATCTTTCTGTCTCTGCTGTTTGAGATAAACTTTCAGGAAGTACTTTCAGGTACTGTGAACAATTCTGTCGATGCTCTCCTGGATGTCAGCCATCTTCTTCAACACTTGATTGACTTTGGTTTCATCAAACTCCAGACACACAAACTCTGAGTCCTGAGAAAGACAAAAGAACGGAGGTGTTAGAGGCCGGTGAAAGGATTGAACATAATGGGTCAGCAACTAACGATATTTCCAAAAAGAATTTAAATATTATTTTCCAAAACAATGATTCAGTCTACTTCTTAATCAATAAATAATTACTGAAGGAAGCAATATAATATTCCCTGCACATCATTCAGTGATTGCGGATAAAAATAGAAAAACTTTGTTTAATTCCTAGTGTGAAGCTGAAGAAAAACAGGGGATTCTGCAGTGATGATGGGCATCCTATCATTAGGCCTTTTCTGGGATTCAAGACTTGAAAGACACCTTAGCAATTCATTTCGCCAGTTACCAGTCTCCTCCACCTTCTTCCTCAGCCTTTGAGCTTTTATTAGCTACATTTAAATTGACTTGAATGGGGCAATAATACTGCTGAACAGTAGTTCAGTGGCATTGTGCACATTGAGAGTATGTGCTGCTCTGGTCTGCCGATCTGCTTTCTCTGAGCTTAGGAACCTGCAGAAAAAAATACACCAAAAAGAATAGACTCCTCAGTGTCAGCAGCTGCTCAGCGGTACAGCACATTAAGTCATCTTAAACTATGTTTCATTCTGTATCCAAAATACATGAAAAACAGTCATGCAGGCTTTGGCATTTACACCATGGTTGACTGAGCCACTTCCTGTCAGGTCATTATGCATTCTAAATCAGACAGCAAGTCATAGGAAATGACACCAGCATCAACTCTACACATTAACATCAGCTTTGTATGGTGCTAAAGCAATTATTTGACTGCAGTCTGTACATCCATGAGGACATATAGCATACCTAGTTTGGTTCCAAATGTGACAAGAACTAGAACTACAAGGGTACTTCATGATAAAACAGTAATAGTTCTTGCAGGTAGAAGAATCATAGCTGCACGTAAAAATGCAGCTGCATGTATATACTGCATTATATACATGCAGTATATAATGTATATGTTGCAGAAACTCAGAGGACCAGAAATCCTGGTAGTCTGGACATTGCTGATTACACACACACACACACACACACGTTGCTATGGTCATGTGGGCTCATAGCAACATAAATGTGATTTCCTATGACTTTTACTGACAAATGGATTTCTTCACAAAGCAACAACAGCTTAAATCAATCCGAGGCAAAAAATCAAAGCCATAGACATGATCCAACTTTTAAATTCTTTACAGTCTCTTTATGTAGAGGTAGAAGTGCCTGTGGCAGTATAGATTTGGGGATTTTTTTTCTATTATTATAATATTGAATTGTTTAAAAAGCAAATATCCAACAGTGATCCAAAATTTAAAGGAGAAGGCAATGCTCCTTCTCCTAAATCTGAATATACATTTGAATACACTACAAAAGTAAGCTAATATTACCAATTTTACAGAACTTTTTTTCAGCTCTAAAACTGTTCAGGGCACAGAGTAAATTTAAACCTCTCATGGGACTGAGGCTCACTAAAGCTATCCAGTACGGCCACACTGAAACCTGCTCTTTCAGCAGTCGTTAATTAGACAGAATGACACCACCATGAGGTTAGTTCCATAATGGCCTCTCCGTTTCACCCCAAAGGTTACAGAACCAGTTATGGAATGGATATCAGTCAAATCATAAATGGGTACTTAGAGTTGATGTTGCATAACAGTAAATGACAAAGCTATTGCTGTCAAACTCTACTGGACAGAGTATAGTTACGTCCCACCCATATCGAAAGGGCAAAACAATTCATGACTCTCCTCTGGCTTTATGATGTGTAAATGCGCTTACATGTCCATTTGAACTGCTAGCAATAAACTCATAAATGTGTGGAGTGCTGCAGTAAAGAAGCGGTGCGGTGGTTAGTACCATACCCCACAACAAGAAGTTCCTGGGTTTGAATCCAGTCTAGAGTCTTTCTGTGTGGCGTCTGAGACTCAGTATACCTATATTTATATCTCTAATGATTTCAGGCTACTAAAGGCATCTTAATAGTGTTTCAGTCCTTTGTAACATATTATAGCCCTCACTTTTCCCCTTGAGCTAATGTCATTTTCAAAATATGATCATTTGTGCTCCAGCTCTGCTTTGAGAAAATACTGTTAAACATCCACAAACTCAAATCCTGAAGCATAATTAATTGGCATATATAAAAGTTTTGGTTTTTCTAATGTGATTGTATGTCTTGATGCATGAAACCAGCCCACTCTAGGGATACATCTTTCACCATCTTACAATGCTGTGATTGCAGCCATTCTCCAACTCTCTGTAAATGGTACTCATGGCCATTGATCAGTGGGCTTTGATCAGTGGTCATGAGAATTTGCACAATTACGATGAAGGAACTGACCTCCCAGCCCATTGTTCCCTCAGTGGGCTGGTTTCAGTCATTATGCAAATGTACTGTTTATAAGGTTGGGGAAACCTGCAGTCAGCTGAGACTGAAGAAGTCACCTGGATGAGTGACGAAACGTTTCTCCCACTGAAAACGCTACGTCCAGATGAACAGAATAAACTTTTGGAGATAATGGGATTGTACTATTAAAAAAGTCATTTAGGATACTTTATAGTTTTAATTATGGTGGCACATTTATTTTTAATAAAAATGAAAACAGGCGAACGTAAATTAGCACCTCACTACATCCTTGGAAGCTAAGAATGATAGTTTGCGTCAAAGAAAAAAAAGAAACTGGAACTATAGCTTACTTGTCCTGTTCTGCCGAGCTTCGAGCTCCACCAGGGCGACTGGGCCGCTGTGAGCTGTTCCCCGTCTGCTGGCTGCAGCCTGGAGATCCACTCTCCAGGAAAGGCCCCTGAGGCTGGGCTCCCAGCGGCTATGAGCCACCAAACTTTCCTTAACTCGAACTCGTTGGCTCTTCCAGAAACGAGAGAGTGCAGCGGCCTGTTCAGCGCTCAAGCCACCACCACCTTGTTTCTTGGTCTTAGCTGTGAGGAAGGCCTCCAGCTGGGCATGGTCCATGTCTGCTGTGGCGATGGACTGAGAGATGCAGAAAAGAGGACGATGAAATTCAACACAAACCTGGAGCTCTAATGTCTTGTAATCATATCGCTACAGCAGTGTCGTGTGGTGACTTTTATGAAAAAGGCAAGCAGTTTACTTTAATACTTATATAATACTACTAATATTAATAAATACTTTGCTTCATTTTAAGACTTTTTAAGGACCGGTTTATTTTTATTATGACTTGATATAAAATTAGAACTTAAAGAGTGTGTACTTTCTTTTTACCTTTACTGTTTCCAAAACAAGAAGTATTTTCCCCATGACATTTATTTGGAAGCCCCATGTAACCAAAGTAAGAATAAAGTAAGTTTGGGTGCATTTTAACTGGACAGTGTATTCGGTCTTTCTATACATTCAGACAGTCTGTACTTTTGACATTTGTATTTTCCCTGTTTGGGCAAATCTGCCCCGAAAAATACATTTCACAGGCACTTCATTTGTTTCCAAAAAAACCCCAACTCCTCCACAACAAAAAAAAAATATTTTGGGCATTGTAGGTACTGAGTAGGATATTCATGTTAGTGCTGCCCCCTATTGACAAAAGAGAAGAACCAGTGGAAAAATTACAAACCAGTAAATGATTTGTCACCCTCACCTTAAACATTACAAAAATAATAATACATTTTAAATGTTTTAAATTCTTTAAAATTTAAGACAGTCCAGTCAGGATTTAGCTATTTTATCTGAAAACAATGTGTTAAGCTGTTATTTAATGGAATATTTCTGCCTAGCATGGAGTAAAAACATTAAATGTATTTAAAGACACTAGTCAAACAAAAATCCATTGATAAAAACATAGAAGGAAAAGGAGGAAAAGAAAAAAGAAAGAGTGACATAATAACATTTAAAGTTATAAGTAATAAGTCTGTTTAAACAGCATTTTTATGAGATTTTTTGAGATATTTTATCACGGCTGTTACAGTGGCTTGCAAACTTGAACTTTTCCACATTTTGTCACATTACAGCCACAAACATGAATCAATTTTATTGGAATTCCACAGGAAAGACCAACAAAGTGGTGCACACTTGAGAAGTGGAACGAAAATCATACATGATTCCAAACATTTTTTACAAATAAATAACTGCAAAGTGGGGTGTGCGTAATTATTCAGCCCCCTGAGTCAATACTTTGTAGAACCACCTTTTGCTGCAATTACAGCTGCCAGTCTTTTAGGGTCTGTCTCTACCAGCTTTGCACATCTAGAGACTGTTCTCTAGGTTCTGTCTGTCAGTATAACAAGAAGTCGGCCATCTTGGATACAACTTTTGTTTTTTCAATAGGAAGAGGGCCATGTGACACATCTAACTTATTGGTAATGTCACAAGAAAAACAATGGTGTGCTTGGTTCAACGTAACTTTAGTCTTTCATGAGTTATTTACAAGTTTCTCTTTGTTCACAGCCATTAACATGTCGAAGAGGTTAACACGTGAAGAGCGGATCGAAATTGTGTTGATATCTGGTGAACGCAGTAACCGGGTCATTGCAGCAGATTTCAATGCAAGACACCCTACGAGACCACCCATCTCCCATGCTACAGTTAGCAAACTGCTTGCTAAGTTTCGTGAAACTGGTTCAGTGTTGGATTTGCCAAAATGTGGATGCAAGAAAACTGTCACTAATGAAGAAACATCAGTGGCTGTCCTAGCTTCATTCAGCAAGAGCCCACAGTGTAGCACTCACCGCACGTCACTGGAGAGTGGCATTAGTTGAACATCCCTTCGGCGGATATTAGCTATTCACAAATGGCACCTTTACAAACTCCAGCTACTGCAGCATCTCAACGAGGATGACCCAGATCGGCGCACAGAATTTGCAGAATGGGCAAAACACAAATTGGAACAGGACCCTCAGTTCACGCAGAAGATTTTGTTCAGTGATGAGGCAAACTTTTATGTAAATGGTGAAGTTAACAAACAAAACACCGCTATTGGTCTGATACTTACCCACATTGGATGGATCCCTCCAAGACTGTTGGAGCAACAAAAGTGATGGTTTCAAGTTACGTTGAAACCAAGCACACCATTGTTTTTCTTGTGACATTACCAATAAGTTTGATGTGTCACATGGCCCTCTTCCTATTGAAAAAACAAAAGTTGTATCCAAGATGGCCGACTTCTAAATGTCCACCATGGTCACCACCCATCTTGAGGAGTTTGCCCCCTCACATATACTAATGTGCCACAAACAGGACTTTAATATCACCAACCATACCCATGTTATTACGGTGTATCCATATAAATGGCCCACCCTGTATCTTTTTCACTGTGTGTATTAGAGAAAATCCAAATTAAATGTATCCTTTTACATCGACTTCTTATGTTTTTATATAGTCATTGAACAAATATGATGCACAATCATTTCAACCTAGAAGAAAATAGCTCAAAGAAATCATTACAAGCCCAAAATTACCATGACCGTGATGAGAGTATGTGAAATTCTGACAACAACTGTATCAAATGTTATGTTTTTTAAAGTTGCAAGAGTCTGCATCAGGGCATCAAGAGATCGACTAAATTATTTTTTTTTTTTTTAGAAACATACCTACTATGTGTCAGCCTCTTGCCTGATTGTTGACACCAGAATTTCCTACAAAGATGAGTTGTGTAGCTTTATATGCACCAGGGCTGCTGTCTTTGGCATCATGTAGTTATGAAAGTGATGGGCTGATAGTTGTGTGGCTTTTCCTCACCAAGTGAAAATATCAACCCTGACCATTAATTGCATCATTCACAACATAGAACTTGTGGTCCAAGATGCTGTCAGATGTTAAAAATGGCCTGTATTTATATTGCGCTTTTACTAGTCCCTAAGGACCCCAAAGCGCTTTACATATCCAAATTGGAAATTATTCTTTTATGATTATTCTTTTTCACCCATTCACGCACACATTCACACACTAAGGAGCTGACATCCCCTACCCCCAACATAGGTTAGCCTTATGTTGCCTTGTACATAAAATAATAATTTCCAATTTCTTCCTGGCAATGAGGCAAGCAACCCGTTTGACTCAATCATTGCTTCACTTGTACTGGAAGCAACCCAAGGCCAAAGTACTGAAATAGCATCGAAACTACAGAAAGCTGGATCAGTAGGTCCTGACTTTAAATGCTGGGAGTCCAAACATGGCGACACTCATCCATAAAAAGAAAGACAGTTCATTTGACAGATGTGTTCATGAAGACTTCTTCGTTCGGCCGCTCTTTTAAGAGAGAAACATTCGGACAATGTTCTGAGTTGCGTTTTAACAGATATTCTCACGGTGCCTCTCATTAATGTGTGTTTGTTTGCGTGTTGTGCATTTCTGGATGGGCACAAGCATGCACTATCACGCAGACGCAACCCTTTCTCCTAAACTGAAGTGAATATTAGTGAAAAGAGCAGAATTGCTTGGTCTCGACTGCCACTTCAGCATCAGGAGCATCAGGAGCATCAGGATCATCAGTAGTGCAGGGTGCCGTGTTGCATTACCTTTAAAAGGCCTTTCATTTTGTCGTGCAAAGCTGTGAACTCGTCTGGCGACATCTCGGGGTAGAGCTCGCTTTTCAGCAGCTCCTCTGTGATCTCGCTGTTGTTGTAATATACTTTCTGTGCGATTCCATTTAACAAGCTGCTCAGAGACTTCATCGCGTCTACTTCCGCCATGTTTGCTCTTGTGGTCACATGAATTGCAGTACAACACGGCATTGTGGGACTTGTAGTTGCAGATTCCGACGGCAGCGCTTGACATGTATCGTTTCATCCAAGCCTCCTAAAGCGAACATCAAAAACTTTGCTAGACAAATTGTGAAAAATCATTTTCAGTTACAAGGCCAATTTACCAGATAAAATGAAGCAATTGATTTATGTTAAAACGAGCAACATGCTGAGTTTTATCAGATGTTTTGACAGTGCGCATTAGTGTGGATTTGAAAAGATTTCTACATTTGTGTGTGCATAAGCACAAATAGGAGTATTATGCACATATGAACATAGTCGTGCATATATGAGCCCATGTTCACTGAGAAGGGAAAAAGGTGATACAGGCATGCTTATGTAATATATACCGAACCAAAGTTAAACTACAGGGAGTGCAGAATTATTAGGCAAATGAGTATTTTGTCCACATCATCCTCTTCATGCATGTTGTCTTACTCCAAGCTGTATAGGCTCGAAAGCCTACTACCAATTAAGCATATTAGGTGATGTGCATCTCTGTAATGAGAAGGGGTGTGGTCTAATTACATCAACACCCTATATCAGGTGTGCATAATTATTAGGCAACGTCCTTTCCTTTGGCAAAATGGGTCAAAAGAAGGACTTGAACGGCTCAGAAAAGTCAAAAATAGTGAGATATCTTGCAGAGGGATGCAGCAGTCTCAAAATTGCAAAGCTTCTGAAGCGTGATCATCGAACAATCAAGCGTTTCATTCAAAATAGTCAACAGGGTCGCAAGAAGCGTGTGGAAAAACCAAGGCGCAAAATAACTGCCCATGAACTGAGAAAAGTCAAGCGTGCAGCTGCCAAGATGCCACTTGCCACCAGTTTGGCCATATTTCAGAGCTGCAACATCACTGCAGTGCCCAAAAGCACAAGGTGTGCAATACTCAGAGACATGGCCAAGGTAAGAAAGGCTGAAAGACGACCACCACTGAACAAGACACACAAGCTGAAACGTCAAGACTGGGCCAAGAAATATCTCAAGACTGGTTTTTCTAAGGTTTTATGGACTGATGAAATGAGAGTGAGTCTTGATGGGCCAGATGGATGGGCCCGTGGCTGGATTGGTAAAGGGCAGAGAGCTCCAGTCCCACTCAGACGCCAGCAAGGTGGAGGTGGAGTACTGGTTTGGGCTGGTATCATCAAAGATGAGCTTGTGGGGCCTTTTCGGGTTGAGGATGGAGTCAAGCTCAACTCCCAGTCCTACTGCCAGTTTCTGGAAGACACCTTCTTCAAGCAGTGGTACAGGAAGAAGTCTGCATCCTTCAAGAAAAACATGATTTTCATGCAGGACAATGCTCCATCACACGCGTCCAAGTACTCCACAGCGTGGCTGGCAAGAAAGGGTATAAAAGAAGAAAAACTAATGACATGGCCACCTTGTTCACCTGATCTGAACCCCATTGAGAACCTGTGGTCCATCATCAAATGTGAGATTTACAAGGAGGGAAAACAGTACACCTCTCTGAACAGTGTCTGGGAGGCTGTGGTTGCTGCTGCACGCAATGTTGATGGTGAACAGATCAAAACACTGACAGAATCCATGGATGGCAGGCTTTTGAGTGTCCTTGCAAAGAAAGGTGGCTATATTGGTCGCTGATTTGTTTTTGTTTTGTTTTTGAATGTCAGAAATGTATATTTGTGAATGTGGAGATGTTATATTGGTTTCACTGGTAAAAATAAATAATTGAAATGGGTATATATTTGTTTTTTGTTAAGTTGCCTAATAATTATGCACAGTAATAGTCACCTGCACACACAGATATCCCCCTAAAATAGCTAAAACTAAAAACTACTTCCAAAAACATTCAGCTTTGATATTAATGAGTTTTTTGGGTTCATTGAGAACATGGTTGTTGTTCAATAATAAAATTATTCCTCAAAAATACAACTTGCCTAATAATTCTGCACTCCCTGTAGTAACTACAGACAATATGTCTAAAAGAAAGGAACAAAGATTGGAGAAGAATTTCAGAAAGCAACAAGGAGCGAGAAAGGGTGTCAGCAAAAGAAGGGACAAATCTACGGTTAGTTAGAAAAGAAGATAAGAGCTCTTTACAGAGAGACTGTCAAGAGAGGCCAAAAAAGAAGACAAAAAGAGAAAATATAGACATTTTTTAAATGGCCTGAAATATCCCATGTTTTTTTTAAAATGTGTTATTTATTTAAATCTTTAATTCATTTTAAAAGCAATGCTGCCTAATTATTAAATCAAGAGCATTTAGACATTGATTCAATTCATTTGAATCACATTGCAGTCTGACTATCCATTTTTACTGATTAGCTGGCCTATTTCACCTGAACAATGTCCATCTAAAAAAAGAAATAAAAAGTGAAACAGTAATGTCAGTACAAACTGTAGTGACTGAGGAGTAATATTTTGAAAAAATAGCTTTAACAGAAAACATGTATAAAATGGCTAAATGTTATATCATCATCATCATCATCAACTTTATTTATAAAGCACTTTAAAACAACCACAGCTGACACAAAGTGCTGTACATTGGAACTGTAAAATTAAATTACATAAGATATAAATAAAACACAAATAAAAGAAGAGTGAAATCATTAATTAAATAACTACTTCAATTAAAAGAGAAACTAAATCTCACTGAGGTTAAAAGCCAAGGAATAAAAGTGGGTTTTAAGACGTGATTTAAAAGTGGACAGTGAAAGGGCCTCTCTAACATGCATGGGCAAATTATTCCATAACTTTGGAGCCACAATAGAGAAGGCCCCGTCCCCTCTGAGCTTCCTCCTGGATCTCGGTACCTCCAGGAGCAGCTGGTCAGCTGACCTGAGAGACCGACAGGGTGTGTGGAGATGAAGAAGCTCAGAGAGGTAAGGCGGGGCAAGACTGTGAAGGCATTTAAAAACAAACATAAGAATTTTAAAATTAACTCTAAAAGACAGAGGCAGCCAGTGCAGAGAGGCTAGCACGGGGGTTATATGGTCTCTTTTTCGAGTTCCTGTTAGGAGTCGTGCAGCCGCATTTTGAACCAGCTGCAGACGTGAGAGCAATGACTGACTGACCCCCACATAAAGTGAGTTACAGTCGTCCAGGCGGGAAGAAATAAAAGCATGGATCACTGTTTCAAGGTGCTGCCTCGAAAGAAAAGATTTTACTCTTGCCAGTCGCCTTAAATGATAAAAACTGGACTTCACCGCTGCTCTAATTTGGTTGTCCAATTTAAAATCACTGTCCAACTTAAAACCAAGGTCAGTAACAACAGATTTAAAATAGACTTCCAGGGATCCTAAAACAACAGAGGAGGACTCACAGGGACCACTGGGTCCAAACACCAACACTTCTGTTTTCTTTTCATTAAAATTTAAAAAGTTTAGAGCCAACCAAGCTTTAATGACATCTAGACATGTCAAGAGAGGTTTTATGGAGATGGAGATGCAATGCACTATTCTGTTCATTGAACACATAACTTTAAATGTTAGTGTGTGAATGTGTGTGTGAATGGGTGGATGACTGGATATGTAAAGCGCTTTGGGGTCCTTAGGGACTAGTAAAGCGCTATATAAATACAGGCCATTTACCATTTACCAAATGTCATGAGTAATAGTTCAGAGAATTTGGTTTCAGGATATACAGAAAGTTCTAGCTTGTGCAGTCCTTTATTTATCAAAGCAAGTCTAATAGTACCATAACACAGGAGTTTCCAAATGATTGACACAGAGACCAGAATGCATGCCAAGCCAAGCTTTAATCAGGAAGAGCAGAACATTAAAGTTTTGATAATGTTTAATCTTTGACTAAATGAAATAGTCAAATCTCTTTAAAGTCCCTGTTTTGTGACTCCAATTCATGATTCAAGACAAAAGTTTCAAGTTGATTGCTCCTACCACAGATCTGTAAGAATGTTTCACAAAAGCTCATTAAATCAGTAAAAGGTTGTAAAATTCTTAAAGTGGACATATTCTTTAAATTTCTAGTGTCATGTTTCTTTTTATTATTTTCAAATGTATTTTATTCTTTTTTTAAACCAACATTTTCTGGCAGCTCCTTGAAGGTTTAAACAGCAGGTCACATGGGACATAATCATATTAACTCACTGACAAGTTCGAAAGAAAGTTATTTTGTTTATAAAGGCCAAAAAATGAGATTTATGCTAGCATAAAAAACAACAACTAAATCTATGAAAAGGAAAAATAATGCAGTTTCTCAGAGGATCTTCCCAGCTTCACTGGGTTACTTGTCAGAGTTTAAGGCTATGACAGACCTGTTTTACCTTAACCATGCCATCCCCCATTTCCCTCTACGTTTACCACCTCTTCTACTCTTGTTGCGTCCTTTGCGTTTGCTTCCTCTTCTGCCTTTGCCCTGTTTTCTGCCTTGCTTGCTTCCTTTTCTACGTCGGCCTCCTCGTCTAAGCTTGCTGCCTTTTCCACGTCGGCCTCCTCGTCTAAGCTTGCTTCCTTTTCCACGTCGGCCTCCTCGTCTAAGCTTGCTTCCTTTTCTACGTCTGCCTCCTCGTCTAAGCTTGCTGCCTTTTCCACGTCGGCCTCCTCGTCTAAGCTTGCTGCCTTTTCTACGTCTGCCTCCTCGTCTAAGCTTGCTTCCTTTTTTACGTCGGCCTCCTCGTCTAAGCTTGCTGCCTTTTCTACGTCTACCTTCTCCTCTAAGCTTGCTTCGTTTTTTACATCGACCTCCTCCTCTAAGCTTGCTGCCTCCCCTGCGTTTGAAGCTTCCTCTTTGATTTCCTTTGCACTTGCTTATTTGACCCTCTTTTCCCCTACCTGAGCCTGGAGGTATCCCACTGCCTATGTCAGTGCCTATGTCAGTCCCTATACCCGTGCCTATGTCATTGCCTATGTCATTGAATAGACCAGTGTCAAGGCCTGGTTTAGGTGTTTCTACATCTGTACCTTGTTCTTGACTTGACAGGGCTGGGTTTGCAACACATGTGGGTGTAACATCTCCCCCAGAGGAGCATCTTGTGCACTGAAAAGCATCATCTCCAGGTGCATAACAACGATATATGTTGTTAAGCCCAAGTTTGGTAATCTCAAGATGCTTAAATGATTGAGTCAGCTGAGATGTGTCTGAAGCAGGAACATCAACTACATTAGAAAAAACAAACGCATAACCGCTCCAGTTATTAGTGATATCACTAATGTTCAAAGTGATACCTTTGTCATTTGAAATTGGAGAGTTTTCAGAGTAGATGACGAGAACGTTACCCTCACTACTTTTTATGAATGGTTGTATGTTATGAAGAACATGTGATAGTGCCTGTGACTGTGTCGCTGCCACCACCCTGGTGCCTTTGTACACTTGGTCCTGTGAAATGGCTCCTCTCACGCTGTCTGCTGGGTCATTCTGAAGGACTTCTTGGAGACTGCTTGGATCTTGATTCTGTGGGATGTTCAAAGCCACGCTGAAGGAATCACCTAGTTCATACCTGCCAAAAATATAATATAATAAGTATAAACTGCACACTAAATTTGGACTACCAGTGATGATCTGGGCTTTGTCAGTGAGTTGTAAAAGTATATTTTGCATTGAGTGTCTCGAGGGTACCAGGGAAAAAGAAAAAAAAAAGAGCCATAAATGCCTCACACAGATGATTAAAATGTATTTTATGGGACACTAATGGGACACTAGACATGACAAGCAATCCTCTGCATCAAATTCTTTTTTTTCTCTTTTTTTTAAAGTTCCATATTAAAAAACAAGTTCATTTTATGGTACATTTTATTCTAATGAATAACAAAAGACCCTGAGCAACCTCGGAGTCCAATTATTGATCTACTATATATAACCTGAGGCATAGCTGGACTGGCCATCGGGCATACCGGGCATTTGCCCGGTGGGCCGATGGTGATTTTTAGTTTTCTTTACGCTGTCAGCTGCCTCTTCTTCTCTCATTCTCTCCCCCTCCCTCTCCTGTTGCTACTTCAATCATGAAACGGATCAATGATCAGCTGATCGGTATTTCAGGTGCAAGTCCCGTCTCTCTTGTTTGTTTATCGCCCACTTTGCGCCAGAAAGAAGAAACCAGCGGATGTAGCGCTAAACAGCAGCACGTTTAAGCTTGATCAGCTGTTGTTTGAATTTATTTAATATTACCTTCTAGTATCAGCTGATGTTTGCTGGAGCCACAGCTGTAAAGCTGCTGGTCATGATATCGGTTTGGATATGTGGTGAGAGGGAAACATGAAGATGAAACCAGGAGATGTCCTTACTGAATCATCAGAGCTGAACAGGTGATGGAGAAACAGGTTTACCTTTTAGGTGACATGAATGAGTTGAAGTTATGAACTGTTTCTGAGAGACAAATAACACCAGGATCCTTTTCTAAGTAGCTGACAGCTGGTAACTGTGCAGGGGCGGGTCTAGCAAAGTTTTGCCAGGGGGCAGGTAGGGCATTAACAGGGAGAGGGGGGCACAAAGAAATACTTTTCTTTCTTATTCTCAGTTAAAATGTCTCGCTTTTAAAAAATAATTATCTGAATCTTAAAACCAAAGTTTTTATCTGATATAAAATGTATAGAAATCATACATATACCAACAAGACAGCGTACATCACTGTTACAACGGCGTTTGTTTTCATTCAAAGGTTTCATGGCTTTACCTATAATACCTGGTGGGCCGGTGTCTAGTCAAAATGCCCGGGATGATTTTTTTGTCTCAGTCCAGCCCTGGCCTCAGGTCAATCAGGTCTCACACTCACAATCCAAAACTCATAAACAGCTTCTTCCAAAGGATAGTTCGTACTGTTAACAATCCACCCCTGCCCACCCAGATCACCAGTCTGAGTAACCCTCATCACTCAGGCCACTCACACGGACTGTATTCAGACCAAATCTTACTTTGCACTACTTACAAGCACTTTGCAATTATTTTATTCTCCAAAGTTATTTTTGTATTTATGTCTCTTGTTTGCTATTTATTCCTGCTGTCTAATAATTAGATGTTATTCCTCCACACTTGACATGGAGCACCCATAATTTTGTTGTAGGTGTACATTGTATTCTATATATACACTATTACTATAGATTTTCATTAATAATTACTTACTACTATTACTATTAATAATAATAATAGTGATATCATTATTAAACTAAAACATACTATTGCAAATTAATAAATAATAATAATAATAATAATAATAATCTTTTATTAGGATTTAAAGCTCATTATAATCACTTTAAACAACAGAAAAACTGCAGTGTAAAATAAAGTCACATACTTTGTATTACAACTATACATGAAATAAAGGCTGAAGTCAGAGAGAGATGTCTTGCCTTCAGGTGACTCAACACATCGATAATAGCACAAGCAGATTAGAAGAGCAGTGATTAGATATAATATCACACATAAAAACCCCAAAACCCCACTTTTGTCAACTCACTTGTTCTTGACAGCTGCTACAATGTCCGTGAGCCAGTCCTGGTTTACAGCAGCCAAAATGTTTGGAGGAGACAGGAAGAAGGCTGGCACCATCACCAGCCAGCACAGGCCAGCCATCTAATCAGATCAGATTTAACAACACAGTGGTTTTCACAAACAAAACTGTTGTGTCTTAACCAATAAACTATAACAATCATAACAATTAAACCAAGTGAATGTTTTAAGGAAACAACACAAACATTGAACATGATATCGAGATGCCTCACTTACCTTCACATGTGTTGCCAGCTACTTCTTGTTATAATCCCCTGTTGAAATAACACAAATAGACCTTTTTATGTAGATCAATAGTTAGTTTATAAAGTAATTCATCAGTTTACAGAACAATCAGTTTGCAATACTTGACAAACAGTTTTTTATGCAGAAATGCAAAGCATACAAGCTTTCAACTTTTCATTGATGGTGTTTATCACATTTTTATTCCGATTTTGCACTTTCTTTGAAATTTTGTTTCATAAAAATATTAATCAAGGAAATTACCAACAGGTGACAAAAACAGACAATGACAAAAAGTAGTTGAACAGCTTGATTTTTACCAGCAAAAATTTAAAAAATCTAAAAGCAAAAAACTTTATTGCTTTACCTTTTTTGGAAAAAGAGACGATGTCAATACCTCCTGGTCAATTTCAAGTGTGTAAAAGGGAGATGCTAAAAACGTAGACACAGTACCGGGGAAGTTTTGGTTTTTTATAGAGAACAAAGTGACCACCCCCGGTAGGCACACCATAACCATATTTGAACATGTCTGTAGAAAACTATGAAATCAGTATGTGATAATAGATAGAAAAAAAATTGCTTTTTTATTTGTCATCTTCATTTTGGAGGAGAAAAAAATAACAGAAAGAAAGAAATTCAACTAAAGAGGAAGAAAACATTTAGGTTTTTGACCACATCATGACTAAGATGTTTTTGCAGAGATGCAGAGAACAATGCACAGAAAACAGAGATAAAGATAATAGCTAAACTAAAAGCTGGAAAAGAAGCTATGGACATGCGAGGTGTTATTGCAGTTACAGTGCATAATTTTTTGAAGAAATGTTAATTTCGTTTTCTCTGTTTGCTGCTGGAATCATGTTTATATATTTCCACTGTAAGGACTCATCACTAGGATGAGTGATGAAATGTTTCTCCCACTAAAAACATGTTGTCCACATGAACAGAATCAGCTTTTTGGGATTTCACAGATTACTTTAAATTTCTAAAGTAATTTGCAGACATTTTTAAACAATTTAAGTTTAGGAAGAGAAAATGTTTTGCTCTGGGAGTTCAAACAGAAAATAATTCAACAGAAATGATGACAGCATAACAGATAGAGAAGGATTTCTTAATTTATATCTCTTGTGCATACTACAAAATTGCGACCTGTTTGCATCATTGTTCTCAAAACACTTATTAGACTTCTTGGTCATAATATGCCATAAAAGCAGAATATACTGATTAACACAAGGATAAGACCTACAATAAACAACATGCAATAACCCACAGTGACTAGAATTCTGCTGTATGTAGACTCATTTTCATAACTCTGACAGTCTGTGCATTGCCTCAGTTGTTTCTGAAACCTTGTGTCTCCTCTGTTTTAGTAAAAGCAGCTATTGTTCATGGGTTTTTTTCTGTCAAGTTTTGCTCATGATGGGAGCAACAAAAAGAATTCAGTGCAGAATTATAAGTGAGTCTTATCAAACAGCATGTTTCTGATTGTCATTACGTGAGGGGAAACAAAATAAATACAGGCTTATGGTGTTGATGCTGAGCTGTAGCACACAAAGAGCATCCTCACTTAGCTCCTCCTGTTCTCCAGATGGCTCAGCCTCTGTGTGGGGTGATGGTGATGGTGTTCTAGGTTGACCTATTTGCTCTGTAAGCAAACTGGTAGGGGTCGAGGGAGGGGGATAGACAGTTTCTGGTGTGCTGCGACACTTTCCGCTCAAAACACTTCATGACTTCAGACGTGAGGGCTATAGTTCTGTAGATTACTGAAAAGACATGAACAGGAAACAGATGGATGAAGAAATTAGACAAAACTTAAGTAGATATGGAAAATATTGACAGTGTTTTACATGTGTATGTGTTATGTTTGCCTACTGGTGGTGGTCAGAGGGCCCGGTGGCGCCAGTGTCCGGCAGCCTCGCCTCTGTCAGTGCGCCCCAGGGCAGCTGTGGCTACAATGTAGCTGCCATCACCAGTGTGTGAATGTGTGTGTGAATGGGTGAATGACTGAATGTAGTGTAAAGCGCTTTGGGGTCCTTAGGGACTGAGTAAAGCGCTATACAAATGCAGGCCGTTTACCATTTATGGGGAAATAAATTATTGCTGCATGACCCAGTATGAGCTGGTTGAGCTGTGGCTTGGTGTCATTTGGAGATGAAGATAAGATAAAGACTTCTGCTTGATGGGTAACTAGTTCCTCTTTTAATTTTGCCTCTTCATGGCTCCATGTGAAAAAGGCAAACAAAGATGTAGTCTGGGGCACAGGTTATATGCACATGGTTTATGGTACTGAAAGCATCTAGACCAAACTTCACTCCTTACCTCAACATTTTCTGGTGATAAACTTGATGTTGTGAACTGATGTGCTCTGTGAATGAAAAGAAAACTCATGAAGAACAAAGCATTTGTTCTTCATGAGTCATTCAAAGGGTCATTCAGATTAATTCCTCTTTGAATTAATCTGAATGACCCTTTGAATGACTCATGAAGAACAAAGCATTTGTTCTTCATGAGTCATTCAAAGGGTCATTCAGATTAATTCAAAGAGGAATTAATCTTAGCCAGAATGACGAGACTTTGATCAGGGCCTCTGATCTGCCACTTTCACCTTTGGTGCCCATGGAGCAAAGTTAGAGAGTCACACTGTTATATTTTCCCAAATGTTTTTTTTCAACCACCATTTGGCAGACAGTAATGCAGAACACTCACATGAAGACTGAGTCTAGGGGGTGTATTTACTAATGACAGGATCCAGAATTGTAGATGGCAAATTGCTGGCTGTCACATTTCAATGGGCTAGGTCACGTGTAGTACTCCAGGTAAGTACAGGGAGTGTGCTCAGCATGAACAACCACTAGAACTACTTTCTGCAGTCTGGCAGAGAATGGATGAATGAGCTGCGTAATAAAGATATGTTGATGAAACATTTCTACCAGTGAGATATGGAGCTGTAACTGTTTGGAAGGATTTCAGAAGCCATTGCATTCTTATACCAGCACATAGTGTTATGATGTTTTTTTCATATTGTTCTGGCTATGATCCTATTAGGCACAATGTATCTTTAGTGTCAGTGTGCTGATGTACCAGCCATGGCAATGTGTGGGCGTTTCCCCCCACGATGGACAATGGACCACCTAATGATCCTCTACCTAATCACATGAGCCAAGGTGTGAAAACGGGTGTAGGTCACAATCAGCCAAGGTTTCGGGTGAGCTCATTGTGAAACCTGGCCCCATCCTATCATGTGATTTCCTGAGGTCAGATGGCCCAGGATGTGAGTGGGCGTTAAGGCATCTGGGAAGGGATCTCAAAACTGGATTATAGATGGCAGACAGCTGGTGTCGTAAACCACCACCTCTGTTCATTTGTCACCCTAGTTTATATTTTTTTGTTTTTTTTATTACCCTGTTGTGTGTTACCGTTTCATGATTTATTTCATTTGTCACTCAAATCAAACAATATCTTCCATGTAAATGGGGCACACCATCAGTTTAGGAGACACTGCACAAAGTGAAGCCCCTAGCCAACATGACCAACATGCATACTCAAATAGACA
The DNA here is from genome assembly GCF_900408965.1 of Simochromis diagramma. NCBI lineage: Eukaryota > Metazoa > Chordata > Actinopteri > Cichliformes > Cichlidae > Simochromis > Simochromis diagramma. The sequence continues at coordinate 2,646,507 of NW_024387304.1, read as the reverse complement.
GGAAATTAAGGCCTACAGTGAAGATCTTGGAGTGATTGTAAATTGGTTGGAAGGATTTTGCATGACATAATTATATATTTTCCACTTTTCATGTGTTTTTTTGGAATATTAATAGATGCACAAGATGGGATGATATTTGGCATGAAATGGCAATTGAATTGGACTGCAAAAATAAGTCAAGCCAACATGGCTTATGGATGTCAAGCAAACACACTTGTCCTGATCCCAATCCTGTCAGAGTCTCCTGCATGAGGTGGGAGATGTTGTCCAACAGGGATGAGAGCTTAGTCACCATTCTCCTGTCACTCACCACCTCCAGTGGGTCCAGAGGGCATCCTAGAACAGAGCTGGCCCTCCAGATGAGTCTGTTCAGTCTCTTTCTGTCCCCAGCAGAAATGCTGCTGCCCCAGCAAACCACACCGTAAAAGTTTTGCTGACAGCTGACGTGTGACCTGACAAAGAATAAACTCTGTATACTAACAGATTATTGAGCACAAAAGTTTACCTTCGAATTGTTGATGCTTTTTAAATAGACATCTGCAACGGTTTCCAGTCCTGGTTCACTCTGCTGCTGAATCGTGGTCAGCTGCAGGAAACTAAACAAGCATGTTGAGCTATTATCACGAGTCTTTAAGCTGCTGCCTTAGCATATAAGCAACATGCTAAGGCAGCAGACAACATAAGGCAGGGAACATCTGATGGCAGATACTCCCTTCACCCTGGCCAAAAAGGCTAAAATGACCAAAGAAAAAGTGGAAAACAGCTAAACATGAGAGGTTTTTGGAAAAGGTTTGTGTTTTTTCCATTGTTTAAGCACTGCTTCCAGCCAAGAGTGATACCATATATCCCCTATAGCTGCAGAAAAGGCTAACATTGTTGTCTTTTTACAAAAAAACAGCTGAACATGAGAGGTTTTTGGACCAATTTTGTGTTCTCCATTCTTCAAGCACCATCGAGCACCGTTTAAGCACAGGCACTGTTTCAAAAGTACCGGTTTGGTACTGGTATCGGATAAAACCTAAACGATACCCATCCCTATACAGGACTGTTCAAGCCTTCAAGCTGGCAGTAATCAACCACTTTCTCAAAAATTCCTGAAAGAGTAGTTGTAAAACAGTTAACTCATCATCTACAGAAGAATGGTTGATTTGAAGACTTTCAGTAAGGCTTCAGAACTCATCAGAGTAAAGAAATGGTGTCAGCGAAGGTCACAAATGATCTTTTTTTAGATCTTCTTACCCACCTTGGATATAATATATAATATAATTTGGAAAATTAACATGAATTCTTTGACTTGAGTATCGTTATCATTGCCACACTTTACTGTGTTGTCACAGCATAACTATTGTAGGCTGACTAATCATGTTAAGAGTGCTAAATCTGAGTAGCTGTTAGTGAGATGCACATTCATTTCTTGTAAGGAAATACATCATCAAGATTCTTGTAGAGTTGAACTGATACATACCTATACTAATATATAAATAAATGAAAGCGCTTCATTTATTTGAAGCGCTTCCACTGCAGCTGTTGAAGCTGCAGTGAAACACTTTGTTGGGTGTGTAATCAGGCAGCGGAGGCGACGTCTGGGTTCAACACTTTATTTTAGGCTTTACAGCGGAGCTCCATCTTGTTCTCGCTCTCTACGTTCTTCTTCTCTCCTCTTTCCCTTACCCAGCCTCATTAGCGGCACCCCTGGTCTGACAGGGTAACAGCATGTACTAATTTTCTTCCCTTATTATAGAACCTTGTAAACACAACATCTCCCCCTTTTCTCAAATGATACTCTTTCCCTTGTAGCACAACATGAAACATTTGACAGCCTTTTACTTTTGAGGCAATTAGTAACTTCAGAACAGTATTATATAAAAAAAAAAAACACCCAGCACGCCCCTGCGGGCGGTTTATCCTTCAAGCTCGAGTCCTCTACCAGAGGCCTGGGAGCTTGAGGGTCCTGCGCAGTATCTTAGCTGTTCCCAGGACTGCGCTCTTCTGGACAGAGATCTCCGATGTTATTCCCGGGATCTGCTGGAGCCACTCGCCTAGCTTGGGAGTCACCGCACCTAGTGCTCCGATTACCACGGGGACCACCGTTACCTTCACCCTCCACATCCTCTCGAGCTCTTCTCTGAGCCCTTGGTATTTCTCCAGCTTCTCGTGTTCCTTCTTCCTGATATTGCTGTCATTCGGAACCGCTACATCGATCACTACGGCCGTCTTCTTCTGTTTGTCTACCACCACTATGTCCGGTTGGTTAGCCACCACCATTTTGTCTGTCTGTATCTGGAAGTCTCACAGGATCTTAGCTCGGTCATTCTCCACCACCCTTGGGGGCATCTCCCATTTTGACCTCGGGACTTCCAGGTTATACTCGGCACAGATGTTCCTGTACACTATGCCGGCCACTTGGTTATGGCGTTCCATGTATGCCTTGCCTGCTAGCATCTTGCACCCTGTTGTTATGTGCTGGATTGTCTCTGGGGCATCTTTACACAGCCTGCACCTGGGGTCTTGCCTGGTGTGATAGACCCCAGCCTCTATGGATCTTGTGCTCAGAGCTTGTTCTTGTGCTGCCATGATTAGTGCCTCTGTGCTGTCTTTCAGTCCAGCTTTGTCCAGCCACTGGTAGGATTTCTGGATATCAGCCACCTCCTCTATCTGCCGGTGGTACATACCGTGCAGGGGCCTGTCCTTCCATGATGGTTCCTCGTCTCCCTCCTCTTTCTTGGGTTTCTGCTGCCTGAGGTATTCACTGAGCACTCGGTCAGTTGGGGCCATCTTCCCAATGTATTCTTGGATGTTCGTTGTCTCATCCTGGACTGTGGTGCTGACACTCACCAGTCCCCGGCCCCCTTCCTTCCGCTTAGCGTACAGCCTCAGGGTGCTGGACTTGGGGTGAAACCCTCCATGCATGGTAAGGAGCTTTCTTGTCTTTATGTCAGTGGCTTCTATCTCCTCCTTTGGCCAGCCTATTACCCCAGCAGGGTACCTGATCACGGGCAGGGCGTACGTGTTGATGGCCCGGATCTTGTTCTTACCATTCAGCTGACTCCTCAGGACTTGCCTGACCCTCTGCAGGTACTTGGTGGTTGCAGCTTTTCTAGCGGCCTCTTCATGGTTCCCATTCGCCTGCGGGATCCCCAGGTACTTGTAACTGTCCTCTATGTCTGCAATGTTGCCTTCTGGTAGTTCAATCCCCTCAGTTCTGACTACCTTCCCTCTCTTTGTTACCATCCGACTACACTTCTCCAGTCCGAACGACATTCCAATGTCATTGCTGTATAGCCTGGTAGTGTGGATCAGTGAATCGATGTCTCGTTCACTCTTGGCATACAGCTTGATGTCATCCATGTACAGGAGGTGGCTGACAACTGCTCCGTTCCGTAGTCGGTATCCGTAGCCAGTCTTGTTAATGATCTCACTGAGGGGGTTCAGGCCTATGCAGAACAGCAGTGGGGACAGAGCATCTCCTTGGTAGATCCCGCACTTGATGGTGACTTGTGCTATGGGCTTGGAGTTGGCCTCTAGTGTTGTGCGCCACATCCCCATTGAGTTCCTGATGAAGGCTCTTAGGGTCCCATTGATCTTGTACAATTCTAGGCATTCCAGTATCCAGCTGTGGGGCATTGAGTCATAGGCCTTCTTGTAATCAATCCAGGCAGTGCACAGGTTGGTCAGTCTGGTCTTGCAGTCTCGGCTGACTGTTCTGTCTACCAGTAGCTGGTGTTTTGCGCCTCTGGTATTCATTCCTTTCTGTGTCCCGCTCATGTATTGACCCATGTGCCTGTTCATCTTAGCTGATATGATGCCTGACAGGAGCTTCCATGTAGTACTGAGGCAGGTTATTGGTCGGTAGTTGGAGGGGACCGGTCCCTTCTTGGGGTCCTTGGGGATCAGGACCGTCCGACCTTCAGTTAGCCATTCCAGGTGTCTCTCGTTAACTAGCAGCTGGTTCATTTGTGCTGCCAGACGCTCGTGGAGTGCAGTCAGCTTCTTTAGCCAGTAGGCGTGAACCATGTCGGGCCCTGGTGCTGTCCAACTCTTCATACTGGAGACCCTTTCTTGGATATCTGCCACTGTGATGGTTACTGGACCCTGTTCAGGGAGGTCGCTGTGGTCTGCCCTCAGATCCACTAGCATTTCCGTTATGGGTTGCGTCCTTCTCCCATATGCTCTTCCAGTATTGCTCCGTCTCCAGCCTTGGTGGTGCTGTTCTCTTATTGTTCCCTTGCCACTGAGAGTACACCTTTGGTTCTGTGGAGAACAGCTGGTTTATTCTCCTGCCTTCTATCTCTCTGGTGTACCTCCTCAAGCGGCTGGCCAAGGCTGTGAGTCTTTGCTTGGCAGTTTCCAAGGCCTCAGGTATGGACAGCTTGCTGTATTTCTTATGCACCTTCTTTGTCGCACCTTTCTGCAACTCCGTTAGTTGGCTAACCTCCCTCCGTGCTACTTTGATCTTGCCCTCTAGCCTCCTTCTCCATGGAGGGTACTGCCCCTTGTGGCTGTTCAACTTATAGCCAAGCATCTCACTGATCACTGCTGCCGTATTGTAGATCTACCAGTATGTTAGTGTCGGTAATCGTGGTTGTAGGTATCATCCGTAGTGCTGCATTAACATCATCTAGCAGACCTTCTGAGGGTACTTCACGTAACCGGCTGCGGGGGATCCAGGTTTCAAACTTGGCCATGATCCTATCTTTCAGGTCAGTTCCTCTCGCACTCAACGATCCTTCTCCTATCGCACTTGGGGCTATGTACCCAATCTCGGGTGGGGGTGATGATATCTCCCCCCTGACCTGGCGTCCTGACTCCTCCTTGCCGTAGCATTTGTGTTGTACCTCGTCAATCTCTAGCTGTGAGAGCAGTCCCTTCTTTCGAATGTTGGAACACTGAGCTACTAGTTGTTTCGCCGTCATTGTGGATGTTGGGTATCGAAGAATCCATAGGTCCATCATCCTATTCATGTAGCCCCTTCCGCCGGGGTTACTTGCGTAGTAGCATTCCAACAACGCCCTGTTTTCGTCTCTTGCCCACCGATGCCTTCTTGTTCCAGTAGCCCACTTTTCGTCAGGGTGCCCTGGTTCCTCAACACCTGACGCGGACCTTGTTGATCCGGGCGACGTCCGAGCCGGCATGCCTTCATATTTTTCTGTCTCGCTCATGTCTGCGGTAGGCTTGCTTAGCATAGGGGGTCTAGCCTTAGGACCCTTACTGGATACAGACGCCCCAGGCAGGAATCGAACTTCTGTTCCAAAGGCGTGTAGTCTAACCACTACGCTATCCAACTGCTATTGGCGACGAGGATGGGATATATATATATATATATATCCCATATATATATATATATATATATATATATATATATATATATATATATATATATATATATATATATCCTGATAAAAGAACTGTAATGGCAAAGTAAACGTGCCCTGGATCAACCCTGAATCAAAAGGAACAACCATGTGCCCTCTTCTGTGTGAGAGGAACGTCTTCGTGTGAGAGGAACAACGTTCCTCTCACACGCTCCTGCACACCAAATCTGGAACTACTGTCCATCATGTGTCGTCCTTTTTATCTACCTCGGGAATTTACATCGGTCATTGTAAGTGCCGTTTATATTCCACCACAAGCGGACACGGTCACCGCCTTATGCGAGCTGCATGAGGCACTCACACAGCACCAGACACAACACCGGGACGCTGCGCTTATTGTGACGGGGGACTTTAATAGCGCCAACCTCAAACGCGCAGCGCCGAACTTTTATCAACACATCACCTGCCCCACCAGAGGTGAAAGGACACTGGACCACTGCTACACTACGGTCAAGGACGGCTACAAGGCACAATCCCGCCCCCCGTTTGGCAAATCTGATCACGCCGCCATTTTCCTCATGCCAAAATACAAACAAAGGCTGAAACAGGAAGTTCCGGTTCAGAGGAAGGTCGTGCGCTGGACGGACCAATCGGTGGCCGCGTTACAGGACGCACTCGATGACGCAGACTGGGGCATGTTCAGGAACAGCTCCGACGATGACGTCAACGTGTTTACGGAAGCGGTTGTGGGATTCATCGGGAAACTAGCGGATGATACCGTGGAGACAAAGACTATCACAACGTTTCCCAACCAGAAGCCGTGGGTGGATAAAACCATCCGCGACGCTCTGAGATCCCGCACCGCTGCCTACAACACGGGACTCATGACGGGGGACATGGACCCGTACAAAGCCGCGTCATATAACGTGCGGAGGGCGGTGAAAGAGGCGAAGCAGCGCTACGGGAGGAAACTAGAGTCACAACTCCAACAGAGTGACTCTAGGAGCCTGTGGCGGGGACTAAGGACAATAACGGACTATAAAGCACCAACAACCGGTATGGCGAACGCGGCCGTGACTCTGGCAGACGAGCTGAACACTTTCTATGCTCGCTTCGAGGCTGCAGCTAAGGTCTCCAACAATGCTAGTGTTAGCGGCGCTAACGGCTGCAGACAGGAAGATGCTGCCAGCACCGGAAACGTGCTCGTCATCTCCGAGCATGAAGTAAGGAGAGCCTTCAAGAGAGTGAACACCAGGAAAGCAGCAGGACCAGACGGCATCCCAGGTCGTATCCTAAGAGACTGCGCATACCAGCTAGCTCCTGTGTTCACTGAGATATTCAACATCTCTCTATCTCAGTCGGTGATCCCCACATGCTTCAAAGAGTCCATCATTGTTCCTGTCCCGAAGAAACCCCACCCTGCTTCTCTCAATGACTATCGCCCTGTAGCCCACACCTCAGTAGTGATGAAGTGCTTTGAACGCCTGGTCAGAGACTTCATCATTTCTTCACTACCAGACACACTGGACCCACTACAGTTCGCTTACCGTCCAAATCGTTCCACAGACGATGCCATCTCTCATGTCCTCCACACATCACTCACTCACTTGGACACTAGAAGGGGGAATTATGTTAAAATGCTCTTCATAGACTACAGCTCTGCATTTAACACCATAATTCCCTCCACACTCACCACCAAGCTGGAGCATCTGGGACTCAGCTCATCTATGTGTCAGTGGATCTCCAACTTCCTAACTGGCAGACCACAGGCAGTAAGGATGGGCGGACATGTCTCAGCCTCCACCACTCTCAGCACTGGAGCCCCCCAGGGGTGTGTTCTGAGCCCCTGCTGTACTCTTTGTACACATATGACTGTGTGGCCACTACCAGCTCCACCACCATCATCAAGTTTGCTGACGACACCGTCGTGGTGGGCCTGATCTCTGATAACAACGAGACGGCCTACCTGAAGGAGATTAGGAATCTGGAGAACTGGTGCCAGAGGAACAACCTCCTTCTAAACGTCAGTAAGACAAAGGAGCTGATAGTGGACTTCAGCACAAAGCAGGAGAGGAACTACCAGACCCCCGTCATCAACAAGTGCCCAGTGGAGAGAGTGGACAGCTTCAAATACCTCGGAGTTCACATCACGCAGGACCTGTCATGGTCCTGTCACATCAACACCGTGGTGAAAAAGGCCCGACAGCGTCTCTACCACCTCAGACGCTTGAGAGACTTCCAACTGCCCTCCAAGGTGCTCAGGAACTTTTACTCGTGCACCATAGAGAGCATCCTGGCGGGAAACATCTTAACCTGGTTCGGGAACAGCACCATGCAGGACAGACGAGCTCTACAGAGGGTTGTGCGGTCAGCTGAGCGCACCATCCGCTCCGAGCTCCCTGACCTGCACTCAATCTACAGCAGGCGGTGCTGGACCAAGGCCAGGAAGATCGTGAAGGACCTCAGCCATCCCAACAACGGACTGTTCTCTCTGTTGAGGTCAGGAAAGCGATTCCGCTCCCTGAAGACCAACACAGAGAGACTGAGGAGGAGCTTCTTCCCGCAGGCGATACGGTCTCTCAATCACACCACCACACAGTACTGACCCACACATATAGTTCTTACACACACTGGACTTTCTGGACTTTGTTTTTGCACAACACTGGTCACTATATTCTTCATTTCCGGTTAATACTTGTACAGCTGCTGTTATTGTGTATATATTATTTATATTTAGATTTCTTCATACATTCTTATATAGTTCTATATTGTGTATTTTGTTGTACAGTTATTTTATTTTCAACTTTAATTTATATATTTTATCTTATTCTTCCCAGTTAAATTTACCCTTCATTCTAATTTGTGTTCTACAGTTATTTCCTTTTTAACCTTAATTTATATTTTATTCCTTCCTAGTAAAATTTACCCTTTTTAATTTTTCATATTTATTTCCTATCTTATTCATAGCCTTTTCCTTTTTTGTTTTCTTTAGGTCACGAGCAGTTGTCCAAGCATTTCACTACATATCGTACTGTGTATGACTGTGTACGTGACAAATAAAATTTGAATTTGAATTTGAATTTGAATTTGAATTTCTCAGCTTATCAGAAGTCACAGCTGGAATCACAGCTGGAATTAAAGATAACTAATGAAACTCAAATGCACTTTCCCTTCACAGTCATTTCTCACATCTGCATATTTCTCCTTTCTTTTTACCTCTGAACTATTTCATAACAAAGTCTTTTGTCCATCTTGGTGGTTGTCTGTCCCTCTGCAGTGTGGGACGTGTAGCAGTCTGTGCTGAGCTGATGTTTTCTGTCTCTGTATCAGCTCTTTGTGTGTGTATAGGATAAAGGTCTAATCATCTCTTAGTTTACTCAGATTGCACAGAGTGTATATTTGTTAATAATTTGAATCAGTTTGGATAAGGATAAGTGTAAGATAATGGGGAATTTCAGTTTTTACTTTATAATTTGTTTAGCGTAAGATTTACAGTTAAATTGTATTTTTTCTTGCCTTATTTAATTTTTACGTACTGTTCCTTTAACACACGGTAACTGTGCACGGGGGGAGGGTTCGCGACAGGCAGTGTGGAGCTACGGGGGCTTTAACTAGCTGTGGAGAAAAACAGTTTCTTACCGTGTTTGCAGTGTACTGGAACATTCAAATGGATCACTGTATTTCAAAACTGTGGAAATAAATGTTTGCCTGTTTGTTTTTCGACTACAAGCGGACTTTGTGGATTATGTTCAACTGCACTAAGACACGCGTACGGTCCGACTACCAGCTAGTGCTCCCGCGGTGATATTCGTAAGAAACTGTCTCCTCGCGGCCGCAGTCTTCGGATTGGAAATGTAACTGCAACACATGGACATGAAATACGAGGAGAGGATTCACCAGTCAGCCCTTCAGCACAGAAAGTAAGTGCAATTACTCGTGGACACGGAGGAGATTGGGGAGTATATTAGCAACACAGTGTTATGCTAATTAGCAGCGAACGACCCGCTAACGACTAGCTAACTACACGTGAATAGCTACCCTTTGTGTGTTTCCTGAGGCTATTGGGGCGGTTAGCTGTATTGAGCTCCCAGCTAAGTGGAACAAACTAATGGGAGAATAATGGAAGATGATAAAGATTCAGCAACAGTGGAAAAGCGGAAGGTGAAGCCTACAGCTAAGGCGATGGAGGATGCATTACAAAGGAAAATAGGCTCAAGAAAGGCCAAGCTGGGTCAGCTAACAGAGAAAAAGAATGAGATGCTGCAGTTAATGGAGGATGATGGCAATGTGGAAATAGTTAAAACCAAGTTGTCTACAGAATTTAATCACATCTTTGGAGAGTTTTGTGAACTGAATACATCTGTAAAGGGGCTATTTCAGCAAGCTGTGTCAAGAGAGGACATGGATAATGATCAGCAGCATTGGTTTGAGCCCAAAGCAGATGCAATGAGAAGCTTTGTTGACAACGTGGATGCTTGGATAAAGGAAGTCCATCAACGTACAAAGGAAGCAAAAATGGCTGATGAGAGTGTTCAGCCCACTGACAGCATATCAGTAGCAGCATCTAGGAAGTCTAGAATGTCCAAAAGCAGCACTGGCCAATCTTCAGCATCTTCAGCTCGCTTGAAGGCAGAATTGGAGAAGGCTACACTCTTGGCACAGGCAGCAGCTTTAAAGGAACGGCGAGCTTTGGAGGAGCAAGAAGCTAAACTTAAGGCTGAGAAGGAAGAGCTTGAATTGCGAACTGCTTTAGCAGCAACTGATGCTAAACTTAAGATTTTGCAGAGGTTTGAGGGATCAGATGTGTCACATAGGGATGACAAATCATCTTTCGTCCAAATGCAGCCAGCTGGGGTACAGACTGATCATCACAGAGTGACTATTGAGGATTGTGGTGGTGAGCAAAACAGGATGCCCATCATCCAGCCTCATTCAGCTAACACTGTGCAGGTCAATCAGCCAGTTATCAGAAAGAACAGCCATTGTTTTTCAGGCAACAGTTCTTCTCACTCAGCGGGCGTAGAAGCTTCACAGACGTTGTTAGCTGTCATGCAAAGACAGAACGACATTGCAGAAGTCCTTGCAACGCAACAAAGACTTTCCACTCTACCTCCTCAGAACATTTCCATCTTTAGTGGGGATCCATTGGAATATAGACTGTTTATCAGAGCCTTTGAGCATGGAGTGGAGTGTAAAACAGAAAGCAGAAAGGATCGTCTTTGCTTCTTGGAGCAATACACTTCTGGACAGCCCAGGGAGCTAATACGCAGTTGTCTGCACATGGATCCAGAAAAGGGCTACCGTGAAGCAAAAAGGCTCCTGAAAGAGCACTTTGGCAACGAATACAGGATTTCTGTGGCATACATAAACAAGGCTCTAGGCTGGCCTCCAATAAAGGCAGAAGATGGTGAAGCCCTCAGCGCATTGGCACTATTCCTCACCAGCTGTGGGAATGCAATGTCAGACATGGAGTACATGGAGGAGTTGGATAATGTTGCCAACATGCGTGCCATTGTGAATAAGCTACCGTACAACCTCAGGGGAAGGTGGAGGAGTGTCGCCTTTGAAATAGAGGAGACAGAAGCTCGGCGGCCTAAGTTTATGGACCTTGTCAAGTTTATTAACACGCAGGCTAAAGTAGCATTACACCCAGTGTTTGGAGATATAAAAGACAGCAACAAGGCACCAACCAGGTCTCCACCAAATGTCACTTTAGGGAGGAAGAGTGGCAAGTCCATTTTCACAACAACACTCGGGCAGCATCGATGCAGAGACAAAGGGAGGCAAAAAGGGACTCACTAATCCTATCTCCGCATTCAAAACACCATGTTTGTTTTGCCACAGTGAACATACCATGGCACAATGCAAGAGACTGAGGAAATCTCTACACAAAGAGAAACTAGAATTTCTTCGAGGCAAGGGACTTTGCTTTAGCTGCTTAAAACAGGGCCATATGAGTAGGTCTTGTGAGGAGAAATTGAGCTGTGAGCTCTGTTCACTGACTCATCCAACCGTGTTGCACATCAGGACCAAGGATAAGCCTGCACCAAAGGAGGAGTCACCAGAACATGATGAGAAGCAGTCTGTGAGCAGTGGGTTTGTAGAGACAGCTAATACACTATGCTCTGGTACTGGGGCCGGAGGCGCAGATAGCATCCTTGCTATTGTTCCAGTCCAAGTTAAGGCAAAGAAAGGCGACAAGGCGGCTATCACATATGCTTTCTTAGACCCAGGCAGTACTGCAACGTTTTGTACTGAAAGGCTAATGAATGAGCTTAATCTCAGTGGAAAGAAAATGGACATACTGTTGACAACCATGGGGCAACAGAAAATGGTCAGCAGTCATCTTGTTACAGGCCTAGAGGTTAGCAGCCTAGAAAATTGCAACTTCATTGAGCTGCAGGAGGTGTTTTCTCAGAAGGCAATCCCAGCCGACAAAAGGAACATTCCACTGCAGGCAGACGTGGACAAATGGCCTTATCTAAAGCGGGTGCAAATACCCTACATCGATGCAGAAATAGGTCTGCTAATTGGAACTAATGTACCAAGGGCTATGGAGCCAGAGGAAGTCATTCACAGCATAGACGACGGACCCTATGCAGTAAAAACAAGCCTTGGCTGGACAGTGAATGGGCCGCTGCGGGATGGCAATCGCAGAGCTGCACGGAGCAAAGCAGTAACTATCACATCAAATCGAATATCTGTGGCCAAACTGGATGACCTGTGGAAACAGCAGCTCAAATATGACTTTCCTGAATGCAACCAGGAAGAGCAACTGGAAATGTCTAGGGAAGATCTCCAATTCATGGACAGTGTAACACATTCTGCCAGGCTGGTTAACGGACATTACTGCATTGGTCTACCTCTTAAGAACAAAGGGATTCAAATGCCCAACAACCGAGTGCTAGCAGAACAGCGCGCCTTAAATTTGAAGAAGAAGCTTCTGAAAAACCCCACATTTCGTGAGGACTATATTGCTTTCATGGAGGATCTGATCTCCAAGGGCTATGCCGCGAAGGTCCCTGACAACGACCTCAAGCGCAGTGATGGAAAGGTTTGGTACATCCCACACCATGGAGTGTACCATTCCAAAAAGCACAAAATGCGTGTTGTATTCGACTGTGGAGCTGCCTATCAGGGGTTCACGTTGAATGGGCAACTTCTTCAAGGGCCGAACCTTACCAGTACTCTGATTGGAGTTCTCACAAGATTTCGCCAAGAACCTGTAGCTGTCATGGCCGATGTGGAAGCCATGTTCCACCAGGTAAAGGTTCCACCAGAAGACACAGACCTCTTAAGGTTCTTATGGTGGCCAAATGGAGACATTAACCAACCTCTAGTGGCATACAGGATGGTTGTGCACCTATTTGGCGCAACGTCATCACCAAGCTGTGCCAGCTATGCTCTGAGACGGTGTGCTGAGGACAACAGGGACCAGTTTGACAGTACAGCTATTGAAACCATACTGCAGAACTTTTACGTGGACGACTGCCTGAAGTCAGTTGGCTCTGAGGATGAAGCTGTGTTGCTTTTCCACAATGTGAAAGCGGCCTGTCAAACAGGAGGATTCAGGTTGATGAAGTGGATAAGCAACAGTCGCGTGGTGCTGGCATCCATTCCTGATACTGAAAGGGCAAAGGAAGTTAAAGACCTGGACTTGGATCAGGATGTACTGCCCATAGAGAGAGCACTGGGAGTACAGTGGTGTGTCCAGTCTGATAGCTTCAAATTCCGAATTGCCATTCAGGAGAAAAGGCCCACAAGGAGGAACATTCTTTCTATTGCAAGTTCCATCTATGACCCACTAGGCATCTTGGCGCCAGTGGTTCTGCCGGCTAAAAGGATTTTGCAAGAGTGCTGTAGGCTAAAGATTAGCTGGGATAGCGTCATTCCAGAACATCTTGCTCAGCAGTGGCATGAATGGCTTAACGATTTGGAGTTACTCCGGGAATTTGAAGTTGAGCGATCTTTCAAGCCAGCACATTTTGGAGGCACTTCATTTGCTCAGCTTCATCATTTCTGTGATGCTAGTGAGGAGGCTTATGGTACTGTAACCTATCTGGTGCAGATAGGCTGGAATGGTCAAGTCCATTGTTCCTTTGTTATGGGGAAGGCAAGAGTTGCGCCACTCAAACACACCACCATTCCACGCCTGGAATTAACAGCAGCAACTATGGCAGGACGAATGGACAGGATGTTAAGGAAAGAGCTACAACTACAGCTTGCAGAGTCGGTGTTTTGGACTGATAGTACAGCAGTGCTAAAGTACATAAACAACGAGACAACAAGGTTCCGCACCTTTGTCGCCAACCGCGTCTCTCAAATCCTAAAAGTGTCCGTGGCTTCTCAATGGCGACACATCAACTCACATCTCAATCCGGCTGATTGTGTCTCAAGAGGACAGAACGTAGGCCTTTTCCTACAGAACCATGTCTGGATTTCTGGACCAGACTTTCTCACGGCACCAAACAGCAGTTGGCCAAAGACTCTTGATCATCTAGAAGCTCTTAACCCAGCAGACCCGGAGATCAAAAAGAATGTGTCCATTAGCACCTTCGCATTAAACAAAGGACCGGATGTACTGCAGCAGTTGATAGAACACTACTCCTCATGGATACGCCTTAAGAAAGCTGTGGCATGGATCCTTAAGGTAAAGAATATCTTGCTGGTTCGAGCCAAAGAACGGCTAGAACAGACTGCTGACACTGCACGAGACATCAGTAAAGCACGGCAAAGTCAAACCCTGACAAACATCAGGTTAAGCCATCGCAAAGAAAACCTCACAGTGGAAGACTTCAAAGAAGCTGAACTTGAGATTATAAGCCACTGCCAAGGACAAAAATTTCAAGAAGAAATCACTGCCCTACTAAAGGGTGAGCCTGTTAAAAGGAGCAGCCACATATACAAGCTCAATCCGCTTCTTCAGGATGGGATCTTGAGAGTTGGGGGAAGGCTCAGTCGGTCAGCCTTGCCGGAAGAGTTCAAACACCCCGTCATTCTGGACAAGAGCTCTAGGGTGTCTGAGCTCATTCTACAAGAAATACACAAGGAGGTGGGTCACAGTGGACGCAACCATGTCCTGTCCAAGCTACGGCAAAGGTTCTGGATTCCCGGAGCCAACAGCGCTATCAGGAAAGTTCTTTCCAGATGCACTGTGTGTCGACGACTGCATGGGATCGTTGGGCAACAACAGATGGCTGACTTGCCACAAAACAGAGTTACACCTGACGAACCGCCATTCACGAGGACAGGAGTAGACTATTTTGGGCCCTTTGAAGTCAAACGTGGAAGAAGCACTGTGAAGAGATATGGTGTAATCTTCACCTGTTTGGCCATTCGAGCTGTACACTTAGAGGTGGCAGCATCTTTGGATACTGACTCTTACATCAATGCTCTTCGCAGATTTATTGCAAGAAGAGGACAAGTGGTAGAGCTGCGCTCAGATAACGGGACCAATTTTGTCGGTGCAGAACGAGAACTTAGGAAGGCTATTCAAGAGTGGAACACCGGTAAAATAGAAAGCACGTTGACGCAAAAGGGCATTAAGTGGACCTTTAACACTCCAGCTGCTTCTCACCATGGAGGGGTATGGGAACGTTTGATTAAATCGGTCAGAAAAATCCTTGGTGCCACCCTTAAAACTCAGAGTCTGGATGAGGAGAGCCTTCAGACATTTCTTTGTGAAACCGAAGCGATCCTCAACAGTCGGCCTATTACTACACCCTCCAATGACCCTAATGACTTGGACGCACTCACTCCAAATCATCTCCTGCTCTTAAAAGCGAGGCCATCTCTTCCCCCAGGACTGTTCCAAAGGGAGGACATCTATGCCCGCCGACGATGGAGGCAAGTTCAATATATGGCAGATCTTTTCTGGAAGCGCTGGGTGAGAGAGTATTTGCCTCAGCTTCAGACACGGCAGAAGTGGACACGGGTGTCTAGGAACTTTGTGCCTGGAGACATCGTTTTGCTCGTGGACGAAACAGCACCGAGAAACTCTTGGCTCATTGGTAGAGTCACTCAAGCCATGCCGGATGAACATGGCCTTGTTCGCAGGGTTCGTGTGAAGACCAAGACCAGTGAACTGGATAGACCAATCACTAAGGTCTGTCTGCTCCTAGAAGCAGTATGAGTCAGTGGTAAAGGCTGGACTCCCACGGTATGTCATGTACTGGTGACCTCTGACATCAGAAGAAAGAAGAAATTATGTTCTAAGGACTGAATGCTTATGTTGTTAATATGATCATTGTGCCTGATTGTTAATAATTGTTTATAAGTTTATAGAACAATTAGGGGCCGGGAATGTATAGGATAAAGGTCTAATCATCTCTTAGTTTACTCAGATTGCACAGAGTGTATATTTGTTAATAATTTGAATCAGTTTGGATAAGGATAAGTGTAAGATAATGGGGAATTTCAGTTTTTACTTTATAATTTGTTTAGCGTAAGATTTACAGTTAAATTGTATTTTTTCTTGCCTTATTTAATTTTACGTACTGTTCCTTTAACACACGGTAACTGTGCACGGGGGGAGGGTTCGCGACAGGCAGTGTGGAGCTACGGGGGCTTTAACTAGCTGTGGAGAAAAACAGTTTCTTACCGTGTTTGCAGTGTACTGGAACATTCAAATGGATCACTGTATTTCAAAACTGTGGAAATAAATGTTTGCCTGTTTGTTTTTCGACTACAAGCGGACTTTGTGGATTATGTTCAACTGCACTAAGACACGCGTACGGTCCGACTACCAGCTAGTGCTTCCGCGGTGATAGTGTGTGTTTTGAGTTCTCTGGGACAAGTGAGAGACGCGCTGCATTCCATCTTCTCCCATCGCTGAGGATGAAAGAACTCTCACCCGTCTGCTGCTGCACCTCCAGCGGCTTGGTGTATTGTGGCTCTCCTTTTCCCACATGGAATGGCTTTCGTACTCTCACTGAAGCACCCACAGTCACTTTAGTAAGTTTAGCACCTCTCTTTCTGTCTGTATAAAGTGCACTTCTTTTCTGTGTCAATGTCACTTTGGATCTGATGTGGTCATATTGGCCAGCATCCTTTGGTGGTGGCAGGATGTTGAGTTTAGTCCGCATGGCTCTTCCTCTGAGGAGCTGGAAAGGGGACTCACCGGTTGTAGCGTGGGGAGTCGCTCGATAATTTTGAAGCAGTTCTGTAACCACAGTTTTCCATGGTCGCCGAGTAGCTTGTGCTGTCTGTATGGAGTCCTTCAGTACTCTATTAAAGCGCTCCACACATCCATTCGCTTGAGGATGATAGACGCTTGTCCTGATGTGTTTTATGCCCCTTTCAGCGAGAAACTCAGCAAAGGCAGCTGAGGTGAACTGCGGACCATTATCAGTTGTAATTTCATAAGGGTTTCCTTCACGGGCGAAAATGGAAGTCAGGAATGCAATCACTGTCGCAGTTGAGGCGTTTGGTGTGAATGCGACTTCAGGCCACTTACTGAAATAGTCAACTAGTGTGATGGCAAACCTGCAGTCATAGGTTCCTTGTTCAAACGGACCGACAATGTCGACAGCAACATGTTGAAACGGACCCTCTGGGAATTTGATGGGTTGTAACGGTGCAGGTGAAACAGCTGCTGTCTTGTCACATGATTGGCAGGTTGTGCATGTGGACAATATTTCGTGGACCAGTTCATCCATGTTTGGCCACCAATATAGATTTCTCAGGCGTTGTTTGGTTCGGACCATGCCTTGATGTCCTTCATGGGCTAGGTGCACTACTTTTCCTCGCAGAGATTTGGGAACAATCAGCCGTGTTCCTCTAAATATCAGCGGTGACTCTGCTGCCAGTTCATGTCGGACCGGGAAGTAGGGTTTGACATCATCTGGTAAGGATTTTCTTACTTTCGGCCAGCCCGAAAGAACGATCTGTCTTAGTTTTGTTAATTCAGGACAGTCTTCACAATCTGCTTTGAAGTCAGCCAGTGGAAGCGCTGTTAGCTGAGGAGAAATTTTAGCAATCTCTGTGATTAAGTCCTGTTCAAAGTCTTCACTTGTGTTTGTGGTATGCAGGGGAACATGGGACATACAGTCAGCTATAACATTTTGGCTTCCTGGACGGTACTCTAAGTCATACTGGAAACACATCAGTCTGGCTGACCAACATGCTATCCTCATGCCAGCTCTGTTCATCCCCTTAGTACTTAACAGGGTGGTGAGGGCCTGGTGATCAGTTCTCAGAGTAAATCTCCGTCCCCATATGTACGTCCTCCATCTTTCAACGGCCCATACGCAGGCGAGGGCTTCTTTTTCAATTGTTGAATATTTCCTCTCGGCTGGGGACAGGGTGCGGGAACCAAAAGCAACAACACGTTCCTCATTGTTTGAGTTGATCTGGGTCAGAACAGCTCCAAGACCATAATCTGACGCATCAGTGGTGATGAATGTTGGCAGATTTGGGTTGAAGATTGCCAGTGCTGGGCTTTTTAGTAGCATTTCCTTCAGTTTGTTGAAGCTTTCGTTTGCTGTATCAGTCCATTGAAGTTCAGCTGCCTGACTTGTCCGAAGTAACTCACGGAGTGGTTCAACCACAGTTGCATAGTTTGCTAGGAATTTGCTGAACCACAAAGTCAAGCCTAAGAAGGAACGAAGAGCAGCCATGTCCTTTGGTGCAGGGGCTTTGGCAATGGCAGTCAGGTGGTCTGGGCTGGGGCTCAGGCCATCCTTGGAAATGACGTGTCCCAAGAACGGAATAGATGTCTGTCCAAATGAACTTTTGTTGAAGTTGATCTGCAGACCGACATCCTTCAGGCGTTGGAGGACAGCCTGTAACCGTTCATCATGCTCTTCTCTGGAATGTCCATACACTATTATGTCATCCAAGTAGTTCTGTACTCCTGTCTGGTCTTTTAGGACTGTTTGCATCATCTTTTGGAAGGCAGAAGGGGCTGAAGCAAGTCCAAATGGAACTCGGGTAAACTGGAAGAGTCCTTCATGGGTTATGAATGCTGTGAGGCTTCGGCTATCAGGGTGAAGAGGCAGTTGGTGATAAGCTGAACTTAAATCAATCTGGCTAAAATGTGTAGCCCCAGCCAGCTGTGCGAACAAATCCTCCATGTGAGGAAGAGGGTAACAGTCCATGATCACACTCCTGTTAGGTTCACGCAGATCCACACAAAGTCTTAAGTCTCCCTTACTTTTTCTTCCAACCACCAGAGGACTCACCCATTCAGCTGCATCCACTGGTTCGATGATGCCTGCTTGGAGTAGACGTTTCAATTCAGCTGACACCTCCTCACGTATGCTGAGTGGTAGACGCCGCAGTTTTTGACGAACCGGCTGTACTGTCTTGTTCACTTGAACTTTGTGGATAAACCCTTTAACAGCTCCGAGATGATGGGAAGAAGAAGAATCAATGTTATTCACCATGCATGTTTGTTTACTGGCTGGTGATCCTCTTGCAGGATCCTCTCCTTTGTTGATGACTTTTCCAGCAATGATATCAATGTTAAGTGCTTTAATTAAGTCCAACCCCAGCAACGGTGATCCATCTTTAACTATGAAGAATGATCCTGGCACTTTTCTGTCATTGTTTGCAACCCTCACTGAAGCCTGCAGTCAGCCAATGACAGGCAAGTCACCTTTTGCATAAGTGACAAGCTTAACTTTCGGTTCAGTCAAAGCACAGGGTGCAAAATGTTCTTTGTAGATGGCTTCTGGAAGGATAGATACTGAAGCTCCTGTATCCACAATTAACTCCAGAACCTGGGAGTTTCCCTGTGGTGTTTCAATGTTCATTTTGCATGTAATCTTATCACATGCTGCAGTCATCAGTTTGTGATCATCGACACATAAAACTGTAAACTCAGGAACAACTACTTCCCTGACCACTGCTACAGCTGACTTACAAACTCTGGCGAAGTGCCCTTTTTTGTTGCATTTATCACATTTTACTGTTGCTGCTGGACAGTTTTTATCATTAGCCAGGTGTTTCTCGGATCCACATCTGAAACAATGACGCTGTTGCTCTTTATCACTTGCCTTTTTGTGCCATTCTTTAGATGTAGGTCCCCGAGCTTGAGCCGGTCGCGCTCCTCTTTTTCCCCGAAGACGTGCGTCCTTCACCTCCACAGCTTGTACTGCAGCAGTCTGGGCCGTGGGCGCAGCAGAGAGGAGTGTAGCATTCTTGACCGCAGCCTCCACCTGACATGCAATAGTAACTGCCTTGTCCAATGTAAGGTCCTCCTCCAGCAGCAATTTATCTTTAACAACACTGAGATTAGCATTAGCAACAAGTTGATCCCGAATCATTTCACCCTCCATTATTCCAAAACCACATGGCACAGCTAACGCTCTGAGGGCGGCAACATACTGGGTCACCGTTTCATCAGCCCGCTGAGCTCGCTGTCTGAATGTGTGCCTGCATGCCACAACATTCACTTTAGGGACAAAGTGGTTTTCAAGCGCAGTCATGGCTTCAGCAAACGTTGCACCTTGATTTGGCAGTGTGTAGAACAGTCGTTGTCCCTCTGGTCCCAAGCAATGTAATAAGACGGCTCGTCGTCTCGCCTCCGGCCATGCATCTCCCGTAGCATTTATCACTAGCATGTAGTTCTCAGAGAATTTGCGCCACGTCATAAACGGTATTGGCGGCTCACCCGCATGTTGCAAAAAGGGCGGTGGGCTCGGTACTGAAGCGCTCATCTTCGTCGCCAATTTGTTGGGTGTGTAATCAGGCAGCGGAGGCGACGTCTGGTTTCAACACTTTATTTTAGGCTTTACAGCGGAGCTCCATCTTGTTCTCGCTCTCTACGTTCTTCTTCTCTCCTCTTTCCCTTACCCAGCCTCATTAGCGGCACCCCTGGTCTGACAGGGTAACAGCATGTACTAATTTTCTTCCCTTATTATAGAACCTTGTAAACACAACACACATCAACATCTTGGTTACACGTGACACATGAGCCGTTACAACCACGCTTCAGAGCAGCGTTTCAAAACTACTGCGCTTCGTAAGCTCGTCAGCATCGAGTGTTCTACAGTTCTTAAATGTCATCATCATCACTCTGAAAACGCCAGCATGGTGTGAAGATAACAAAGCTCACTGCTCCAAAGAAACACTGCTGAGGCCCAACTCACTACTGTAGACTGTAGTCACATCTTAAGCATATTCTTGCTTTCAGTCTGTGTCTCCCTAACTCCTCCATATTTGCCACACAGAGCACTACATTTACTGCTCATTTAATACAAATGACTGTTCCAACAAATGAGGAAACGATCACACAGACCACTTCTTTGTTAGATGCGCGCCTGTTGTAGCACAATTCACAGATTTCCTCCAACACAATGTCCGGCCCACTGTGCAGCTCAGCCAATGAGAGCCGAGGGCCTGCGCAGTGATATTAGCATACAGCCTGTATAAAGCGAGCTGCTCTCTGTCACACAGCTCATTCATTGCTGCAGAGTACCGAAGGAACAAAATGCCTGAACCTGCAAAGTCCGCGCCCAAGAAGGGCTCTAAGAAAGCCGTGACCAAGACCGCCGGCAAGGGCGGCAAGAAGAAAAGAAAGACCAGGAAGGAGAGCTACGCCATCTACGTCAGGGGTGCCCAATCCCGGTCCTCGAGAGCTACCGTCCTGCAGCTTTTAGATGCATCCTTGTTCCCACACACCCGAATCAAATGAATGGCTTGTTATCAGGCCTTTGCCAAACACGATGGCATGCTGAAGAGGTAATCAAACCATTTGATTCAGCTGTGTTGGAGTAGGGATGCATCTAAAAGCTGCAGGATAGTAGCTCTCGAGGACTGGGATTAGGCAGCCCTGATCTATGTGTACAAGGTGCTGAAGCAGGTCCACCCCGACACCGGGATCTCCTCCAAGGCCATGAGCATCATGAACTCGTTTGTCAACGACATCTTCGAGCGCATCGCTGCCGAGGCCTCTCGCCTGGCCCACTACAACAAACGCTCCACCATCACGTCCAGGGAGATCCAGACCGCAGTGCGCCTGCTGCTCCCCGGTGAGCTGGCCAAGCACGCCGTGTCTGAGGGCACAAAGGCCGTCACCAAGTACACCAGTTCCAAGTAAAGTGATCCTGCTGTCAGTCAACCCAACGGCTCTTTTCAGAGCCACCCACTCTGTCCTGAAGAGCATACGTTCTACCTTCAAACGTGCAGTTACTATGTTGCCAACTACTGCAATCGCGGAAATGCTTCTTTGTCACTAGGTGCTGTTGATCCGCTACATTGACCCAGACTCAAGAAATGTCTTGTGTGTGTTATGGAACGATGACAAAGTAACTACAAATACAACATTAATGCGACTTTGTTTGACAGTCTTTCAGTGCATTTCAATGGCTCCCCTGTGGGCGGCGCCTCCGCTGCATTTCCTGCAGGACTGAGAGGAGGAGAGCCACCTCTGTCCCCAAAGCCACTCTGCTTTTTAACTCCAGCCCTTAAGACCATTTCCCACACCTGTAAACTACTCTACGCTCTTTTTGTGCTGCCGACACTTTATTCACTTTTAGTCACTTAGTTATTTATTCACCTATTCAGTCACTTTAATTTTAAAACTGTGTATATGCTGTGTATTTATTATCTCATTCTTATTGCCTGTTTATGCCCTGTCCTTGTCTTCAACGTCATGCTGCTCCATTGTATCTTAATTGCCCTTTGGGGATAGTGTGTGTGTGTGTGTGTGTGTGTGTGTGTGTGTGTTATAATATAATACAAAGAAAATTCCAAAAAAACAAACAAATTGAAAACAGTACTTTTTCCACAAAATACCTGAACACAAGTGTTGCTCTGGCCAGTTAACTCATTTTGACAGTTTCTTTACTTTGTGTAAAATGGAAGTGTTTGCGTGTTTTTTTGTTTGTTTTTTTTTCTGATATCCAAAGTTAAGTTTGTCATTTCACAAAAACTTTGCATAGCAGAATCCAAAGAAGCAGTAAACTTAAAATTTAGTATCAATTTGTCTGTATCGTTCTGATCTGGGGTTGCACCGTTTTTCTTATGTTGTACATTTGCACTTTATGTGGTCCTGTGTTGATTGTCCTATGTAGCACCACGGTCTTGGAAGAACGCTATCTTGCTTCACTGTGTACTGTAGCACTGCACATGGTTGAAATGACAAAGCCACTTGACTTGATGTGCTCGTTAACACTATAATCACACAACTAGACTAACAACTATGATAAAGGCGTGGTTTGTTTGGCCTGTTAGAGGGCAAACATTAGCTACCCTAGATGTCCAAATGGATACTAGGAAAGGTATGAATTACTACCATCAATATATATTTTTATATTAAGTTATTATTAATATGTTTTTGTATTTATTATTATAAGAAAAGGAGTCCAATGTGTTTTCTCTTCCCCCACTTGTGGTACCCCTGGATGGAAGGCATCTTTACCATTTGCCTATACTGCCTATCCCACAGGCAGGCTCTGCTGTGTCCTACGCATCCAGCTTTCCTAGTGATGCTCAAAGAGGAATTTCCGTCAAAGCTATCTTCAATCTAATTCTTAATTTGTTGGCTCCGTAGCCACCTTTCTATATGCCTTTAGATAGTACAACTATTGTAGCAAGTGCTTTGAATAAGATATATCTATCTGCTTAGCACTTTTATTTTTTATGTTTAGTTAAGTGTTGTCTTACAGAGTGTTTTGCACTAAGTACCGAAGCAATTTCCTAATGTTGTAAACCTGCTCAACATTAGGAAATAAAACCCATTCTGATTCTGATTCAGAGGTGAATTTTGGTCATCTCAGTCTCTCACTAAACGCTCTTCTGTGACTGGTCAAGCACACGATGGGAGGGTGGGAGGTATTGTGCAGCATTTTACTTATCTTGGACAACAATCTGTGGTTACATTTTTTTAGTGGGTGGAAGAATAATAGAATCCTCCAGAAAAAGGAGCACAGATATACTGGGCATAATTAAATGCACTGTACTAGATTAGACTGAGGTCGCTATCCAGGACATAAGATAAGCTTTATTAGTTTATTAGTCCCTTTATTAAATGCCAAAAAATAAGAGCAATATTACTCTGATTAAATAAATGAAATAGATATAAAAATACGTTTGACTAGTAGCGACAAAAAGAGAATGTTTAATAGTGAGATGTTGGATGTTTTTTAGCAGGTATTGAGTATTGCACATTGAGATACTTAGTGATCAGTTGGTGGATGTGTGTATTCACGTGTTCATTCGCTGTTGTTGTTTATAGTAGAGTCGGTAACTGTAGCTGGAAGGAAACTGACTGATGCAGACTAAGAGATCAGGGCCAAAGTGTGGAAGCGAGCTGCCGTAAGGTGACTAACTAATGGTGATTTCTGATATACAACAACGTGAGTGAAACTCGAGGCCGCTGTGCTTTGGTTAGAAGTGAGCAGCTCTCACAGAAGTCTCGCTGCTCCGTGGGCGTCCAGCTGCATCGCTGTGTTTGTTTGCTGTCCCACAGCTGCGCTCACCAGATGCTGCTTTTAAGTCGGAGTGCGCGAACGAACATGTGTCTGAGCTGGAAAAGGGCTTTTCATGGAGCTGTGCTGCGGCTCCTTTGTTTTAGGAAAGAAAAGAGCGCAAAAAAGCCGCCGAGCAGCGCTGAGCTCCGCACTGAGTCGCTGAGCTTTGGAGGCTCCACAAAGCAAGAGCAGAGAGCACGAGAGCCCGACACGAGGCCTGCCCGAGGAGACACGAGTCCGCTGTGGACTGCTCCACTGTCGGCCTGCAGTGCTGCTCACACACTCACTTTGAGCTCTTTGATCCCGAGACACGAAACACAAACTAAAGCATTGCGTGGTGCACGCGAGAGCGGCGCGCGTTACATTCACTCTCCACGGTTCTCACGGTGCGTTTAAGTGCAGCGTGACGCTTCCGAGTTGCCATCACTGCACCGTGACTCGATCAGAAGGAAAGAGGAAAATGTCAGAGGAAGCACCCGCACCTCCTGCTGCCGCCGCCCCGGCCAAGGTGGCCAAGAAGAAGACGACGGCTTCCAAGCCGAAGAAGGTGGGACCCAGCGTGGGCGAGTTGATCGTGAAAGCCGTGGCCGCTTCCAAGGAGCGCAGCGACGTGTCCACAGCCGCTCTCAAGAAGGCTCTGGCTGCCGGAGGCTACGATGTGGACAAGAACAAGGCCCGCGTCAAGACCGCCATCAAGAGCCTGGTGGCCAAGGGCACTCTGGTGCAGACCAAGGGCACCGGGGCCTCCGGATCCTTCAAGATGAACAAGAAGGCTACCGAGAGCAAAGCCAAGAAGCCCGCAAAGAAAGCCCCTCCCAAAGCCAAGAAGCCCGCCGCTGCCAAAGCCAAGAAGCCGGCAGCAGCCGCTAAAAAGTCCCCCAAGAAGCCAGCGGCAGCCAAGAAGCCCGCAGCCGCTAAGAAGTCCCCCAAGAAGGCCAAGAAGCCCGCTGTGGCGGCCAAGAAGCCCACCAAGAGCCCCAAGAAGGCAGCAGCCAAGAGCCCCAAGAAGGTCACCAAGAAGCCTCCCGCAGCCAAGAAAGCCCCCGCCAAGAAGGCCGCCAAGCCCAAAGCCAAGAAGGCGGCCACAGCAGCCAAGAAGAAGTGAGCTGCCAACACTCTCTCGCACTCAACAACGGCTCTTCTCAGAGCCACCACAGCAACACACCAGAGCTCCTTCCTCACAATCACGCAACACTCTGTTATTCACAATAATAGCATTATTGTTAAAGCAAGATAAGATACTTTTTGGGTTTGTTTTTTTTCTCATAACACGTATTACTGTCACGGCTCACATTTCACAATCAGAAAGAGTTTTATTGCCAAATTGGGGGGGGGTTATGACATTAGGAAATTGCTGCCATACTTGGTGCAAAACATACAGGGTGTACGTCTCACCCCTGGCGTCGTTGCCCACCTCTCAATTTTTATATACACGTAGACATTGAGGGCTAGCAGGAGGGACTATGCGCTTACCTGCTGCTCTCTGGCAGGTAGCTCCATGCCCTCCTGGGTTTTAAATGCACCTTAGAACACACATGCATCAACACTACAATGAGCGGGTGGAGGGAGGTTTGGAGTCTTCTCTCACCCCCATTCTCTGCGGCCTGCTGGAGCGGGGGGGCTAGGAGGAGGAGTTGGCCGTCCGACTGCGGTCTGGAGTGTGGGGCCTCCCTGCTGCTGCGGAGTCGGGGCGGTCTGCCTCTCCCCACCGCAGGGAAAAGGGTAACACCACCTGGGTCTGGGTGCAGTTCCCCCCTCCAGGGGCAAGGGTACCTAGACCCGGTTCGTAGAGTACGCTTGGGGAGTGTGATCGTGTGTACAGCGTCTCTTTATGTCTGTCTCCACGTTGGTTGAGTGTTGAGTAAGTGCATATGAGAGCATGAGGGTGGGAATGGATGTTTGTATCTGTGTGTGCCTGTATGTCTGTGTCTATATGTCAGGTTGGGTATCAGACGCCACCTCCCTGGGGACATCTCAGGCCCTCCAAGGTTTGGAGGCGGGGAGGTGGGGTGCACTCGGCCTCTCGGCCTGGGGCTCGGTCACTCAGGCACAGCTGGCTGCCGGCGGAGCTCACGGGCGCGTCACTTCAACTCCCCCTGGCTTCTGCTCCGCGGCTGCTGAGTGAGCCCTCATCTGGGACTCTCCTCAGCTCTTTCTGGGACAGTGGCGCGGCTGCCCCTCTGTTGGTCTTCCTTGGTCTCTTGTGTTCTGGGGGCCTCTGGATGTCTGGAGTTTTGATCTCCTCCATACCTGCTTCATGCCCTGGAGGACGGGGCAGTGGCTCCCCACACCATCTAGCAGATCGTTACATGAAGAAACCTTTTGAATACAAGCGCGTTCATGCTCACAGGTGTACACACGGGTGATCAGACACACAAACTACATACACCCTTTTTGGCTCCTACCTCAAAGCACACTGTGTTCTGTTGATCTTATGTGCTGCACAATAATATTTAATATTTAGTATTTACTGTCATATTCCCATATATCATTGTGATGCTGTTTATTCTATTACTCTTGTTCTCTTCTGCTTGTTTTCTTTTTTCTTTCTCAACAGGTGATCCAGGTGATCGATATATGCATTTTTTTTTCTCTCTTTTTTTTCTTCTGCCCATTCTGTTGGTTTTTGTTTTTTGTCCTTCTCCCCCGTCCCTCTTCTCAGCTGTTTCTTTCCCTCTTTCTTTCTCCCTTTCTTTCCTCCAGTCAAGTCTGTCCCGTATTCAGCAAGTGAAAATAAAATAAACAATAAAAGGTGAATCAAATGGACCATTATGGCAAGGCTGGGATGGTCAATTTGGTAAAGTAAATCCGTTGGGCATCTTTCTTTGCCTTTAGACAATAATTCTGATGGCAAAAGAGCCAAACGGGACAGGCAAAAAAAAAAAAAAAAAAAAAAAAAAAAAAAATTACATTTCTGTTATTATTTATTAGGAAGGAACTCATAGTCTCAAAGGTGGAGTCTGAAATTACACTTTTCCACCTTAAGGGTTCGGTGCAGGATTCCCACACTAACCTCTTCCAAGCCAATATATTCAAAAGGTGTTCCACCAGGAGGGCCAGTCACCAAGGATCACTGAGCACATAAGCCTTTAGAAAAGCACACAAGACAGCCATGATAGGCTGCCTTCCTATATCACACACTGGCTGGGAACACTGCCACCCACTGGAGGAGAACAAGAAGTGAGGCATGATGGAAGACTATCTTCTGGATGGCTGATTTGGCTTCAGGAGGCTGTTTTTTTTTTATTGTGTAGTTCATATAAAAGATGCATTCAAATAATAAAGCGTTGATAATGGTTCTAGGAACCATTAAGGAGCGTGTGGGTGGCAAATGTAGAGCAGCACTTTATATAGTAATTTATCTGGAAGTTACTACATTGGCATTTTGTGCTCAGTGTGATGGTTTATGTTATTTCTATGTGGATGTTAGTTTTCAGGTCCAGGAGGTGTGCTTGTGGGTCAAAGAGAGATAGAGATCTTCACAGGATTTCTTTAAGAAGGTTGTGACAACCACAAAAAAAAAAGGAAATGGAAAAGAAAGAAAAAAAACTTGAATAGGCAATACACATGTCATATCCCGTTGCTATGGCAACCCCCGTGGCCAGGAAGATATCCCTGAAGCCGATGACTTAATTCCCAAAGGAGAAATAAGCCACTCAAGTCATTCTCAGCCTCTGCTCAGAGCGGTCTCGTCACTTCACGTGTTGGTAAGTGTTTATGCATCTGCTTGGAAGGTGCCCGTGCTAATCACCTTGATATCTGGGAAACTAAATTTTCTCTCTTTTTTCTTTTTTCTCTGCCTCTATGTGCTGAAGGCTCAAGGTGATAATGTGATTTATTTCCCCTCGGACCAAGGAAAAAAGAATTTGGTGTTCTTTATGTAAATTGTTCACTCTTTTACTTCTGATTGCAGCACACATGGATGGAAACTGTTTAGCCTGTGGAAATGTTCCATCGTTTAAAAGCCAGTACAATTACCAACAGCTTTTAGTTCAGCAGGTCACATAATTTGGAAAGTTCAAATATGTAAAACGCAATAACATCACTCTCTTTATGCTGACACACATAAAAAGAAACTTTCAATGTGACAACCGGAGACCATGTGTCAACGAAATGTGGCAGCTTGCAATAGTCACAGGAGCTGACAAAGCAGACTTTAGTTAAACCAGAGACTTTATGAGACAAAGATATGGGACTGAAGGAATTCTTAACTGGCATCTATGAAAGAATTCAGCAACAGTCAAATTAGTAGTAGAAGTATATCCCGGCTTTATAAAAACCTGATTCTGGGGCAAAGTCAGTTAACTTTTTTTAGCATTTTTCCATAAGACTTGGCAGATAACTCCATACATGAAGTTTTTAAGTCATCAATTAATTAGCATTGCTTTGGACATGGGCTTCAAAATAAGTGCCCAGATAAATTACCAAGAGAGCTGCCAAGTAGTGAGGCTTGCTTTCAAATGGACTTTAAACTAATTTCAACCTTAAGGTTTCATCTCAGCCTCTGTCTCCATCTCAGCCTATACCTAGCATCCTCTTCAAGAAGAAAAGAAAAGAAAAAAGAAGAAAAAAAAACAAAAAAACAAAAACAAAAAACAAAACATACTGTAAGACAACCCTTAAAAATTAAAAGTGCTCAGGAGGTGTGTGTGTGTGTGTGTGTGTGTGTGTGTGTGTGTGTGTGTGTGTGTGTGTGTGTGTGTGTGTGTGTGTGTGTGTGTGTGTGTGTACATGTGCGCAGGTGATGATCAGCGCAACAATGGAACAGATGCAGAGAACACAGTATAGGGTCATGTGTTTGTGGTGGGAACAGTCATATGTACATGAGTGCTGTGTCTTCAGAAATCTACAACTATGTTTACAGTCACACCTTCATAGTCAATACATCAAACCACTTCTTATCTCTTACTATGAAGCATTATAATACAAGAAACCTTTAAAAGTCATCACCTACATCTTTTTTTTTTTTAATAAACAACAAATATGACTGGAAATAAATTAATAGATGCATGTTATTATCATCTACGTATGGAATATTTTTCCCTTCTATTTTTATTTCTAAACAGCTGTTTTAGTGGAAACACACTGTATATTTTAAGAATACCGAGCCAATATAATCAAATTAAATGCTCCACTCTACAACCCGACCTGACTAAATCTAGGCCAGTTGAACTGATATTAGGTGATTTCAAGCACACACTTTACTCCAAGCTGAACCTATGCAGCTATTTGTTGTCGCATGTATTTATTTCATGACTAATGTCATGACCATTTTGATTAATGCACATTTCAACAAATGGGCTTCCTTGGCGTTAAGGATGCGGGGGAATTCCCATTATTTCAAAATATAGACACAAAAACCTAAGCCTAGACGGAAGTGACTTTCCAAAATTTCCCAAATTCAGCAGCAGCGCTGAACACGTCGCAAAAGGCTCCACATTTTCCTCCCTCTGCACCTGGATAGTTCCTGCAGCACCAGAGTACGTCCACCACACGTCCCCCTCCCCCTCCTCTGTGTTATGGCTTTTGCGTTTGACAAAGTTTGTGGTCTTGCCTCATGTGTCATGAACAATGTTCCCTCTAAGCTGCGCGCATGCGTAATTGCGCACTGCTCTCTGCGCACAGAAAATCTGCGTTGCGCACAAAAAAAATCTAACCTGAATTGCAATTAAAATTAAAACTTTAACAATTCTGTTTTGCAGTGTTAGTCAGTGAGTGACTGGCTGCTCCCGTATGGGATTAGAACGATGCCACCTTATCCCATAGTCCAGCCAATAATGTGATTCACATTCATATATACGCAGCTAATCAACGTCGCTGACAGGCTATGACAGCGTCCTTATGTGCCGACACTGGTGTTTTAGCTAGCAAAGCGGCTGATGTGGAGTGAAGCCACGTTAATGACAATGACAATGTTTGGTTTTCTTCCTGAATACTATCGTTGTTTATATTTACTGCGGGAAGAAACGGTAAAAACGGCGTTTTATAAGGAAAACACTCGAAAGCCTGTGAGCAAAAACAAAACCAACCCCCCCCCCCCCCCCCCTTTCCTATTGGTCGAATTATTTTTTGGAGTGGCACAAATAATTTGTGTGGATTCAGATTTGATGCAGAACAGCTGATTGTTCTGTAGAAAGTTTGAAATGTTTATTTTAAAAAACGCCTTGGCTGCATTTTTAGATAAACAGCTGCAAAAAAATTTGCAAATCTCAGTTACTTTTTTGAAGAAGTAACTATGTAATTAATTGCCCAACATTGGTCATTGTATGCTGTATTTTGCAGACAGAGAGTTACAGACTCTCTCCCAGACCACAGACTCATAATACAAGTCAAAGCTTTATATTAAAAAAACAAAAAGTTGTGTTTTCAAAGTTGGAGTTCAAGTTATTTTTACTTCCAATTGTGTTAGCATACTACACAGGTCATGAACAAGATTTTTTTTAAATTTTCATTGTAAGTGGGGCTAAAGCACTTAATTAAAAGTAGTCTAACATAAATGTAAATGCTGTAATTTGATTACTTTATTAAACCATGTAACTTGGATGGATTCGATGCCTGCGTGACCACAGTGCACACGTCTGCTGTTGCTCACAGTGGTCCAAGTGTCCGCTCAGGGAGTTTGTGTGTTCGCTCAGACACATGAAAAATTAGAGGGAACATTGGTCATGAACCACGTCGTGTCTGTTTCCACGAGCTTAGGATCTGCTTTTAATGTCAACCATGATGCATTTCTACGGCCGTAGTTAGCATGTCAGTAATGAGTAGCTCCGAATTGTTAAGACCGTAAAAACGTGATGTAGTCAGTTGTGTTGAACGTGATCTTTTGACCTGAGCAAGTTTGTTAGAATAAAGTGACAGATTTCTGAAAGATACAAGCTAACAGAGGTCAAAAAGGCACGGGCATCGGTCACGCTGCGAGAGAGACTGCAAGTGGTTTTGATCCAAGAAGAAGTGTGCAGTATTACATGAGTTGCTGAAAAGAAATATTTTCTGGAATCATTTTGAAAGAGTAATAAGAGGTAAGTAACTAAAAGGTAATGATTATACATACACACACAGAAGTCGGCGAGAATAAGGTAATACTACATTTCCATATACACGAGGATGTTTGCTCAGAAAGAAGTGTGTGGCTCTGAAAAGAGCCTTTGTTTATTTGTTTCGTGCGTGAAGCAGAGGCTTTGGCATTTACTTGGCCTTGACAGGCTTCTCGGTCTTCTTGGGCAGCAGCACGGCCTGGATGTTGGGCAGCACACCACCCTGGGCGATGGTGACTCCGCCAAGTCGTTGCGCACAGCCAGCTGCAGGTGACGTGGGATAATACGAGTCTTCTTGTTGCCGCGGGCTGCGTTGCCAGCCAGCTCGAGGATCTCAGCGGTCAGGTACTCGAGCACAGCTGCCAGGTAGACGGGGACGCCGGCACCCACGCGCTGCGCATAGTTGCCTTTGCGCAGCAGCCTGTGGACACGACCCACGGGGAACTGGAGCCCGGCACGGGATGAACGGGTCTTAGCCTTAGCTCTGGCTTTGCTTTTTTTTTTTTTTTTTCCCCCTCAGGCAAATGGATTTTATTATAAAAAGAAATGAAGTTACGTTTCTCATGTTTCCTGTAAAGACTGAATTTGAAAGGTTTGAAAGTATTTAAATGTCTCCTGTTGAAGTGAAACACCTTTTTTATTGTTGTTCTACATTTTATGGACATGCAGCTTCAAAACAATGTGTTAACATTAACTTTTACAAAATACTGTACAGTTTCTCCAGCACTTCTTTCCAAAACACAAAACTTGAGTGAATGTGGGATTTTATATTTTACTGAGCAGCTGCTCTAGTAGAGTCCTTGGGGAGAGTTTAGGGGAATCTGCCGGGACTGAAAAGGTCACTGTCCCAAGAAGGAAGCCATGGGATCATCTGGCCTGCTGCGTTTCATGCGGAAGGCCTCCATCTCCTCCTCAGTGGGAGCCTTTACTTCAAACAAGCTGTTGTACGGCCTCTTAGCATCTCCACCTGCTTCACCTGCTTCACCCGCTTGTCCTCTGCTTCTAGAGACTTCTTCAGCTTTTCCTTCTTCTTCTCCTCATCCTCCGAATCACTGCTGTCGGTGTCGCGCTTCTTGTTCTTCTTTTTCTTCTTCTCTTTCATCTTATCTTGATGCATTTCTAGCAGAGTCTTGGGCTGTTCCTCCTCCTGTGGCTCAGTTATTGCCTCTTCAAATGGAGTGCACTCTGAGTTGTTAATTCCAATTCCAGCTGATCCTGTGCAGTAACTCTGTTTGACCATGGAATGGCAACACTTGTACCCCCAGAAGCCGTCTTTCCAGTAGGAACCCCAAATACAAGTGTGGTTGTTGATGAGCACGTCCTCCTCATATTTGGAGCGAGCGACAGCCTTTTCGAGTCCTTTCAGCACAGCGCCGTGACGTGAATACTCCACGTAGTCCTCCGTCTGGGCCAACAGCAACTCCCGCGGTGGTGCATCCAAATGCTCCTGGCCTCCATACTTCTCCAGGATGCTCTCCCTCTGTTCTTCTTTGAAGTCCTCCTTCTTGACCTTGAAGGAACGATGCAGCAGCTCCAGTTTGGTGGGGTCAGCTTGCAGATGCACCTCGGAGCCTTTCTCATAAGCCTCCCAGGCAAACAATTGTGTTTGAGCCATGGAAATTGTGGCTCCACTGTAGCGAACAAAGTTGTCTCCAGCGTACCCCACTTCATCAGGGTTCTTGCCCGTGTTGGAGTACGGGTTCTCTCTCATTGCTCGCGTCTTTGGATCGTAGTACGCTGAATTTGGATCCAGATTTCTCAAGTATTTAGCTGTGTCTTCTCTGATACGCAGATTCCTGACAGTGATTCGTCTCTTGGAGTCAAAGTTCTGACCGGGCATGTCGATGTCATCTGCATATTTGTCTTCATCCTCATCTTCACTGTCATGTTCCCGCTCAGTCTGGTCCAGTTTTCCCGAGGCCAACTCATCCTGAAGTTTCTGTGCTTTCAGTGTCCTCTTGGCAAGATCTACTTTGGCGTACTCTTCAACAATGCGCTGATGTTCCTCGGGGTCGTAGCCATTCCAGCGATCACGCTTTCCATCATAGTCCATGGTAAACTGGATCTGAGCGTGTTCATCTGGAGCAATCCCTGTTCCTGTGAATTTGGCACCAACTTTTCTGGGTCGCTCCAAGCAGTCTTTCTTCTTGTGTGTCATGGCACCACAGTTTTCACAAGCCCCTTTACGGAACTCAGTTGCAACTGCACTCTCCTGCACTCCTCTCTTGTACCACTCTCCAATTGCAGAGTACTGCTTCTCATTCTCACTCTGTGATCTTTGATGCTTTAGTGTGGGCCTTTTTGATGGGTCGATGTACCACGGCACTGATGAAATGTACTGTGGGATGTGGGGGTTTATGTCCTTTCCCTCCTCGTCCACCTCAGCTGGAGCGTTTCCCAGCTTTCTCTGCTCCTCCAGCTCCTTCTTCTTCCTCCAATCCTCTCTGGTCATCTTCTCGGTTTTGCCACGCCCACTCATTTTGAACCTTCTCTTCGCAGTGTTAACACTCAAAGGAAATGTGGCCCGATCAGAGCCGAGCCTGGCTTTTATTTCCGCAGAGCGCGGGCGGCTTCGTCACACTCCAATCGCCTTTTCAAAGCACCTTCCTCCAATGAGCAGCACACATCTAGGCGGGGCGGTGCTACTCTGAGCGGTGCTGAGCACCACGTGGAGCCCCTCACCAATCACGAGCCGCAGCGGCACCGCGTCACAGCCAGTCACACACTTTAAGAGCGGCGAGTCAAATTCATGGGCTGCATCCCGGCCTTCGCGGTCTACGTGGGCCGGGTCCTCAGAAGGTCGGGTAGGCCGGAAGTAAACGGCCGTGAAATTGGACGGTCTAGCCTTCTGATTAGCGTCACCGCTGTCTCGGTGGAGTTTAATAAACTCAGCCGTCTGCTCCTTGCTATCTAAAATATAACAGGACACCGGAGTATATTCTCGACTGTCTCATACTTCTGTTTAATCAGTTTTCTGTTTGACGTTTAGTCAGCTGTGTAAAAACCAAGGAGGAACCCACCCGGGGGATTAATAAAGTTTTATCTAATCGAATCTAATAACTTTAATCTCAGCCAAACCGATTTACTCACGAACAAACAAAACACTGAAAAAAGCCCAACAATAACATTTGTAGGTTGTCTAAGTGACTTATATATTACGTTTAACCCGAGCAGCGAAAGTCCGCGGTGATCTGAAAATGATGTGCCGGGAGTTGTGCCGTTCTCGGCCGCATCACTAACCCTCGAGCTCCCGGTTAGCTATCGAGCTGGTGGGTAGCAGACGTCTCCGAAAACGTCGTCCGAAACGTGCAGCGTGACTGATGGCCTGTATTGTGCTGCAGCCGTTATATGTGTGAAAAGTGATGGACACATTTTCAGAACCAGCCCACAAAATCTTCTGCTCCTCGTGGACTCACAAAGACTAAAAACTGCCTTCTATCTCTGGGATTGTATCTGCAATTATGGCATCACAAAGCCAAACTGAGCGCGGGGACAATACTCCTCTGTAAATCTGATGCATGCAGATCTTTCTAAACAAGCGACTATTGTGCTTTTTTCTTTTTCTTTATTTGATGGCAACATTTGTTTATTTAAGACAGGAAATTGTTGAAACTGTAAAAGGGTCCCTCACAGAACAGATGTAGTTGAAATGTCTGAAGTTTATTTTTCTATACATAGTTGTGGTACAGTATTTTCATGCCTGCTGTAGCACTCGATTGTAATCGTTCTTCTGTGGCACAGTGAATGACTCTGAGCTGAGATGTTTGTTTTTGTTTTTTACTCTTGTACGTATGTATTGATAAGAAGGTGAATAAATGGATGAGATGTTGAAAAAAAGAAGAAAAAGAAAGGGAGGTAACAAATCACTCACAATCAACTCACTTTTACTTTTAAACAAATTGTGTGTTAAATTAATATGGGGAACAAACCGTGAGGTAACGAAACGAACCTTGATGTATAAAGGCAAAGAGTGTGGTGGATTGGGTGCGCCAGATCTCCGTATCACTTTGAGAATTCCGTTTATTAAAAATGTTTTTAGCGCTCTTAATAGGGGAACTCCGTGGATTAGAGGTAATGTAGCACAATGGGGAAAATTAAAAGACATTTTCTCTTAGTCTCGATACTACGAAGAGCTTGTTAAAATGAGTGGACGCGGCAAGACTGGAGGAATTGGTTATTAGTTATGTAATCATGCCCCCGTATGCCCCATTATCGTTTGCTTTAAACTTCAGCAATTTATGGGTGAGACTTAAGTACATCGGAAATGGGGACCCCCGACCCGTGATTATGTTGCTGAAGAGCTGATATTGCAAACATCATGGCTGAATGTGCAGGACATATACTCTTTCATTGCTCTCCCCAGTAAACGGGATTTTGAGCTATGTTTCACCGAAGAGGCGCCCTTACGTCGCTTCTTAGAGATCTCTCTTTCCAACGCATCACATCCGAAATGGAAAGACTGGCAAGTGGAGTCTTCTGTCCAGGTAGAGGTAGTGACTCTTGTTGTTAAATTCTGGACTGGAAGGATTCCAGACCAAGATATCGAGCTATATCTTAAAAGGTACTGCGAGATTCTTCAACCCCCAGTCAAGCCAGTGGATAAATTCGGATTCTGGTATGGAGTCCGAAAATACAAAGTTCGGATGCGTAGAGACGAAGCTGGACATATAATCTCTATCCCGAATTCCATCTCGTTGGGCCCCTACAATGGCAGGATTATTTATCCTGGCCAATCGGTGAAGCGCTTCATCTGCCAAGGTCCAGACCACCAGGCGAGAGAATGCCCCACTATTAAATGTTGGAAATGTGGTGAGTTGGGCCACAAGGCTAAAATTTGCCAAAACGAAAGTGAGTGCTCCCTCTGTGGTGCGAAAGGGCACACTTTCTTTAAATGCCCTAAGTCCTACGTGAATATACTTAAATCTTCCCAACAACCTCGACTTTCTGACACCATGGATTTCCCTTCCTTGGTGGATCCTTCCCAAGTCTTGGATCCCCCCGTGAATGACCAGGTGAGAGAGCCCCCTCCCTCTCCTCCCCCTCCCCTTCCTCCGACGGCTGCCTCACTGCCACTCCCAGTTTCGCTTGGATTGGACAATCCACAAGTGGATGATCAGGATAACCAGTCTAGCCCTGTTCAAAATGAGTTACCATCCCCAATGTCTCAGTCAAGTAAAAAAAAAGTGACGAGAGTGATGAAGAGCTAGATGGTAACCTAATCATAAAGACATCGGATGGTGAGAATAAAAGCGATAGTGACGACGAAGAAATTGACAGCGAACAGACACCTGATGGCGACGGAGATAGCGAGGACCATGGATCCTTCCCTCTTTCAGAGGCGGCATCTCTGGCTCTTGCTTCGCTGCCCGGGGAAACGAAAGTAAAACGGAAGACCTTCTTTAGTGGAAGCCATCCGGCCCTCGACGAGCTCGTCAACGAGGATACGAGAGGAAGCAGAAAAAGGAGCGTTTCTGCTTCTAGCGCTGGAAGAGATAAGCGGAAGGATAATAGACCAAGTCCTCCGTGAGTAATATTTCTGAGATGGTCTCTCCTTTAGTCAACCTATGAGTAACATCAAAATAATAACATTTAATGTCAGGAGGTCTCCAATCAGATAAGAGCAGGAAAAGGAAGGTTGACTTCTTAAAAAGACTTGATTATGATATTTTGTGCCTTCAAGAGATGAGATTAAAGACACACGTAGATGTATGTGAATTAAATAAAATGTGGAACACTGCCCATTCAATAATATCGATAGGGGAAGACAGCTCTGACGGAGTGGGTATTTTCTTCAAAAAAGATACGGTGAATATAATCAAAAGAAGAGACATAATACCGGGATGACTCCTCCTTGTTGATTGCTGTTATTACGGGCAAAGGTTGCGTATTATTAATGTTTATAATGCACCCGAACGAACGAAAAAGATACAATTATTGAAAAAACTGAAGTATCTATTAGAGATTTGTTTTAATATAATTATATGTGGAGATTTTAACATTGTTACTGAAGCAACTGACAGAATATCTAAGGTTGAATTTAGAGAACTGCGAGAAAGCAAATTGTTGGTTAAAGTTTGTAAGGAAGCAGCACTTCGTGATTTATACAGGCACTTGCATCCACATACCGTGCATTACACTAGATTCGATTCGTTAACTAAAACAAGGATTGATAGATTCTACATATCACATAATGTTCAAGGTCTGAAATATGACACTCTTTTAACAGACTTTTCTGATCATATGGTGGTTATGGCAACAGTATCGTGTTGTCCCCATGAATTTTTGAACTATTGGAAATTGAATACATCCTTGTTAGCAGACGAGTTGCTTGTGTCCGAAGTTAAATCTGAAATTAAGAAAATATTACATCTTAAGATTTTTACTACTTCTTCCTCTGAACTTTGGGAGCTTCTTAAACGACGTATGCGTCAACTTTTTAAATTTAAAGCGAGAGAAATAAATCATGCAAAGAATGTAAAATATAACGAAGATGTGAGTAGATATATATATTTAAGAAATAAGAAGGAGAAGGAAGAGGAGGAGGAAAATCAAATGTCTCTTAAAGAGGACATTGATCGAGTCAATAGAGAAGTTTTATTTAATGTGTTGCGACGTACTGACTTTCACGGGAACAGCGATTATATGATTCTTAATAATCAAAAGAAAAGTCGAAATGATTTTATTGTCTCAATTAAGGATAAACATGGAAAGTCAGTTTTTAAAGAAGAGGGGAAAAGACAAGTAATTAGAGACTATTGTTCGGAGATGTTTTCATCCATAGTTACAAACAGCGACGCTATTAACAATTTTTTGAGTGAGGTTGAACCATTAGATTCTGTCATTTATGAAACTTTGATTGGAAAAATTAAAAGAGAGGAAGTGGAGTCAGTAATTAACCAACTTAGTACCGATAAAACACCTGGTCTGGATGGACTCCCCTCTGAATTTTACAAAATTGTGAGTAAAGAACTGTCTGAATTATTAACTCAGTATTTTAATGAAGGAATAGAAAGAGAAACAATGGGTAAATCGTTTTATGAGGGAGTTATGTGTTTATTATACAAGAAAAGTGATAGAGAAGATATTAACAATTATAGGCAACTGACAATAATGAATGTAGATTATAAGATTTTTGCTAAAATAATTATGTCCAGACTAGAGGATGTATTAGATATTATCATTGAAAAAGAACAAACATGCGCAATTAAGGGACGATTGATGTGGGATAATTTAAGTACGTTAAGAGAAATTATTTATAATGGAAAGGATTCAGAACTCTGCATTTTAGGCTTAGATCAAAGGAGGGCTTTTGATTCTGTTTCTCACTCCTATTTATGGAAAGTAATGAAAGCTTATAATTTCCCGGACCAATTTATTTCCATTATTCAATTGATTTATAAAAAGTCCTTAGTGCAAGTTAAGGTAAATGGAAAGCTCTCACCCCCTTTTAGTGCTGAGTGCGGGGTTAAACAAGGATGTCCTTTGAGTGCTGCGTTATATGTCCTTGCAATTAATCCCTTATTGAAAAGGATAAATGATGACAAACGGATTAAGGGATACGTCCTTGACAAATCCCATAAAATCGCAGCTTTGGCGTATGCAGATGACGTGACGGTGATAATCAGAAACCAAAACGAACTGTCTTCAGTTATGGAGATATTACACCACTACGAACAGGCATCAGGTGCCAAGCTGAACCAAGACAAAACTGAAGGGGTGTGGCTTGGACATCAGACCCGACAACCTAAAATGACGATCTCTCTTTGTAGGGAGATTAAAATTTTGGGTATATGGATTGATAATACTGACTCTAGTTTACTAAATTGGAATAAGAAAGAAAATGAAATTAAAATGGAAATTATGAAATGGGAAAATAAAGATACAAATTATAAAACACGTATTAATATTGTAAAAACACACATAATTTCAAAACTTCTTTTCCTTGCCACAATTTTTCCTCCCCCGACAACAACTGTAATGAAAATAAGTAAGATGTGCATTAAATTTATCTGGGGATCCAATCGAGAAGTGACTAAGAGAAAATTTATGTACAAGAGTAGGAAGCACGGGGGTTTGGGAGCCCCAGACTTAAAGATTGTTTTGCGAATTCCCTTTATGAAAATTTCTCAAAGCGCAATTTCTCGGGGTGCCCCGTGGGTTCGAGGGAAAGAGGAATTGTGGCAAAAGAAAAGAGGCAGGGCCAGAGCGGGCGTTCCATACCACAGAATTATGTTTGGTGACTTATCAAGTCAATGGGAACAATATAGTTTAAATATTCTCCAAGATAATACGAAAAATATCTATAAAAAAATTAATGAAACCAAAAATGAAGGTGTAATTCAATATAAGTATGTAAATGAAGATGAAAATCTTTCAATAGTTAAAAATATACAAGATAAATTATTATCTGAAAGCATGAGAGACGTGGTATGGCTCATCTCGCTCGGGCGCCTCCCTGTGAGAGCAGTTGTACAATGGAGTTGTTTTGTTACCACCATGAAATGTCCTATGACAGACTGTGATGAAGATGAGACCCTAGAACATCTTCTGTTGGATTGTTATAGGACAACTGAGATAAGACAGAAGATGACAGAGATTGGCTATGACATGGATGTTAATATTAAAGCAGTTAAATATGGTTTGTTTAAAGAAAAAAAATGGGTGAAGACAAAAGGAGACTCTTTTGGTTAGTAATGTGTGTTATAAACACACATATTTGGAAAACCCGTGCCAAAGGAGTGTTGGAACAAAGGATGATAAGTAGTGATGTGGTGAGTAAACATATCATTACAGATCTGCGGAGAAGACGAACAATGGACCTGAAACTTGGGAAAGTTTTCCCCTGGAACGAATTGAAACTGTAAGTTTTAAAAGCGTTTTGTGGACTCAGATGCTCGATTTTCCTTCTTGTTCTCCTTTTTCATTATTGAGTGGTGTGTGATCACGGTTTTGTGTATGTAATTGTATGTGTAAAAAAAAAAAAAAAAAAAAAAAAAAAAAAAGTGGACCTTTGTTGCCGTTGTTGTTGTCAGTGCAGTAAGCTTAACCACCAAAGCCGTACAGAGTGCGGCCCTGTCTCTTGAGAGCGTACACCACATCCATGGCGGTGACGGTCTTTCTCTTGGCGTGCTCGGTGTAGGTGACGGCGTCGCGGATGACGTTCTCCAGAAACACCTTCAACACGCCACGGGTCTCCTCGTAGATCAGACCAGAAATATGCTTCACACCACCACGGCGAGCCAGGCGGCGGATAGCTGGCTTAGTGATGCCCTGGATGTTATCACCTTACGGTGACGCTTTGCGCCTCCTTTGCCGAGTCCTTTACCTCCCTTTCTTTTTTTGGGCCAGGGTCACAGGGAGTGCAGAGTCCCACTTACTTTTCCTCTTCTGGGCATCTGTGGATGTAGTTGTGGTGTTGCTGGTGGTGGAGGCTGCTGTGCTGGAGGGGTTGGTGCCCTTCTTAGTCCCCGTGACAAACTCAATCTTGGTTCGTTCCTTCTTGGCTTTCTCCAGTTTGTCCATCTCCACCTTCTGAGCTTTGGCGAGAGCTTCATAGTAAGAGTCTTCCGACCAGGCATGAGGATCGAACATATCTTTTGGGTAGTTGGTTCCCAGTTCATCTATGGCGCAGAACTGAATGAGCTTCTCGTAAATACTTGGGTTTCTAAATTTCTTCTTTTGCTGGATATGGGCGTTTGTGTCAAAATCTCCATGGAGCTTCCTCTTATACGGCTTATGAATCTTCTCCTGTAGATGGCTGGAGCAGCGTCCGGGGGGTTCGGGGGGGATCTTGATCTCGTCAGGTGACATGTTTCTCACCTTTTCTGAAAACGGAGCAACTAGCTCCTTGGGGTCCTTTTTTTCTGCTTCTGAGATCTCAAAGTCATCTGCGTCCCTCCCCTCGTCAGATTCGTCCACTTCCGAGTTGTTTTCTCTGCCGTCTTCATCTGCAGACTCTTTTTCTTCTGGGTCCACAGTTTGGTTCAGGTCATCCTCATCATAGCGATATACAAGGCTTCCTACACGCCCCCCTGATTCTTCTTGTTCAGGGTCAGAGTCAGGCTCCGAATCATCTCCATAGACCGCTAACGACGACAGCAGCATACTCTTTTTACCGCTCGCCATTTCTGTGTAGTATCGCATAAAACCTCCCTTTCCTCTTTCACTCATTTTGGCTGTTCAGAAACAAATGTGAGGGGTTGCTTGAAGGACTCCTGAATTTACATCTGATTTGTGGACGTAAAAGAAAACAGGAGTGCTTGCAACTACGCCATCTACTGGCCTTTGGCGGAAATGAGGAACAGCATGACTATGCCTGGGGTGCAGTAGCTGCGTACTGTACACGATATGAGATTGAGTACTACATGTGTCACAGAGACAATCCAACAGTTTATATTCAGTTAATATCTTTATTAAAGGCCAATAACCAGTGGTGCCTCCAACGGAGCCAGAAAAGGGGGGAAGGTCATGCCATGAAATATTATTAGTTGTCCCCAGATCAAATAGGTTGTTAATGAGGTTTTACCTTGAAACTCTGAATACCAGAACTTCCATACTTCCAGAATCAATGTAGTTTTAGAAGTGTGTTTATATTGGCTTCATTACATGCAATAGCATTCACAGATGATCGCAACAGATTATTCAGAATGTCAATACTATATTTTCTGACTTGAAAGTGGCAGCGAGTCATTCTCTGGGGGCGCTATATCTACGATCTCTACTTGACTGGACTGATCTGGACAGCTTCACAGTATCATTTTTCTGTATGTTATCAATGTTAGTGTCAAAGTCTGAAGACAGTTTGTGCAGTGAGATTAGTTTAACAGAGTTCCCAAAAGTCAGCTTCAATCCAACATCAGTGATGTGGCCTAGGTATTGGATCAACGCCAGCGGAACATGACGATGCTGTGTTTCCATGCTCAAAGTTAGTTCAAAGAATTGTGTTAAAGTGTTAGTTTTTATACATCTTTGGGGAGTGAAAAAAAAAAAAAACAACCGCACCTGTGAACTGAACATGAACTGTGAAAAATATCTGATCCATGTTAGGCTTGTTGTTATGTACATTCATATTTTATAGCCAATTTAAACAACTCTAAAGGTACTTTAGAGCAGGGGTGTCAATCTTCTTCTACTGTAAGTAATGTAAACTTATGTGTAGCAGGAAAGAATTGGAAGTACTGGTGCTTAGATCAAGTTACTGGATGCCACCTTCATGCCAAGCATATGGCTTCTATTATATTAAAAAAAATAAAACAACAACAAAAAAAGCCAAGAACGCTGTACTGTCTTGTATGAGGTTAATGTTATTGTAAGAAAGGAGCGCGCTCTCGGTGTGAGTGTGTTGGCTCTGAAAAGAGCCGTTGTTTGTAGGAGGGCGTGCAGACAGCTTAAGCCCTCTCTCCGCGGATGCGGCGAGCCAGCTGAATGTCTTTGGGCATGATGGTGACCCTCTTGGCGTGGATGGCGCACAGGTTGGTGT
The DNA here is from genome assembly GCF_900408965.1 of Simochromis diagramma. Lineage (NCBI taxonomy): Eukaryota > Metazoa > Chordata > Actinopteri > Cichliformes > Cichlidae > Simochromis > Simochromis diagramma. The sequence goes on along the minus strand of NW_024387304.1, from coordinate 2,604,266 downwards.
CCTCGAAGAGTCCGACCAGGTAAGCCTCGCTGGCCTCCTGCAGAGCCATGACAGCGGAGCTCTGGAAGCGCAAGTCGGTCTTGAAATCCTGAGCAATCTCGCGGACCAGGCGCTGGAAGGGCAGCTTGCGAATGAGCAGCTCGGTGGACTTCTGGTAACGGCGGATCTCGCGCAGAGCCACGGTGCCGGGCCTGTAACGGTGAGGTTTCTTGACGCCTCCGGTGGCCGGGGCGCTCTTACGAGCGGCCTTGGTGGCCAGCTGCTTTCTGGGGGCTTTGCCGCCAGTGGATTTGCGAGCGGTCTGCTTGGTTCTTGCCATTCTTTCTTGCCATTCTTTCTCTCTTTGGTCGTGTCCAAATTCATGGGCTGCATCCTCCTGAGGCCACATTTGTAGACCGATTACGTCACAGCGACGCGCCAAAGGCTGTCCAAATTCGTAGACTCCTCCGAATGCAGCCGACAAATGCGTCCTCCTTTTCCCCGAATTTGAAGGATGGGTCGGGTGTGTCCTTCGTGGCCTACCATATCCCAGAATTCATAGCGCGGCCCAGCCAAACTCCAGTTTCCAGCAATGCTACTAAGTTTTAAAATTACTCATACTAATCTTTCTGGGTCACAAAATAAATTTTTAACATATTTTCAGGCGAGAAAGTAGCTGTGTAAACTTCAAATATCTGCTCGGTTTATCAAGATATCGCATATTTGCAAAAGTGCTTCGACGTTTTCGGAGACGTCTGCTACCCACCAGCTCGATAGCTAACCGGGAGCTCGAGGGTTAGTGATGCGGCCGAGAACGGCACAACTCCCGGCACATCATTTTCAGATCACCGCGGACTTTCGCTGCTCGGGTTAAACGTAATATATAAAAGTCACTTAGACAACCTAAAAATGTTATTGTTGGGCTTTTTTCAGTGTTTTGTTTGTTCGTAAGTAAATCGGTTTGGCTGAGATTAAAGTTATTAGATTAGATTAGATAAAATAAAACTTTATTAATCCCCCGGGTGGCATTTACCCTGGCATTTGGATGCACCACCGCGGGAGTTGCTGTTGGCCCAGACGGAGGACTACGTGGAGTATTCGCGTCACGGCGCTGTGCTGAAAGGACTCGAAAAGGCTGTCGCTCGCTCCAAAAATAACTGGTGAGGAGGACGTGCTCATCAACAACCACACTTGTATTTGGGGTTCCTACTGGAAAGACGGCTTCTGGGGGTACAAGTCTTGCCACTCCATGGTCAAACAGAGTTACTGCACAGGATCAGCTGGAATTGGAATTAACAACTCAGAGTGCACTCCATTTGAAGAGGCAATAACTGAGCCACAGGAGGAGGAACAGCCCAAGACTCTGCTAGAAATGCATCAAGATAAGATGAAAGAGAAGAACAGAAAGAACAAGAAGCGCGACTCCGACAGCAGTGATTCGGAGGATGAGGAGAAGAAGAAGGAAAAGCTGAAGAAGTCTCTAGAAGCAGAGGACAAGCGGGTGAAGCAGGTGGAGATGCTAATGCAGCTGGATGAGGGGAAGAGGCCGTACAACAGCTTGTTTGAAGTAAAGGCGCCCACTGAGGAGGAGATGGTGTTACGTTCCCCTGGGGGGGTCTAGGCGGTGAGGGGGAAGTAACAAAAGTGACCGGGTCAGAAAAAGGAATCAAGGAGGCGAAAAGTTAAATAAAACAGTTTTATTGAAGTAATTCAACTAAAAGAGACGGACAAGCCGCTATCACCATAAAAGTAACGCAAACAAAACTCAGGCGTTGGTCAATAAAGCATAAAGTCAAAAGGAAAACGCCGCTCACTAGCTGAAAACCACAAAACACAGCTCACCAGCTGGAAACACCACAAAAACACTCAGCTCACTAGCTGTAAACCACACAAATGGCACTCTGGCCCAGAGCTCACCCTGCTCTGGGCTTAAATACCTTTAATTGCTGATGGGAGTCAGCTGTACAGGAGGGAAAGGTGGCACCTCAGGCAGAGGAGGTAGTGGGACATGCCCACACAGGCACCTTCAGGAGAGAGAGAGAGGCCCTGCTAGGGCCGTAACAATGGAGGCCTTCCGCATGAAACGCAGCAGGCCAGATGATCCCATGGCTTCCTTCTTGGGACAGTGACCTTTTCAGTCCCGGCAGATTCCCCTAAACTCTCCCCAAGGACTCTACTAGAGCAGCTGCTCAGTAAAATATAAAATCCCACATTCACTCAAGTTTTGTGTTTTGGAAAGAAGTGCTGGAGAAACTGTACAGTATTTTGTAAAAGTTAATGTTAACACATTGTTTTGAAACTGCATGTCCATAAAATGTAGAACAACAATAAAAAAGGTGTTTCACTTCAACAGGAGACATTTAAATACTTTCAAACCTTTCAAATTCAGTCTTTACAGGAAACATGAGAAACGTAACTGCATTTCTTTTTATAATAAAATCCATGAGGAAAAAAAAAAAAAAAAGCAAAACCGGAGACAAAGCCAGAGCTAAGGCTAAGACCCGTTCATCCCGTGCCGGGCTCCAGTTCCCCGTGGGTCGTGTCCACAGGCTGCTGCGCAAAGGTAACTATGCGCAGCGCGTGGGTGCCAGCGCCCCCGTCTACCTGGCAGCTGTGCTCGAGTACCTGACCGCTGAGATCCTCGAGCTGGCTGGCAACGCAGCCCGCGACAACAAGAAGACTCGTATCATCCCACGTCACCTGCAGCTGGCTGTGCGCAACGACGAGGAGCTCAACAAGCTCCTTGGCGGAGTCACCATCGCCCAGGGTGGTGTGCTGCCCAACATCCAGGCCGTGCTGCTGCCCAAGAAGACCGAGAAGCCTGTCAAGGCCAAGTAAATGCCAAAGCCTCTGCTTCACGCACGAAACAAATAAACAAAGGCTCTTTTCAGAGCCACACACTTCTTTCTGAGCAAACATCCTCGTGTATATGGAAATGTAGTATTACCTTATTCTCGCCGACTTCTGTGTGTGTATGTATAATCATTACCTTTTAGTTACTTACCTCTTATTACTCTTTCAAAATGATTCCAGAAAATATTTCTTTTCAGCAACTCATGTAATACTGCACACTTCTTCTTGGATCAAAACCACTTGCAGTCTCTCTCGCAGCGTGACCGATGCCCGTGCCTTTTTGACCTCTGTTAGCTTGTATCTTTCAGAAATCTGTCACTTTATTCTAACAAACTTGCTCAGGTCAAAAGATCACGTTCAACACAACTGACTACATCACGTTTTTACGGTCTTAACAATTCGGAGCTACTCATTACTGACATGCTAACTACGGCCGTAGAAATGCATCATGGTTGACATTAAAAGCAGATCCTAAGCTCGTGGAAACAGACACGACGTGGTTCATGACCAATGTTCCCTCTAATTTTTCATGTGTCTGAGCGAACACACAAACTCCCTGAGCGGACACTTGGACCACTGTGAGCAACAGCAGACGTGTGCACTGTGGTCACGCAGGCATCGAATCCATCCAAGTTACATGGTTTAATAAAGTAATCAAATTACAGCATTTACATTTATGTTAGACTACTTTTAATTAAGTGCTTTAGCCCCACTTACAATGAAAATTAAAAAAAAATCTTGTTCATGACCTGTGTAGTATGCTAACACAATTGGAAGTAAAAATAACTTGAACTCCAACTTTGAAAACACAACTTTTTGTTTTTTTAATATAAAGCTTTGACTTGTATTATGAGTCTGTGGTCTGGGAGAGAGTCCTGTAACTCTCTGTCTGCAAAATACAGCATACAATGACCAATGTTGGGCAATTAATTACATAGTTACTTCTTCAAAAAAGTAACTGAGATTTGCAAATTTTTTTGCAGCTGTTTATCTAAAAATGCAGCCAAGGCGTTTTTTTAAAATAAACATTTCAAACTTTCTACAGAACAATCAGCTGTTCTGCATCAAATCTGAATCCACACAAATTATTTGTGCCACTCCAAAAAATAATTTCTGTCCACTATGAGATAAAGGAGAACAACAGCCTGATACCTGCAGGCCTGACAACAGGAGATGTATCACTGCTGTAACACCTGTAACATTCAGCAGTCGCCTCGTTGTTCTGACACACACAACAAAACTATTGACTACACTACACACTAACTACACAAGATTTGCGCTAAACGTCGCAAATCTCTCACATCTCAAAACATTCCTAAAACTTTTCCCCTTCCTAAACAACTGTTGCCATATCATTTTTTCATTGGTTGACACCGTACATTTTTTGACCAATAGGAAAGGGTGGGGTTTTTTTGGTTTTGTTTTTGCTCACAGGCTTTTGAGTGTTTTCCTTATAAAACGCCGTTTTTACCGTTTCTTCCCGCAGTAAATATAAACAACGATAGTATTCAGGAAGAAAACCAAACATTGTCATTGTCATTAACGTGGCTTCACTCCACATCAGCCACGCCGCTTTGCTAGCTAAAACACCGGTGTCAGCACATAAGGACGCTGTCATAGCCTGTCAACAACGTTGATTAGCTGCGTATATACGAATGTGAATCACATTATTGGCTGGACTATGGGATAAGGTGGCATCGTTCTAATCCCATACGGGAGCAGCCAGTCACTTACTGACTAACACTGCAAAACAGAATTGTTAAAGTTTTAATTTTAATTTCAATTCAGGTTAGATTTTTTTTGTGCGCAACGCAGATTTTCTGTGCGCAGAGACTGTGCCAGCCGTGCGCAATTACGCACGCGCGCAGCTTAGAGGGAACATTGTTCATGACACATGAGGCAAGACCACAAACTTTGTCAAACGCAAAAGCCATAACACGGAGGAGGGGGAGGGGGACGTGTGGTGGACGTACTCTGGTGCTGCAGGAACTATCCAGGTGCAGAGGGAGGAAAATGTGGAGCCTTTTGCGACGTGTTCAGCGCTGCTGCTGAATTTGGGAAATTTTGGAAAGTCACTTCCGTCTAGGCTTAGGTTTTTGTGTCTATATTTTGAAATAATGGGAATTCCCCCGCATCCTTAACGCCAAGGAAGCCCATTTGTTGAAATGTGCATTAATCAAAATGGTCATGACATTAGTCATGAAATAAATACATGCGACAACAAATAGCTGCATGGGTTCAGCTTGGAGTAAAGTGTGTGCTTGAAATCACCTAATATCAGTTCAACTGGCCTAGATTTAGTCAGGTCGGGTTGTAGAGTGGAGCATTTAATTTGATTATATTGACTCGGTATTCTTAAAATATACAGTGTGTTTCCACTAAAACAGCTGTTTAGAAATAAAAATAGAAGGGAAAAATATTCCATACGTAGATGATAATAACATGCATCTATTAATTTATTTCCAGTCATATTTGTTGTTTATTAAAAAAAAAAAAGATGTAGGTGATGACTTTTAAAGGTTTCTTGTATTATAATGCTTCATAGTAAGAGATAAGAAGTGGTTTGATGTACTGACTATGAAGGTGTGACTGTAAACATAGTTGTAGATTTCTGAAGACACAGCACTCATGTACATATGACTGTTCCCACCACAAACACGTGACCCTATACTGTGTTCTCTGCATCTGTTCCATTGTTGCGCTGATCATCACCTGCGCACATGTACACACACACACACACACACACACACACACACACACACACACACACACACCTCCTGAGCACTTAGCCACAATTTTTAAGGGTTGTCTTACAGTATGTTTTGCACCAAGTATGGCAGCAATTTCCTAACCCAAAAAGTATCTTATCTTGCTTTGACATTAATGCTATTATTGTGAATAACAGAGTGTTGCATGATTGTGAGGAAGGAGCTCTGGCGTGTTGCTGTGGTGGCTCTGAGAAGAGCCGTTGTTGAGTGCGAGAGAGTGTTGGCAGCTCACTTCTTCTTGGCTGCTGTGGCTGCCTTCTTGGCTTTGGGCTTGGCGGCCTTCTTGGCGGGGGCTTTCTTGGCTGCGGGAGGCTTCTTGGTGACCTTCTTGGGGCTCTTGGCTGCCGCCTTCTTGGGGCTCTTGCTGGGCTTCTTGGCCGCCACAGCGGGCTTCTTGGCCTTCTTGGGGGACTTCTTAGCGGCTGCGGGCTTCTTGGCTGCCGCTGGCTTCTTGGGGGACTTTTTAGCGGCTGTTGCCGGCTTCTTGGCTTTGGCAGCGGCGGGCTTCTTGGCTTTGGCAGCGGCTTTCTTTGCGGGCTTCTTGGCTTTGCTCTCGGTAGCCTTCTTGTTCATCTTGAAGGATCCGGAGGCCCCGGTGCCCTTGGTCTGCACCAGAGTGCCCTTGGCCACCAGGCTCTTGATGGCGGTCTTGACGCGGGCCTTGTTCTTGTCCACATCGTAGCCTCCGGCAGCCAGAGCCTTCTTGAGAGCGGCTGTGGACACGCCGCTGCGCTCCTTGGAAGCGGCCACGGCTTTCACGATCAACTCGCCCACGCTGGGGCCCACCTTCTTCGGCTTGGAAGCCGTCGTCTTCTTCTTCTTGGCCGCCTTGGCCGGGGCGGCGGCAGCAGCAGGTGCGGGTGCTTCCTCTGACATTTTCCTCTTTCGCTTCTGATCGAGTCACGGTGCAGTGATGGCAACTCGGAAGCGTCACGCTGCACTTAAACGCACCATGAGAACCGTGGGGAGTGAATGTAGCGCGCGCCGCTCTCGCGTGCACCACGCAATGCTTTAGTTTGTGTTTCGTGTCTCGGGATCAAAGAGCTCAAAGTGAGTGTGTGAGCAGCACTGCAGGCCGACAGTGGAGCAGTCCACAGCGGACTCGTGTCTCCTCGGGCAGGCCTCGTGTCGGGCTCTCGTGCTCTCTGCTCTTGCTTTGTGGAGCCTCCAAAGCTCAGCGACTCAGTGCGGAGCTCAGCGCTGCTCGGCGGCTTTTTGCGCTCTTTTCTTTCCTAAAACAAAGGAGCCGCAGCACAGCTCCATGAAAAGCCCTTTTCCAGCTCAGACACATATTCGTTCGCGCACTCCGACTTAAAAGCAGCATCTGGTGAGCGCAGCTGTGGGACAGCAAACAAACACAGCGATGCAGCTGGACGCCCACGGAGCAGCGAGACTTCTGTGAGAGCTGCTCACTTCTAACCAAAGCACAGCGGCCTCGAGTTTCACTCACGTTGTTGTATATCAGAAATCACCATTAGTTAGTCACCTTACGGCAGCTCGCTTCCACACTTTGGCCCTGATCTCTTAGTCTGCATCAGTCCGTTTCCTTCCAGCTACAGTTACCGACTCTACTATAAACAACAACAGCGAATGAACACGTGAATACACACATCCACCAACTGATCACTAAGTATCTCAATGTGCAATACTCAATACCTGCTAAAAAACATCCAACATCTCACTATTAAACATTCTCTTTTTGTCGCTACTAGTCAAACGTATTTTTATATCTATTTCATTTATTTAATCAGAGTAATATTGCTCTTATTTTTTTGGCATTTATTTAATCCTGCTCTGTCCACGTTGCTGCTGTAACAAGGTGAATTTCCCAGCTCTGGGACTAATAAAGCTTATCTTATGTCCTGGATAGCGACCTCAGTCTAATCTAGTACAGTGCATTTAATTATGCCCAGTATATCTGTGCTCCTTTTTCTGGAGGATTCTATTATTCTTCCACCCACTAAAAAAATGTAACCACAGATTGTTGTCCAAGATAAGTAAAATGCTGCACAATACCTCCCACCCTCCCATCATGTGCTTGACCAGTCACAGAAGAGCGTTTAGTGAGAGACTGAGATGACCAAAATTCACCTCTGAATCAGAATGGGTTTTATTTCCTAATGTTGAGCAGGTTTACAACATTAGGAAATTGCTTCGGTACTTAGTGCAAAACACTCTGTAAGACAACACTTAACTAAACATAAAAAATAAAAGTGCTAAGCAGATAGATATATCTTATACACAGCACTTGCTACAATAGTTGTACTATCTAAAGGCATATAGAAAGGTGGCTACGGAGCCAACAAATTATGAATTAGATTGAAGATAGCTTTGACGGAAATTACTCTTTGAGCATCGCTAAGAAAGCTGGATGGGTTTTTTTGGAATCTGCTTTGTATGTATAAAATGTATATGTATATTCAGAATATGTATAAAAAAAACATTATAATTACCCCTTATCCCCAAGGGGCAATTAAGATACAATGGAGCAGCATGACGTTGAAGACAAGGACAGGGCATAAACAGGCAACAAGAATGAGATAATACAAAGCATATACAGTTTTAAAATTAAAGTGACTGAATAGGTGAATAAATAACTTGGTGACTAAAAGTTAATAAAGTGGCAGCACAAAAAGAGCGTAGAGTAGTTTATGTTTACAGGTGTGGAAAATGGTCTTAAGGGCTGGAGTTAAAAAGCAGAGTGGCTTTGGGGACAGAGGTGGCTCTCCTCTCAGTCCTGCAGGAAATGCAGCGGAGGCGCCGCCCACAGGGGAGCCATTGAAATGCACTGAAAGTGTAACGGTCTTTTGCATTTGATGTTTGTTGCATTTGATGTTTGTTGCATTTGATATTTGTTAAGCTGTATGTCTGGATTTTGTTCCTTTGCGCCCTCTGGTGGTGAACTGTGTAGGGTACAGCTTTGCTGTTTGGGTCTCCACCCAGCCACTTTTCTTTTGCTAGCGCACATGGTGTCTGCATGCTGCAGCTCACAGTTAGCTCCACACATGGAGAAAATATCGTTTAAGAGTGGAAATAATTGACAAAGAAGATGGAAGATAAGGCAATAAGGCCATAAAGGACTATTTAGCACCTCCTGGATGTCAGCTCACGAGGTTTGTGTATTTTAAATGTTTTATTTTCTGTAATTAAAGATTTTTGATTGATTGACACTACGTACAAGAGCGCATTTTGATGTGATGTTTTTGTTTTATTGTTTTGTCCGTGAGCAGTTCTCACGGGTTGCCAAGACCAGAATAAACCCTGTTTCATAACTACATCGTGCGTACGTCAAACCTTGAGGGTGCTACAGTGAGAACTCTTGCTGCTCTGCACGGGTAGATGAAAGGACGCAGCCCCGCAGGAAAGTCAGGTGCCCCGAAAATAAGTGTTGCCTCAGTTAAAGGACTGAATATAATTAACCACAAGAAAGAGAAATAAAAAGGAAAAGGACTGTAAAAATAATTAAGTTAAGTTTCCTTTTATAAATGAACAAAGGACTGGAATATTTCTTCTTTTTTCTTTCTTTCTCTTTGTTTACATTTCTGCTGTTTAAGTGACTGATATTCATACAGTGTTAAGTTAATGTTGTGATGAGTAACCTGTGCATTGTGCATATGGTGGGCTTCAGCATTTGCTGTAAGAAACAGTATTACTGGCTTGGACAAGATATGTAATGTGACTTAAGTATACACGTTAAGTGATGTTTAAGGAGTAATAGTAATTACTGTGCTTTAAAGTTGTAACAGTAAATGTAGATTAATATTCATTTGCTCCTCAACTACCAAATCAAATTTAAGCTGCTGCACCTTTACATTAAGGCTAAGTAAGATACACAAAAAAACCCAAACCCCTCTGTTAGGGAGTTTTTATTGTTTTATTTGATTATGCTTCAAATGTTATGTTATACTTATGTTCACATATTTCACCAGACACAGTTTTCTGTAGAAACAGGAAGCTGAGCCTGTGACTCTGTGTTCATTTACCGCAAGAGATCAGTACAGAAATACACATCCGCAGAAGTTGACTTGCATTATATTATTCTTAGAAATTGACTTGTAGCACACACACTTTGTGACACACACACACGCAGCTTACACGCAGACAGCATCAGGACCTGCGTAACAGGAAATGTGATTATATTTGCATATTGACGATGTAACCTATAAAAATAAACGAATACTGCAGTTCGTTGTGACTCTCTGTCTGAGTTTCACCCGTGCTGCACGTTATCAGTAACAAGTGTCTCAGTGTTGTTTATTCACCTGACTGTTTGTTAACTGTAAATCTCTGACACCCTCCAACAATGGCAGAGTTTGAGGCTAATCCAGAAGTCAGTGAAAAGGGTGATGTGGAACAACTTTCTGCAGATGAGCAACTACAAGCAGTTGAAGGCACAGCTGATGATGTTTCTACTACCTCACAAAGAGCACGACAGAGCCAACGAGTCCGTACATTGACGGAAAAGGGCAAAGAACTGTACGGTGAGCACATAAAGAAGGCTGCACATCGTTTCAGTGTGCGCTATGAGAAGTGGAAGGTTGTCATTAAGGATGCCAAAGGAGCTATAGATGGTCAATGCTCAAAGGATCTGCTACAAGAACATGTTTCCAAGGTTTTGAGTGCTTCTAAGGATGTGAATGCAGCCTATGATGACTTGAGACGTATTGAATCTCCAGATAGTGACACAAGACGAAGGATGGATACGTGTGAAGCCATAACAAAGACAATTATCGAATCTGTAAGAAAGTGTCCAAGCCCAAGTAGTGCGGAGGTTCAAAGAGATGAAGAACTTTGGAAGGACACTGAGTCTTCATCTAAATCCGTAGCCTCAGATATGAAAAGTCTAAGGGATGAAAAATGGAAGGAGACTGAGTCTATGCCTAAGTTAGAAGCCTCAGACAGGATGAGTGTTAAGTCACACCACACTAAGCTCTCTTCTCATTCGAGGGTTTCCTCTAGACACTCCAGCCGGCTCTCGGCTAAAAGACAAGATGCAGCTGCTGAAGTTGCAGCAAATGAGGCTGCTCTCCAAGTTCTGCTTGAACAAGAAATCCATATGAAGGAAATTGAAAGGCAAGAAGCAGAAATAGCACAAAGACAAAAGGCTCTAGAAGCTAAGCGCAGAGAAGTAGAGCGACTTGAGACTGTAAAAAAGCTGAATGCAGCAAAGGCTCGACAGCGGGTGTATGAACAAAGTGAATGTTCAGATGAAGAAATATACAACCTACTTCACCACAGATCTGATAAAAATGAAGTCAAGTCTGAAAACAATGACCAGCATATGAAACGGTGTTCCTCGCCACGAAATGTGACACCGCACCGAGAGGTGAACACAGAAGATCTGGTAAAGGCATTTGCAGTGTCTCTTAATGCAAGTCGTCTTCCGGTACCAGAGCCAACAATATTCAGTGGCGACCCTATCAGATATAATGATTGGAAAATTTCCTTTCAGACTCTGATTGACAGGAAAAATATACCAACTGAAGAGAAGACTTATTATCTGAGGAAATATGTAAGTGGACCTGCAAGGAAGGCAATAGAAGGCTACTTCCCGCTTGGCACAGAGTCTGCATACTATGCAGCATGGACAGTTCTCGAAGAGAGGTATGGCAATCCCTTCCTCGTAGCAAAAGCCTTCAGAGACAAACTTGACGCATGGCCTAAGATAAGCTCTAAAGGCAGTATGGAACTTCAAGCATTTGCTGACTTCCTTTGCTGCTGTAAGACAGCCATGTCGCAAATGAAGGGGCTTGAAGTGCTCAACGACTGCAATGAAAACCAAAAAATGCTTGCAAAACTTCCAGATTGGCTTACTTCAAGGTGGAACAGAAAGGTTACAGAAGTGCAAGAAGAGACTCACACCTTTCCAAGCTTCAGCCAATTTGTAGATTTCATCTCATGGGAAGCCAAAATTGCCTGTAATCCCATAACATCTCTCTTTGCTCTGAAGCCAAGTGAAACTGAGGGGGCAAAAACAACAAGGAACAGAGGCAATGGAGCAAAGGTGCTAGCAACTAACTCAAATGAAAGGACTGTTAGTGCTAGTTGTGTGTACTATGAAAGGTCGGGTCACAACCTACTTAAGTGTAGAAGGTTCATGAATGAGAGCATTGTTAAGAGACTAAAGTTTGTTCAAGACAAGAAGTTATGTTTTGGCTGTCTGAACTCTGGTCATCGCTCCAAGGATTGCGAAGGGAGAGAAACCTGTGACACATGTAATAAAAGACATCCAACATGTCTTCATGACAATCGCACGAAGGAAGACAGAACAAGGAGAAATCCACACAAGAACAGTGACAGGACAAGACAAACGAACGCAGATGTCTCACAAGACAACAGTGTCACACCAACAACAAGTGAAGCAATTTCTAACAGAGTCACGCAGAATGTTGACGACACTCACACATCTTCCATTATTCCAGTATGGGTGTCAACCAAAGGTGAGCCAGAGCATGAAATTCTTGTGTACGCGCTCCTTGATACACAGAGCGATACGACCTTTATTCTTGAAGAAACGGCACAAGCTCTGCATATCAAAGGTGAATCGACTCAGCTAAAGCTCATGACCATGTCTTCAAGAAACACAGTTGTGTCCTGTCGCAAGCTCTCAGGTCTACAAGTCAGAGGGTTCTACTCAAATAAGACCATTTCCCTACCAGTGACGTATGCCAGAGACTTTATTCCCGCAAACCGAGATCACATTCCATCGCCTGCAACAGCTAAGGCATGGTCTCATCTTGAATGCATTGCAAGTGAGATCGCTCCACTACAAAGCTGTGATGTTGGTCTGCTGATTGGGTACAACTGCCCCCAAGCACTTGTTCCTCGTGAGGTTGTGTCTGGAAAGGAAAATCAGCCGTTTGCGCAAAGAACTGATCTGGGATGGAGTATTGTGGGTTATGGCAATCCATGTCTCGATTATGGAGACGCCTTCGGAATAAGTCACCAAGTCATTGTGAAAGAAGTGGTGCCTGACATTAATCCCTCTTCAAATCTCACCAACAAGGTTCACTATGTCTACAGAACTCAAATAAAGGAAATGATCTCTCCCACAGAGGTCCTAAAGATGTTGGAGTCTGACTTTGTTGAGAAAGCACCAGAAGACACAAAGGTCTCTCAAGAAGATCTCAAATTTTTAACAAAGATGAAGGCCGGCATTAGGCACAAGGAGGATGGTCATTTTGAAATGCCACTCCCATTTAAGAGTGAAAGGCCGAACCTGCCAAACAACAAGGCATGTGCTATTCATCGCCTCAAATGTTTAGAAAAAAGGCTCAAGAGTAACAAGCAGTACTACATGGACTATAAGAAATTCATGGATGAGATCCTAGCCCATGGAGATGCTGAAAAGGTCCCAGAGCAAGACATTGACAAGACACCAGTTTGGTACATCCCACACCATGGTGTGTATCATCCACAAAAACCCGGAAAGATTCGTGTCGTCTTTGATGCCTCTGCCAAGTTCCAAGGCGCTTCCTTAAATGACCATCTCCTCACTGGTCCAGAGCTAACAAACACCTTGCTCGGAGTCTTATGTCGCTTCCGAAGAGGCCCAGTGGCTTTCATGTGTGACATCGAACGCATGTTCCACCAATTCCATGTGCATGCTTGTGACCAAGATTACCTACGGTTCTTGTGGTGGGAGAACGGTGACCTTGAAACTCCATTCACTGTCTACAGGATGAAGGTACACCTATTTGGAGCAGCATCTTCTCCAGGTTACGCCAACTATGGCCTCAAGCATCTTGCAGCTGAAGGGGAAGGAAGTTTTAATGAAGAAACCATCAAGTTCATCAAAACCAACTTCTATGTTGATGACGGACTAGCAAGTGTTGACACTGAAGATCAGGCAATACAGCTGGTTAATGAAGCACGCAAACTCTGCAGCATGGGCAAACTTCGGTTGCACAAGTTCATCTCAAACAGCACCAAAGTTCTAGCTTCGCTTCCGAAAGAAGAATGCGCTGCAGCTCCCAAAGAGCTAGATATGGCACTCGGTGAAGTACATATGGAAAGAGCACTTGGCGTACAATGGTGTGTGGCATCAGATCAATTTCAGTTCAGAGAGGTTGTTAAGGACAAACCACTCACCAGAAGAGGAGTATTGGCCACAGTCGCCTCTGTGTTCGATCCACTTGGGTTTGTGTCACCTTTCATTCTGCTGGGAAAGCAGATCTTGCAACAAATGTGTAGAGATAAACTCAGCTGGGATGATAACTTACCTGACAGACTTCGACCTCAGTGGGAGTATTGGTTGCGTGACCTGGGAAACCTTGCAGACGTAAAGGTTCACAGATGCTACATTCCTTCGAACTTCAAGGCACAGCACTACGAACTTCATCATTTTTCTGATGCAAGTGCATCTGGATATGGAATGTGCACTTACCTCAGAGCAGTAAGCACAACTGGTGAAGTCCACTGCTCATTGGTGATGGGAAGATCAAGAGTTCCACCAACCAAAGTCACAACTATACCTCGGCTTGAGTTGTCGGCGGCCGTTGTTGCTGTGCGCACTGGTGACATGCTGAAAAAGGAATTGGAAATGGAAATTTCAGAAGAAAGGTATTGGACTGACTCGAAGGTGGTACTCGGATACCTCAGCAATGAAGCCAGAAGATTTCATGTGTTTGTTGCAAACCGAGTGGAACGCATCAGACAAAGCACAGATTCAACCCAATGGAGGTATGTAACTTCCGAAGATAATCCGGCGGACCACGCCTCAAGAGGTCTCACAGCAGAACAACTTGAAGCATCAAACTGGTTCAAAGGCCCAGACCTCCTTTGGCAGAAGGTCATACCCAGTGGGGAAATTAAGGTGGGAGAGTTATCAACCAGTGACCCGGAGGTTAAGAAGGTTCAAGTCCACAAGATACAAGGGGAGGAACAAAGGTCACTGTTAGATCGCTTACACAAGTTTTCCGACTGGTCGAGGATGATTAAGGCAGTTGCTACACTCAAGCGCTATGTGAAAGAAGCAAAGGATCACAAGAGTAGATCACACGACATCAGTAGCCTACAAGAGAGAAAGGAAGCAGAGTTAACAATCATAAAGATGGTTCAAGAAACAGCCTTTGCTCAGCAAATAAAAACCTTGCAACATCATGATGTGATGCAGATGAAAGACAAGGTTAGCAAGTTACACAAGTTATGTCCATTTCTTGATGACCAAGGCATTCTTTGGGTAGGTGGACGCTTAACACATGCAGCTTTGCACCCCGATGTCAAGCATCCTGCGATCCTGCCAAGAGACAGTCACGTGTCGGCATTACTGGTCAAACATTATCACGAGAAGACATACCATCAAGGACGAGGGATCACCATGAATGAACTTCGAGCTAACGGATTCTGGATTCTTGGATGCAGCAAGATTGTGTCATCTTACATCTATAAATGTGTAAAATGCAGAAGGTTCAGAAGGCGCACAGAACAGCAGAAGATGGCAGACCTCCCAGAGGATCGGATGGAGACCACACCGCCATTCACCTACTGTGGAATGGACTGCTTTGGTCCTTTTTATGTCAAAGAAGGCCGCAAGGAGCTAAAGCGTTATGGCTTGCTAATCACTTGCATGTGCTCCAGAGCAGTGCATCTTGAAATGCTTGACGATCTCTCTACAGATTCCCTCATCAACTCCTTACGTGCATTCATGGCCATCAGAGGTACAGTTCGCCAGATAAGATGCGATCAAGGCACTAATTTTGTCGGCGCTAGAAATGAGTTTATTGGAGCATTTAAGGAAATGGATCAAGCCAAGCTAAGGAAACTGGACTGTGAGTTTCTCATGAACACCCCAGCATCTAGTCATATGGGTGGTGTCTGGGAAAGACAAATTCGCACCATAAGAAGTGTTCTCATGTCCATTCTGGAACAATCAGCCAAACAACTCGACAGCTCCACTCTGAGGACATTCCTGTATGAAGTCATGGCAGTGATTAATAGTAGACCATTGACTACTGACCAACTACAGTGGGGCAAAAAAGTATTTAGTCAGCCACCGATTGTGCAAGTTCCCCCACCTAAAATGATGACAGAGGTCAGTAATTTGCACCAGAGGTACACTTCAACTGTGAGAGACAGAATGTGAAAAAAAAAAATCCATGAATCCACATGGTAGGATTTGTAAAGAATTTATTCGTAAATCAGGGTGGAAAATAAGTATTTGGTCAATAACAAAAATACAACTCAATACTTTGTAACATAACCTTTGTTGGCAATAACAGAGGTCAACGTTTACTATAGGTCTTTACCAGGTTTGCACACACAGTAGCTGGTATTTTGGCCCATTCCTCCATGCAGATCTTCTCGAGAGCAGTGATGTTTTGGGGCTGTCACCGAGCAACACGGACTTTCAACTCCCGCCACAGATTTTCTATGGGGTTGAGGTCTGGAGACTGGCTAGGCCACTCCAGGACTTTCAAATGCTTCTTACGGAGCCACTCCTTTGTTGCCCGGGCGGTGTGTTTTGGATCATTGTCATGTTGGAAGACCCAGCCTCGTTTCATCTTCAAAGTTCTCACTGATGGAAGGAGGTTTTGGCTCAAAATCTCACGATACATGGCCCCATTCATTCTGTCCTTAACACGGATCAGTCGTCCTGTCCCCTTGGCAGAAAAACAGCCCCATAGCATGATGTTTCCACCCCCATGCTTCACAGTAGGTATGGTGTTCTTGGGATGCAACTCAGTATTCTTCTTCCTCCAAACACGACGAGTTGAGTTTATACCAAAAAGTTCTACTTTGGTTTCATCTGACCACATGACATTCTCCCAATCCTCTGCTGTATCATCCATGTGCTCTCTGGCAAACTTCAGACGGGCCTGGACATGCACTGGCTTCAGCAGCGGAACACGTCTGGCACTGCGGGATTTGATTCCCTGCCGTTGTAGTGTGTTACTGATGGTGACCTTTGTTACTTTGGTCCCAGCTCTCTGCAGGTCATTCACCAGGTCCCCCCGTGTGGTTCTGGGATCTTTGCTCACCGTTCTCATGATCATTTTGACCCCACGGGATGAGATCTTGCGTGGAGCCCCAGATCGAGGGAGATTATCAGTGGTCTTGTATGTCTTCCATTTTCTGATGATTGCTCCCACAGTTGATTTCTTCACACCAAGCTGCTTGCCTATTGTAGATTCACTCTTCCCAGTCTGGTGCAGGTCTACAATACTTTTCCTGGTGTCCTTCGAAAGCTCTTTGGTCTTGGCCATGGCGGAGTTTGGAGTCTGACTGTTTGAGGCTGTGGACAGGTGTCTTTTATACAGATGATGAGTTCAAACAGGTGCCATTCATACAGGTAACGAGTGGGGGACAGAAAAGCTTCTTACAGAAGACGTTACAGGTCTGTGAGAGCCAGAGATTTTCCTTGTTTGAGGTGACCAAATACTTATTTTCCACCCTAATTTACGAATAAATTCTTTACAAATCCTACCATGTGGATTCATGGATTTTTTTTTCACATTCTGTCTCTCACAGTTGAAGTGTACCTCTGGTGCAAATTACTGACCTCTGTCATCATTTTAAGTGGGGGAACTTGCACAATCGGTGGCTGACTAAATACTTTTTTGCCCCACTGTATGTGATCCATCAAACCCAGAACCTTTGACACCGAATCACATACTAACCATGAAGTCCACAATCATCTCTCCACCTCCAGGAAGGTTTGTGAAAGAAGATCTTTATCTCCGTAAGAGGTGGCGTCGTGTTCAACTACTTGCCAACACTTTCTGGACAAGGTGGAAAAAGGAGTATTTGTTAAATCTTCAAGGCAGACAGAAGTGGACCAAAGAGCACAGAAATGCTAAGATCAATGATGTTGTCCTCCTGAAGGATGAGATAACTCCACGCAACCAGTGGAAGTTGGCAAGGATCATTGAAGTGTATCCTGGAAAGGATGGAAAAGTGAGGAAGGTGAAATTGCTGCTGAGTGATCCAACCCTGGATAGAGCAGGAAAACGTACCTCCAAACCTGTGCACCTGGAAAGACCCATTCAGAAGACAGTCATTCTGATGGAAGCGGAAGAAGATTCTCCACCGCACTCTGCTTAAAGGATAATTCATGATAGTTCATTCAAAAGCCGTTCATTAGTTCATAGGCAATACTTTATTCTTTTTAATCACAAGTGATTGGTGGGAGTGTAACGGTCTTTTGCATTTGATGTTTGTTGCATTTTATGTTTGTTGCATTTGATATTTGTTAAGCTGTATGTCTGGATTTTGTTCCTTTGCGACCTCTGGTGGTAAACTGTGTAGGGTACAGCTTTGCTGTTTGGGTCTCCACCCAGCCACTTTTCTTTTGCTAGCGCACATGGTGTCTGCATGCTGCAGCTCACAGTTAGCTCCACACATGGAGAAAATATCGTTTAAAGAGTGGAAATAATTGACAAAGAAGATGGAAAATAAGGCAATAAGGCCATAAAGGACTATTTAGCACCTCCTGGATGTCAGCTCACGAGGTTTGTGTATTTTAAATGTTTTATTTTCTGTAATTAAGGATTTTTGATTGATTGGCACTACGTACAAGAGCGCATTTTGATGTGATGTTTTTGTTTTATTGTTTTGTCCGTGAGCAGTTCTCACGGGTTGCCAAGACCAGAATAAACCCTGTTTTATAACTACATCGTGCGCACGTCAATCCTTGAGGGTGCTACAGCTCGTATTTAATTTCCAATAAGTGGAAGGGGGGTCAGTGCCACACAAAATCGTAGCTCTGACTACCTTATGATCAGAGAACTCAGTTACGAAATCATTATATCTTAAAGCTAAAATCTCGGAAGATATATAAATCCTATCTATTCTAGTTTTAGAGGATGAGTCAAACCTTGTAAAATGAATTGTCTGAGGATTTAAGATCCTATATAAATCCCTGAGAGATGCGTCATTACATATTTGTGTAAGTAGTTTGCCTTCCCTGGACTCTTTGAATATCGTACTAGCAATCCTATCATTCTCTTCCGTAACCATATTAAAATCTCCACATAAAACAGTATTAAACCCACATTCCAACAAAAGTCTCATTTTCTTTAGTAATTGCATTTTCTTCGTTCTTTCTGGTGCGGTATACACATTATTTAACCAGAACTTTTGACCACCATAATGGCAATCCACAAATAAAAGCCGTCCTGGTATTATATCTCTTTTCTTTATAATGTTCACATGAGTGTTTCTGAAGAAAAAGCCCACCCCGTCTGCACTATCTTCCCCTATTGAGACTACTGAGTGGCTTGCACCCCATAATTTAATCAGCTCTTCAATATCTTCATTGGTTTTCAATCTTAATTCTTGTAGGCACAATATATCATAGTCCAGTTTTTGCAGAAAAAGCACTTTCTTCTTTCTTAGTCTTTCTGATTGTAACCCTCTAACATTCCATGTTATTATTTTAAGAGTACTCATATTTATGTAATAGAAGGTTATTCGGTAGAGGGAGGGAACATTGTAGATTCAACATTACCTTGCGGAGGGCTGGATCGATCGTCTTTTCTCTTATCTCTGCTATAAGACGCCATCGAGACACTTCTTTCCTTCCTCCTTTCGTTGTTTCATTGACCAATTCCTCCATCGCAGGATGCTGTTTGTTAAGAAAAATCCCTGTTTGTGGATCCACATCATCTCGTCTTGCTGGATCATCCGTAGGAGAAATCTCCACAGGAGTTGAAATGGGTGATTCTTCACTATCACTTGCACTTAGGTAGCTTTCTGATGAATTTTCCTCCTCGCTTTCCCTTCGCTCGTCATCGCTCTCACATTCCACATCAGAGGTTTGTGAGAAGGATTGGTCTTCCGGTTCTTCTCCACTTTTTACTGTTATTTCTTCAAGTTGTCTTGAGAGTGTCAAATCCTCCTCTATGTTGTTATTGTCTGTCTGCGGCTCTGTTACTCCTGGAAGATTTGTTGTGGTACGATTACCGGGTTCTTGTCCTGAAGCAGCGTCAGGGACAGCCAATGGATTTATTAAGGACACATTTCCATATGTGAGCCTTTCTTGTAGCGGGGCTGGATTTGAAGCTACTGACAGCGCTGAGGTGGTTGAAAGGTTCGTGCGAAAAGCACTCGTGGAGGGCTGCTGGGAAGCTTTAGTTATATTGGCAAAGGATTTGGGACATTTAAAGAAGGTGTGTCCCTTCAGTCCGCACAGGGAACACTCGCTGTCATTTTGGCATTCTTTAGCTTTATGACCCAACTCCCCGCATTTCCAGCACTTAAAGGTAGGACAGTCTCTTACTTGATGGTCTAAAGCTTGGCAGACGAAACATCTGTTTGCCTGTCCAGGATATATGACACGCCCATTAAAAGGGCCCAGAGAGATGGAGTTAGGAATAGAAACAATGTGACCTGCTCCATCTCTCCGCATTCGTACTTTGAATTTTCTTACTCCGTACCATAAGCCGAATTTATCAACCGGCTTAACAGGAGGTTGCAAGACTTCACAGTACCTTTGTAGATAGAGCTCAATGTCTTGGTCCGGAACTCTCCCTGTCCAAAATTTCACCACAATTGTTGTGACTTCTAGCTGGACTGGAGATTCTACAGACCATTCCTTCCACTTGGGGTGATTTAAGTTGGTATGATGAATTTCCAAAAACCGTCGTAAGGGGGCTTCTTGAAGGAAGCACAACTCAAACTCTCTTCTATTGGGTAACGAAATGAAAGAATCGATGTCCTGGGGGTTTACCCAAGAAGATTGAAAAAGGAGTTCCTCCGCCACATAATCGCGGGAAGGTGGATCGTTACTTCCACCATATTTCAGCCTTACCCATAGGTTGCCAAATTTAGAGGCAAAGGGTAAAGGTACATAAGGGGGCATGTTTAAACACACAAGGGCTACAAGCAGAAGGGAAGGGATAAACTCAGGCAACGATGCCACCCTTTCTTTTTTTTTTTATATCTCTTTATTTAAAGTAAACAAACTTACATAAAAAAATGTACATACACATACAATACATATACAAAACCGTAATCACACACCACTCATTAAAGAAAAAGGAGAACAAGAAGGAAAATCGAGCATCTGAGTCCACAAAACGCTTTTAAAACTTACAGTTTCAATTCGTTCCAGGGGAAAACTTTCCCAAGTTTCAGGTCCATTGTTCGTCTTCTCCGCAGATCTGTAATGATATGTTTACTCACCACATCACTACTTATCATCCTTTGTTCCAACACTCCTTTGGCACGGGTTTTCCAAATATGTGTGTTTATAACACACATTACTAACCAAAAGAGTCTCCTTTTGTCTTCACCCATTTTTTCTTTAAACAAACCATATTTAACTGCTTTGATATTAACATCAATGTCATAGCCAATCTCTGTCATCTTCTGTCTTATCTCAGTTGTCCTATAACAATCCAATAGAAGTGTCACAATCCTGGGTCTTATGACCCAGTGTTTTGAGTTTTAGTTCACTTTGATGTTTTAGTTTATGTAAGCCCTTCAGGTTCCTAAGTTCATTTGTTATCATGCTTAAGTGTTTCTAGTTCTTATTATTTCCCCCTCGTGTTTCCAACTATGTTAAATCTCCCCTGCTCTTCATGTGTTTCATGTCTGTGTCTTACATTGTGAAGTTTGGGTTGTCATATCTACGTCTCATTATGTTTCCTGTTTTATTGTGAAGAGGTCTGGTGTTTCTGTGTTCATCGTGTTCAGTTTTACTCTTCCCCTGTGGCGTTGTTATGTTCATGTTGATCTACTGTGCCTTTCTGTTCCATGTTTCAGATCCCTATGTTCTGTCTCCCCCAGTCTGTTAAGTTCACGTCTTGAGTTCCGTCAGTGTGTTTCCTGTTTTACTTTCACAGTCTGTTCTATGTTAATGTTTCTAGTTTTGCTTCCCTTGCCTCGTCCTGCTTAATCACTCTCAGCTGTGCTCTCCTCCTGTGGCTCATTCCCCCTCGTTATCCCTCAGTGTATTTAAGCCCCATGTTTCTCTTTGTCAGTGTTGCGTCCTCCATCATAGCTGTGTGATTTTTCCCTGTGGCTCCTTGTGCTTTAGTTTTCCCAGTTTAGTTTATTTTGTATTGTTTTACCTGTCCCACTCCACGCCAGCAATAAAGCTGTGTTTTTTGAGTTTACCTTTTGTCTCTGTGAGTTTGCGTTTGGGTCCTACTTTTGCCTGCACACAGCCGTATTGTGACAAGAAGATGTTCTAGGGTCTCATCTTCATCACAGTCTGTCATAGGACATTTCATGGTGGTAACAAAACAACTCCATTGTACCACTGCTCTCACAGGGAGGCGCCCGAGCGAGATGAGCCATACCACGTCTCTCATGCTTTCAGATAATAATTTATCTTGCATATTTTTAACTATTGAAAGATTTATCTTCATTTGCATACTTATATTGAATTACACCTTCATTTTTGGTTTCATTTTTGGTTTAGGGTTAGTTAATTTACCACATTAATTTACAGCAACAGCTGCTGATCATTACAATATGTATCTGTAAATGTATGTAATGATTTGAAATGTATGGGATTCTGTTTGTTTTTCACTTTGTGCTGATAATGAATAAAAACTGTTGAATCATAAAGGGGTTTGGATAATTAGCACATTCCCTAGAACTGTTTCAGCTGCTTGACAGGCTTAATTCAGTGCAATGTACAACAAAATGAAAAGAAGTGTTTTTAATGTTGATAATCACAGGTTCCCATCTGTTTTGCACCAGTTTTTAATCTTTCTCAGAGTTCGTGTCATCAGAATTGTCAAGGCTAGAAACTGTTTTCAGTAAGTTCAAACGTAAGTATTTAAATAAGAGACTGTCTGAAAAGGTAGCATTCGTTAAATTAGCGCAGGCTTCTTCTGACCTATCGCAACAGTCCACTTCACTGTACACTGAAACGGACAGAGCGGCTGCTCTCTCACTGCTGGTTGAGTCAGTGGAGCCTCAGGCAGCAGTCATCTTTATGGCAGTAATCTTTGGAAGAAGCCTGTATATAATTACCATCTCCTTCCTTTAATACTAAATATTTGTTACCCACGTGGTACATTGAGCTTTCTGCAGTGAAGTTCTTGACAAAAATAAGTTGCAAACACATTCAGAATTTGAGTGTGCTACATGTCATGAATAGTTGCCGATTTGGATGCAGGTCACGTGGAAGCCAGACGAGGGAGGTGTTACGCAGAGAATAAAGCGGTGACAGTAACCTGAGAATACGGTGTCAGACACAAACAAAAGAGATAGGATCAGCTCTACAGAAGAGATGGGTGGCCCTGAAAAGGACCTTTGTTGCCGTTGTTGTTGTTGTCAGTGCAGTAAGCTTAACCACCAAAGCCGTACAGAGTGCGACCTTGTCTCTTGAGAGCGTACACCACATCCATGGCGGTGACGGTCTTTCTCTTGGCGTGCTCGGTGTAGGTGACGGCGTCGCGGATGACGTTCTCCAGAAACACCTTCAACACGCCACGGGTCTCCTCGTAGATCAGACCAGAAATATGCTTCACACCACCACGGCGAGCCAGGCGGCGGATAGCTGGCT
The DNA here is from genome assembly GCF_900408965.1 of Simochromis diagramma. NCBI lineage: Eukaryota > Metazoa > Chordata > Actinopteri > Cichliformes > Cichlidae > Simochromis > Simochromis diagramma. The sequence continues at coordinate 2,581,205 of NW_024387304.1, read as the reverse complement.
TAGTGATGCCCTGGATGTTATCACGGAGCACCTTACGGTGACGCTTTGCGCCTCCTTTGCCGAGTCCTTTACCTCCCTTTCTTTTTTTTCTTTTTTTTTTTAAAATCATTTTATTTAAATATCAAAATTCACAATTACAAATACACAAAATACAAGCACCATGCACAAATTATTCACATCTTATTTTACATATTACAATAATAAAAGCTCCCACGGCAAATCATTTCCTAATTTCATATCTCTAGTTTTTCTTCTTCTCAGCTCAGTGACAATGTTTTTACATACGGTGAAACTACTTATCATTTTTTGTTCTATAACACCTTTAGCTCTTGTTTTCCATATGTGGACATTTATAATACACATCACCAGCCAAAACAATCTTCTTTTATTATCACTCATCTTTTCTTTAAACAAACCATATCTTACTGATTTTATATTATTTTCAATATTAAAACCTAGTTTTTCCATCCTCCTTCTTATTTCAACCGTCCTGTAACACGATATCAATAGATGATCAAGAGTTTTGTCTTTGTCACAGTTCTCCATAGGGCATTTCTTAGTAGTAACGAAGCAACTCCACAGAACCACAGCTCTTACTGGGAGACGTCCGACAGAGATAAGCCACACTGTATCTCTCATGTTCTCGGATATTACTTTGTCATATATGTTTTTAACTATTTTCTGATTTTCTTCTTTTTCCACAGCCTTGTATTGTATCATACCTTCATTTTTTTTAAAATTGATTTTATTATATATCTGTTTTGAATTTAATTGTAAAAGATTTAAGTCATCCAATTTCCACTGGTCCACAAGATCCCCAAACACAAGTTTAAAGTATGGCACTCCCGTTCGGGCTCTCCCTTTCATTTTTTTCCACAGAGATTCCTTCCCTTGGATCCAGTGGGTGCTTCGCTCAAATGCGCTATATACATTTTTTAGAAAAGGAATCATCAAAATAACGCTAAGATCTGGCGCTCCTAATCCTCCATTTTCTTTTCCTTTATACATTAATTTCCTCTGTGTTACTTCGCGGTTTGTCCCCCAAATCAATTTGGTACACAATTTACTTAATTTAATAACAGTTTTGTGAGGAGGGGGAAAGACAGTAGCCAGAAACAACAACTTTGAGACTACGTGTGTTTTCACAATATTCACACGCGCTTTATAGTTTGTATTTTTATTGTCCCATTTAGCTACTTCGTTTTCTATTTCACTCTCTTTCTTTTTCCAATTCAAAAGACATGGATCATTTTTAGTAATCCAAATACCTAAAATCTTCATCTCCTTGTTAACTTTTAAATCGATTACAGGTTCTTTTAAGTTTTGTCCAAACCAAACTCCTTCGGTCTTTTCCTGGTTTAGCTTAGCACCAGAAGCTTGTTCGTATTTTGTTAGCAAATCTTTAAGTATTGATAGCTCCTTTTGATCTTTAATAATTACAGAGACATCATCCGCATAAGCAAGGGCTGTCACCTTGTAGGTGTCATTTAGGATGTATCCAGTAAAACGGCTATCACTATTGATCGTTTTAAGTAACGGATTTATTGCTAGAACATATAGGGCTGCGCTTAAAGGACATCCTTGTTTCACTCCACATTCGACATGAAAGGGTTCGGTCAGTCTGCCGTTTACTTTAATCTGGACAAGGGATTTTTTATATAATACTTTAATCATGGAGATGAAGGTTTCAGGCATATTATACGCTTTCATTACTTCCCACAAATAAGAGTGGGAGATGTAATCAAAGGCTTTCCTTTGGTCGAGACTTAAAATAAAAAATTCTGTATCTTTTCTACTGTAAATTATTTCACGCAGAGTACATAAGTTATCCCACATCAGACGACCTCTTATTGCACATGTTTGCTCTTTTTCTATAATTTTATCTAATACCTCTTCAAACCTATTCATAATTATTTTAGCAAATATTTTGTAATCAACATTCATTATTGTCAATTGTCTATAATTATTTATATTATCTCTTTCCCCTTTCTTATATAGCAAACACATTAATCCATTATAAAAGGAGTCACCAAAAGTTCCCTCATGCATGCCTTCATTAAAAACAGTGGCTAAAAATTCGGATATTTCATTCACAACTATTTTATAAAATTCGGACGGAAGCCCATCTAAACCAGGGGTTTTGTTTATGTTTAACTGACTGATCGCACATTCTACCTCCTCTTTAGTAATATTTCCTAAAAGTGAGGTATATTGGATGGAGTCCAGAGGCTCTATTTTACTTAACAGGTATTTTGCTGCACTTGTTTTTGTAGATAACGGAGAGAACATATGGGCACATAGCCTTCTGATAACTCGCCTTTTGTCTACTTCTTTTACAAAGGAGTTTCCTCCCTCATCTCTTATAGAAGAAATGAAATCATTATTACGTTTCTTTTGGTTAGCACCAATCATATAATCTTTATTACCATTTATATCACCTCCCATTGTTTTTTGTATGTTAAATAATATTTCATTATTTACTTTTTCAATACTAACTCTAAGTTCTTCAATCTGGTTCTCTTCATCCTCTTTTCTAAATTTTTTATTCTTCAACAATATATATTGATTTACTTGTTCGTTATACTTTATATTTTTTGCATAATTTATTTCTCTACATTTAAATTTAAAAAATTTTCGCATCCGTTCTTTCAGTATCTCCCACAATTGTATATCAGATGTTGTGAGTTTTTTAAGTTGCAAAACTTTCACAATTTCTGCCTTTAATTCCAAAACTAGTGCCCCGTCACTTAGACAGCTCGTATTTAATTTCCAATAAGTGGAAGGGGGGTCAGTGCCACACAAAATCGTAGCTCTGACTACCTTATGATCAGAGAAATCAGTTACGAAATCATTATATCTTAAAACTACAATCTCGGAAGATATATAAATCCTATCTATTCTAGTTTTAGAGGATGAGTCAAACCTTGTAAAATGAATTGTCTGAGGGTTTAAGATCCTATATAAATCCCTAAGAGATGCGTCATTACATATTTGTGTAAGTAGTTTGCCTTCCCTGGACTCTTTGAAAATCGTACTAGCAATCCTATCATTCTCTTCCGTAACCATATTAAAATCCCCACATAAAACAGTATTAAACCCACATTCCAACAAATGTCTCATTTTCTTTAGTAATTGCATTTTCTTTGTTCTTTCTGGTGCGGTATACACATTAATTAACCGAAATTTTTGACCACCATAATGGCAATCAACAAGTAAAAGCCGTCCTGGTATTATATCTCTTTTCTTTATGATGTTCACATGAGTGTTTTTGAAGAAAAAGCCCACACCGTCTGCACTATCTTCCCCTATTGAGACTACTGAGTGGCTTGGACCCCATAATTTAATCAGTTCTTCAATATCTTCCTTGGTTTTCAATCTTAATTCTTGTAGACATAGTATATCATAGTCCAGTTTTTGCAGAAAAAGCACTTTCTTCTTTCTTAGTCTTTCTGATTGTAACCCTCTAACATTCCATGTTATTATTTTAAGAGTACTCATATTTATGTAGTAGAAGGGTTATTCAGTAGAGGGAGGGAACATTGTAGATTCAACATTACCTTGCGGAGGGCTGGATCGATCGTCTTTTCTCTTATCTCTGCCATAAGACGCCATCGAGACACTTCTTTTCCTTCCTCCTGACGTTATTTCATTGACTAATTCCTCCATCGCAGGATGCTGTTTGTTAAGAAAGATCCCTATTTGTGGATCCACATCATCTTGTCCTGCAGGGTCATCCGTAGGAGAAATCTCCACAGGAGTCGAAATGGGTGATTCTTCACTATCACTTGCACTTAGGTAGCTTTCTGACGAATATTCTTCCTCGCTTTTCCGTCGCTCGTCATCGCTCTCACATTCCACATCAGAGGTCTGTGAGAAGGATTGCTCTTCAGGTTCCTCTCCACCTCCAACTGCCATTTCTTCGGGTAGTCTTGAAAGCGTCAAATCCTCCTTTATGTTGTTATTGCATGTCTGCGGCTCCGTTACTCCCGGAAGATTTGTTGTGTTACAACTGCCTGGTTCTTGTCCTGAGGCAGCATCTGAGACAGCCAATGGATTTATCAAGGACACATTTCCATGTGTGGGCCTTTCCTGTAGCGGGGCTGGATTGGAAGCTACTGACAGCGCTGAGGTGGTTGGAAAGTTCGTGCGAAAAGCACTCGTGGAGGGCTGCTGGGAAGCTTTAGTCATATTTGCAAATGATTTGGGACATTTAAAGAAAGTGTGTCCTTTCGCACCACAGAGGGAGCACTCACTTTCGTTTTGGCAAATGTTAGCCTTGTGGCCCAACTCACCACATTTCCAGCATCTGATAGTGGGGCATTCTCTCGCCTGATGGTCTGGACCTTGGCAGATAAAGCACCTCGCCGATTGGCCAGGATAAATAATCCTGCCATTGTAGGGGCCCAACGAGATGGAATTAGGGATGGAGATTATATGCCCAACTTCATCTCTACGCATCCGAACTTTGTATTTTCGGACTCCATACCAGAATCCGAATTTATCTACTGGCTTGACTGGGGGTTGAAGAATCTCACAGTACCTTTTAAGATACAGCTCGATGTCTTGGTCTGGAATCCTTCCAGTCCAGAATTTAACAACAAGAGTCACTACCTCTACCTGGACAGAAGACTCCACTTGCCAGTCTTTCCATTTCGGATGTGAAGCGTTGGAAAAAGAAATCTCCAAGAAGCGACGTAAGGGCGCCTCTTGGGTGAAACACAGCTCAAAATCCCGTTTATTGGGCAGAGCAATGAAAGAGTATATGTCCTGCACATTCAGCCAAGATGTTTGCAATAACAGCTCTTCAGCAACATAATCACGGGTCGGGGGATCCCCGTCTCCGATGTACTTGAGTCTCACCCATAAATTGCTGAAGTTTGAAGCAAACGGTAATGGGGCATACGGGGGCATGGTTACAAAACTAATAACCCTTGCCGCCCTTGCCTCGTCCACTCATGGTTAAAGTTTCTTCTCTGAACGAACAAAGTCGAATTACACCTTCGTTTTTTCCCTTTCCTCTTCCACTCATTTTGGCTGTTCAGAAACGAATGTGAGGGGTTGCCGCCAGTGGATTTGCGAGCGGTCTGCTTGGTTCTTGCCATTCTTTCTCTCTTTGCCTTTCCTGCGTTTAAAACAGAAAATGTAACAAGCGGAGGAGACTCGCCGCTCTTAAAGTGTGTGACTGGCTGTGACGCGGTGCCGCTGCTCGGCGGCTCGTGATTGGTGAGGGGCTCCACGTGGTGCTCAGCACCGCTCAGAGTAGCACCGCCCCGCCTAGGTGTGTGCTGCTCATTGGAGGAAGGTGCTTTGAAAAGGCGCGCTGCCGCGAGCCTGTCTGCGAATCACTGTCAGGAATCTGCGTATCAGAGAAGACACAGCTAAATACTTGAGAAATCTGGATCCAAATTCAGCGTACTATGATCCAAAGACGCGAGCAATGAGAGAGAACCCGTACTCCAACACTGGCAAGAACCCTGATGAAGTGGGGTACGCTGGAGACAACTTTGTTCGCTACAGTGGAACCACAATTTCCATGGCTCAAACACAATTGTTTGCATTAGGAGAAACCCAGGGCCTTTATAGGATCAGCTCTACAGAAGAGATGGGTGGCCCTGAAAAGGACCTTTGTTGCCGTCAGTGCAAGAAGCTTAACCACCAAAGCCGTACAGAGGGCGGCCCTGTCTCTTGAGAGCGTACACCACATCCATGGCGGTGACGGTCTTTCTCTTGGCGTGCTCGGTGTAGGTGACGGCGTCGCGGATGACGTTCTCCAGAAACACCTTCAACACGCCACGGGTCTCCTCGTAGATCAGACCAGAAATACGCTTCACACCACCACGGCGAGCCAGGCGGCGGATAGCTGGCGTAGTGATGCCCTGGATGTTATCACGAAGCACCTTACGGTGACGCTTTGCGCCTCCTTTGCAGAGTCCTTTACCTCCCTTTCTTTTTTTTCTTTTTTTTTAAACTTTATTTAAAGTATACAAAAGTACATATAAAATGTACACACACATACAATTACATATACAAAAGCCGTGATCACACACCACTCACCAAAGAAAACGAAAAAAGAAGGTCAAACAAGGAGGAAAATCGAGCATCTGAGTCCAAAAATCACTTTTAAAATTTACAATTTCAATACGTTCCAGGGGAAAACTTTCCTAAGTTTCAGGTCCATTGTTCGTCTTCTACGCAGATCTGCAATGATATGTTTACTCACCACATCACTACCTATCATTTTTTGTTCAAACACTCCTTTGGCACGGGTTTTCCAAATATGTGTGTTTATTACACACATTACTAACCAAAAGAGTCTCCTTTTGTCATCACCCATTTTTTTCTTTAAACAAACCATATTTAACTGCTTTAATATTGACATCCACATCATAGCCAATCTCTGTCATCTTCTGCCTGATCTCAGTTGTCCTATAACAATCCAATAGTAGATGTTCTAGGGTCTCATCTTCATCACAGCCTGTCATAGGACATTTCATGGTGGTAACAAAACAACTCCATTGTACCACCGCCCTCACAGGGCGGTGGTACAATCTCGCCCGAGCGAGATGAGCCATACCACGTCTCTCATGCTTTCGGATAATAGTTGGTCTTGTATATTTTTTACTATTAAAGGATTTTCATCTTGATTTGCATACTTATATTGGATTACACCTTCATTTTTGGATTCATTAATCTTTTTATAAATATTTTTCGTGTTCTCTTGGAGAATATTTAAACCATATTGTTCCCATTGACTAGATAAATCACCAAACATAAGTCTGTGGTATGGAACGCCCGCTCTGGCCCTGCCTCTTTTCTTTTGCCACAATTCCTCTTTCCCTCGAACCCACGGGGCACCCCGAGAAATTGCACTTTGAGTAATTTTTATAAAAGGAATTCGCAAGACAATCTCTAAGTCTGGGGCTCCCAAGCCCCCGTGCTTCCTACTCTTGTACATAAATTTTCTCTTAGTCACTTCTCGATTGGATCCCCAGATAAATTTAATGCACATCTTACTTATTTTCATTACAGTTGTTCTCGGAGGAGGAAAAATTGCGGCAAGGAACAGAAGTTTTGAAATTATGTGTGTTTGTACAATATTAATACGTGTTTTATAATTTGTATCTTTATTCTCCCATTTCATAATTTCCATTTTAATTTCATTTTCTTTCTTATTCCAATTTAATAAACTAGAGTCAGTATTATCAATCCATATACCCAAAATTTTAATCTCCCTACAAAGAGAGATCATCATTTTAGGTTGTCTGGTCTGAAGTCCAAGCCACACCCCTTCAGTTTTTTCTTGGTTAAGCTTAGCACCTGATGCCTGTTCGTAGTGGTGTAATATCTCCATAACTGAAGACAGTTCGTTTTGATTTCTAATTATCACCGACACGTCATCTGCATATGCCAAAGCTGCGATTTTATGGGATTTGTCAAGGACGTATCCCTTGATTCGTTTATCGTCATTGATCCTTTTCAGTAAGGGGTTAATTGCAAGGACATATAACGCAGCACTCAAAGGACATCCTTGTTTAACCCCGCACTCAGCACTAAAAGGGGATGAAAGCTTTCCATTTACCTTAACACGCACTAGGGACTTTTTATACATCAATTGAATAATGGAAATAAATTGGTCCGGGAAATTATAAGCTTTCATTACTTTCCATAAATAGCAGTGAGAAACAGAATCAAAAGCTCTCCTTTGGTCTAATCCTAAAATGCAAAGTTCTGAATCATTTCCACTATAAATAATTTCTCTTAACATACTTAAGTTATCCCACATCAATCGTCCCTTAATTGCGCATGTTTGTTCTTTTTCAATGATAATATCTAATACATCCTCTAGTCTGGACATAATTATTTTAGCAAAAATCTTATAATCTACATTCATTATTGTCAGTTGCCTATAATTATTAATGTCTTCTCTATCACCTTTCTTATATAATAAACACATAACTCCTTCATAAAACGATTTACCCATTGTTTCTCTTTCTATTCCTTCATTGAAATACTGAGTTAATAATTCAGACAGTTCTTTACACATAAGTTTGTAAAATTCAGAGGGGAGTCCATCCAGACCAGGTGTTTTATCGGTACTAAGTTGATTAATTACTGACTCCACTTCCTCTCTTTTAATTTTTCCAATCAAAGTTTCATAAATGACAGAATCTAATGGTTCAACCTCACTCAAAAAATTGTTAATAACATCGCTGTTTGTAGCTATGGATGAAAACATCTCCGAACAATAGTCTCTAATTACTTGTCTTTTCCCCTCTTCTTTAAAAACTGACTTTCCATGTTTATCTTTAATTGAAACAATAAAATCATTTCGACTTTTCTTTTGATTATTAAGAATCATATAATCGCTGTTTCCGTGAAAGTCAGTACGTCACAACATATTAAATAAAACTTCTCTATTGACTCGATCAATGTCTTCTTTAAGAGACATCATTTGATTTTCCTCCTCCTCTTCCTTCTCCTTCTTATTTCTTAAATATATATATCTACTCACATCTTCATTATATTTTACATTCTTTGCATGATTTATTTCTCTCGCTTTAAATTTAAAAAGTTGACGCATACGTCGTTTAAGGAGCTCCCAAAGTTCTGAGAAAGAAGTAGTAAAAATCTTAAGATGTAATATTTTCTTAATTTCAGATTTAACTTCGGACACAAGCAACTCGTCTGCTAACAAGGATGTATTCAATTTCCAGTAGTTCAAAAATTCATGGGGGTGACACGAAACTGTTGCCATAACCACCATATGATCAGAAAAGTCTGTTAAAAGAGTGTCATATTTCAGACCTTGAACATTATGTGATATGTAGAATCTATCAATCCTTGTTTTAGTAAACGAATCGAATCTAGTGTAATGGACGGTATGTGGATGCAAGTGCCTGTATAAATCACGAAGTGCTGCTTCCTTACAAACTTTAACCAACAATTTGCTTTCTCGCAGTTCTCTAAATTCAACCTTAGGATATTCTATCAGTTGCTTCAGTAACGATGTTAAAATCTCCACATATAATTATATTAAAACCAATCTCTAATAAATACTTCAGTTTTTTCAGTAATTGTATCTTTTTCGTTCGTTCGGGTGCATTATAAACATTAATAATACGCAACCTTTGCCCGTAATAACAGCAATCAACAAGGAGGAGTCATCCCGGTATTATGTCTCTTCTTTTGATTATATTCACCGTATCTTTTTTGAAGAAAATACCCACTCCGTCAGAGCTGTCTTCCCCTATCGATATTATTGAATGGGCAGTGTTCCACATTTTATTTAATTCACATACATCTACGTGTGTCTTTAATCTCATCTCTTGAAGGCACAAAATATCATAATCAAGTCTTTTTAAGAAGTCAACCTTCCTTTTCCTGCTCTTATCTGATTGGAGACCTCCTGACATTAAATGTTATTATTTTGATGTTACTCATAGGTTGACTAAAGGAGAGACCATCTCAGAAGTCTTACTCACGGAGGACTTGGTCTATTATCCTTCCGCTTATCTCTTCCAGCGCTAGAAGCAGAAACGCTCCTTTTTCTGCTTCCTCTCATATCCTCACTGACGAGCTCGTCGAGGGCCGGATGGCTTCCACTAAAGAAGGTCTTACGTTTAACTCTCGTTTCCCCCGGTAGCGAAGCAAGAGCCAGAGATGCCGCCTCGGAGAGAGAAAAGGATCCATGGTCCTCGCTATCTCCGTCGTCATCAGGTGTCTGCTCGCTGTCAATTTCTTCGTCGTCGCTATCGCTTTTATTCTCACCATCCGATGTCTCTATGATTAGGTTACCATCTAGCTCTTCATCACTCTCGTCACTTTTTTTACTTGACTGAGACGGTGGAAAAGGTGAGTCGTTTTGAACAGGACTAGACTGGTTATCCTGATCATCCACTTGTGGATTATCCAATCCAAGCGAAACTGGGGGTGACAGTGGGGCAGCCGTAGGAGGAAGGGGGGAGAGGGGGAGGAGAGGGAGGGGGCTCTCTCACCTGGTCATTCACGGGGGGATCAATAACTTGAGAAGGATCCACCAAGGAAGGGAAATCCATGGTGTCAGAAGGTCGAGGTTGTTGGGAAGATTTAAGTATATTTACGTAGGACTTAGGACATTTAAAGAAAGTGTGCCCTTTCGCACCACAGAGGGAGCACTCACTTTCGTTTTGGCAAATTTTAGCCTTGTGACCCAACTCACCACATTTCCAACATCTGATAGTGGGGCATTCTCTCGCCTGGTGGTCTGGACCTTGGCAGATAAAGCACCTCACCGATTGGCCGGGATAAATAATCCTGCCATTATAGGGGCCCAACGAGATGGAATTCGGGATAGAAATTAAGTGTCCAACTTCGTCTCTACGCATCCGAACTTTGTATTTTCGGACTCCATACCAGAGTCCGAATTTATCCACTGGCTTGACTGGGGGTTGAAGAATCTCGCAGTACCTTTTAAGATATAGCTCGATATCTTGGTCTGGAATCCTTCCAGTCCAGAACTTAACAACAAGAGTCACTACCTCTACCTGGACAGAAGACTCCACTTGCCAGTCTTTCCATTTCGGAAGTGATCCGTTGGAAAGAGAGATCTCTAGGAAGCGATGTAGAGGCGCCTCTTGGGTGAAACAGCTCGAAATCCCGTTTATTGGGCAGAGTAATGAAAGAGTATATGTCCTGCACATTCAGCCATGATGTTTGCAAAATCAGCTCTTCAGCAACATAATCACGGGTCGGGGGGTCCCCGTCTCCGATGTACTTAAGTCTCACCCATAAATTGCTGAAGTTTGAAGCAAACGATACTGGGGCATACGGGGGCATGATTACATAACTAATAACCAATTCCTCCAGTCTTGCCGCGTCCACTCATTTTGACAGGTTCTTTTCTTCGTAGTATCGAGACTAAGAGACTAAGAGACACTACATTTACTGCTCATCTAATACAAATGACTGTTCCAACAAATGAGGAAACGATCACACAGACCACTTCTTTGTTAGACGCGCGCCTGTTGTAGCACAATTCATAGATTTCCTCCAACGCAATGTCCGGCCCACTGTGCAGCTCAGCCAATGAGAGTCGAGGGCCTGCGCAGTGATATTAGCATACAGCTTGTATAAAGCGAGCTGCTCTCTGTCACACAGCTCATTCGTTGCTGCTGAGTACCGAAAGAGCAAAATGCCTGAACCCGCAAAGTCCGCGCCCAAGAAGGGCTCTAAGAAAGCCGTGACCAAGACCGCCGGCAAGGGCGGCAAGAAGAAGAGAAAGACCAGGAAGGAGAGCTACGCCATCTACGTGTACAAGGTGCTGAAGCAGGTCCACCCCGACACCGGGATCTCCTCCAAGGCCATGAGCATCATGAACTCGTTTGTCAACGACATCTTCGAGCGCATCGCTGCCGAGGCCTCTCGCCTGGCCCACTACAACAAACGCTCCACCATCACGTCCAGGGAGATCCAGACCGCAGTGCGCCTGCTGCTCCCCGGTGAGCTGGCCAAGCACGCAGTGTCTGAGGGCACAAAGGCCGTCACCAAGTACACCAGCTCAAAGTAAAGTGATCCTGCTGTCAGTCAACCCAACGGCTCTTTTCAGAGCCACCCACTCTGTCCTGAAGAGCATACGAGCTACCTTCAAACGTGCAGTTACTATGTTGCCGACTACTGCAATCGTGGAAATGCTGCTTTGTCACTAGGTGCTATTGATCCGCTACATTGACCCAGACTCAGGAAGTGTCGTGTGTGTGTGTGTGTTATGGAACGATGACAAAGTAACTACAAATACAACATTAATGCCACTTTATGTTTGACAGTCTTTCAGTGCATTTCAATGGCTCCCCTGTGGGCGGCGCCTCCGCTGCATTTCCTGCAGGACTGAGAGGAGGAGAGCCACCTCTGTCCCCAAAGCCACTCTGCTTTTTAACTCCAGCCCTTAAGACCATTTCTCACACCTGTAAACGTAAACTACTTACGCTCTGTTTGTGCTGCCGACACTTTATTCACTTTTAGTCACCAAGTTATTTATTCACCTATTCAGTCACTTTAATTTTAAAACTGTGTATATGCTGTGTATTTATTATCTCATTCTTATTGCCTGTTTATGCCCTGTCCTTGTCTTCAACGTCATGCTGCTCCATTGTATCTTAATTGCCCCTTGGGGATAAGGGGTAATATTATAATATTGTTTTGTTTGTTTTTTTGTACATATTCTAAATTCCAAATATATTCAATACAGAGAAAATTCAAAAAAAAAAAAAAAAAAACATCCAGCTTTTCTAGCGATGCTCAAAGAGGAATTTCCGTCAAAGCTATCTTCAATCTAATTCATAATTTGTTGGCTCCGTAGCCACCTTTCTATATGCCTTTAGATAGTACAACTATTGTAGCAAGTGCTGTGAATAAGATATATCTATCTGCTTGTGGATGTGTGTATTCACGTGTTCATTCGCTGTTGTTGTTTATAGTAGAGTCGGTAACTGTAGCTGGAAGGAAATGGACTGATGCAGACTAAGAGATCAGGGCCAAAGTGTGGAAGCGAGCTGATTATTATTGATTATTTTATTAAACCATGTAACTTGGATGGATTCGATGCCTGCGTGACCACAGTGCACACGTCTGCTGTTGCTCACAGTGGTCCAAGTGTCCGCTCATGGAATTTGTGTGTTCGCTCAGACACATGAAAAATTAGAGGGAACATTAGTCATGAGCCACGTCGTGTCTGTTTCCACGAGCTTAGGATCTGCTTTTAATGTAAATAAAAATGGATTTTATTATAAAAAGAAATGCAGTTACGTTTCTCATGTTTCCTGTAAAGACTGAATTTGAAAGGTTTGAAAGTATTTAAATGTCTCCTGTTGAAGTGAAACACCTTTTTTATTGTTGTTCTACATTTTATGGACATGCAGCTTCAAAACAATGCGTTAACATTAACTTTTACAAAATACTGTACAGTTTCTCCCGCACTTCTTTCCAAAACACAAAACTTGAGTGAATGTGGGATTTTATATTTTACTGAGCAGCTGCTCTAGTAGAGTCCTTGGGGAGAGTTTAGGGGAATCTGCCGGGACTGAAAAGGTCACTGTCCCAAGAAGGAAGCCATGGGATCATCTGGCCTGCTGCGTTTCATGCGGAAGGCCTCCATCTCCTCCTCAGTGGGCGCCTTTACTTCAAACAAGCTGTTGTACGGCCTCTTCCTCTCATCCAGCTGCATTAGCATCTCCACCTGCTTCACCCGCTTGTCCTCTGCTTCTAGAGCCTTCTTCAGCTTTTCCTTCTTCTTCTCCTCATCCTCCGAATCACTGCTGTCGGTGTCGCGCTTCTTGTTCTTCTTCTTCTCTTTCATCTTATCTTGATGCATTTCTAGCAGAGTCTTGGGCTGTTCCTCCTCCTGTGGCTCAGTTATTGCCTCTTCAAATGGAGTGCACTCTGAGTTGTTAATTCCAATTCCAGCTGATCCTGTGCAGTAACTCTGTTTGACCATGGAGTGGCAACACTTGTACCCCCAGAAGCCATCTTTCCAGTAGGAACCCCAAATACAAATGTGGTTGTTGATGAGCACGTCCTCCTCATATTTGGAGCGAGCGACAGCCTTTTCGAGTCCTTTCAGCACAGCGCCGTGACGCGAATACTCCACGTAGTCCTCCGTCTGGGCCAACAGCAACTCCCGCGGTGGTGCATCCAAATGCTCCTGGCCTCCATACTTCTCGAGGATGCTCTCCCTCTGTTCTTCTTTGAAGTCCTCCTTCTTGACCTTGAAGGAACGATGCAGCAGCTCTAGTTTGGTGGGGTCAGCCTGCAGATGCACCTCGGAGCCTTTCTCATAAACCTCCCAGGTAAACAATTGTGTTTGAGCCATGGAAATTGTGGCTCCACTGTAGCGAACAAAGTTGTCTCCAGCGTACCCCACTTCATCAGGGTTCTTGCCAGTGTTGGAGTACGGGTTCTCTCTCATTGCTCGCGTCTTTGGATCATAGTACGCTGAATTTGGATCCAGATTTCTCAAGTATTTAGCTGTGTCTTCTCTGATACGCAGATTCCTGACAGTGATTCGTCTCTTGGAGTCAAAGTTCTGACCGGGCATGTCGATGTCATCTGCATATTTGTCTTCATCCTCATCTTTACTGTCATGTTCCCGCTCAGTCTGGTCCAGTTTTCCCGAGGCCAACTCATCCTGAAGTTTCTGTGCTTTCAGTGTCCTCTTGGCCAGATCTACTTTGGCGTACTCTTCAACAATGCACTGATGTTCCTCGGGGTCGTAGCCATTCCAGCGATCACGCTTTCCATCATAGTCCATGGTGAGCTCTCCAATTGCAGAGTACTGCTTCTCATTCTTACTCTGTGGTCTTTGATGCTTTAGTGTGGGCCTTTTTGATGGGTCGATGTACCACGGCACTGATGAAATGTACTGTGGGATGTGGGGGTTTATGTCCTTTCCCTCCTCGTCCACCTCAGCTGGAGCGTTTCCCAGCTTTCTCTGCTCCTCCAGCTCCTTCTTCTTCCTCCAATCCTCTCTGGTCATCTTCTCGGTTTTGCCACGCCCACTCATTTTGAACCTTCTCTTCGCAGTGTTAACACTCAAAGGAAATGTGGCCCGATCGGCGCCGAGCCTGGCTTTTATTTACGCAGAGCGCGGGCGGCTTCGTCACACACCAATCGCAGACAGGTTCGCGGCAGCGCGCCTTTTCAAAGCACCTTCCTCCAATGAGCAGCACACACTTAGGCGGGGCGGGGCTCCCTCATCACGTGGAGCCCCTCACCAATCACGAGCCGCAGCGGCACCGCGTCACAGCCAGTCACACACTTTAAGAGCGGCGAGTCTCCTCCGCTTGTTACAGTTTCTGTTTTAAACGCAGGAAAGGCAAAGAGAGAAAGAATGGCAAGAACCAAGCAGACCGCTCGCAAATCCACTGGCGGCAAAGCCCCCAGGAAGCAGCTGCGGCCACCGGAGGCGTCAAGAAACCTCACCGTTACATGCCCTGCACCGTGGGTCTGCGCGAGATCCGCCGTTACCAGAAGTCCACCGAATTGCTCATTCGCAAGCTGCCCTTCCAGCGCCTGGTCCGCGAGATCGCTCAGGATTTCAAGACCGACTTGCGCTTCCAGAGCTCCAGTACTTCCAATTCTTTCCTGCTACACATAAGTTTACATTACTTACAGTAGAATAAAATTGACACCTCTGCTCTAAAGTACCTTTGGTAAACTCCCGTTGTTTAAATTGGCTATAAACTATGAATGTACATAACAATAAGCCTAACATGGATCAGATATTTTTCAGTTCATGTTCAGTTCACAGGTGCGGGTTTTTTTTTTTTTTTTTTGTTTTGTTTTGTTTTTGTTTTGTTTTCTTTCTTCACTCCCCAAAGATGTATAAAAATAGCAATTTAACACAATTCTTTGAAGTAACTTTGAGCATGGAAACACAGCATCGTCATGTTCCGCTGGCGTTGATCCAATACCTAGGCCACATCGCTGATGTTGGATTGAAGCTGACTTTTGGGAACTCTGTTAAACTAATCTCACTGCACAAGCTGTCTTCAGACTTTGACACTAACATTGATAACATACAGAAAAATGATACTGTGAAGCTGTCCAGATCAGTCCAGTCAAGTAGAGATCATAGATATAGCGCCCCCAGAGAATGACTCGCTGCCACTTTCAAGTCAGAAAATATAGTATTGACATTCTGAATAATCTGTTGCGATCATCTGTGAATGCTATTGCATGTAGGAAAGCCAATATAAACACACTTCTAAAACTACATTGATTCTGGAAGTATGGAAGTTCTGGTATTTCAAGGTAAAACCTCATTAACAACCTATTTGATCTGGGGACAACCAATAATATTTCATGGCATGACCTCCCCCCCTTTCTGGCTCCGTTGGAGGCACCACTGGTTATTGGCCTTTAATAAAGATATTAACTGGATATAAACTGTTGGATTGTCTCTGTGACACATGTAGTACTCAATCTCATATCGTGTACAGTACACAGCTACTTTCTTTTTTCTTTCTTTTTCTTTTCTCCTTTGTTTTTTTTCTTCTTCTTTTCTTTTTCTCTTTTTTTTCTCTTTTTTCTTTTTTTCTTCTTTTTCTTTTTTACACACAGCTACTGCACCCCAGGCACAGTCATGCTGTTCCTCATTTCCGCCAAAGGCCAGTAGATGGCCGTAGTTTCAAGCACTCCTGTTTTCTTTTACGTCCTCAAATCAGATGTAAATTCAGGAGTCCTTCAAGCAACCACTCACATTTGTTTCTGAACAGCCAAAATGAGTGGAAGAGGACAGGAAGCGACGGATTATGAATGAATTATTATTTAATATGCAGATAACAGCAGGGTGTGATGAAAACGGAAACACTGACTTTGCGATTGTCTCTGGTCAGAGGAGACGTGGTAGCAACTTTATCCCCTCTATTAGGGATGGAAGTGGAAAATTAATCGCCAATGAGAGCGAGAAAAGATACGTTGTCAGAGAACAATGCTTTTCCATGTTTTCTGCATTACCTTCAGACAGCAATGCTTTACGATCATTGTTAAATGTTATTGAGCCTCTTGAACCTTCTGTTTTTGATTCACTCCTTGGGGTGATAAGAAAAGAAGAGGTTGCAGCTGCTATCGAGCAACTGAATAACAATAAAACTCCAGGTTTAGATGGTCTCCCAGCTGAGTTTTACAAGTTGGGTATAGCGGAAGTAAATAAACTTTTAACCTCAGCTTTGAATTCAGGGCTTGAAAAAGGAGTATTATGTGAGTCTTTCTATTTTGGCCTGATGTGTTTATTATATAAAAAAGGTGATACAAGTGATATAAATAATTATAGACAATTAACAATAATGAATGTTGATTATAAAATATTAGCTAAAATAATAATGAATAGACTAGAAGATATATTAGATAAAATTATTGTGAGGGAACAGACATGTGCTATAAAAGGTCGCCAGATGTGGGATAATCTGTGCACCCTGAGAGAGGTAATATACTCCAGAAGAGACTCTGACTTTTTTATTCTTGGCTTAGATCAAAAGAATGCATTTGATTATCTTTCTCATTCGTATATATGGGCAGTTATGAAAGCCTATGGGATGCCGGACGGTTTCATCGCCAGGGTAAAATTGTTAATATAAAAAATCCATCATACAAGTCAAGGTAAATGGAAGTTTGACTGAACAATTCCATGCTTCGTGTGGAGTGAAACAGGGATGCCCGCTAAGTGCTGCTTTGTATGTCTTAGCCATCAATCCTTTATTGAAATTAATTAATAAAGACATTAATATTAAAGGATACTGTTTTAATGATGGCTATACAGTGACAGCTATGGCTTATGCCGACGATGTTACAGTTATTATTAGGAACCAGGACGAGTTGGATAGGTTGTTTTTTCACCTCAAACAATATGAATTGGCATCAGGGGCAAAATTAAACCCAGAAAAAACAGAAGGCGTGTGGTTTGGTTCCTCACTACAAAAGCCGAAAATAAACATACAAGTAAATGACGAAACGAAAGTCTTGGGAATTTGGATCAACAAAGGGGACCCCTGTTTGTCAAACTGGTCTAAAAAGGAATGTGAAATTAAAGAAGAAGTAGCTAAATGGGAAAATAAAAATACTAACTATAAAGCGCGAGTAAATATAGTTAAAACCCATATAGTATCTAAACTTCTCTTCCTTGCCACGGTTTTTCCTCCTCCTCACAAATCACTTTTACTTTTAAACAAATTGTGTGTTAAATTAATATGGGGAACAAACCGTGAGGTAACGAAACGAACCTTAATGTATAAAGGCAAAGAGTGTGGTGGATTGGGTGCGCCAGATCTCCGTATCACTTTGAGAATTCCTTTTATTAAAAATGTTTTTAGCGCTCTTAATAGGGGAACTCCGTGGATTAGAGGTAATGAAGCACAATGGGGAAAATTAAAAGGTAGGGCTAGATCCAATATACCGTATTATAAACTCCTTTTTGGCGACAGTGGAAAGACCTTAATATTAACTGGACACAAGTATGCACTAAACAAGTATACAATATAATTAATAGTAAAAATAATGAAGGACAGATAAAATATAAGGGCGTGGGCGTAGAAGAATACCCGCTAGTAGTTAAAAATATCTATGACAAATTAATCTCTGAAAATATGAGAGACACTGTGTGGTTGATTTCTGTTGGACATCTCCCCGTTAGAGCGGTGGTTCAGTGGAGCTGTTATGTTACCACCAAAGAATGTCCTATGTCACGTTGTGTCGAAGATGAAACACTTGAACATTTACTATTATCCTGTTATAGAACAGTAGAGATCAGACAACAGATGACTAAAATGGGTTTTGAAATTGATAACAACATACAAGCTATAAAATATGGTCTGTTTAAAGAAAAAATGTACGACAGTAAAAGACGCCTCTTTTGGCTTATCATGTGTGTCATTAACACCCACATTTGGAAAACCAGAGCCAAGGTGGTCATTGAGCAAAAAATGATAGATAGCGTTGCTGTGTGCAAAAATATCCTTACAGACCTGAGAAGGAGGAAGACTTTAGAACAAAACAAGAATAGCCCTTTACCTTGGGATCTTTTGAAGATATAATCAATGTTAACATGTTTGAGTAATTTAACTTTTGTATTAATGTATCTATTGTAAATTATTCTGAGCATTGCCAAGTATTTTGATGTAAACTTTTTATGTGTTGTTGCTTGTTAATTTGTCATGAATGTTGAAAATAAAGGTTTTTTTTAAAAAAAAAGAAAAACGACGGATTCGACTTTGCTCGTTCAAAGAAGAAACTGTAACCATGAGTGGATGAGGCAAAGGTGGCCTTTTGTATACCGCACCAGAAAGAACAAAGAAAATGCAATTACTAAAGAAAATGAGACATTTGTTGGAATGTAGGTTTAGTACTGTTTTATGTGGGGATTTTAATATGGTTACGGAAGAGAATGATAGGATTGCTACTACGATATTCAAAGAGTCCAGGGAAGGCAAACTACTTACACAAATATGTAATGATGCATCTCTTAGGGATTTATATAGGATCTTAAACCCTCAGACAATTCATTTTACAAGGTTTGACTCATTCTCTAAAACTAGAATAGATAGGATTTATATATCTTCCGAGATTGTAGCTTTAAGATATAATGATTTCCTAACTGATTTCTCTGATCATAAGGTAGTCAGAGCTACGATTTTGTGTGGCACTGACCCCCCTTCCACTTATTGGTAATTAAATACGAGCTGTCTAAGTGACGGGGCACTAGTTTTGGAATTAAAGTTAGAAATTGTGAAAGTTTTGCAACTTAAAAAACTCACAACATCTGATATACAATTGTGGGAGATACTGAAAGAACGGATGCGAAAATTTTTTAAATTTAAATGTAGAGAAATAAATTATGCAAAAAATATAAAGTATACCGAACAAGTAAATCAATACATATTGTTGAAGAATAAAAAATTTAGAAAAGAGGATGAAGAGAACCAGATTGAAAAACTTAAAGTCAGTATCGAAAAAGTAAATAATGAAATATTATTTAACATACAAAAATCAATGGGAGGTGATATAAATGGTAATAAAGATTATATGATTGGTGCTAACCAAAAGAAACGTAATAATGATTTCATTTCTTCTATAAGAGATGAGGGAGGAAACTCCTTTGTAAAAGAAGTAGATAAAAGGCGAGTTATCAGAAGGCTATGTGCCCATATGTTCTCTCCGTTATCTACAAAAACAAGTGCAGTAAAATACCTGTTAAGTAAAATAGAGCCTCTGGACTCCATCCAATATACCTCACTTTTAGGAAATATTACTAAAGAGGAGGTAGAATGTGTGATCAGTCAGTTAAACATAAACAAAACCCCTGGTTTAGATGGGCTTCCGTCCGAATTTTATAAAGTAGTTGTTAATGAAATATCCGAATTTTTAGCTACTGTTTTTAATGAAGGCATGCATGAGGGAACTTTGGGTGACTCCTTTTATAATGGATTAATGTGTTTGCTATATAAGAAGGGGGAAAGAGATAATATAAATAATTATAGACAATTGACAATAATGAATGTTGATTACAAAATATTTGCTAAAATAATTATGAATAGGTTTGAAGAGGTATTAGATAAAATTATAGAAAAAGAGCAAACGTGTGCAATAAGAGGTCGTCTGATGTGGGATAACTTGTGTACTCTGCGTGAAATAATATATAGTAGAAAAGATAAAGAATTTTTTATTTTAAGTCTCGACCAAAGGAAAGCCTTTGATTACATCTCCCACTCTTATTTGTGGGAAGTAATGAAAGCGTATAATATGCCTGAAACCTTCATCTCTATGGTTAAAGTATTATATAAAAAATCCCTTGTCCAGATTAAGGTAAACGGCAGACTGACCGAACCCTTCCGTGTCGAATGTGGAGTGAAACAAGGATGTCCTTTAAGCGCAGCCCTATATGTTCTAGCAATAAATCCGTTACTTAAAACAATCAATAGTGATAGCCGTTTTACTGGATACATCCTAAATGACACCTACAAGGTGACAGCCCTTGCTTATACAGATGATGTCTCTGTAATAATTAAAGATCAAAAGGAGCTATCAATACTTAAGGATTTGCTAACAAAATATGAACAAGCTTCTGGTGCTAAGCTAAACCAGGAAAAGACCGAAGGAGTTTGGTTTGGACAAAACTTAAAAGAACCTGTAATTGATTTAAAAATTAACAAGGAGATGAAGATTTTAGGTATTTGGATTACTAAAAATGATCCATGTCTTTTGAATTGGAAAAAGAAAGAGAGTGAAATAGAAAACGAAGTAGCTAAATGGGACAATAAAAATACAAACTATAAAGCACGTGTGAATATTGTGAAAACACACGTAGTCTCAAAGTTGTTGTTTCTGGCTACTGTCTTTCCCCCTCCTCACAAAACTGTTATTAAATTAAGTAAATTGTGTACTAAATTGATTTGGGGAACAAACCGTGAAGTAACACAGAGGAAATTAATGTATAAAGGAAAAGAAAATGGAGGATTAGGAGCGCCAGATCTTAGCATTATTATGATGATTCCTTTTCTAAAAAATGTATATAGCGCATTTGAGCGAAGCACCCACTGGATCCAAGGGAAGAAATCTTAGTGGAAAAAAATGAAAGGGAGAGCCCGAACGGGAGTGCCATACTTTAAACTTGTGTTTGGGGATCTTGTGGATCAGTGGAAATTGGATGACTTAAATCTTTTACAATTAAACTCAAAACAGATATATAATAAAATCAATCTAAAAAAAATGAAGGTACGATACAATATAAGGCTGTGGAAAAAGAAGAAAATCAGAAAATAGTTAAAAACATATATGACAAAGTAATATCCGAGAACATGAGAGATACAGTGTGGCTTATCTCTGTCGGACGTCTCCCAAGAGCTGTAGTTCTGTGGAGTTGCTTCGTTACTACTAAGAAATGCCCCATGGAGAATTGTGATGAAGATGAAACTCTTGATCATCTATTGATATCATGTTACAGGACGGTTGAAATAAGAAGGAGGATGGAAAAACTAGGTTTTAATATTGAAAATAATATAAAATCAGTAAGATATGGTTTGTTTAAAGAAAAGCTGAGTGAAAATAAAAGAAGATTGTTTTGGCTGGTGATGTGTATTATAAATGTCCACATATGGAAAACAAGGGCTAAAGGTGTTATAGAACAAAAAATGATAAGTAGTTTCACCGTATGTAAAAACATTGTAACGGAGCTGAGAAGAAGAAAAACGAGAGATATGAAATTAGGAAATGACTTGCCGTGGGAGCTTTTATTATTGTAATATGTAAAATAAGATGTGAATAATTTGTGCATGGTGCTTGTATTATGTGTATTTGTAATTGTGAATTTTGATATTTAAATAAAGTGATTTTAAAAAAAAAAAAAAAGCAAGGGTGGCCTGAGTTTATCCCTTCCCTTCTGCTTGTAGCCCTTGTGTGCTTAAACATGCCCCCTTATGTACCTTTACCCTATGCCTCTAAATTTGGCAACCTATGGGTAAGGTTGAAATATGGTGGAAGTAACGATCCACCTTCCCGCGATTATGTGGCGGAGGAACTCCTTTTCCAATCTTCTTGGGTAAACCCCCAGGACATCTATTCTTTCATCTCTTTACCCAATAGACAGGCACGTGCAGGGGGGGGGGGGGGCTAGAGGGGCTTGAGCACCCGCCCCTTTCCTGATGGGTGCCCAAGGTGCCCTTTTGTTGAGGCAACTTTTTTTTTTTAAATATTATTTTTTTTTTAATGTGTGTGTGCGTGCGGAGTCCTGTCTGTGCCCCTCAACAATAATATTTAACTATTAATCACAGTTTTGCTAAATAAAAGGATCTGGCTTGCATCAGTCACATGATCACATTTAACCAATGATCGCCCTTGACGGCAGAACGCGCTGGTTACGAGCCGGGAACGAGCTCACAAAGAGCACGCGCATTTTTTCCGGTCCGGAGCTGTAGGAGAAACACAAGTTAACTCAGAGACACAGACTGATGCGACAAAACCAGTAAGTAGGTGTACAGCGCACACTGTAGTGTGTAGCACCCAGGAGTATTAGCTTATTACGTACACGTTGGTAAGCTGTCTTGTTGCAACTGACGAACTGAAACAAACGAGCGTGCTGTGTGTGTAACAACGCGACAAACATTACCTGTCCTTTTATTAACTGCACAGGTAGTGCTGGTCACAGCTGCTGGCTACCTGTGTAAGGCTGTCATGGGTCTGTAGCTCTGTCACCGTTTTAGGGAACATATTTAGTTTTAAAGTAAGTTTCCGGGCTTTTCCTGCCTTTCTGGAGGGATTGTATTTTACTAAAAAACGATCTGCATGCCCACATAATTATGCATTATTATAATATTTTAAAAAACACATGCTGTATTTTAAAGAACATACATTAAGAAGCAGATTATATTAGATTTATATTTTAAATAAGACAAAATTTGGATTTTACAGCAGTAAAATGATTGTATCTCTGCAGTTTAAAAATGTAATAAGCTTTGCCCCTGCACAGAGTGGATAGTGAAACAAATGGAATCATCATAAATACATTATTTCATATTTATTACTTCCCCCTCCTCATTGCTTTATTATTGTAGCTCTAGTAATAAATAATAAAAAAAAAAAGATTCTGGATCAGCACCATGATGCCCATAGTATATACAGTATTCTGAAGAAGGTCTAAAATGTCACTGTGTGTGCGTGCATGTGTGTGTTTTATGTATATGGATTATTTTAAATTATTACTCATGATATAACATTGTCCAGACATGGCTGGTAAGGACATGAGGAGGAAACAGTTGGAGCTGTGTGAGGCTACTAAAGGCAGGGCTATAACATTTTTCTGTCATCATTTTATTATAGATTAAGTGCAAGAGTTGTTAGGTGTGGATAATTAGATTATAGTTTATTGCAATAGCAAGTTGTGCCTTGTTCTCAGAATGACAGCAAGTGGAGAGTGATATATGAAATGATGGGATGGAAGGAAGAAGAGAAGCAAAGAGTGATTCACAGGCAGAGCCTAAATTATTTCTCACAGTTTTTTGTTGCCTTATGGTTCCAAGCGCTGTCACCAATCTTTGCATTTTGTTATTATCTCACGACACTTGTTTAATCAGCTACCATCTCTCCTATGGACTTTTTAATGTCTACAGTCTCAGATCAACACAGCCCTGCCCTCCAGCACTATCCACAGCAACCCCTCAACAGCAACATTGTACCCATCAGGTAAAGCATCGGCTACGTTTGCTTTGCCTTTGTTGTTAGAAAACCCTGCAAAAAACCCAGGAGGAATAAAGACACAATGAGACAAAGTTACTTTTTTATGCTAAACGTGTACACGGGTGAGCTGCTGGAAAACAACTCACACCATGGACAGTGGCTTGGCATTTTTTATAGGCACAGATCACAGAGACGGTGAGAACAGGATAAGAAAATAATAAACAGATAAAATAAAACAACTCCATATATGGTGCTAGTCTAGTCAGCAGAAAGCTAGGAAAGACAAAACAATCTGAAACAATATGTCCTTGCTGGGAAAGTCTAAAAGACACTTCTAAACTAATCTAAACACAGACAAAGGGCATCTTTGTACATTTAAAAGAAGGTAAAGAAACATAGAATCATTTTTCCTCTAACATATTCCCTCCTGTTTTAACTTATTTTAAATGTGTACTGATTAAGTATGTTTAGAAATTTTTCAATTTTTTAGAATGTTAGCATAGTAGAAATGTAAATCATGTGGTAAAGGAATAAAACAATAAAATAATGAAAAGAACAAATGAAAGTACAGTAAAAGAAAGAACAAAAATAATAAACCTAAAACTACAAAAATAAAAGAATAAAAACCTTATGTTGTACCTGCATAACCTACTAATGCATTAATCAGTGCATGATCACTTGACAAGTCATTTTTAATCATCACGTCATTTATTAGCAGCTATTACAAGTTCTCCTCTAACAGCATTGCGACGGGATGCTGTTCTTCTTGAGGCACGGCAACATAAGCCGTCATTGTAGTTGTTATCATCTTTGAAATCATTACTCTTAGACATGGCAACACACACAACACTAGTATGAGCAGTGCTACCATGATGAAACCTAGAAAGACAAACGGCTTTGCTGCAGCAGCCAACCACGAGCCGCCAAACAGCCAGTCCAGCCAGCCTTGTGGTGTAGCTGCTCCAGATGTGTGGTCAGTGACATATTTCTGCAGAACTGTCAAATTCTGCAAAGCTTCATAAATGTCTCCTCCAGTTTCGTATCCGTCAGGGATAAACGTGCAACATGTCTCCCCGATCAGCTTGCAAACTCCTCCTTGTGATGCTGTCAGCAGATCTAGAGTCAGTCTGTTCTGCAGTACCATCGTTCTGATGGCCTTCTGTTCTTCTGCTAAGGCCGTTCCCAGGGTCTTGGTCAAGTTGATATGTCGTAGCAGAGCATATCGGTTGATCTCCACATGTTCCCGCACTCCAGCTACTCCAATGCCGGGGATCAAGCTCTGCAAGAATTTCACTCCTCCTCCCCAGATGCGAAACTCTCCCGGCACTCCAGTGTCTACTGTGATTCCAAAAGAGTTGGGGTAGGCGATGTCCACCTCACGTCTCCGTCGGCTGCTGGGGTGGTGTTCAATACTTTGCATGAAGAAGACGTGGTCTGATAATTGCACCAGGGCACACAAACACCCCCCCCCCCCCCCCCCCCATCTCTCGGGGAGCGACAGATAAGCTTTATTGCCACATAGAAAGTACCAGTCGGCCAAAACTCTGGTTCCTCTACTGCTGGGTGCTGTCCGTGCACATCCTGTCTGGTACTGAGTCTTTGTTTGTAGTGGCATCCGGTAGCTGTAGTTGGAGCGACAGTTGAGGCTCATCAGCGTCGTGCTTCTGGCACAGGTTGCGTTGATTGAACAGGCCATACACTTCCTCTCATTCCTCGGTGGGCAGAAAGTGTATATGTATCTACATAGGTGAGTAGGCAGCTTCCCCACTGCCCGCGATCCATTGTTCATCACACATACTGGCAGCTGCGCTGCGTTCAGTTTGTTTAGTAGAATTACATCAGGCAGTGGGTCTGAGACTTGGGGCCAGGTCAGTAGGTTGATCTGTCCGGAACAGTTCACATTCGTGAGTGACGATGACCTCCAGGTTGTGTTTGCTGGGATGCTGTAGTTGGCCTTGGACCAAAGAGTACCGTAGCCTGGATGCGTTGCCAGGCCCAACAAGCACCAACTGCGATCTTCTGGTATGCTGTATGGCCATAGGCCAGACGTCTGCGAGGATAGGGGCATATGGGCACATACATAGCAGTCAGTTTTATTATTCAAGCGAGCTGTAGTGTTCATAAACTGCCACCAGAAATTAGTGGCGTAGCCATGGGGAAACTTGGTGTGCTTTCCTTTGTCGTACAGTGTCTGCCTTTCCTTCATATGACGTGACTTGTTGTCCCTCACGGAAACAAAGATGAGGAGCCCGGCCAGGGTCAAGCCCGCTGCAGTGATAAGCAGCCAACACCTCATGACAGCAGGACACACCCTCCTGTTGTGAGCAGAACTCTCGGCCAGAAAGGCTGATCCCTCCACCGAGCAGGATCACAGCAATTGGGCGAGCCTGTGTCGGCTGAGTTTAGATGGCTTCACTTACTCTCCTGCAGTGGCTCTGATGGATCCAAGATGGTCCTTCCGCTATTTTGCAAGCGGTGGGGGTAGTGAGAAGAACTTGGTATGGTCCCTCCCACCTTGGTGAGCTCCAGTTTTTTCTTTGGAGCACCTTGATCAGAACCCAGTCATTGGCCTTACCGGGCTGTAATCTGCAAGACACTGGAGAGACATCATCAGGTTGTTGATTATGTAAAATGATCTCTTTGTTTTCCAACAGCTTAGACATCCATTCCGCTAATGTGGTTTCTCTGATTGATTTGTCTATTGGTTCACTGGTGATGGGCAGTGGGCAGTGGGAATGGCCTACCATGAATGATTTCAAATGGAGTTAGTTTCTGGGAGCCCTGCGTTAAGCGCATCCACATTTTCACTAAACCCAAACATTCAGGCCACGGCCTTCCTGTTTCTGCCATGCACTTCCTGAGCCTTTGTTTTATAGTGCCGTTAGTTCTCTCTACAAGGCCAGCACTTTGTGGGTGATAGGCACAGTGGTGTTTTATGCTGAAACCGAGTGCTTCAGAGACCTTGGTGATGACATCATTTACAAAATGAGTGCCGTTGTCTGACCGTATCAAAGCTGGGATGCCATATGCCATAAGGGGACGGCTGTGGAGCGTGTGAGCAGCTTCAAGTTCCTGGGAGTCCACATCTCCGAGGATCTCACCTGGACGACCAACTGCTCCAAGCTGGTCAAGAAGGCTCACCAGCGCCTCTTCTTCTTGAGGACTCTGAGGAAGAACCACCTGTCCTCAGACATCCTGGTGAACTTCTATCGCTGCACCATCGAGAGCATCCTGACCAACTGTATAACAGTCTGGTACGGGAACTGCTCTGCCTCGGACCGGAAGGCGTTGCAGAGGGTCGTGAAAACTGCCCAGCGCATCGCCGGAGCACCACTTCCTGCCATAAAAGACATCTACAGGAAGCGGTGTCTGAAAAGGGCTGGGAAAATCATCAAAGACCCCAGTCACCCATCACATGGACTCTTCACCCTCCTGCCCTCTGGGAGGCGCCACAGGAGCCTCCGGACTAAGACCACCAGGTACCGGAACAGCTTCTTCCCCACAGCTGTCAGACTCCTGAACTCTGCCTCCTGACATCTGACCCACGTTAAACTCATGGACTGAACATACACACACCCACAACCACCTACACACACACACAATGGACAACTGTACCCTCAAACACACAATAATAACATGGACTGAACCACCACTCACAACCACTAGCACTAGCACCTCTGTAGAAACTATCTACACCCTCACTTATCTTAACTGCACTACTGTATAGCTCTGTGTAAATAATCATTCTGTACATTCGATAATCTTTAATCCTACAACTGTTTACAACTTGCATAGTTCCCATTTCTGTATAGCTGTATATCTCAGATTCTGTAAAGTTATTTATTTCATATTCTGTATAGTTTTTCATATTTATATCCTGTTCATAGCCTGTACATAGCTTGTACTCACTACAGCCTGTACATACTTATAGTTATAGAATATTCACAACATACTTCATACCGTGTACATTATAACATACCATAATAGACCCATTTCTGTAATATACTCACATATCTATATTATTGCTAATATATATTGTAATATATCTATATCACTAAAGCACTTCTGGATGGATGCAAACTGCATTTCGTTGCCCTGTACCTGTGCATGTGCAATGACAATAAAGTTGAATTCTATTCTATTCTATTCTAATTCATATGTGGGTATGAAGTGGTTGCACAGACATTTTGCTACTGAAATTGCATCTGCCTTTTTCACTGGGTAGATTTCTGGCCACTTTGAGAATACATCTATAACCACTAGGGCGTGCTTCAACCCTTGGCATTCGCTTAGCTCAATAAAATCCATATGAATTGTGTGAAAAGGATAAGGTGGAGTGGGAAAACGGCCTCTTTTTGGTCTCAGGTTTCCCTGAGCATTATATTTTTGACACGTCATGCACGTTCTGACAAATTGTTTTGCTGAGGTTTCAAAATTTACAGTGTAGAAATGTGAGTTGACAATACTAGTCATTCCCCCTGTTGACAGATGCGTTGAGCCATGTGTCACTAACGCTGCCATTTTGTGGAGAGATTTAGGCAACACTGGCTTGCCATAGCACATCATTAAGTCGTTTGTCAGAACTGCACCGTGTTTTAGCCATTTTGCCTGCTCTGCTGTGCTTGCCGCTTTTTGTTCATTTTTCAACACATCCAGTGGAATCTGATGTGTGTGCACTGCCATCACTGTAGTGTTTGGCATTTGTGCCGCCTGTTTTGCTGCTCTGTCAGCAAAGTTGTTGCCTCTAGTAATCAAAAAGCCGTCAGTTTTGTGTGCTGCACATTTACATAATGCAAGCTGTTGTGGTAAATGTATTACAGTCAGCAGGCGTTGTAAGAGATTGGCATGCTGAACCGGTTTTCCGGTTGATGTAATCATTCCTCTGTTTTGCCAAATCTTTGCGAAATGATGCACAGCAGAGAAAACATACTGGCTGTCTGTATGTATGTTTATTCGCTTGTCTTTGTGTATTTCACATGCGCGTATCACAGCTATCAGCTCAGCGCTCTGTGCAGAACATGAAGCAGAAAGTGGTTTTGCTTCTAGTATCCTACTATCTGTGGTCACTGCGTAACCTACACAATTTCGGCCTGTCTGGTCTTTAGAGGCTGATCCATCCACAAAGACATCACTAAAACCAGCTTGTGGTTCAGCATAGATGTCTGGGCGGGGCTTGGTGTCTTTGTCTAATTCTGCGTGGCAGGCGTGCAGATCTCCATCACCTGGTGTGCTCACTAGAGTCCCTGGATTTAGTGTGCCACATTTTTCCAATGTGATGTGAGACTGTGATAGTAAAATGCCTACATACGAAAGCTGTCTGGCTTGAGTTAGGTAAGAGAGATTGGCTTGCAGCAGTATAGATGTGACAGCATGTGGGACCTTGACAACTAGTTTGTGCCCTAAAACAATGTCTGCTGACTTCTTCACTGCTTCTGCTGCTGCTGCGCACGCTTGCACGCACGTTGGCAGGCCAGAAGCTACAGCATCTAACTTACATGAGTAGAATGCTAGGGGTCGCTGTTTGTCACCGAAAGCCTGTGTCAGAACTGCCTTCATGTAGCCAGCCCCCCCATCAACATACAGTGAGAACGGCTTGTCATAATCAGGCAGTGCCAGGACTATGTTTGTTTGTAAAGCCATCTTTAAATTAGTGAATGCTGTGTCTGCCTCTACCGTCCACGTTATCGTGTCTCTTAAAGCAAGGTCTCTGCCATAGATCATGTCTTGCAGTGGCTGAACTGTCAGTGCATACTCTGGGATCCAAGCTCTACAGAAATTACACAAGCCTAAAAAGCTCATCATCTGCTGTTTTGTTGTTGGTTTGGGTGTGTTTTGCACTGCCAGCTTTCTGGTTCCCAGCAGTGTTTTGCCCTGGCCTGTGAGTGTGTGTCCGAGATAGATAACCTTATCACTCCACAGCTGCAGCTTGTGCTGTGAGACTTTGTGACCCTGTTCAGCCAGGTGCTGTAACACAGCGAGTGTGTTATCTTTACACGCCTGCTGTGAGTGACCGGTTATTAAAATGTCATCTACATACAGCAAGTACTGACCTAACTGTGGGAGTTTACAGTTAGACATTGACTTCTTCAGCGCCTCTGCATAGAGAGTTGGACTATTCTGAAAACCCTGTGGCAAACAAATGTATGTGTACCTCTGACTCTCAAAAGTGAAGCCAAACAATGGCTGTGAGTCTGGATGTAGTGGTACTGAGAAGAAAGCGTTTGAGAGGTCGATTACTGAGAACCACTGTTCTTTTGGTGTGACCTGATTTAAAATAGTGTGTGGATTCGCAACCACAGGTGGAATCTGTTCAGTCACTTCGTTTATAGCTCTCAGGTCATGTACTAGACGGTATGTACCCGTGGTAGCTTTTTTTAACAGGAAAGATAGGAGTGTTGCAGGTGGCTGTCTTTGTTTTTATTAGAATTCCTGCCTTCTCCATGTCCGCTATCACTGGGCGGATGCCATGTCTAGCCTCTGTAGTGAGTGGGTATTGAGATATCACTGGTCTGTGTTTTGAGAGAGGTTTTACTCTTACTTCATCTGCATTTTTTATAAGTCCTACATCAGCAGGGCCTGTAGACCAAAGAGTTTTAGGCAACTGAGGTAGTGCTGCCTGGTGTCATTCAGTCAGTTGGGCGTGTGTTGCAGCAACATCGGCTAGATGCACAGCAGGCCTGACTGCGACCAACCAACCCAGTGTGTGTCGGAGACAACCCGTCCGGCGGCCTTGCAGCCAGCCTTCATGAGTGTCTGCCATTTTTTCATAAGTGTCTGCTTCAACCCTGGCTAACACATTTCCTAAATCTTTCCAGTCTGAGTGATTGTCATGCGCTACAGACACATGTGGTTTAGCCATGCGGTTCAAAGCTCTCACTTCTGCTGACTGAATTACAGAGCACACTGCATTTCCCGACTTTGTGATATACAGGTGCTGTAAGGTCAACCTCTGTTGTCCTAGCTTCCACACTTGCTGATCATAAGGTGGATCTGGGCCTGGAGTTTGTTTAAATCTCAACGTGTTGTGATACTCGGTGGGTTTCTGGAAGGAGGATGTGGCGGGTGTATATTGACGGGCCACATCGTGTAGTGCTTTTAGCTCTGGCAACGCGAGAGTCCAGTAGTAATGTGGAACACCGTGGCCTTGAGAGAGACACACGCGGCTACTGTGTACTGTGTTACTATTATCTGGCTCTGGTGCGTTGTCATTTAGCATACACTCGGCAGTCATGCCATTCTCTTCCGGTATCACACCTATCTTAAGTTTTGTCAGAGCGTCTCTACCTAGCAGATTTACTGGACACGACGGGTCATATATGCATTTAATGAAGCACCTGCGGCCACTTTCTGTATGTACTAGTTCTAACGGGGCAGTTAGTTGTTGTACAGTGGTGTGGCCTGTGGCTGACTTCACAACTAATTTGTCCTTTGAAAACTGTAAGTTCTTAGGTGGCTGCCTCAAAACTGTTTTGCATGCTCCTGTGTCGCATAGCATTTTGATTTGCTACCCGTTCACATGGATCAGCAGCATTGGCTTGTATTCTGACCCTAATAGCAATTGTTCTATGTTAAAAACTTCTCCTCCCTCGTCAATATTCATGTCTTGTGTGCTGTCTAGTCACATATCACTGTTCTCCATAGATTCGCCACTGTTTTGCCTGCCATTGTGTCTCCTACTATTTTGTCTCTGTGGCTTACTCCTGCAATCTCGTGCAAAGTGACCTTCTCTTCCACAGTTAAAGCAGGCATTGTCTCTGTTATATTTGCTGTCTCTGTTTGGGTGTTTGTGGCCTTGCTGTCGATTACCTTGCTTCCCTCTCTGCCTCTGATAGGCTCCTGTAAATGCAAGGAAACCTGTCTCTGAATCTATGGCGAAGACATTAGTGTTATTTTTCTGTTTGTGCACTTTTGTGGCGTGTTCAGCGTGCAACAGAGCGTCCGGCAGGTTGCCAGTGTTCATTGTGACCCAATGTTTCTCTACATGTGCTCTGATTGGTGGGAGCAGGCCGTTTAGAAATGCATTTTTTAACTGCTGCTGAAATGGCGTTGCATCGCCATCGGCATAGTCTAAACCTGAATGCTGCCTGAAAACTGGGCGCAGGCGGTCTAGAAAGTCTGATGCAGTTTCATTTTCTTTCTGTTTCACCTCTCCTATTTTATTGTAATTAGGCTTGGGGGCTAGCTGTAGCTTCACACGTTCGTAGAAGTTATGTAGTTGGCCTTCTAAATCAGGGTCACCTGCACGCAGGGGTTGTGGCCCGTTACCGATTACTAAAGAGTCTAAGGGGTTATTAATTGCCCCCCCAGTGAAAGAGCCTTTCACTGAGCCAAACTTTAAACCTAAAAGATCTTGAAGTACCTGGTACATTTCATGACCGTTTAAATACCACTGAGTCCTAATCGCTTCAACTGCTCTCTTCCATGTGTCAAAGCCGTCATACAGAGGCGGGACATCTTTAAGACCATTTCTCACACCTGTAAACATAAACTACTCTACGCTTTTTTGTGCTGCCACTTTATTCACTTTTAGTCACTTAGTTATTTATTCACCTATTCAGTCACTTTAATTTAAAAACTGTGTATATGCTGTGTATTTATCTCATTCTTATGGCCTGTTTATGCCCTCTCCTTGTCTTCAACGTCATGCTGCTCCATTGTATCTTAATTGCCCCTTGGGGATAAGGGGTAATTATTTTTGTGTGTGTGTGTATAAAGCAAATTCCAAAAAACAAATTGAAAACAGTACTGAACACAAGTGTTGCTCTGGCCAGTTAAATCATTTTTGACAGTTCCTTTACTGTGTGTAAAATGGAAGTGTTCGGGTGTGTGTGCGGGGTATCTCAGAGTATCTCACCGCTTCTTAGCTCGCATGCCCATGTTAACAGATAGGGCCACCTTGTGGTATGGCATGAAACTACGTTAATTTGCAGCAACAGCATTCCTTCCTGTTTGTTTTTTGTTTTTTTTTTAAAGCAGTAATGTAACAAAGCCCTTGGCGAACCTGATGCACCCACAAACTGATGCAACTGAATTAAATTCTGCTGTCATTATGATTTAACCTTACAGGAACATTACAATATGTATTTGTAAATGTATGTAATGATTTGAAATGTATGGGATTCTGTTTGTTTTTCACTTTGTGCTGATAATGAATAAAAACTGTTGAATCATAAAGGGGTTTGGATAATTAGCACATTCCCTAGAACTGTTTCAGCTGCTTGACAGGCTTAATTCAGTGCAATGTACAACAAAATGAAAAATAAAAAAAGTGTTTTTAATGTTGATAATCACAGGTTCCCATCTGTTTTGCACCGGTTTTTAATCTTTCTCAGAGTTCGTGTCATCAGAATTGTTGTACACGGTCAAGGCTAGAAACTGTTTTCAGTAAGTTCAAACGTAAATATTTAAGAGCCTAAATGTCTGAAAAGGTAGCATTCATTAAATTAGCGCAGGCTTATTCTGACCTATCGCAACAGTCCACTTCACTGTACACTGAAACGGACAGAGCGGCTGCTCTCTCACTGCTGGTTGAGTCAGTGGAGCCTCAGGCAGCAGTCATCTTTATGGCAGTAATCTTTTGAAGAAGCCTGTATATAATTACCATCTCCTTCCTTTAATACTAAATATTTGTTACCCACGTGGTACACTGAGCTTTCTGCAGTGAAGTTCTTGACAAAAATAAGTTGCAAACACATTCAGAATTTGTGTGCTGCATGTCATGAATAGTTGCCGATTTGGATGCAGGTCACGTGGAAGCCAGACGAGGGAGGTGTTATGCAGAGAATAAAGCTGTGACAGTAACCTGAGAATACGGTGTCATGTCTGCCTCAACACTACGGTCAGTATGTGGCCCACTTTAAAAAAAAAAAAACAAACAAAAAAAAAAAAAAAAACCAAATAAAAAACAGGAAAAAAACCCCACCTACCGCAACTACTGCAGAGCTGTATCACACATCAAAAGCTTTTCCAATACGGGTTCCAAGTCAGATTGACCATTTATATGAAAAGAAGTTTGATAGAACTTGACTAGACACAAACAAAAGAG
The DNA here is from genome assembly GCF_900408965.1 of Simochromis diagramma. Classification (NCBI taxonomy): domain Eukaryota; kingdom Metazoa; phylum Chordata; class Actinopteri; order Cichliformes; family Cichlidae; genus Simochromis; species Simochromis diagramma. The sequence goes on along the minus strand of NW_024387304.1, from coordinate 2,547,466 downwards.
ATAGGATCAGCTCTACAGAAGAGATGGGTGGCCCTGAAAAGGACCTTTGTTGCCGTTGTTGTTGTCAGTGCAGTAAGCTTAACCACCAAAGCCGTACAGAGTGCGGCCCTGTCTCTTGAGAGCGTACACCACATCCATGGCGGTGACGGTCTTTCTCTTGGCGTGCTCGGTGTAGGTTACGGCGTCGCGGATGACGTTCTCCAGAAACACCTTCAACACGCCACGGGTCTCCTCGTAGATCAGCCCAGAAATACGCTTCACACCACCACGGCGAGCCAGGCGGCGGATAGCTGGCGTAGTGATGCCCTGGATGTTATCACGAAGCACCTTACGGTGACGCTTTGCGCCTCCTTTGCCGAGTCCTTTACCTCCCTTTCCTCTTCCACTCATTTTGGCTGTTCAGAAACGAATGTGAGGGGTTGCCGCCAGTGGATTTGCGAGCGGTCTGCTTGGTTCTTGCCATTCTTTCTCTCTTTGCCTTTCCTGCGTTTAAAACAGAAAATGTAACAAGCGGAGGAGACTCGCCGCTCTTAAAGTGTGTGACTGGCTGTGACGCGGTGCCACTGCGGCTCGTGATTGGTGAGGGGCTCCACGTGGTGCTCAGCACCGCTCAGAGTAGCACCGCCCCGCCTAGGTGTGTGCTGCTCATTGGAGGAAGGTGCTTTGAAAAGGCGCGCTGCCGCGAGCCTGTCTGCGAATCACTGTCAGGAATCTGCGTATCAGAGAAGACACAGCTAAATACTTGAGAAATCTGGATCCAAATTCAGCGTACTATGATCCAAAGACGCGAGCAATGAGAGAGAACCCGTACTCCAACACTGGCAAGAACCCTGATGAAGTGGGGTACGCTGGAGACAACTTTGTTCGCTACAGTGGAACCACAATTTCCATGGCTCAAACACAATTGTTTGCATTAGGAGAAACCCAGGGCCAACCGCACCAGCATATAGTCTCATAAGGGGTCTGAGGATCTCATCTCAGTACCTAATGACAGTCAGGCTACCTCTGGCGAGCAAATGGAGGGCTGTGCGGCCCCCCCAAATAATTGCCACCCCACACCATTACTGACCCACTGCCAAACTGTTCATGCTGGAGGCGGTTGCAGGCAGCAGAATGTTCTCCACGGCGTCTCCAGACTCTGCCACATGTGCTCAGTGTGAACCTTCATTCATCTGTGAAGAGCACAGGGCGCCAGTGGCAAAGTTGCCAATCTTTGTGTTCTCTGGCAAATGCTAAACGTCCTGCACGGTGTAAGCACCAGTCTAAGTACAACCTCCACCTGTGGACGTAGGGCCCTCATGCCACCCTCATGGAGTCTGTTTCTGACCGTTTGAGCAGACACATGCACATTTGTGGCCTGCTGGAGGTCATTTTGCAGGGCTCTGGCAGTGCTCCTCCTGTTCTACCTTGCACAAATGTGGAGGTAGCGGTGCTGCAGCTGGGTTGTTGCCCTCCTACGGCCTCCTCCACGTTTCCTGATGTACTGGCCCGTCTCCTGCTAGCACCTCCATGCTCTGCACACTACGCTAACAGACACAGCAACCTTCTTGCCACAGTTGGCAATTGATGTGTCATTCTGGATGAGCTGCACTACCTAAGCCACTTGTGTGTAGACTTTGTCTCATGCTCCCGCTAGAGTGAAATCACTGCCAGCATTCAAAAGTGACCAAAACATCAGCGAGAAAGCATAGGTACTGAGAAGTGGTATGTGGTCACCACCTGCAGAACTACTCCTATATTGGGGATGTCTTGCTAATTGCCTATAATTTCCACCTGTTGTCTATTCCATTTGTACAACAGCATGTGAAACTGATTGTCAATCAGCGTTGCTTCCTAAGTGGACAGTTTGATTTCACAGAAGTGTGATTGACTTGGAGTTACACTATGTTGTTTAAGTGTTCCCTTTATTTTTTTGAGTGCATTGAACACATTTTATAAGTGGTCAGAAACTTGTAAATAACTCATGAAAGAATAAAGTTACGTTGAAACCAAGCACACCATTGTTTTTCTTGTGACATTACCAATAAGTTTGATGTGTCACATGGCCCTCTTCCTATTGAAAAAAAACAAAAGTTGTATCCAAGATGGCCGACTTCTAAATGGCCACCATGGTCACCACCCATCTTGAGGAGTTTGCCCCCTCACATATACTAATGTGCCACAAACAGGACTTTAATATCACCAACCATTCCCATGTTATTACGGTGTATCCATATAAATGGCCCACCCTGTACATCAGTCTCAAAACAAGATCAAAAATACGTTTTGGCTGTATATAAGACTTAGTTAGATAGGCAATTTTTACACTGTAGTATCTTGTTTTCTTTTTAAATTCTTCTTTCCATTCACCTAGCACCTTGTTACTTGTTTGGTGGATTGGGCCACAGATGGGTGAAGGGAGACATGAATTCTGGAGCTGGTGGTAGAGGAGCCAGCAGAGTGGTTGTGCTGCCACCAGCTGGCGAGGCTGTGACCTTTGCAGATCATCTGACAGTGCACCAAGAGGGATTGCCAGCATGCTCCCTCAGCAGTTCCGCTTAGTTACCTTTTTCTTTTGACATAATTTCTGTAAAAATTCATTAATTTATATTAGTAATAGCTTTCAACTTTCAGCACTACTTTAACAAACTTATTAAAGTGAGAAATGCAGGTTAAACACGCTCAATTTAAGTATACCTTAACTTATATGCTTCATTACTGCGTTTTTTTTGTTGTTTTGTTTTTTTAGCTTACCAGATCAACTCAATTATAGAATGATAACTACTTGTTAGCATTTTTATGCTGGACAAATGTGCTGTCCTAAAAGCACAATTTGCTTTCTCACAGTGTTTCATTTAAAAACAGAAAAAATATATCATAAAGTGTTAAGCACTATTCTCCACTCATAGACTTGGAGGCTTTGTGCTTAAGCTACACAATTCAGTTAAGTTCAGTTCAGTTCTAAAGTGCCAAGTCAACAGTGGCCTCAAGGCTTTTTATATTGGGGTCAAGACCCTACAATAATACCAAGGAAATAGGAAACTCCAACAATCATATGACCACCTATGAGCAAACACGTTGTTGACAGTGGGAAGGAAAAGCTCCCTTTTAACAGGAAGAAACCCCTGGCAGAAACAGACTCAGCCATCTGCTGCGACTGTTTGGGGCAAGGGGAAGAAGACAGGTTGAGAAGACACACTGTGAAGACTGGACCTAGCCTCCATGTTGTGCATGTTGTATAAAGCGAGCTGCTCTCTTTCACACAGCTCATTCGTTGCTGCAGAGTACCAAAGGAACAAAATGCCTGAACCCGCAAAGTCCGCGCCCAAGAAGGGCTCTAAGAAAGCCGTGACCAAGACCGCCGGCAAGGGCGGCAAGAAGAAGAGAAAGACCAGGAAGGAGAGCTACGCCATCTACGTGTACAAGGTGCTGAAGCAGGTCCACCCCGACACCGGGATCTCCTCCAAGGCCATGAGCATCATGAACTCGTTTGTCAACGACATCTTCGAGCGCATCGCTGCCGAGGCCTCTCGCCTGGCCCACTACAACAAACGCTCCACCATCACGTCCAGGGAGATCCAGACCGCAGTGCGCCTGCTGCTCCCCGGTGAGCTGGCCAAGCACGCAGTGTCTGAGGGCACAAAGGCCGTCACCAAGTACACCAGTTCCAAGTAAAGTGATCCTGCTGTCAGTCAACCCAACGGCTCTTTTCAGAGCCACCCACTCTGTCCTGAAGAGCATACGTTCTACCTTCAAACGTGCAGTTACTATGTTGCCAACTACTGCAATCGCGGAAATGCTTCTTTGTCACTAGGTGCTGTTGATCCGCTACATTGACCCAGACTCAGGAAATGTCGTGTGTGTTATGGAACGATGACAAAGTAACTACAAATACAACATTAATGCCACTTTATGTTTGACAGTCTTTCAGTGCATTTCAATGGCTCCCCTGTGGGCGGCGCCTCCGCTGCATTTCCTGCAGGACTGAGAGGAGGAGAGCCACCTCTGTCCCCAAAGCCACTCTGCTTTTTAACTCCAGCCCTTAAGACCATTTCCCACACCTGTAAACATGAACTACTCTACGCTCTTCTTGTGCTGCCACTTTATTCACTTTTAGTCACTTAGTTATTTATTCACCTATTCAGTCACTTTAATTTAAAAACTGTGTATATGCTGTGTATTTATCTCATTCTTATGGCCTGTTTATGCCCTGTCCTTGTCTTCAACGTCATGCTGCTCCATTGTATCTTAATTGCCCCCTGGGGATAAGGGGTGATTGTGTGTGTGTGTGTGTGTGTGTGTGTGTGTGTGTGTGTGTATAAAGCAAATTCCAAAAAACAAATTGAAAACAGTGCTGAACACAAGTGTTGCTCTGGCCAGTTAAATCATTTTTGACAGTTCCTTTACTGTGTGTAAAATGGAAGTGTTTGGGTGTGTGTGCGGGGTATCTCAGAGTATCTCACCGCTTCTTAGCTCGCATGCCCATGTTAACAGATAGGGCCACCTTGTGGTATGGCATGAAACTACGTTAATTTGCAGCAACAGCATTCCTTCCTGTTTGTTTTTGTTTTGTTTTTTTTAAAGCAGTAATGTAACAAAGCCCTTGGCGAACCTGATGCACCCACAAACTGATGCAACTGAATTAAATTCTGCTGTCATTATGATTTAACCTTACAGGAACATTACAATATGTATTTGTAAATGTATGTAATGATTTGAAATGTATGGGATTCTGTTTGTTTTTCACTTTGTGCTGATAATGAATAAAAACTGTTGAATCACATAGAGGTTTGGATAATTAGCACATTCCCTAGAACTGTTTCAGCTGCTTGACAGGCTTAATTCAGTGCAATGTACAACAAAATGAAAAATAAAAAAAGTGTTTTTAATGTTGATAATCACAGGTTCCCATCTGTTTTGCACCGGTTTTTAATCTTTCTCAGAGTTCGTGTCATCAGAATTGTTGTACACGGTCAAGGCTAGAAACTGTTTCCAGTAAGTTCAAACGTAAATATTTAAGAGCCTAAATGTCTGAAAAGGTAGCATTCATTAAATTAGCGCAGGCTTCTTCTGACCTATCGCAACAAGCCTGTATATAATTACCATCTCCTTCCTTTAATACTAAATATTTGTTACCCACGTGGTACACTGAGCTTTCTGCAGTGAAGTTCTTGACAAAAATAAGTTGCAAACACATTCAGAATTTGAGTGTGCTACATGTCATGAATAGTTGCCGATTTGGATGCAGGTCACGTGGAAGCCAGGCGAGGGAGATGTTACGCAGAGAATAAAGCGGTGACAGTAACCTGAGAATACGGTGTCAGACACAAACAAAAGAGATAGGATCAGCTCTACAGAAGAGATGGGTGGCCCTGAAAAGGACCTTTGTTGCCGTTGTTGTTGTTGTTGTTGTCAGTGTCAGTGCAGTAAGCTTAACCACCAAAGCCGTACAGAGTGCGGCCCTGTCTCTTGAGAGCGTACACCACATCCATGGCGGTGACGGTCTTTCTCTTGGCGTGCTCGGTGTAGGTGACGGCGTCGCGGATGACGTTCTCCAGAAACACCTTCAACACGCCACGGGTCTCCTCGTAGATCAGCCCAGAAATACGCTTCACACCACCACGGCGAGCCAGGCGGCGGATAGCTGGCTTAGTGATGCCCTGGATGTTATCACGAAGCACCTTACGGTGACGCTTTGCGCCTCCTTTGCCGAGTCCTTTACCTCCCTTTCTTTTTTTTTCTTTTTTTTTTTTTAAATCACTTTATTTAAATATCAAAATTCACAACTACAAATACACACAATACAAGCACCACACACAAACTACTCACATCTTATTTTACATATTACAATAATAAAAGCTCCCACGGCAAATCACTTCCCAATTTCATATCTCTCGTTTTTCTTCTTCTCAGCTCAGTAACAATGTTTTTACATACGGTGAAACTACTTATCATTTTTTGTTCTATAACACCTTTAGCTCTTGTTTTCCATATGTGGACATTTATAATACACATCACCAACCAAAACAATCTTCTTTTATTTTCACTCATCTTTTCTTTAAACAAACCATATCTTACTGATTTTATATTATTTTCAATATTAAAACCTAGTTTTTCCATCCTCCTTCTTATTTCAACCGTCCTGTAACACGATATCAATAGATGATCAAGAGTTTCGTCTTCATCACAATTCTCCATGGGGCATTTCTTAGTAGTAACGAAGCAACTCCACAGAACCACAGCTCTTACTGGGAGACGTCCGACAGCGATAAGCCACACTGTATCTCTCATGTTCTCGGATATTACTTTGTCATATATGTTTTTAACTATTTTCTGATTTTCTTCTTTTTCCACAGCCTTATATTGTATCGTACCTTCATTTTTTTTAGATTGATTTTATTATATATCTGTTTTGAGTTTAATTGTAAAAGATTTAAGTCATCCAATTTCCACTGATCCACAAGATCCCCAAACACAAGTTTAAAGTATGGCACTCCCGTTCGGGCTCTCCCTTTCATTTTTTTTCCACTAAGATTCCTTCCCTTGGATCCAGTGGGTGCTTCGCTCAAATGCGCTATATACATTTTTTAGAAAAGGAATCATCAAAATAACGCTAAGATCTGGCGCTCCTAATCCTCCATTTTCTTTTCCTTTATACATTAATTTCCTCTGTGTTACTTCGCGGTTTGTCCCCCAAATCAATTTGGTACACAATTTACTTAATTTAATAACAGTTTTGTGAGGAGGGGGAAAGACAGTAGCCAGAAACAACAACTTTGAGACTACGTGTGTTTTCACAATATTCACACGCGCTTTATAGTTTGTATTTTTATTGTCCCATTTAGCTACTTCGTTTTCTATTTCACTCTCTTTCTTTTTCCAATTCAAAAGACATGGATCATTTTTAGTAATCCAAATACCTAAAATCTTCATCTCCTTATTAACTTTTAAATCGATTACAGGTTCTTTTAAGTTTTGTCCAAACCAAACTCCTTCGGTCTTTTCCTGGTTTAGCTTAGCACCAGAAGCTTGTTCGTATTTTGTTAGCAAATCCTTAAGTATTGATAGCTCCTTTTGATCTTTAATAATTACAGAGACATCATCCGCATAAGCAAGGGCTGTCACCTTATAGGTGTCATTTAGGATGTATCCAGTAAAACGGCTATCACTATTGATTGTTTTAAGTAACGGATTTATTGCTAGAACATATAGGGCTGCGCTTAAAGGACATCCTTGTTTCACTCCACATTCGACATGGAAGGGTTCGGTCAGTCTTCCGTTTACTTTAATCTGGACAAGGGATTTTTTATATAATACTTTAATCATGGAGATGAAGGTTTCAGGTATATTATACGCTTTCATTACTTCCCACAAATAAGAGTGGGAGATGTAATCAAAGGCTTTCCTTTGGTCGAGACTTAATATAAAAAATTCTGTATCTTTTCTACTGTAAATTATTTCACGCAGAGTACACAAGTTATCCCACATCAGACGACCTCTTATTGCACATGTTTGCTCTTTTTCTATAATTTTATCTAATACCTCTTCAAACCTATTCATAATTATTTTAGCAAATATTTTGTAATCAACATTCATTATTGTCAATTGTCTATAATTATTTATATTATCTCTTTCCCCTTTCTTATATAGCAAACACATTAATCCATTATAAAAGGAGTCACCCAAAGTTCCCTCATGCATGCCTTCATTAAAAACAGTAGCTAAAAATTCGGATATTTCATTCACAACTATTTTATAAAATTCGGACGGAAGCCCATCTAAACCAGGGGTTTTGTTTATGTTTAACTGACTGATCGCACATTCTACCTCCTCTTTAGTAATATTTCCTAAAAGTGAGGTATATTGGATGGAGTCCAGAGGCTCTATTTTACTTAACAGATATTTTACTGCACTTGTTTTTGTAGATAACGGAGAGAACATATGGGCACATAGCCTTCTGATAACTCGCCTTTTATCTACTTCTTTTACAAAGGAATTTCCACCCTCATCTCTTATAGAAGAAATGAAATCATTATTACGTTTCTTTTGGTTAGCACCAATCATATAATCTTTATTACCATTTATATCACCTCCCATTGTTTTTTGTATGTTAAATAATATTTCATTATTTACTTTTTCAATACTAACTTTAAGTTCTTCAATCTGGTTCTCTTCATCCTCTTTTCTAAATTTTTTATTCTTCAACAATATATATTGATTTACTTGTTCGTTATACTTTATATTTTTTGCATAATTTATTTCTCTACATTTAAATTTAAAAAAATTTCGCATCCGTTCTTTCAGTATCTTCCACAATTGTATATCAGATGTTGAGTTTTTTAAGTTGCAAAACTTTCTCGATTTCTACCTTTAATTCCAAAACTAGTGCCCCGTCACTTAGACAGCTCGTATTTAATTTCCAATAAGTGGAAGGGGGGTCAGTGCCACACAAAATCGTAGCTCTGACTACCTTATGATCAGAGAAATCAGTTACGAAATCATTATATCTTAAAGCTACAATCTCGGAAGATATATAAATCCTATCTATTCTAGTTTTAGAGGATGAGTCAAACCTTGTAAAATGAATTGTCTGAGGGTTTAAGATCCTATATAAATCCCTAAGAGATGCGTTATTGCATATTTGTGTAAGTAGTTTGCCTTCCCTGGACTCTTTGAATATCGTACTAGCAATCCTATCATTCTCTTCCGTAACCATATTAAAATCCCCACATAAAACAGTATTAAACCCACATTCCAACAAATGTCTCATTTTCTTTAGTAATTGCATTTTCTTTGTTCTTTCTGGTGCGGTATACACATTAATTAACCGAAATTTTTGACCACCATAATGGCAATCAACAAGTAAAAGCCGTCCTGGTATTATATCTCTTTTCTTTATGATGTTCACATGAGTGTTTTTGAAGAAAAAGCCCACCCCGTCTGCACTATCTTCCCCGATTGAGACTACTGAGTGGCTTGGACCCCATAGTTTAATCAGTTCTTCAATATCTTCCTTGGTTTTCAGTCTTAATTCTTGTAGACATAATATGTCATAGTCCAGTTTTTGCAGAAAAAGCACTTTCTTCTTTCTTAGTCTTTCTGATTGTAACCCTCTAACATTCCATGTTATTATTTTAAGAGTACTCATATTTATGTAGTAGAAGGGTTATTCAGTAGGGGGAGGGAACATTGTAAATTCAACATTACCTTGCGGAGGGCTGGATCGATCGTCTTTTCTCTTATCTCTGCCATAAGACGCCATCGAGACACTTCTTTCCTTACTCCTTTCGTTGTTTCATTGACCAATTCCTCCATTGCAGGATGCTGTTTGTTAAGAAAAATCCCTGTTTGTGGATCCACATCATCTCGTCTTGCTGGATCATCCGTAGGAGAAACCTCCACAGGAGTCGAAATGGGTGATTCTTCACTATCACTTGCACTTAGGTAGCTTTCTGATGAATTTTCCTCCTCGCTTTCCCTTCGCTCGTCATCGCTCTCACATTCCACATCAGAGGTTTGTGAGAAGGATTGGTCTCCCGGTTCTTCTCCACTTTTTACTGTTATTTCTTCAGGTTGTCTTGAGAGTGTCAAATCCTCCTCTATGTTGTTATTGTCTGTCTGCGGCTCTGTTACTCCTGGAAGATTTGTTGTGGTACGATTACCGGGTTCTTGACCTGAAGCAGCGTCTGGGACAGCCAATGGATTTATTAAGGACACATTTCCATATGTTAGCCTTTCTTGTAGCGGGGCTGGATTTGAAGCTACTGGCAGCGCTGAGGTGGTTGGAGGATTCGTGCGAAAGGCACTCGTGGAGGGCTGCTGGGAAGCTTTAGTTATATTGGCAAAGGATTTGGGACATTTAAAGAAGGTGTGTCCCTTCAGTCCGCATAGAGAACACTCGCTGTCATTTTGGCATTCTTTAGCTTTATGACCCAACTCCCCGCATTTCCAGCACTTAAAGGTAGGACAGTCTCTTACTTGATGGTCTAAAGCTTGGCAGACGAAACATCTGTTTGCCTGTCCAGGATATATGACACGCCCATTAAAAGGGCCCAGAGAGATGGAGTTAGGGATGGAAACAATATGACCTGCTCCATCTCTCCGCATTCGTACTTTGAATTTTCTTACTCCGTACCACAAGCCAAATTTGTCGACCGGCTTCACGGGAGGTTGCAAGACTTCACAGTACCTTTGTAGATAGAGCTCAATGTCTTGGTCCGGAACTCTTCCTGTCCAAAATTTCACCACAATTGTTGTGACTTCTAGCTGGACTGGAGATTCTACAGACCATTCCTTCCACTTCGGGTGATTTAAGTTGGTATGATGAATTTCCAAGAACCGTCGTAAGGGGGCTTCTTGAAGGAAGCACAACTCAAACTCTCTTCTATTTGGTAACGAAATGAAAGAATAGATATCCTGGGGGTTAACCCACCCTCTCTTTTTTTTTTCTTTTTTTTTAAACTTTATTTAAAGTAAACAAGTTTACATATAAAATGCACATACACATACAATTACATATACAAAACCATGAGCACATACAAAAAGGAGAAACAAGGAGGAAAATCTAGCATCTGAGTCCACACAACGTTCACAAGACTTACAGTTTTAATTCGTTCCAGGGGAAAACTTTCCCAAGTTTCAGGTCCATTGTTCGTCTTCTCCGCAGGTCTGTAATGATATGTTTACTCACCACATCACTACTTATCATCTTTTGTTCAAGTACTCCTTTGGCACGAGTTTTCCAAATATGTGTGTTTATTACACACATTACTAACCAAAAGAGTCTCCTTTTGTCATCACACATTTTTTCTTTAAACAAACCATATTTAACTGCTTTAATATTGACATCCACATCATAGCCAATCTCTGTCATCTTCTGTCTTATCTCAGTTGTCCTATAACAATCCAATAGAAGATGTTCTAGGGTCTCATCTTCATCACAGTCTGTCATAGGACATTTCATGGTGGTAACAAAACAACTCCATTGTACAACTGCTCTCACAGGGAGGCGCCCGAGCAAGATGAGCCATACCACGTCTCTCATGCTTTCAGATAATAATTTATCTTGTATATTTTTAACTATTGAAAGGTTTTCATCTTCATTTGCATACTTATATTGAATTACACCTTCATTTTTGGTTTCATTAATTTTTTTATAGATATTTTTCGTATTATCTTGGAGAATATTTAAACTATATTGTTCCCATTGACTTGATAAGTCACCAAACATAAGTCTGTGGTATGGAACGCCCGCTCTGGCCCTGCCTCTTTTCTTTTGCCACAATTGCTCTTTCCCTCGAACCCACGGGGCACCCCGAGAAATTGCGCTTTGAGTAATTTTTATAAAAGGAATTCGCAAGACAATCTCTAAGTCTGGGGCTTAGAGTAAGTAAGATGTGCATTAAATTTATCTGGGGATCCAATCGAGAAGTGACTAAGAGAAAATTTATGTACAAGAGTAAGAAGCACGGGGGTTTGGGAGCCCCAGACTTAGAGATTGTTTTGCGAATTCCTTTTATAAAAATTACTCAAAGCGCAATTTCTCGGGGTGCCCCGTGGGTTCGAGGGAAAGAGCAATTGTGGCAAAAGAAAAGAGGCAGGGCCAGAGCGGGCGTTCCATACCACAGACTTATGTTTGGTGACTTATCAAGTCAATGGGAACAATATAGTTTAAACATTCTCCAAGATAATACGGAAAATATCTATAAAAAAATTAATGAAACCAAAAATGAAGGTGTAATTCAATATAAGTATGCAAATGAAGATGAAAATCTTTCAATAGTTAAAAATATACAAGATAAATTATTATCTGAAAGCATGAGAGACGTGGTATGGCTCATCTCGCTCGGGCGCCTCCCTGTGAGAGCAGTGGTACAATGGAGTTGTTTTGTTACCACCATGAAATGTCCTATGACAGACTGTGATGAAGATGAGACCCTAGAACATCTCCTATTGGATTGTTATAGGACAACTGAGATCAGGCAGAAAATGACAGAGATTGGCTATGATGTGGATGTTAATATTAAAGCAGTTAAATATGGTTTGTTTAAAGAAGAAATGTGTGACGACAAAAGGAGACTCTTTTGGTTAGTAATGTGTGTAATAAACACACATATTTGGAAGACTCGTGCCAAAGGAGTACTTGAACAAAAGATGATAAGTAGTGATGTGGTGAGTAAACATATCATTACAGACCTGCGAAGAAGACGAACAATGGACCTGAAACTTGGGAAAGTTTTCCCCTGGAACGAATTAAAACTGTAAGTCTTGTGAACGTTGTGTGGACTCAGATGCTAGATTTTCCTCCTTGTTTATCCCTTTTGTATGTACTCATGGTTTTGTATATGTAATTGTATGTGTATGTGCATTTTATATGTAAACTTGTTTACTTTAAATAAAGTTTAAAAAAAATAAAAAAAAAAGAAAGACAAAGAAATCTCCAAGAAGCGACGTAAGGGCGCCTCTTGGGTGAAACACAGCTCAAAATCCCGTTTATTGGGCAGAGCAATGAAAGAGTATATGTCCTGCACATTCAGCCAAGATGTTTGCAATAACAGCTCTTCAGCAACATAATCACGGGTCGGGGGATCCCCGTCTCCGATGTACTTGAGTCTCACCCATAAATTGCTGAAGTTTGAAGCAAACGGTAATGGGGCATACGGGGGCATGGTTACAAAACTAATAACCCTTGCCACCCTTGCCCCGTCCATTCATGGTTACAGTTTCTTCTTTGAACAAACAAAGTCGAATCACCCTTTCCTCTTCCATTCATTTTGGCTGTTCAGAAACAAATGTGAGTCATTGCTTGACGGACTCCTGAATTTACATCTGATTTGAGGACGTAAAAGAAAACAGGAGTGCTTGAAACTACGGCCATCTACTGGCCTTTGGCGGAAACGAGGAACAGCATGACTGTGCCTGGGGTGCAGTAGCTATGGGGCGCCGTTTGTAAAGTGAAACATGCTGAAATTAACGGCAACATTTTTCCACATTTAGCTCAAAAACAAGTAATTTTTTACAACATTTAGTAAAATATTTGTAACTTTTCATATTTAAAACAGAATTTTAAATGTTAAATCTAAATGTTAAATATTCAATCTAAATGTTAAATGTTAAATCTAAATATTATATTTAAATCTAAATCTAAATGTTAAATCTAAATGTTTAGGCTAACATGCAAATTTATTGCACGGATCAGCGGAAATACCAAAATAAAAGCTTTCCGAAAACCTCCAGTGCAAAAGTGTGCCGGTAGTGGTCAGACACGTTCTCACTCCCAAAGCGTAATAATTTTCTCTAGGTGACAAATTGTCAACATTTTATGCTTTCGGGTACCCAACACGTTCCTAAATTATAGCATCGGAAAAAGGAGAGCCCATGAGAACCGTTTGGACTCAATCTACACATGTTCGTTCATTTTCTAAAAATCGATTTGGAAAACACTATTTTACGTCATTTAACTGCTAGTAAAGGTTATGAATAAGGTTATAGTTAGGGATAAGGTTAGGTTTAGGGCTGGAACACATGGCTGGAACGTCTATTATGGCGGGACCGTCATTCCACTGGAATTCAGCCATAACCCGACCATGAGAAAGCACGTCCGGCGATTTAGCTGAAAACATCGGAAGATCCGTTTTGTCGGCCATCCAAAGGTTTAGCAGTAGTGCACTCTTAGCAGCTGCAGTCTCCACTTCACAATCGCTGCAGCACATGTCCAGCAAAATCGCTGGACATGCTCGTAGGCAAGAAGTGAAGCAGCACATGGCGGTGAGAAGTGAGGAGTTTTTTATATGAAATATGTTTTTGTAAGGTTTTGAGCTAAATGTGGAAAAATGTTGCCGTTAATTTCAGCATGTTTCACTTTACAAACGGCGCCCCATAAGTAGCTGTGTACTGTACACGATATGAGATGGAGTACTACATGTGTCACAGAGACAATCCAACAGTTTATATCCAGTTAATATCTTTATTAAAGGCCAATAACCAGTGGTGCCTTGCCTCCAACGGAGCCAGGAAGGGGGGGGGGGGGAAGGTCATGCCATGAAATATTATTAGTTGTCCCCAGATCAAATAGGTTGTTAATGAGGTTTTACCTTGAAACTCTGAATACCAGAACTTCCATACTTCCAGAATCAATGTAGTTTTAGAAGTGTGTTTATATTGGCTTCATTACATGCAATAGCATTCACAGATGATCGCAACAGATTATTCAGAATGTCAATACTATATTTTCTGACTTGAAAGTGGCAGCGAGTCATTCTCTGGGGGCGCTATATCTACGATCTCTACTTGACTGGACTGATCTGGACAGCTTCACAGTATCATTTTTCTGTATGTTATCAATGTTAGTGTCAAAGTCTGAAGACAGTTTGCGCAGTGAGATTAGTTTAACAGAGTTCCCAAAAGTCAGCTTCAATCCAACATCAGTGATGTGGCCTAGGTATTGGATCAACGCCAGCGGAACATGACGATGCTGTGTTTCCATGCTCAAAGTTAGTTCAAAGAATTGTGTTAAAGTGTTAGTTTTTATACATCTTTGGGGAGTGAAAAAAAACAAAAAAAAACAAACAAAAAAAACAACCGCATCCGTGAACTGAACATGAACTGTGAAAAATATCTGATCCATGTTAGGCTTATTGTTATGTACATTCATAGTTTATAGCCAATTTAAACAACGGGAGTTTACCAAAGGTACTTTAGAGCAGGGGTGTCAATCTTCTTCTACTGTAAGTAATGTAAACTTATGTGTAGCAGGAAAGAATTGGAAGTCCTGGTGAAGTACTGGTGCTTAGATCAAGTTACTGGATGCCACCTTCATGCCAAGCATATGGCTTCTATTATATTAAAAAAAGATAAAACAAGAACAAAAAAAGCCAAGAACGCTGTACTGTCTTGTATGAGGTTAATGTTATTGTAAGAAAGGAGCGCGCTCTCGGTGTGAGTGTGTTGGCTCTGAAAAGAGCCGTTGTTTGTAGGAGGGCGTGCAGACAGCTTAAGCCCTCTCTCCGCGGATGCGGCGAGCCAGCTGAATGTCTTTGGGCATGATGGTGACCCTCTTGGCGTGGATGGCGCACAGGTTGGTGTCCTCGAAGAGTCCGACCAGGTAAGCCTCGCTGGCCTCCTGCAGAGCCATGACAGCGGAGCTCTGGAAGCGCAAGTCGGTCTTGAAATCCTGAGCGATCTCGCGGACCAGGCGCTGGAAGGGCAGCTTGCGAATGAGCAGCTCGGTGGACTTCTGGTAACGGCGGATCTCGCGCAGAGCCACGGTGCCGGGCCTGTAACGGTGAGGTTTCTTGACGCCTCCGGTGGCCGGGGCGCTCTTACGAGCGGCCTTGGTGGCCAGCTGCTTCCTGGGGGCTTTGCCGCCAGTGGATTTGCGAGCGGTCTGCTTGGTTCTTGCCATTCTTTCTCTCTTTAACTTTGCTGCGTTTAAAACAGAAAATGTAACAAGCGGAGGGGACTCGCCGCTCTTAAAGTGTGTGACTGGCTGTGACGCGGTGCCGCTGCGGCTCGTGATTGGTGAGGGGCTCCACGTGATGCTCAGCACCATTCAGAGGAGCCCCGCCCCGCCTAAGTGTGTGCTGCTCATTGGAGGAAGGTGCTTTGAAAAGGCGCGCTGCCGCGAGCCTGTCTGCGATTGGTGTGTGACGAAGCCGCCCGCGCTCTGCGGAAATATAAGCCAGGCTCGGCGCTGATCCGGCCACATTTCCTTTGAGTGTTGACACTGCGAAGAGAAGGTTCAACATGAGTGGGCGTGGCAAAACCGGAGGCAAAGCCAGAGCTAAGGCTAAGACCCGTTCATCCCGTGCCGGGCTCCAGTTCCCCGTGGGTCGTGTCCACAGGCTGCTGCGCAAAGGCAACTATGCGCAGCGCGTGGGTGCCGGCGCTCCCGTCTACCTGGCAGCTGTGCTCGAGTACCTGACCGCTGAGATCCTCGAGCTGGCTGGCAACGCAGCCCGCGACAACAAGAAGACTCGTATCATCCCACGTCACCTGCAGCTGGCTGTGCGCAACGACGAGGAGCTCAACAAGCTCCTTGGCGGAGTCACCATCGCCCAGGGTGGTGTGCTGCCCAACATCCAGGCCGTGCTGCTGCCCAAGAAGACCGAGAAGCCCGTCAAGGCCAAGTAAATGCCAAAGCCTCTCCTTCACGCACGAAACAAATAAACAAAGGCTCTTTTCAGAGCCACACACTTCTTTCTGAGCAAACATCCTCGTAGCTCTTGATGTGCTGTATGTATTTGGAAATGTAGTATTACCTTGTTCTTGCCTGTGTGTATCCTCCCAACCAGATCTTCAGGTTGATTTAATATATTATTAACAATAATAAAAAATTATGCACAAAAGGAATTACTAATAAAAAAAAAAAAAAAGTGGTTTCATTTATATATAAATATATGTGGTGGCCCCTAGCGACAAAGCACGTACAAATTCCAACACATTTCTAACATGAACTGAACTTCCAAAACATAGCTACCTAGAATACTTAAATTACACAACTGAAAGCATGTGAGAGAAATGTTCATTTACCTGTTATTACCACACACCAAATTCGGTTGTTGGTACTTGCTGGCTTGTGTAGCCACTAGGTAACAAAAGTTCAACACTGCCCCTAGCATCCTGGAGCACTTCTTTTGTCTTTTGTAGGTGTTTTGGAGTTTTTACGTGTTTTGGCTGTAGGGGCCACCGTAAATATACTTTTATTTATTCACTCCACATGAAATGTAATAAATCATAGAATACAAAAATCAACTATTCACATTTCAACTTATAACTATTTAAATTTTCTGCTTTTTCCTTTTACAAATTTAAAGTGAAACAACACAAAACACTGCAAACCACAACACAATTAAATAGAAATTATAATATGAAAATAAAAAGAACATACGTATTCTCTGTCATATGGACCTGCATGAATAAACTTTGTCCCTGGCTCTCTTTCTCTCTGTCCCGCCCACTCTGTTCACTTTCTGATTGTGAAATGTGAGCCGTGACAGTAATACAAGCTGCAAGTGTTATGAGAAAAAAAAAAAAAAAAAAAAACCCAAAAAGTATCTTATCTTGCTTTGACATTAATGCTATTATTGTGAATAACAGAGTGTTGCGTGATTGTGAGGAAGGAGCTCTGGTGTGTTGCTGTGGTGGCTCTGAGAAGAGCCGTTGTTGAGTGCGAGAGAGTGTTGGCAGCTCACTTCTTCTTGGCTGCTGTGGCTGCCTTCTTGGCTTTGGGCTTGGCGGCCTTCTTGGCGGGGGCTTTCTTGGCTGCGGGAGGCTTCTTGGTGACCTTCTTGGGGCTCTTGGCTGCCGCCTTCTTGGGGCTCTTGCTGGGCTTCTTGGCCGCCACAGCGGGCTTCTTGGCCTTCTTGGGGGACTTCTTAGCGGCTGCGGGCTTCTTGGCTGCCGCTGGCTTCTTGGGGGACTTTTTAGCGGCTGCTGCCGGCTTCTTGGCTTTGGCAGCGGCGGGCTTCTTGGCTTTGGGAGCGGCTTTCTTTGCGGGCTTCTTGGCTTTGCTCTCGGTAGCCTTCTTGTTCATCTTGAAGGATCCGGAGGCCCCGGTGCCCTTGGTCTGCACCAGAGTGCCCTTGGCCACCAGGCTCTTGATGGCGGTCTTGACGCGGGCATTGTTCTTGTCCACATCGTAGCCTCCGGCAGCCAGAGCCTTCTTGAGAGCGGCTGTGGACACGCCGCTGCGCTCCTTGGAAGCGGCCACGGCTTTCACGATCAACTCGCCCACGCTGGGGCCCACCTTCTTCGGCTTGGAAGCCGTCGTCTTCTTCTTGGCCGCCTTGGCCGGGGCGGCGGCAGCAGGAGGTGCGGGTGCTTCCTCTGACATTTTCCTCTTTCCTTCTGATCGAGTCACGGTGCAGTGATGGCAACTCGGAAGCGTCACGCTGCACTTAAACGCACCATGAGAACCGTGGGGAGTGAATGTAACGCGCGCCGCTCTCGCGTGCACCACGCAATGCTTCAGTTTGTGTTTCGTGTCTCGGGATCAAAGAGCTCAAAGTGAGTGTGTGAGCAGCACTGCAGGCCGACAGTGGAGCAGTCCACAGCGGACTCGTGTCTCCTCGGGCAGGCCTCGTGTCGGGCTCTGGTGCTCTCTGCTCTTGCTTTGTGGAGCCTCCAAAGCTCAGCGACTCAGTGCGGAGCTCAGCGCTGCTCGGCGGCTTTTTGCGCTCTTTTCTTTCCTAAAACAAAGGAGCCGCAGCACAGCTCCATGAAAAGCCCTTTTCCAGCTCAGACACATGTTCGTTCGCGCACTCCGACTTAAAAGCAGCATCTGGTGAGCGCAGCTGTGGGACAGCAAACAAACACACCGATGCAGCTGGACGCCCACGGAGCAGCGAGACTTCTGTGAGAGCTGCTCACTTCTAACCAAAGCACAGCGGCCTCGAGTTTCACTCACGTTGTTGTATATCAGAAATCACCATTAGTTAGTCACGTTACGGCAGCTCGCTTCCACACTTTGGCCCTGATCTCTTAGTCTGCATCAGTCCGTTTCCTTCCAGCTACAGTTACCGACTCTACTATAAACAACAACAGCGAATGAACACGTGAATACACACATCCACCAACTGATCACTAAGTATCTCAATGTGCAATACTCAATACCTGCTAAAAACATCCAACATCTCACTATTAAACATTCTCTTTTTGTCGCTACTAGTCAAACGTATTTTTATATCTATTTCATTTATTTAATCAGAGTAATATTGCTCTTATTTTTTGGCATTTAATAAAGGGACTAATAAACTAATAAAGCTTATCTTATGTCCTGGATAGCGACCTCAGTCTAATCTAGTACAGTGCATTTAATTATGCCCAGTATATCTGTGCTCCTTTACTGGAGGATTCTATTATTCTTCCACCCACTAAAAAAATGTAACCACAGATTGTTGTCCAAGATAAGTAAAATGCTGCACAATACCTCCCACCCTCCCATCGTGTGCTTGACCAGTCACAGAAGAGCGTTTAGTGAGAGACTGAGATGACCAAAATTCACCTCTGAATCAGAATCAGAATGGGTTTTATTTCCTAATGTTGAGCAGGTTTACAACATTAGGAAATTGCTTCGGTACTTAGTGCAAAACACTCTGTAAGACAACACTTAACTAAACATAAAAAATAAAAGTGCTAAGCAGATAGATATATCTTATACACAGCACTTGCTACAATAGTTGTACTATCTAAAGGCATATAGAAAGGTGGCTACGGAGCCAACAAATTATGAATTAGATTGAAGATAGCTTTGACGGAAATTCCTCTTTGAGCATCACTAGGAAAGCTGGATGCGTAGGACACAGCAGAGCCTGCCTGTGGGATAGGCAGTATAGGCAAATGGTAAAGATGCCTTCCATCCAGGGGTACCACAAGTGGGGGAAGAGAAAACACATTGGACTCCTTTTCTTATAATAATAAATACAAAAACATATTAATAATAACTTAATATAAAAATATATATTAATGGTAGTAATTCATACCTTTCCTAGTATCCATTTGGACATCTAGGGTAGCTAATGTTTGCCCTCTAACAGGCCAAACAAACCACGCCTTTATCATAGTTGTTAGTCTAGTTGTGTGATTATAGTGTTAACGAGCACATCAAGTCAAGTGGCTTTGTCATTTCAACCATGTGCAGTGCTACAGTACACAGTGAAGCAAGATAGCGTTCTTCCAAGACCGTGGTGCTACATAGGACAATCAACACAGGACCACATAAAGTGCAAATGTACAACATAAGAAAAACGGTGCAACCCCAGATCAGAACGATACAGACAAATTGATACTAAATTTTAAGTTTACTGCTTCTTTGGATTCTGCTATGCAAAGTTTTTGTGAAATGACAAACTTAACTTTGGATATCAGGACAAAAAAAAAAAAAAAAAAAAAAAAAAAAACACCCAAACACTTCCATTTTACACAAAGTAAAGAAACTGTCAAAATGAGTTAACTGGCCAGAGCAACACTTGTGTTCAGGTATTTTGTGGAAAAAGTACTGTTTTCAATTTGGGTTTTTTTTGGAATTTTCTTTGTATTATATTATCACACACACACACACAAATAAATAATCACCCCTTATCCCCAAGGGGCAAATAAGATACAATGGAGCAGCATGACGTTGAAGACAAGGACAGGGCATAAACAGGCAATAAGAATGAGATAATAAATACACAGCATATACACAGTTTTAAAATTAAAGTGACTGAATAGGTGAATAAATAACTAAGTGACTAAAAGTGAATAAAGTGTCGGCAGCACAAAAAGAGCGTAGAGTAGTTTACAGGTGTGGGAAATGGTCTTAAGGGCTGGAGTTAAAAAGCAGAGTGGCTTTGGGGACAGAGGTGGCTCTCCTCCTCTCAGTCCTGCAGGAAATGCAGCGGAGGCGCCGCCCACAGGGGAGCCATTGAAATGCACTGAAAGACTGTCAAACATAAAGTGGCATTAATGTTGTATTTGTAGTTACTTTGTCATCGTTCCATAACAACACACGACATTTCCTTGAGTCTGGGTCAATGTAGCGGATCAACAGCACCTAGTGACAAAGAAGCATTTCCGCGATTGCAGTAGTTGGCAACATAGTAACTGCACGTTTGAAGGTAGAACGTATGCTCTTTCAGGACAGAGTGGGTGGCTCTGAAAAGAGCCGTTGGGTTGACTGACAGCAGGATCACTTTACTTGGAACTGGTGTACTTGGTGACGGCCTTTGTGCCCTCAGACACTGCGTGCTTGGCCAGCTCACCGGGGAGCAGCAGGCGCACTGCGGTCTGGATCTCCCTGGACGTGATGGTGGAGCGTTTGTTGTAGTGGGCCAGGCGAGAGGCCTCGGCAGCGATGCGCTCGAAGATGTCGTTGACAAACGAGTTCATGATGCTCATGGCCTTGGAGGAGATCCCGGTGTCGGGGTGGACCTGCTTCAGCACCTTGTACACGTAGATGGCGTAGCTCTCCTTCCTGGTCTTTTCTTCTTCTTGCCGCCCTTGCCGGCGGTCTTGGTCACGGCTTTCTTAGAGCCCTTCTTGGGCGCGGACTTTGCGGGTTCAGGCATTTTGTTCCTTCGATACTCTGCAGTAACGAATGAGCTGTGTGGCAGAGAGCAGCTCCTTTTATACAGCCTGTATGCTAATATCACTGCGCAGGCCCTCGGCTCTCATTGGCTGAGCTGCACAGTGGGCCGGACATTGCGTTGGAGGAAATCTATGAATTGTGCTACAACAGGCGCGCATCTAACAAAGAAGTGGTCTGTGTGATCGTTTCCTCATTTGTTGGAACAGTCATTTGTATTAATGAGCAGTAAATGTAGTGCTCTGTGTGGCAAATGTGGAGGAGTTAGGGAGACACAGACTGAAAGCAAGAATATGCTTAGATTTTTGGTGACTTTTGTTAAAACAGGCGCGTATCCTACAGTATTTTTAAAGAATACAGCGTAAAGATTCTACAGAAGACTGATCGGTTTAGATGATTTTCCTCCTCCTGGGGTCAGCGACAAAATCATTAAAGACTTTCACCATTAATCTTTTTCAGAATCCTCCATGGCTCCTTATTCAACTCTGCTATCAAATTGAAAGATGAGTAAACATTTTGAGATACAGGAACTTTTAATTTGGACAGTGAGATTTTTTTGAAGC